>NC_084482.1:25004551-25604551 GCF_030035675.1 Rhineura floridana
GGCTGCTTTGGTGAGCAGAGATCGATGAAACACAGGGTGTACTTTGAATGAATCGGGTAACTTCAGCCGGTACGCCACCGGATTAATTTGAGTCTCTATTTCAAAAGGCCCCACCCTCTTATCTTGCAGTTTTCTGCATTTGCCTGGCATGGGGAGGAAACGAGTGGACAACCATACCTGGTCTCCTGCTTGAAGGGGGGGGCTTCTCTCTGGTGTAAATCGGCAGCTCGCTTGTACTCTGTCTTGGCTTCGTCCAGTTGTTGTTTCAGGGTCTGTTGGATGGCTTGTAACTCCTGTAGAAACTCTTCGGCGGCGGGCACCAACACTCCCTCCGAACTGCTAGGAAAGGCTTTAGGATGAAATCCATAATTTGTGAAGAACGGGGTTTGCTGAGTGCTGGAGTGTAAGGCGTTGTTGTAGGCAAACTCTGCAAAATGTAAATACGAAGTCCAGTCAGTTTGTTGATAAGAAACGTAACAGCGTAAATATTTCTCCAAAACGGCATTCAAGCGTTCCGTCTGACCGTCTGTCTGGGGGTGATGGGCAGATGAGAGTTTTAACTCCGTCTGCAGCTGCTTCCAGAGCGCCCTCCAAAACTTAGCCGTAAACTGAGTCCCTCGGTCCGAGACCACACTGTTGGGCAATCCATGCAACCGGTAAAGCTCCTTGATGAATAATTTGGCCGTTTCTTTCGCTTCTGAGGGCCCCGGGCAAGGGAGAAAATGTGCCATCTTGGTAAGTAGATCTACCATGACTAGAACGGCAGTCATACCTTGTGACTTTGGTAGATCAGTTATAAAGTCCATGGAAAGGTCCTTCCTTTTTTTTTTGCAATTAATTTTTATTCCAATTATCAAAACCAAAACAATACAAAAAGAAAACAACACAAATCAATAACTAGTACAATACAAAAAGAAAAAAAATATATATATAAAAGAAAGAATATTGACTTCTGATTTGTCATAGTTCAGCTATAAATCTATAATATATATCAAACCTATCTCTTAATAGATTATAAAATCACCTTCCTCCAGCGGTTATCTTAGTTGGTTTCAAATCTCATTAACATCATATCATTTTAATCTTCCACAAAAAGTCAAAGAGAAGTTTCCAATCCTTGAGATATATGTCAATCAATTTTTTTTCTAAATAAACATGCCAGTTAATCCAACTCATCAAATCTACTAAGTCCAGTAATTTTAAATCGCTCTTCTGTCATTATCCATATTGGGTCCATCTTCCATCTTCCATCTTTACGCACCCAAAAATCTTGCTGTCATAGTCATATAATAAAAGTCTGATAGGAATTTCCTCCATCACAGATATTTTCTTGCCATCAAATCCAAACGTATCACTGAAGTATTGTTGCAAAGCCGCATCTCTGTTCCTCTTTTCCACATGATACACTAGTACATCTCTTGAAGATTTTTCCATTGACACAAAACAGGGATTAATTCTGTTAACTTTCTCCATTTCAAGTTCCATCAAATCCTTCCAGTCCAGGAATTTTTTTGAACCGATAATATCTTTATCTCCAATCTCTTCAATTCCTTCAGGGACAGCACTGAATTCCAAACTGTAATATTTGTCTCCAGGATCCATCACAGCCAGGAAATCCAAATCTTTTTTCATGTCCATAATTAAGCCAATCTCCATAGTTTGAACCTTGCCTTTAATTTCTCTTTCATCCTTTTTTTGTTTTCCAGATCTATCTTTATTCTCCTTTCTCATAGAATCCTGAGTTTCTTTCAGCTCCTGTCTCATTTCATGAAATTCAATTCTCCACGCTTGTCTATTATTTCTCAGTTCTTGTTTTATTGAGTTAATCCCATTCATTATTTTCTGAAACATGTCTAGAGATAAAGTCCCTTCTTGTACATCCATGATCTTCTTAATTGTCATTCTTAAAGCCAAAGGAACAAAACTCCTTCAATTTTCAATGTCCCAAACAAAGAGCAGCTTATTTCTTTAACCAGTTACTAAGGAGTTAATCTTTCCAACCAACTAACGTCACACGCTAGACAGCCCTTATCTCTTATCTGCCCGGAAGTGTAAGAACGGCTTTAGTTCACAGCGTCCAAATAACTAGTAGCAGAGAGAATGAGCAGATTCGTCAAAAAAAAAAAGTAGATCAGGAAAAATAGTCCCAGCCATATATTACACAAAAGTCTTATAAATCAAAAAGATTTCTTATCTCTTCCAATCAGAAATCTCCCGTCCGTTGTAATCTTTAAAATGCTATTTTCCATGTCAGCTTTTTGCAATAAAAAAAGATAAGCTATTTATATTTTCTTCCCCCTTAGTTCCGTGAATAAAAAAAAGGAAAGTCTTACCTCACCTAGGTTATCTCAATTGCTGTTACTTTGACAAATCTCTTTAGCTGTATAGATAAGAAAATGATGAATGTAGACAGGAGGATGTTTGCCTGTTAATCCGTAAAAAAAACACGGATCACTTATCCAGCTGAGCTAGCATAAAAATCCTCGCTCTGTCTGAGCTGCTGGAAGACAGACAATTCTGACGAATTCCAGACTCCAACAATCAAAACAAAGCTGTGTGGGAAATCTCACGTTTCTTCCTTATCCGGAAGAAATTATTCCCAGTCAGAAAAGAGCCTTCTGACTGAATTTAAACTGGATAAGTTTCATCCAAGACGGAGCTCGTCTCAGAGGCTGCACAGGCGTAGGGATCCTCCTGGGAAGTCCCCATGGAAAGGTCCTTCCAAGGCTCACTGGGGACCTTTAACGGTTGTAACAGCCCTGCCGGTTTTCCCGTTTGATGTTTAGCTCGCATACAAACCGAACAGGATTTCACATAGTCCTCAACGTCCCGGCGCATCTTCGGCCACCAAAAGTCTTTAGCTATATTCTGAATGGTTTTGTAAATCCCGAAGTGTCCTGCAGTGACAGAGTCATGGCACTGGCGTAGAATTTTGAGTCTTAAGTCTCCCTCTGGCACGACCCTGGCCGTTTTAAACCACAACAACCCATCTCGCCAGTAGAAATTCACCTCTGAGTCTGGATCCTGCCCCGCCTCGTGAATGTACTGCTGCATGCCCGTCCCTTCCCGTTGCGCTCTTTTGAGCTCTTCCTCCCATGAAGGCTGGCATGATCCTAGTGTTAATTTCTCCGGCGGGATCACGTACTGTGGCTGGTCCTGGGGCTCACTCTCCTTAAATTGCGGCTGCCTGGACAAGGCGTCGGCTCTCTGATTCTTGGCTTGGGCGTGATACGTAATCCTGAAGTTGAACCGGGCGAAGAACTGGGACCATCTGATCTGCCTCTGGTTCAGCTTCCTGGCCGTTTGCAGACTTTCCAGGTTCTTGTGGTCGGAACGCACTTCAATTTGATGGGAGGCTCCCTCCAAATACTGCCTCCAGTTCTCAAAAGAGTCCTTAATGGCCAGTAACTCCTTCTCCCAGACCGTGTAGTTCTTCTCTGCAGGCTTTAACTTCCTAGAGAAGTATGCACAGGGGTACAACTCCTTTCCCTCGGGATCTCCTTGTAGCAAAATCCCCCCGATGGCAAAGTCCGAGGCATCAGCTTCCACTATGAAGGGACGGTTTGGATCAGCGAAGCGCAAAATGGGTTCGGTAGCGAATTTCTCTTTTAACTCCTCAAAAGCCTTCATAGCGTGCTCCGTCCATTGGAACTTTTTCTTTCCCCTTAAACAGTCAGTCAGGGGAGCCATTAGTTTGGAAAACCCCGGGATGAATTTCCTGTAGAAGTTAGCAAACCCTAGAAACCGTTGCACATCCTTTTTCGTGACGGGTTGCCCCCAGTCCTTTATGCAACTCACTTTCCCTGGGTCCATCTCCACTCCTCCCGCTGAGATTCGATACCCCAGGAAGTCCAAAGACTCGAGGTCAAACCCACATTTCTCCAACTTAGCATACAGGTGGTTTTCTCTCAGTCTCTTTAACACGGTTCTTACGTGTCGGTCGTGACCCTCTTGATTCTCCGAAAACACCAGGATATCATCTAAGTAACAGATTACATACGTGTCCAGTAAGTCTCTAAATACATCGTTCATGAATTTTTGAAAAATTCCTGGACTTCCCGAAAGCCCAAACGGCATGACAAGGTATTCAAATTGACCGTAACACGTGAGGAACCCCGTTTTCCATTCATGTCCCTCCTTCATTCTGATTAGATTGTAGGCTCCCCGCAAGTCCAACTTCGTGAAAATCTTGGCTGAACGTAGCCGATCTAGCAACTCTGAGATTAAAGGCAGTGGATAGCTGTTAGGGGTGGTGATCTGATTCAGTGCGCGGTAATCATTACACGGCCTGAGCTCCCCCCCCTTCTTCTTCACGAACAACAAAGGCGCCCCGGCCGGAGACTGTGACGGGCGAATGAATCCTCGCTTCAGGTTCTTTTCCAAGAACTCTTTCAGAGCCACTCTTTCAGTCTCTGTGAGCGAATAAATCCTTCCCGCCGGTATGCTGGCCCCTGGCACAAGATCGATCGTACAGTCGTAAGGACGGTGGGGGGGGTAAGGTTTCCGTTTCCTTTTCGTCAAACACATCTCACACAACAAGTATGAATTCCTCATACTTCGGAGGGAGCATCGCTGGTGTGCCCTCTTGTATGGCTCCCGCTAAGGTGTTCTTGAATCCTTCTGGTTGGCAGTTCTCCTGACAGTACTGAGATGTGAACCACACCACCGCCTCCTTCCAACTTATTTTAGGCTCGTGCATGGCGAGCCAGGGCATCCCCAGAATCACCTCAAAGCTTGAAAGATCTGACACGTACAGTGAGATGAGCTCTTCATGCCCAGGAATTTGAAGCTTCAATTCCTCCGTGGCTTGCGTTACCCCCCCTGACTTCAGGGGTGTCCCGTCAATGGTCTCCACGGAAAGGGGGGTGTCCAGTGTCCAGCTAGAGATGCCATAACGCTTGGCCAGCTTTGCGTTGATGAAGTTGGTGGAGGCTCCACTGTTGATTAAGGCAGTAGAGTTGAACATCACTCCTCTGGCAGTTGTAATCCGCACAGGTAGAACCAGCACTCCTTTGGAGGGAGGCTGGGTCATCGGGGGGCCTTTGTACAACGCTGCCCCCAGTCCACCGGCCTTCACGTGGACTGGGTGTTCTAGTTTTCTGACGGCTCCGTCTTCCCCTTCTTTAGCCCACAATCTCGGGCCATATGACCCGGTTTGGAACAATAGAAACATAAGCGTTCTCGGCGTCGTCTCTCTTTCTCTTCTTCCGAGAGCCTTGGTCTGGCCCCCCCCTGCCCTTCGGTTGCGCTACCCGTCGTTCCCGAAGTGGAGGGATTCTTGCTGCGAGGCGCTGAGGTGGAGTATCTAGGGGCCTCCTGTCTCTTTTCCAGGCGTCTCCCCTCCAGTCGGTGATCGATCTGCAGGCACAGCTGAATAAGTTCTGGCAGGTCGGTGGGGGGGGCGGTCCTGGCCAGTTCATCCAGGATCTCCGCGTTCAGTCCGCTCCGGTACATGAACACCAGGGCTGCCTCATTATAGCCAGTCTCTTGGGATAAAATTTTAAACGCATTAGTATACTCGGAAACAGTTCCTTTTTCTTGTTTCAGAGCGCCTAGCTGCCGCGCTACAGTTTCCGCTCTTTGCGGGTCTTGAAGCATCTCAGTCATTTCTTGTATGAATCCTCTGTACCTTCCTAGGAGAGCATCCTTTCTCACCAGATACGGAGTCACCCACTTTGCAGCTTCTCCCTCCAGGAGGCTGATCACGAATGCCACTTTAGCCCCATCACCCGGAAATTCTGCATTCCTGACATCCAAATATAGTTCACATTGAGCCACGAAGGTTGCCAACTCATCACTTTGTCCCGCATACTTTGGGGGTAATCCAATGGGCACCTTTACCGCAGCGGCTGGAGGGGCGGTTCGCATCCGATCGATCGTGGCTTTCAAGGCCTGATCATCCGTTTTCAGCGCCTTGACTGCTGCCAGCAAGGATTGAACATCCGTCTGTAAATCAGCCACATTAGTCCTCAAGAGTCTCACTTCTTCCGTCTCAGAAGTGGGATTTGTTCCTCCCTCCGCTCCCTTTGACATCTTGTCCTCGTCCCGTGGAGAGAGCGTTGAGAGCGATTTAGGTGGCTCTGTCAAGCTGTCAGGTCCAGGATGAGACTGAGGGACCAGACCAGTGGGTGAAAGCAATTCAGTTTTTAGTAGAGTGACATCCACACAAACGCTGCACCTTCTCATAAAGCGCCACTGACTTACAGATCCTGCGACATGGAAAGATAGTTGACAGAGCGAAGTGCACTTTCCCGCCCAACTCTTAAGTAGGACCCAAATGGGTGTGAAGCCTTTCACTCCGCCTCAATCCACCCTCAGGGGCCACCTGTCTCCCCCTCCCCCTTTCTTGTCTCTTCACTTGTCGTCGAGTACGTGGTGAGGGGGGAAGCGCCGGCCCCTCCCCTTCTGAAGATTCCGACTCCGGTATGGGCGTAAGGGGAGGTCCGGGCGGAGGGGGAGGCGTGTGAACTTTCAAGGTTGGCTCTGAGACTCTGGTGCTCCCAGGATCTCTGTTGCTGGGCAACCCTATCTCTGGACATTCCTCTCCTTCTCCTTCGCTCAAGTCTGACAGGGGGCTCCCCTTCCCCTCGTCTTCTGACTCTAAATCCACGGGACCCCAATTCCGCGTCCCGACACCTGTGGGCCTCCAGATGTCATTGGACACTTGAATTTTGCCTAGTTCTGGGGTGAGGGACTGTCACCCTCCAGATGTTGCTAGACTTCAGCCCCAGCCAGCATGGCCAATGGTCAGGGATGATGGGAGTTGTAGTCCAGCAATATCTGGGAGGGCCACAGGTTTCCCATCCCTGAACTACAGACCCCCCTGCATTATATTATGAAGGAAAATTCTCCACATCTATAAACCCAGTTAATAGATCAAATGGACAGATGCCAAAACCTGTGAGCTCTCTGATAATTTCAGATTTCTTAACATCTGGAGACAGATGTTCTATTATACTGGATGTAAGAATAAAAGAGTAATCTCTCCATCATGAGATCCATCCTTTTAAAAATGATTTTACTCTTGAATTCATTCTCTGGTCTGGACCACATCATTATCAGTGTTGTGGGGAGAAACAGGGAACATTCTCTTCCAGCAAAAATAATTTTCAAAATGCCTCCTCTAACCCATCCCTCCACCCTCCCTTAAATGTTTTAAAACATTTAATTGAAACCTGAGCCTTTGATGTTTAAATTATTGTGTAATCACTCACACCCAAGTGGGGTGAAAATACACTTAGGCATAAAATATTATACAATAAACCCATGTCCTGTTGTGTCTTCTTGCTTAATTAGTCCATGTAATGACATGATTCGGAATAACCAAAATGGAATTGCATCATGTGAGTCGTTAAAGCAAAGGTGAATTAGTAGCTGCTAAGCAGACTGCGAAGAGAAAGCTATTTTGCCACCTTGTTTCATAGACCAATAATGGCCAAGAGATTTGATGGGCAAAAGTGGAAAACTCCAAGAGTCAGCACAGCAGGAACAAGGGAAATTGCATGCTGAATCCTATAATTTGCTTTTATTTGAAGTTTTGTCCTAACCCACATTGAGATGAGAATAGCAAATGCAATGAAGGAATGGATTTTGGCTTGGAGTTGTGTTTAGACATGAGAACAACATATAAACCTTGGTTACTCCATAAGGAAATCGGCCTTGGTCGCCCTGATGGATGACCTTTATCAGGAGAAGGACGTGGGGAGTGCGACCCTGTTATTCTTGCTTGATCTCTCAGCAGCTTTTGACACCATTGACCATGGTAACCTTCTGGGCCGACTTGGTAAGCTGGGTATCGGAGGCACTGTTTTACAGTGGTTCCGAGCCTATCTCCAGGGATGCTCTCAGAGAAAAGCATTGGGTAACTGTCTTTCCACACCCTGGCAGTTGTGCTGTGAGGTGCCACAGGGTACCATCTTGTCCCCATGCTGTTTAACATCATATGAAGCCCTTGGGAGCAGTCATCAGGAGATTTGGGGCAAGGTGTCAGCAGTATGCTGACAATACCCAGCTCTATTTCTTCATAACATCTGATCGGGAGAGGCTGTGCAAGCCCTTGACAGCTGTCTGGACTCGGTGGTGGGCTGGATGAGGGCCAATAAACTGAGACTGAATCCTAGCAAGATGGAGGCACTGTGGGTTGGTGGTTCCCAAGTTTGGATAAGTCAGTTGCCTGCTTTGGATGGGGTTGCACTCCCTCTGAAAGAGCAGGTCCATAGCCTGGGGGTGCTCCTGGATCCATCTTTGTTGCTAGAGGCCCAGGTGACCTCCGTGGCTAGGACTGCCTTTTATCAGCTGTGGCAGGTAAGACAGCTGCAGCCATTTCTGGACTGGGATCGCCTGACCACTGTTGTCCATGCACTGATAACCTCCAGGCTGGATTACTGTAATGCGCTCTATGTGGGGTTGCCCTTGAGGTTGGTCTGGAAACTGCAGCTGGTGCAAAATGCAGCAGCGAGACTGCTCACTGGGGCAGGGTATTGCCAACATGTCACTCCGCTACTGAAATGATTTCACTTGCTGCCCATTTGCTACCAGGCCAAGTTCAAGGTTCTAGTTTTGGTGTACAAAGCCCTATACAGCTTGGGACCTGGATACCTGAAAGACCCTCTTACCTCTTATATACCCAGTTGATCACTGTGTGCTGCAGGTGAGGGCCTCCTGCAGATACCATCTTATCAGGAGGTTCGTTCTGCACAATATAGGAAACGGACCTTTAGTGTAGTGGCACCTACCCTGTGGAATTCCCTCCCCTTAAATATTAGACAGGCGTCATCTCTGTTATCTTTTCGGCACCTATTGAAGACCTTCCTCTTTCAACAAGCCTTTTAAGTTGAGACCTATCCCAGTCTGCGTCTGTGTTCAAATTGCTTTTTAATATATTTTTTAAAAACAATATGTTTTTTAACCCTTTTTAAAAGGTGTTTTAAAAGCTTTTTTAAAAAAATGTTTTTAAAGTTGTTTTGTTTTGGTGTATTTTAGGGTCTGTTTTTATGATGTCTTGATGTGTTTTTAGCGCTTCTGTTTGCCACCCTGGGCTCCTGCTGGGAGGAAGGGTGGGATAGAAATCAATCAATCAATCAAACAAACAAACAAACAAATAAATAAATAAATAGAAACCTGGAATACAGCAGCTTGGAGGTCATATCGAAAACCAGAATAAAGCTAAAGAAGAGCAACAAAGCAATCATAATGCCAAAATAAAATTTAAATAACATCCCAGAAGAATGTAAAGATCAAATAAGGAACAGGTTTGAGGCTTTAAACTTAGTTGACAGAGAACCAGAAGAACTATGGAGTGAAGTCAGAGACATTATCAGGGAAGAATTCAAAAAGACAATACCTGTACTTAAAAAGAGGGAAGGACCTCAATGGATGACTGAAGAAACTCTTAAAATGGTTAAAGAAGGCAAAAACAAAAGGAGATAGAAATACAGTCAGAACCCTAAATGCAACAATACAGCGACTAGTATGTAGGGACAAAGAGAACTATTACAATAGCTACTGTATAGAAATAGAAGAGGACAACGAAAAGGGAAGAACAAGGGCCCTATTCCAAAATATTAAAGAAATGAAAGGGAAATTTAAACCAAGAGTAGGGATGTTGAATAATCAACAGGAGAACACACTGACTGACCGAGATGAAATAAAAGGAAGATAGAAGCAATACACTGAAGAACTCTATAAAAGAGATGCCAGGATGACAGACTCATTAATGGAGGAACCATATGATGAAGAACCAAAAATTCTAGAATGTGAGGTGAAAGCTGCTCTTAAAATACTTGAAAGAAACAAATCACCAGGAACAGATGGCATACCAATAAAGTTACTACAAGCTACTGAGATTGAATAAGTCCACATTTTGACTAAAATCTGTCAGGAAATATGAAAAACTAAACAATTGCCCACATTCTGGAAGCGTTCAATATACATCCCAATTCCAAAGAAAGGGGATCCCAGGGAATGCAGTAATTATCAAACTATTGCCTTAATATGCCATGCAAGTCAAGTAATGCTCAAGATTCTACAACAAAGGCTCTTACCATATATGGAGCAAGAAATGCCAGATGTTCAAGCTGGATTTAGAAAGGGAAGAGGCACCAGAGATCACATCGCAAACATACGTTGGATAACGGAACGGACCAAGGAATTTCAGAAGAAAATCACCCTGTGATTTATAGATTACAGCAAAGTCTTTGACTGTGTAGATCATGAAAAACTATGGAATGCTTTAAAAGAAATGGGGGTGCCACAGCATCTGATTGTCCTGATGCGCAACCTATACTCTGGACAAGAGGCTACTGTAAGAACAGAATATGGAGAAACCGATTGGTTCCCCAACGGAAAGGGTGCGAGACAGGGGTGTATTTTGTCACCCGATTTGTTGAATCTATACGCAGAACATATCATACAGAAAGCGGGATTGCACCAAGATGGAGGAGGTGTGAAAATTGGAGGGAGAAATATCAATAATTTAAGATATGCAGACGATACCATACTACTAGAGAAACCAGTAATGATTTAAAACAAATGCTGATGAAAGTTAAAGAGGAAAGCACAAAAGCAGGACTACAGCTGAACGTCAAAAGACTAAAGTAATGACAAGAGAAGATTTATGTAAGTTTAAAGTTGACAATGAGGACATTGAACTTGTCAAGGATTATCCATATCTTGGCACAGTCATTAACCAAAATGGAGACAATAGTCAAGAAATCAGAAGAAGGCTAGGATTGGAGAGGGTAGATGTGAGAGGACTAGAAAAGGTCCTCAAATGCAAAGATGTACCACTGAACACTAAAGTCAGGATCATTCAGAGCATGGTATGCCTGATCTCTATGTATGGATGTGAAAGTTGGACAGTGAAAAAAGCGGATAAGAGAAAAATCAACTCATTCGAAATGTGGTGTTGGAGGAGAGCTTTGTGCATACCATGGACTGTGAAAAGGAGAAATAATTGAGTGTTAGAACAAATTAAAACAGAACTATCACTAGAAGATGAAACTGAGGTTATCATACTTTGGACACATCATGAGAAGACATGATTCACTAGAAAAGATGATAATGCTGTGAAAAACAGAAGGGAGTAGAAAAACAGGAAGGCCAAACAAGGGGGGGAATTGATTCCATCAAGGAAGCCACAGACCTGAACTTACAAGATCTGAACAGGGTGGTTCACGACAGATGCTATCGGAGGCTGCTTCATAGGGTCGCCGTAAGTCGTAGTCGACTTGAAGGGACATAACAACAACAACAACAACAGAGATGCATCTACATAGTATTATGGCTGTGCAAAGTGAGGTAATGGTCTTTCCTCTAACGTTTGTCTTGTTAATAGCTTAAGATGTTTCTTTGATGGATATTGATGGCTAGAAAGGGCTTGCTTAAATGAGCACTTATGACCTGTGCTGGCTGCTGACTACTAGCTACTAGACCTGTGCACCAGAGTTGGCTGAGGCCCGAGCCAAATCAGGCCCATTAGGACTTTTTGGGGCGTTGGCCAAATAGGGCTCTGACAGCCACAGATGGTTCTAGGTCGGATTGGATGACCCAGAGCGACTCAGGGCTGTCGGGAGGTGGGGCATCAGGCAAGGAGAAGAGGCAGCTGCAGCTCTCCTTTCTTTCTGAGTGCTGCCATCCGCCCCACAGGATCACTGTGGTTGCTAGTTTGTAAGGTGCTTTCCTCCCTCAGCTTGTTGGCTGTTGACTCCATGGAGTGATCAAGGGGGCAATGATTTGCAAAGAGCTTTACTGCAAGAAAGGCCATTGCAAACCTGAATCGTGCAGGTTTGTAACCAGGACTCAGTTGTTGAGCTCAGGGAGTGATCTGGTGTTTTGCAAGGTACTGTCCTTAGGAAAGCAGTTTGCGGAGCATCATCCACACAGGATCGCCCCCTCTGCTGATCAGGTGTTCAGCAGGGAGGTCAATTCTGCCGGGTGCTGCAATGCCTCTTCCTAATCAATGCCTCTGCAGAGGCACTGACCGGGGGTGGGGGCGGCATTGCAGCACCCTGCAGAATTAACCCCTATCTTGGTCAGGAGGGAGAAGGAGATGCAAGGTCTCCTTCTCCCACCTTTCTCCTGGCAATATGTTTAATTAGGGTTTAAAACACTAATTAAACATTAGCCCTGCCCCTGAACTTGTTTGGGACCCGATCTGTGGTGGAGTGGTGGTCCCCAGGTCAACCTAGGGTGGGTTTATTTATTTATTTTATTTATTTATTTTATTATCATTATTTTTACCCCGCCCTTTTTCCAAAACTGGAACTCACGGCAGCTTCCAGATAAAAGCACACATATAATTAAAAACATACAAAAGTCTAGATTAAAATCAAATTAAACAATTTACAGTATTAAAACCATTCATACATACAATTAAAATAATTCAAACTCAGTTTAAAATAATACAATTAGGCAACAGCAATGCAGCACCCTTCTAGACCTGTCCTTAACAGCTTTCAGTTCCAAAGGCTTGTTGAAATAAAAAAGTCTTTGCTTGCCGACAGAAGGACTGCAAAGAGGGGGCCATTCTTGCTTCCCTAGGAAGGGAGTTCCAAAGCCTTGGGGCAGCCACCGAAAAGGCCCTATCTTGCGTCCCCACTAGTCGTGCTTGTGAGAACTTAGGTGTTGAGAGAAGGGCCTCTCCTGAGGATCTCAGGGCCCAGGCAGGCTCATATAGGGAGATACGGTCTGACAGATAGCCTGGACCTAAGCCATATAGGGCTTTATAGGTCATCACCAGCACTTTGAATTGTGTCCGGAAACAGAGTGGCAACCAGTGGAGCTTTTGTAACAGGGGAGTCGTATGGTCCCCGTAACCAGCCCCAGTTAACATTCTGGCTGCAGCACGTTGCACCAACGGAAGTTTCTGAACAGTCTTCAGAGGCAGCCCCACGTAGAGCACGATACAGTAATCTAAATGGTATGTAACTAAGGCATGTGTCACCGTGGCCAGATCAGACGGCTCAAGGAACAGGCGCAGTTGGCGCACTAATCTTAATTGTGCAAAAGCACTCCTGGCCACTGCAGAAACCTGGGCCTCCAAATTTAAAGCTGAGTCCAGGAGCACACCCTGATGCCCCCGTAGATCAGAGCCACAAGGCAGGTAGGGGGGCTATGCACACAGCCCTACTAGTTATCAACAGAACAAAGAGGGCCACACCATCAAACTGCAGAAAAGAAGAGAGACTAGCTAGAAGCTGCTATTGAATTGTCTTTAATTAAATCACCTCCAGTCATCCCACTTGATCCATAGTTGACCTGTTTCACAGAGTCTTATTCATGAACATAGCCACGTAAAGGATCTTCTATATTAATGTTTATTGTACTGAAAGGAATTTAATACTATGTTTATGTAGTTGTATTATGGTATACTCATGAATACTACTCTGTGAAATAGATAATTAGACATGTATAAGATACTGGAAATGTTGGATTGCTTGTTCCTGCTCTAAATGAGATTGTCTAGCATACAATAGTGCACAGAACTGAAACTGTAGCATATGTTTTGAAGCACAATATGTTTCTACAGGCTGGAAATATACTGTACAATCATGTCCACACAATGTGGTTCTTGATGCTAGACAGCAATCGCACATTTCTATAGGGATGGCTAAATGTATCAGTTCTAGGTTTTCTCCATTTTACATGCATCAGTTTTCAAATTTTCAGCACACTTTTCTCCTAATATACAATTTTTGTATGCAATGTTTTGTAATGTATACATTTTTTTTTGCAAGCAATTTCCTGTGATATACTACACTTTTTTGGTTGGAGAATTGCATCACAAAATTTGGAGAAGTGCAAATTTTGAAGGATGGCTGCATTCTGCTTTGCATATTTTTTTCAGAAACTGCAAATTAAAATGTGAACCAAACCAAATTTCTCCACCATCCTTAACTGTACACCAGTATATTCTTGCATCACATCATTACATTGCATATGAAGTCCTTTTTAATATATATCTCATGTATATTTAACTAATTTTTCTTTTAAATATTAGCATTATCTGTCTGGATGCTTCCCTGTGTTCAAACAAAGATTATGTGCAAAGATTACTGGTGTAGCATAGCAACGGATCAGGGAAGCCTCCGGTTTGGAGAATTGTGGGATAAAAATGAACAACAACCCTGACAGACCATTAACTAGATGGGGAAAACTATGACATTAAGTCCATCTTCTCTCCTTCCTGTGTTATTTTGAATTGAATTTCACTCTTTCTAGACAGGTCTGTTTAACTGAGCTGCACATCAAGTCTGTCAGCAAGCAGACTGCACCTGCTGAGCTAATCCTGCAGCATTTACAGGGGATGATCACAGGATGGAAGCGAGTGCAGTGTGAGAGTCAGATGCATAGCGCATCCAGCAGTGCATACATACAATATTTACACACCTTTAGGCTTATTCTTAGTAACTTCTCCCAGCTTGTCCTGAATGATTGGGATGTGTTACAATCTCTGCAATCTCCTTATCGTTCTTTAGTACACCTTTGATTCCCTTATCATCCAAGGGTCCAATCACCTCCCTAGATGGTCTTCTGCTCTGAATGTATTTATAGAATTTTTTGTTGTTAGTTTTTATGTTCTTAGCAATGTGCTCCTCAAATTCTTTTTTAGCATCCCTTATTGTCTTCTTGCATTTCTTTTGCCAGAGTTTGTGTTCCTTTTTATTTTCTTCATTCGGACAAGACTTCCATTTTCTGAAGGAAGACTTTTTGCCTCTAAGAGCTTCCTTGACTTTGCTCGTTAACCATGCTGGCATCTTCTTGGCCCTGGCGGTACCTTTTCTGATCTGCGGTATGCACTCCAGTTGAGCTTCTAATATAGTGTTTTTAAACAACTTCCAAGCATTTTCGAGTGATGTGACCCTCTGGACTTTGTTTTTCAGCTTTCTTTTTACCAATCCCCTCATTTTTGTAAACTTTCCTCTTTTGAAGTCAAATGTGACCGTGTTGGATTCTCTTGGCAATTGGCCAGTTACATGTATGTTTAATTTAATAGCACTATGGTCACTGCTACCAATTGGTTCAACAACACTTAGATGTCGCACCAGGTCCCGGTCCCCACTGAGGATTAAGTCCAGGGTTGCCGTCCCTCTGGTCGGTTCCATGACCAACTGGTCTAGGGCACAGTCATTTAGAATATCTAGAAATTTTGCTTCTTTGTCGTGAATGGAACACATATGTGGCCAGTCTATGTCTGGGTAGTTGAAGTCACCCATTACTACCACATTTCCTAGTTTGGATGCTTCCTCAATTTCATATCTCATCTTCAGGTCTCCCTGAGCATTTTGATCAGGGGGACGATAGATCATTCCCAGTATTAAATCCCTCCTGGGGCATGGTATCACCACCCACAACGATTCTGTGGAGGAGTCCGCCTCTTTTGGGGTTTCCAGCTTGCTGGATTCAATGCCTTCTTTCATGTATAGAGCGCCACCGCCACCAATATGTCCTTTCCTGTCCTTCTGATATAGTTTATATCCAGGGATAACTGTATCCCACTGTATTCTACCAGGTCTCCGTTATGCTCACTATATCAATGCTCTCCTCTGAGACCAAGCACTCCAGTTCTCCCATCTTGGTTCGGAGGCTTCTAGCATTAGTGTACAGGCACTTGTAAGCAGTGTCTCTCTTCAAGTGTCTTTGGCACTTGTAGTTTGGCCTGTGGTAATTTTGCCCTTCTGAATTGATATCCTGTGCCCCTGCTCTCACAATGCCTACTTCTAGGCCTACCCCTTTTAAAATTTCATCATTTCTTTGGTCTTTATCCCAGGGGGGAGGTTTATTCCGAACCGGACCTTCCTCAGCTCCTGTCGGGTTTCCCCCCTCAGTCAGTTTAAAAGCTGCTCTGCCACCTTTTTAATTTTAAGTGCCAGCAGTCTGGTTCCATTCTGGTTCAAGTGGAGCCCATCCCTTTTGTACAGGCCCGGCTTGTCCCAAAATGTGCCTAACAAATCCAAACCCCTCCTCCTGACACCGTTGTCTCATCCACGCATTGAGACTACAAAGCTGTGCCTGTCTGGCTGGTCCTGCACGTGGAACCGGTAGCATTTCAGAGAAAGCCACCTTGGAGGTCCTGGCTTTCAGCATCTTACCTAGCAACCTAAATTTTGCTTCCAGGACCTCACGGCTACATTTCCCCATGTCATTGGTGCCAACATGCACGACGACCACTGACTCCTCCCTAGCACTGTCTACCAAACTATCTAAATGACGGGCGATATCCGCAACCTTCGCACCTGGCAGGCAAATCACCTTGCGGTCTGCACACCCATCACACACCCCACTGTCTATATTCCTAATGATCAAATCACCCACTACAAGGATCCCTCCACCCCCTGGAGATATATCCTCGGCACGAGAGGATAGCTGCTCATCCCCCAAGGAATGGGTCCCTTCTAAGGGATTGTTTCCCTCTTCCTCAGCTGGATGCTTTCCTTCCCCGAGACCATCGTTCTCCATGATAGCAGAAGAGCTATCATCCTTGGAGTGGGACACAGCTGAAGGCCTCCTCCACACACCTCTCTGCCTCTCAATCTCTGCCTCAAACCCTAACCCTAACCCTATCTGTCTCTTGCTGAGTCAATTTTCTTCACACGCTGCAGAGTATGCTTAGGTAGCTTAGTTAGGGATAGAAGTGAGTTAGCGTAGCTAAGTTTATGAAGCGCGCTGCTTTTGATGTCTCAATTACTTTAATAAATCAAGAATTAATTCCAGTCTCGCCTCTGACTCGTGACTCGCACTCTGGGCAGGACACTATGACAAAGCAGCCGTGATGCAGGCGCTCTCTCCTGTCTACCTTGCCTGGAATGCCTCACTCTCAAGAAGGACTTCCTTGGCCCTTTCTTTGAGCAAGGCAGGGAGGAAGAGAGCTAGACACCACTAATGTAATGGCAAAAAAAAAAAAATGTTAGTGGAGTGAGGGTGAGGAGGGGAGATGGCAGCTGTGGCAGCAGCAGTAGGTGAGAAGGAGGAAACTCTTGCAAGTGTGCTGCACACATCTCCTTCCCCACCCCATTCAGCTGTTGTATGTTCCTCTGAGCAAATTAAGATGGTTAGTTGTTACTTTGCAGCATGCCCACCCAGCGTGTAAGCAAACGGTTTTTAAAAATTATTTTGAAAAACAAGTGTCTTTTTTAAAAAAGGTGGACTGTGAAAAGGTCAGGAGACCCAGGGCCCAGAACAAAACACGGGTCTTGGGCCCCCTGGGCCTCCACCTAGCAGGAGAGGTCTAAAATTGGATTCCCCACATTCATCCAATACTTTTGTCAATTGCACCACACTGGATCTCTGTTGTAACTGAAATGAGTCTCTGTCTCTCTCTCTGTCACTCTGTCTCTCTCTGCCTAGAATTCCCTTCACACCAAGCATGCTTGCTTAATTGATAGTCCTTCAGAGCCCAGATATTGTAGGCCAACAGAACCCCACAAATAGGTATAAGATGCCTATCTGGAGCTGTTCAGCTGAGTGCATGGCCTTTGTAAATCACATTAGCATCCTTATTCTAAATCCTTTCCAAACAGTGAATGCTCTATAAGTTTGTTTTATGACTCTAACAGGAAGGGTGAATTACCACTGGAACAAGGTGCCAAAATAAAAGGGTAGATTATTCATCATTTGCTTTCTGCAAGCCCAGATCAGGTGCCCTTTGGGAGGGACAAAACAAAAGATCTGCCAGTGCATTCTTGGGGTTTGATTCCAGGCAGTTTAATCCACAGTGACTGGCACCCACTTGATTTTCATTATTAAGGGCCAATTGATTTGTCCACATTAGTGGGACAACTATACAGGGTTGAGTATATTGCTGGAGAATGTAGCATGTGAAAACATGATCCAGATGGAGATTTTTTTTCTAGCCCCAGCACCCGACACCCCCTCCCTCTTGTTTTGGAGTGCAGATGTGTGGAATTGAACCTGGGATTTTCTACATGAGAAGCATTGCGTTGTACTGGTGAGCTGTGCGTCCTCACTACATCTCCAGCTGACAACTCATCCTACCTTAACTATTTACTGTATTGCCACCAACCCAGTTCCAGCACCTTTGTGATAGTGAGATAAATGGGACTTGAGCCTGGGGAACAGTGAAGCCATCACATGGTAGCTTCACTTCAACACAAATCAAATCAACCATGGTGGACATTCCTCAAGAGAAGCACAGAAGAAAGGTGGAGTCTTGGGCCCTGGAAGGACAATCTGAGGGACTAGCTGCCTTCCTCTGGGGATCCAATGCAGGGTAGTAGCACCGGCTAATGGATGAGGCCTGGAGCTCAGCTGACTCTCAACCTGCAGGATGAGCCACCATCCAATCCCAACCAATAGAAAACAAACCTGGTTTGTTGCTACACCCTTGCAAGTCCCCGCTAGTCTGTTGTGCAGCAAATGGTTTCCCTGGTGGCATGTGCACTGTATCTTTCTGGTCTTACAATATGCCACCTCCTGCAGCTGTGGTAATGTGTTTGCATTTGCCCCCCACCCTTTGATGCTTCAATCAACTGCTCTCCAAGGCATAAGGGGTAAGGGAATGTGTTCCAGTGTGGCTTCTAGCCCTGGGGGTGAAGAAGGACTCAATGCACAAGCTATCTACTAATCTTTGGTGTACAGTTTTCCCATTTCCCCTGCCTGTTAACTGCTCAGGAGAGGCACTTGAGCTTGTCAGTGTCCTCGTTACTTCCTTCTCCTTGCTTCATTTAGGGCACAGTTGTGGAAGAGTAGGGGTGGTGGGATTAAGCCATGTGCTCAAAGGCTACAGATGAGCATCTCCTTGTGCAGCTCTAGGTGCTACGGAGCACACTTCAAAGTGGATATTGTATATCTCACAGTTGTTTAAATCCACCATTCAGGGTTCTCCAAAGGGAAATGAGTAAGATGTACAGCTTTTCATGGGACCCAGGGGAGATACCTATAGGAGTCTCACCGCCTCTGAGGGCAGGGGTGGGAAACTAGTTGTGGCCACCAGTCAATCATCTGTTGTCCCAAACATGTGGCCAAAGGCACAGCACTACCAACCAGCTGATCGTTGGCTCTTGCAAAGGCCCAGGGCTTTGCAGGCACTAGCAATCAGCTGATTGGCAGCCCCCGCAAGCCTCATTTTTGACAGGGAGCCATGTCTGTATCTGATCTTCACCTGACATCATGTGTAGGGCAGCTGGGCATGGTTTGGCAGAAATGGCCAAATTAGGCCTGGCAGGGCTAATTAGGCCTGTGGACTGGAGGTTTCCCACCATTGCAATAGTTATATAAAATATAATACAATATAAAATAAAATACAATATAAAAACTGACAAATCACCGGGCCCGGATGGCATCCACCCGAGAGTTCTCAAAGAACTCAAAGGTGAAATTGCTGATCTGCTAACTAAAATATGTAACTTGTCCCTCGGGTCCTCCTCCGTGCCTGAGGACTGGAAAGTGGCAAATGTAACGCCAATCTTCAATCTTCCAGCATGGCTTCTGCAAGGGAAAGTCCTGTCTCAGTAACCTATTAGAATTCTTTGAGAGTGTCAACAAGCATATAGATAGAGGTGATCCAGTGGCCATAGTGTACTTAGACTTTCAACAAGCGTTTGACAAGGTACCTCACCAAAGGCTTCTGAGGAAGCTTAGCAGTCATGGAATAAGAGGAGAGGTCCTCTTGTGGATAAGGAATTGGTCAAGAAGCAGAAAGCAGAGAGTAGGAATAAACGGACAGTTCTCCCAATGGAGGGCTGTAGAAAATGGAGTCCCTCAAGGATCGGTATTGGGACCTGTACTTTTCAACTTGTTCATTAATGACCTAGAATTAGGAGTGAGCAGTGAAGTGGCCAAGTTTGCTGACAACACTAAATTGTTCAGGGTTGTTAAAACAAAAAGGGATTGCGAAGAGCTCCAAAAAGACCTCTCCAAACTGAGTGAATGGGCGGAAAAATGGCAAATGCAATTCAATATAAACAAGTGTAAAATTATGCATATTGGAGCAAAAAATCTGAATTTCACATATACGCTCGTGGGGTCTGAACTGGCGGTGACCGACCAGGAGAGAGACCTCGGGGTTGTAGTGGACAGCACGATGAAAATGTCGACCCAGTGTGCGGCAGCTGTGAAAAAGGCAAATTCCATGCTAGCAATAATTAGGAAAGTTATTGAAAATAAAACAGCCGATATCATAATGTCGTTGTATAAATCTATGGTGCGGCCGCATTTGGAATACTGTGTACAGTTCTGGTCGCCTCATCTCAAAAAGGATATGATAGAGTTGGAAAAGGTTCAGAAGAGGGCAACCAGAATGATCAAGGGGATGGAGCGACTCCCTTACGAGGAAAGGTTGCAGCATTTGGGGCTTTTTAGTTTAGAGAAAAGGCGGGTCAGAGGAGACATGATAGAAGTGTATAAAATTATGCATGGCATTGAGAAAGTGGATAGAGAAAAGTTCTTCTCCCTCTCTCATAATACTAGAACTCGTGGACATTCCAAGAAGCTGAATGTTGGAAGATTCAGGACAGACAAAAGGAAGTACTTCTTTACTCAGCGCATAGTTAAACTATGGAATTTGCTCCCACAAGATGCAGTAATGGCCACCAGCTTGGAGGGCTTTAAAAGAAGATTAGACAAATTCATGGAGGACAGGGCTATCAATGGCTACTAGCCGTGATGGCTGTGCTGTGCCACCCTAGTCAGAGGCAGCATGCTTCTGAAAACCAGTTGCCGGAAGCCTCAGGAGGGGAGAGTGTTCTTGCACTCAGGTCCTGCTTGTGGGCTTCCCCCAGGCACCTGGTTGGCCACTGTGAGAACAGGATGCTGGACTAGATGGGCCACTGGGCTGATCCAGCAGGCTCTTCTTATGTTCTTATGTTCTTATGTTCTTATATACGTGTGCATAGTCATGGTAGTGGCTAAGGATGGATGGGTCACTCCATTTCTGTCTGTGTCACTATTATAGTTACTATCACAGCCCTAAATCTGTTCCATCTTCTTAAAAAAATGCATGAAAAAATGCATTTAAATCCACATTTTAGAACTATTTTGCTACAAGAAAGAGTTCTCTAAACATATTGTCTCCTAGATTATACATTTCTAGACACATTTTGTCCTGAAAGATGCATTGAAAAAATACTGAGCCAAGAACTATATCACAAAATTTGGAGAAGTACAAAATAGGTACCTTCTTATCTGCACCTTAATTCAGGAAGTGTGTGTGGACACTAGTCAGTTCATGCATTGTTTTGCTGAGATTGAACTCCTCATGCATCCCCAGAGGTGGCAAAACTGTATACATTTAACCTTGCATATTGGCATGGCTGGGAAGGGAGGGACATCTTGCAAATTCTGCTTGGAATATTATGCTGCCTCAGGCTCCTAACTTGTATATTTATCTGTGTTCACCTTGGAATCAGGGTTTCCAAGGGCACTGTGAAGCTTCTTTTCCAGATGTTTATGGCTGAGGTTGTGAAAGAGCATTTTTCATCCAATATTAATCTGCTGCTGGTTGGGTGAGGCTTGCAGAAGGCAGTTTCACACAAACAGCTCACTAAAACACAGACATAGCCACAGAGATCTTTCCTCCACTGTGATACATGCCTGTTGTACACCAGGGCTGTAGATTTCAAGGCCAAACTGTGTCACCTGAGATTATCTAGGCTTATCTATGATAATAAAATGTAGGGGAATTGAATCTCTCATCTTTGTTACAAGGCCATCTCTGTGACCATGTTTGGCTTAGAGAGAAAGTTCATAATATCTTTTAAGGAAGTTGGGGGAGGGGGAGATCCTATTAAGCACAAGAATATCCACAAAGCCCTCTCATATTAGGAAAGGAGCGGAATGGAGAGCGAGATCCAGTGTTTAGGAGACAACTCAGGCAGGGTTGGCCATTATATTTTGTCAACTGATGTAAAAAAGACAACTGGTTCCCTCCCATGGCAGCAAATACAACAATAAATTAAGTAACTGACACTGTATAGATGCTTGCACATTAGCCCTTTTCTCTGGAATCACCATCCTTTGTTCATGTACATTTCATGGACAGTGTAGTCAATGTTTTCTGTGTATGCCTCCCATCCCGTATTTTTTCAGGCCTGATTTTAAAGTGATGGGGGGGGGAGCGGTTAGTAAAATACACCTGCAGCACTAATTCATCCGTGTGGACAGTCAAAATAGGTCAAGGCTTTTTAGGGCTCCTGCGTCTTTAATTTGAAGTTTCCAGATTGCAGATCCTTCCCATTTTATTGCTTCCAGCTGATTATTGCTGTAAGTTTAGTGATGATTGAATACCCTCATATTGTCCTCTGTTGTCCCAATGTCAGTTTCTATTTCAACGGCGGGGGAAGGTGAAGAGAAGGTTTTAATGACTTATTTCGTCTCATAATTTTCCCTTTTCCTTTTGAATAACACTATTTCGCCATGGTTGAATAACCATCTTGGAAATCTTTGCGTTGGAATCCAGGACTTTGTTGACTTTGTTCATGGAGAGCATTATGTTAACACAAAGATCCAGAACAAAACTTTTTCTTCTGAATCAAACCATCCTTGCTGCAGAGTGATGCTTTTGTTGATGATATTACATACATGTAGTTATGTGTAAGCCTCCCCTCCCACTTTTTAGAAAGGAAATGTAATTACAGGAGGCTGAAATACTGTGCAACACTGTGATGGTAGTAATGGCGGTAGGGGAGGGAGGAATTGCTTAACCCCTTCCCCTTTGTGCTATCTTTCTACTCAAAGTGCCACTCCCCTTGAGCTGCTTTTTTCTCCATAGGAAAACTGCAAGGACCTTCCTTCTGCAGGGAGAAAACTGCAGAGGGGATTTTAAGACGAAAATGGCTAGCAGGGAGAAAGAGCTAGGAGTAGGGTTGCCAGGTTCAGGGCCTGAGACTGATCCTGTATCTTTAGGAGAAGAGAAAGTCAGCCAAGTGCAGGTGTTCTTGCAACGCTGTAATGGGAAAAACCACAAGGTGGAATTCTCCCTTCCCCCTGCACAACTTTTAAAAATACAGAGACCTCTTGGAGGCTGGGCCTGGCAACCAAGAGGTCTTCTGTATCTTTAAAAGTTGGGGGAAGGGAGAATTCCACCTTGTGGTTTTTCTCATTACAGGGTTGCAAGAACACCTGCACTTGGCTGACTTTCTCTTCTCCTAAAGATACAGGATCAGTCTCAGGCCAGAAACCTGGCAACCCTATTCTAGATAGCCTGCAGCAGGGGTGGGGAACTTCAGGGCCAAGGGCCCAATGCAACCCTCCAGGCCTCTTTGTCCCGTGGCCCTTGGAACTCTCCCCAGTCCACACCCCTTTCTCCAGGCCACACCCTTCACTGGCCCTGCTTCACACCCGCCTCATTTTTTTTATTATTTTTTTTGTCTGGCTAGAATGCATCTTTGATCACGCATTTCCTGCTTTCCTGGATGAAGGATAGAGAGGAGGTGTGAGTGTTTATAGAAGATAGCCAACTGCATGAAGGTAAAATTTAAATTTGTTGCTGCCTCCACTTTTGCCTCTGGTCCCACCCACCACCAGCAAGTGGCCCTCAGAAGGTTTCCCATAAGGGAAAGTGGCCCTCTGGCTGAAAAAAAGACTCTCCACCCCTGGCCTATAATCAGCTGTTCTGATTATCTAGCCAATTGTTTTGTGCCATCAATGTAGAGGGCTCCCTTTTGCTTCAGCAGCTGAATACCATCCCCCAAGCCTTTGCCTTCCCACTGCCTGAGCGTGTTCAGCATCCTGGTCTCCTCCTTCACTCTCTCCCATTGACAGACCTGAATCTGAAAGGGACCCCAGGCATCCCGAGCTCCTGGGAGCAGCATCGCCTTCGGCAGCGCAGAGGAAGGTGAGGGGCTAGCAGGGCCTCAGATCAGGCACTGTGCGGACTGTATATGTGTCTGGGAGGGAGGGAGGATGCTGAATGTGCTGTGTGGCAGCCTGCAGCACATTCAACAACACCCGCACTGCACAGAGGTGTGTTTAAAATGTCTCCACATGTAATCCCATAAATATGTGCAAGCCACACCTGTGTGTGCATCCAGTGTGGGCGCATGTTTTCTGTATGCATTTTAATGTGCTTCTACAGCCCTGTAATAGTTTTGGAGGATTAGCTGGGAACGCTGTCCTCTTTATGTTGTTTGCAAGGCTATAAACTACATTTATGACTTGGTTAAAATAACAGAAAGTGGAGCACCTCTGCCTGCACACTAATGGTGTATTTACGTTTCCTGGTTTCTCTTCCCACCTGCTTTTCTTTCTTTTGCACTTCCATGCCTCCCCTTCGCCCGCCACCCCCCCATGCACTCAGAAGACCCGTAACCAGATCCCATCCCAGATCTTCCTTAAAAGCTGTCATGTTCAATTGCTTTATTAGATGATAATATATCACTTTCGCCTCCCTTTGCCAGGACTGCTTTCAAGAGCTTGTATCATAAAAAAAGCACAAATAAAATATTATGGCTGTCTCTTTATGCGCGAGCTGGTATTTTCCAGGGATAATTGGGGAGCGTTCCAGGCCTCACATGAACCTAGAAGCAGGGACCCAGGCCACCAGTCAAACAGCTGAACAACAGGGAGGGCATGGAGGCCGAGAAGCAGAGCTTCATCACAGCCTTGTTACTGACACCTCCCCAGCACCCTGCCACCTGCGTCTAACCGCTGGACAAGGGCCAAAACAGAGAAGGGCAGTTACCTGGTGGATGCATCCCTGCCTCCAGTCCCCTCCTGCTCTAGCTATGCTACACTGTCTTTAGTGAGGCAGCTCTAGGAAGGGAGATGCTTAGCTGTTGGGGTCATAGGAACCTGCCTTATACTGCATCAGACCAATGATCGATCTGGTCCAGTATTGTCTGCATTGATTGGCAGCAGCTCTCTAGGGTTTCAGACCAGGGTCTTTCCCCAGCCCTATGTGGAGATGCCAGGGATTGAACTTGGGACCTTCTGCATGCAAAGCAGATGCTCTGCCACTAAGCTAAGCCTGGTCATATGGGAGAGTCATGGATGCATGCTTTAGAACTTCCATCTAGCATTATTGTTTGACATGGGGCATATGCTGCAAATTGCAGTAGAGCTGAGCCAAAATTTCTCAGAAGTTTTTTTTTTCTGAGAGAAAATTTCCGAGATTTTCTTTTGTCTCGCTACCACCCTGCCTGAGAAAAAAAAGGACACGTTGAAGAATTTTCTCTGACTAGTCTCCAACATTTTTGGGTGGTGGCCACCATAACACCCCAGAACATTGCTACTTCTGGGGCATTGTGGAGGGTGCCAAATGGAGGCCAGGCTGCCAGCACGTTTACTGCTGCTCCTGCCACTTGCTAATGGTGAATGCCATCTCTGAGAAACCGTTGGAGAATCCCTTTCCCCAGAATTTCAGTGAAATGGTCACCCCAATTTTCTGGCCACAAATAGGATGGAGAATTCCAAGAGGCCATCTGGGCACAGCTCCTCTCTGGATCAATCTACTAGTGCGTGTCTCTGTATGTGTGTCTGTGTGTGTTTGTGTGTAATCATGAGAACTGACAAAGCTGTTCCAGCTTCTTCCACCGGTCCCCATACAGGTGGTTTTGTCCACCTTCCTACCGCACCTGTTGAGTGGCACACCTGAAGATTTGCTCATCATATCAGGTGAAGGAGGGGTGGATTACAGGACTGGGAAGGGGTTGTGCAAGAGGAGTCACAACTGTGTTATCTTCTAGTACCTTGTGTGAAGGCAACCCTATGCAACAAATGCTCTTAAAATAGTTTTTCTTTCTTCTCTCTCTCTCTCTCTCTCTCTCTCTCTCTCTCTCTCTCTCCTCCCCTTTTGGGACAATTTAAGCTGAAGCCTTTCCTTGGGCCTTTGGACCTTGCTGACTCTTGTCCCCTCCACTGAAACACTGCAATGGATGCATCACTGATTATATTTATTTATTGAATTTATATCCCACCTCCCCTCAAAGGAGCTCAAGGTGGTGTACATGGTTTTGTCCCTGCTCCATTGTATCATCACAACAACCTTGTGAAGTAGACTAGGCCAAGAACACACGAAGAGCCCTGCTGGATCAGATAAATGGCCCATCTAGTCCACCATCCTCACAGTGGCCAACCAGCAGGGGTGTAGTCGTCTGGAGTCTTGGGGTGTCTTAGGCCCCTTACTTTTTTGGGAGCAGGGTCCCTATGTCTCTAGAATCCAATGAGCCAATCATCATGAAAGGGAAGTGTGTTAGCCACTGAAAAGTGTCTTCTAACGTGCTTCCTTGTCCTTTCACAATCAAAGTGAAAAGTGGCTAGTCAGCCACTGAGGAGATTCTTTTCAGTAGCTATCACTTTCCCCTTTCATGCTTATTGGCTCCTAGGGATGTCTGTTGTTGTGAAGAAGGCATTAACAAGGATCTCATTCTCAACCCCACAGCAAAAAAGTGGGGGGGCATGGCTGTGACTATCTTGAAGGGACCCTGCACTTCTGAATTTGCCACTACACTACTACCAACCAGATGCCCCTATGGTAAGCCCACAAGCAGGACCTGAGCGCAACAACACTCTCCCCTCCTATGGTTTCCAACAACATATTTGGAAGCATACTGCCTTTGACTATGGAGACAATGACTGGCCCAAGATCACCCAAGGAACTTCGTGGCTGAGTGGGGATTCAAACCCTGGTATTCCCAGATCCTAGTTCAACACTCTCAGCACTACACCACACTGAGTAGGCGTGGTTGTTGTGAAACATCCTGCAAGCGAGGCTCATACTCTGCATTCCTGCCTGAGGCAAAACAAACTCCCACCGAGCCAATACTTGAAAAAGGCTTGCTGCAACATTCAGATACCAGCCCCTGCCTTCAACTCTCTCCCCTCTCTGGCACATCCCTGCCGCCTTCTCCTGACTCTGCTAGCAGGAACTGAACAACTTGAGCCTCTCAGAGGTATTTCTCCATGTCTAGCTATTAGCACACACACACACACACACACACACACAAGTCTCAAATTCCTCTGGACCTGGATGCAGGCTTGTCCTCCTGGCTGGGAAGAGAAAAGGCTCTGATCTCAGACGTTGCCTCCCTCCTTCTCAGCCAATAGGAGCTTGCTCTGAGACCTCCTTGGCTGGGCATGAGGCTTCTGCGGTCAAAGGCAGAAAAAGCTGTACTGACCTGCTTTCAGCTTTCTTCCTGTGAGGGAAGCCAAGAGAAAGCTGCAACAAGTGCTTAATAATAGGAAGTCCCTTTTCTTTGGGTGATCCAACAGAGGTCACTCTGACCAGACATGTGCTTTTAAAAAAAATAACAGCTTCTTGTCAATGGGCCAATAATGGACAAGGAGCTGCTGTGAAATATACAGCTGCTTTGTCCTGGGCTCGCTTGCCCCAGCCATAGCAGACTGCATGTCAGTGAGTGCTGATTAGGAATGTCTTTACCGGGCAGGCCATCTGCACCGAAAACATCCAAGAACTGGTCTGTATGTGTCCTGTAGGGTTGCCAGATGCCATGGCATAGATTTAAGAGAAGCATATATCTGCCATCCATTGACGTTTAAGGCATACTGCCACTACCTTTCTTGGGTGGGAGGAAATCAGGTGTCTGTTACAGGACTGTATTTATTATCTTGTTGCAACTAAGATGGCCAGCTTTACTAGCACACCTAGTAACTGCACCGGTGTGGATCAGTGACATCACTGATCAATATGAGCATGTCCATGGCTCAGCCCAATCCTGCCAAGGCTCCTGATGTCATGGCTAGCAAAGCAGAGGGAAGATGAGTAACCTCCTCTGTTTGATTTTTGAAAGAAGATTCGACTGCCAGTACATTTGGCTTCTGTACATGGAACAGTGAAGGTGTCCTCTTGTCCTCAGCCTTAGGTAGGAAAATACCTAGGAATAGTCGTGGTAGGAGTAGAAAACTGTAGACATCAGTACCCACCACCAGACTGCAGATATTTTGGAATCTGGCAACAGCTGTAACTGGAATGGACATCTCTCGCATGAATTGTTCTGTAGGTGCAGGAGAAATTTGCAGTGGGTAGATTGGTTGCTATGTCCTCATATAGACAGAGAGTGCGGGTGTAAGAGAGAGAGAGTTTGTGTTTGCATATATTAGTTCTTAAGAAAAACAAAGTGTTTCAGTTGGGATCTATGTCAAAATACAAAGGGGAAATTCTGGCCTCCCTGCCAAATTCCAGAGAGGCCAGGATTTGGCTCTAGATTGCCTCCAAAGGAGCAGACATCACAATGCCTTCTCTTCTCACAGTTGTCAATGGAGACTTTCTTGACCAATGTCCCATTAGGAGGGTTGCTGTCTGATTTTACTGTTCAGTTCTCACCCTCTAGAACTCATAATCACACCACAAAGGCTGCTGTATGGGCAGGTGGAGCACTGCTTGTCTTGCTTCTGCTTCCCCTGTACATCTGTAGAAATGACTTGTGTTTTAGAATTTGTAGAAATGGTTTTATTGATTTTAGAACTTGCATCTTTTGTATATTATATCACTTTTATTTTGTACACCACTTCAGTAGCTTCAGAGTGTGAGGTGGTTTATAAATTTGCAGAATAAAATATGAAAATAATGATACTTCTGCATAGTTAAGATCAGTGGCAGCTTGTGGTTCCATGTCAGTGGGGCAGTCGAATCTGCTCCAGGTTTTATTCCAAACTTTCAAGGAGCTGTCCAAGGTGCTAAGCCTATTTTGGACATAGATTTCAGCACTTTGGACAGCTCCTTGAAAGTTTGGTCTAAAACCCAAAGCAGATTTCAGTGCGCCACTGGTTCAGGCACTGGAACTACTACAGATGCCCTTTGCTACAGCTGAACTTGTAGACTGGCTTCAGGACACTTGAAATTTTTAGTTGCTTTAGGCAAAATTAAAATGAAATATAGAGGCATTTCTATTTTGAGATACCACCCAATTGCTTGTCACAAGAAAGTAACCAGCTTCACATGAAAAACAACAAAAAGCTTACACACACACACACACAGAGAGAGAGAGAGAGAGAGAGAGAGAGAGTGAGTAGCCTGACTTTCTCATAGATATGTAACATTTTCTATATGCAGGAATTTTTTAAGGTGCCTCCAGACTGTCGCTATTTTGCAGGAGGGGTTGAAGCTCATGCCATAAATTTAGGTTTATGCAGCTAACATGTATTAAAGCGATCTGTTACCCTTGCACAACAAATCCACTTTAAACAATACTGGACTTTTTGTGGTTAGGAAAGTGACAGGGAAATTTTCTGAGAAGTGTGGGATGAACAAGCAGTTAAAGGGAAGATGTGTAAACACCATGCAAGCAAATCAGGATGCATGCACATTGTAGTATAACCACCCTGTAAACAAATCAGAATAGATGCTTAATAAAGACCAGGCATAGTCTAACCACGTCATAAGTTTTATTAGATGAAATCAGGATACATGCTGAACAAACAATCTTTTCTATAAGATGGGGAAAATATTTGTCAGTTTCAAAGATTCCCCCCCCCCATTTTGATGTGCTCTAGGGATGGAAGGATATGTCAATTTTGGTTCTCCCAGTTTCTCATTTTTCCAATCTGAAATTCAGTTGTCCACATTTCTGCAGCTGTTTGTAATATTTTTTTAAAAAAAAAACACCAAAAAAATTATCCAGCATTTTACTGCAAATTTCTCCTAATAACCACACGTTTATAGGCAATTTTGATGAATGTACACATTTTTGCAATTTCTCATCAAATAATGCATTTTTGTATGTTAACTTCACTTATTGGTTGGCAAACTGCATTGCAAAATTCAAATTTTCGAAGGAGGCTGTGTTTCAGTTCTCATATTGTTTTGGAAAGTGCAAATCTGTGATAGATTTGCCTTGAAATGCAAACTGAATCAAATTTCTTGCCCATTCATAATGTGCACACCTAATGAAATTGGAAAGAGTCTCCATCCCTGCTTGTCAACTCTGCAGCTTTTCTAGAGATGCCCCATGAAACAGAGAAAAGTCTGTCAGTTTCACCACAGTACTTTAGATGTCTTGCTGAAGTTGTGGGGAAAATACAGTTTCACTGCTTCAGAGTAGTAGTAGTAGTAGTAGTAGTAGTAGTAGTGGAATAATAATAATAAATGGCAGCAACAGGGGACACTGTGGTTCCAGAGGCAGAACTGTACAGACACCAGTGTCACTGACAAAGTGTGAATGGCATCAAAACTAGAGAAAACTGGCAATGTTGAAGGAGCATCCTTGCTCTGTGTTTCTCGGAAGCAGCTAGGTGTTCCTTGGAGGACCTCCTGCTGAGTAACCCTCTGACCTGCAGTTGTATAACTTATGAATGATAATGAACATGACCGTGATAAAGGTAAATTGGCTTAGTACCAATAAAGAATAATAGTCACCCATCACTTTTGAGCACAGCAGTTTAGATTTACGCACCTAACTTCCTTCTCACGATGTGCATCCTCTATATGTATTCCAGGAAATCCTCTTGCATAATGCTTGTAAATTCATGTTCTTCTAGTGTCTTAGACAGACACAATCACAAAAATTAGAATCTGTTAGTTCCTGCTTAGTTAATGAAAGATTATCAGTCACTTGTTCACAGTTAAAATGGTGCCACCAACAAATTAGATATTAACAAGAAACAAACATAATGCCATGAGACTGAAACACAGAGCTGGTGAAATAGGACAATGGCAGCACAGTTCATCACCTATGACTGCTGTTTATGATTGTGTGAGGGAGGGAGGGAGCTCATGGAAGTGGGTTCCAATCTGGATGTAGATTGCCTCAAAAACAAGCCATGGGCACTTCCTGATTTTTGGAGAATGTCTGAGCTTATGTCTGAGCCAATGCTATTCAAGTCAGGGGTGGAGTAGCTTGCCTATCACTGGTGGAGGATTGGGCAACTCTCTTGGCCCCAAAAACCATATTAAAGGATGAGTGTGTGATGGAAGGGTCACATGCCAATAGCTGTGGCCACAACATGTGCATGCAGACACATGCTCTCTCTCTCTCTCTCTCTCTCTCTCTCACTCACTCACTCACTCACTCACTCACACACACACACACACACACACACACACGGGATGGGTGAGAATTTCAATTCAGTTCACATTTCAGGCTGAATCTATCATATTTGCACTTTCTGAAACAATATGAAAACTGAAACACAGCCATCCTTTGCAATTTGCACTTAATTGAATTTTGCAATGCAGTTCGCCAACCAACCAATGTTTACAAAAATGCATATGTTAGGGGAAAGTATGCATAAAAATGAATATATGAGTGAAAATAAGATACAAATATGCATTGTATGATGAGAAACTGTGTGCAAAAATGCATACATTAGTCAAATCTGTCTATGAAAATGTGTTCATTAGGAGAAATTTGCACTATTTGCTGGAGGATTTTCATGAAGATTTTTTTTAAAAAAAAAACCACAAACTGCAGTGGAAACATGGAAAACTGCACTTAAGATTGGAAAAATGAGAAACTGAGAGAACCAAAATTCACAGATCTTTCCATCCCTAACACACACACACACACACACACACACACACTCACCCAACATTCACATACATGCACTCGTCCCTGTTTTTTTAAAAAAACTGGGATTTGCTGGTTGATAACATTTCTGTAGATATTGTGATCACAAACAATGATGAGCCTTCAAATGCATTCCTTTCTTGCAATTTGGACAAACGTACATAAAAGAACAGACCTCAGGGCTGTTGTGAAAAACCCTGCCTCAATCTGTTTACAGGGAACCATTGGGGGGCATTTTGCCAAGTTTAAGAATGTAAGAAAATCCTTGCTGCATTAGGCCAAAGGCCCACTCAGTCCAGCATCCTGTTGTCACACTGGCAAACCAAATGTCTATGGGAAGCTCACAAGTGGAACATAACAGCCCTGTCCCCACTTGTGACTCTCAGCAACTGGTATTCAGAGGCATACTGCCCCCAACAGTGGAACAGAGCCTCCTTGAATTAGCAGTCATTAGGTTTTTCCCTACAAAATGAGGCAGATTTGTTCCAGCAGCTTTACAAGTGTGTAAAGCAAAAGTTGTTGGCCAGATTTTCTATGGAGTTTCAATCTGGTTCCCTGGGCTTAATTTTTTCCTAGAAGGAACTCAGTCACTCTTTCTTTGAGCTATATTGCCAGTGCTGCCCTTAATTTGGAAGTTGGACTTAATTCATTAAGCAGCATAGATATACCCTATTCATTATTGGCCCAGAATCTGCTGTTCTGCTTCCCCAATGTCTCTGGTTTATCAGGTGCTACTTGATTCTTCTATGTCTACCTGGAAAAAAGAGCTAATCGGCACCTGGTTGGCCACTGTGAGAACAGGATGCTGGACTAGATGGGCCACTGGCCTGATCCAGCAGGCTTTTCTTATGTACTTATGTTAAGTATTGTTTGCTTTGTTATCTTTTCTCCTTTGATCCAGTGCAATCTAAATCCATTGTTAAACAGAGATTCAAAGATATGGATGGCCAAGAGCTCCATGCTTTAGTCAATGGGCCATGTTCACCATGCTCAGTGGGCCTGATTTGGTCTCCCTCTAACCAATGTATGCCATTCTTACACTTTTTAATAATATCTAAGTACAGAAGAGTTGTTCTGCTGGCACGTTTTAACATTTTATCTTCAAATATGTTAGAGGGCAGATTTGCTGAAGTTCCTATCAAGGATAGGTGCTGTCCGTGAAATCAGCTGGAACATAAAACAGTCTAGTATGTTTTTTTAATGTAGATTTTATCAAGGGGTCAGAGAAGGGTTCAGAAAAGGGCAACCAGAATGATCAAGGGGATGGAGCGACTCCCTTACGAGGAAAGGTTGCAGCATTTGGGGCTTTTTAGTTTAGAGAAAAGGCGGGTCAGAGGAGACATGATAGAAGTGTATAAAATTATGCATGGCATTGAGAAAGTGGATAGAGAAAAGTTCTTCTCCCTCTCTCATAATACTAGAACTCGTGGACATTCAAAGAAGCTGAATGTTGGAAGATTCAGGACAGACAAAAGGAAGTACTTCTTTACTCAGCGCATAGTTAAACTATGGAATTTGCTGCCACAAGATGCAGTAATGGCCACCAGCTTGGAGGGCTTTAAAAGAAGATTAGACCAATTCATGGAGGACAGGGCTATCAATGGCTACTAGCCGTGATGGCTGTGCTGTGCCACCCTAGTCAGAGGCAGCATGCTTCTGAAAACCAGTTGCCGGAAGCCTCAGGAGGGGAGAGTGTTCTTGCACTCGGGTCCTGCTTGCGGGCTTCCCCCAGGCACCTGGTTGGCCACTGTGAGAACAGGATGCTGGACTAGATGGGCCACTGGCCTGATCCAGCAGGCTCTTCTTATGTTCTTATGTTCTTAATGTATAATCTACTCCTTATGAGGCAGTGCCCCAATCAGTCCTTTGGGGCTCTTCTATTTTCATTGAGGGAGTAAAATATATTCATTACTGAACAGGTAGCAATATTTGGGAACACAGTAATATTTGTTAGACATCCAAAGACTGTTAGCTCTAAATCTTCACCTTTTGCTCTTTTGTAACTATGTATTTATACAGTTGTATATTCTTTAATGGTTGGTTGACCGTAACAAAATTGTTGTTGTTGCTCTTGAATTTGTCTGCTTTGTCTAATCTTCCTTTAAAGTCATCCAGGTTGGTGGATATCACTGGTGCATCCTTTGGGAGCATTGAACTTGTCAAGGATTATCAATACCTTGGCACAGTCATTAACAAAAATGGAGATAATAGTCAAGAAATCAGAAGAAGGCTAGGACTAGGGAGGGCAGCTATGAGAGAACTAGAAAAAGTCCTCAAATGCAAAGATGTATCACTGAACAATAAAGTCAGGATCATTCGGACCATGATATTCCCTATTTCTATGTATGGATGTGAAAGTTGGACAGTGAAAAAAGTGGATAAGAGAAATATCAACTCATTTAAAATTGTGGTGTTGGAGGAGAGCTTTGCGCATACCATGGACTGCGAAAAAGACAAATAATTAGGTGTTAGAGGAAATTAAACCAGAACTATCACTAGAAGCTAAAATGATGAAACTGAGGTTATCATACTTAGGACACATCATGAGAAGACATGATTCACTAGAAAAGACAATACAGAAAAACAGAAGGGAGTAGACAAAGAGGAAGGCCAAACAAGAGATGGACTGATTCCATAAAGGAAGCCACAGACCTGAACTTACAAGATCTGAACAGGGTGGTTCATGACAGATGCTCTTAGAGGTCACTGATTCATAGGGTCGCCATAAGTCATAATCGACTTGAAGGCACATAACAACAACAAATAGATTAACTATACACTGGTGTGAAGAAGTACTTTCTTTTGTCTGTCTTGAATCTTGCAACATTTAGTTTCATTGGGTGGTCCTGAGTCTGAACATTTGGGAAGTGCAAATGCTGATGGATAACTAAATCCGGATCTATACTTTAGTCTATAGGGTGCCAATTAGTTTAGTCTGTATTAGAAATTAGCACAGATTTAATTTCTTAAGCATCCCTACCTAGTCCCAGAAAGATGCCCTACCAAGAAGCAGGAAACAGCCCTGCGTTGGAGATCTGTCTCCAGGTTTTGTGTATGTGTATCCTATTGGTTACAGCAGTGGCATGTGGGAGCCAAGGGTACTTCATTTCTATCCCCACTAGGGATGGAACAGTCTGTTAACTTTGGTTCTTTCTGTTTCTCATTTTTTAAAATCTTAAATTCAGCTCTCCACATTCTGCAGTAATTTGTGATTTTCTTTTTTAAAAAAATCCACATGAAAATTCTTCAGCACTTTTTGGTGAATTTCTCTTAAACAAATTTTGTATGCAGTTTTGACTAATGTACACATTTTTACAAGCAGTTTCTCCTAATATAATGCACTTTTGTGTGTAATTCTCACTAATATGTTCATTTTAATGCATACTGTCACCTATGTTATACATTTTTGTGAATGTTGGTGGGAGAACTGCATCACAAAATTCTGATAAGTGTGAATTTTGAAGGATGGCTATGTTTTGGTTCTCATATTGTTTTGGAAAGTGCAAATTTGATAGATTCAGTTTTAAAAGGGAGCTGTATCAAATTTCTCCCCCATCCCTAATCTCCACATTTGGAGGACAGGTAGGGTGCGATGGCTTCAAAAGCCCGTCCTCTTGCACTTGAAAACTACAAACAAATATAGCCGTAGAGTTTGCCATCCAGGACAAGTGTTCAGACGCCCATGTTCAGATTGTGCAAAAGCTAAGGTGGGTCATCATACCTCTAATGTTCAGAGCCAACCATTTCCGCACTGAGATGGGGTGGGGTAAGGTGCAGGGTCTTGAAATGCTTCTTTAATTAACACCTATAGATAAATTGCTAGTTGACTTAATGATGCCCCAAGCAGAGAATAAAGCTGCCTTCTGAGAAGAGGAATAAATGGCAGACCCTTCATGCTACAACAATTAAGACCACCCTTAGAAAAAGCGAAGGCTCAGCCTGGTTCAGGATCACCTAAGTGGTCTCAAATGATAGTTCACATGGGTGCCATGGCAATCTTCCATCACCTGCACAGTGTTTATGATGGAACAATGAGTCTTGTCAGTATTTCAGAGTATCATGTGTAGCTTCAGGCTATTTGTTGGTCTCACATTTTATACATGATCAGAAAGATAGAAAATGGAGGCACTACACTGCTCCTGATCCTTATGCAATACATTAGTGGCACAGTCAGTCTTACCTAAATGAAGAAGGCAGGCTTTTCCTGGGAGTGATGTGAGGATATTAGCACCAGCGCATGGCAGCTTCTGGATATGCACCCCAGACCTGGATTAAAGCCAGAATGAAAACAGAAGTGAAGGTTAGATAGGACTCCATGCCTGATTTTCCAGAGAGCACATATGTCTGAGAGACTCCATATCCTGCCTTCTGTTGGACCTGGTGCATTTGCTGGACAGCAGCCATGTCCAGAGGACTGATTTAACTCCACTGTCTACTGGTGGTCTTATCAGAGCAAAACTTTGGGGCAAGTCATCCATGGCTCACTCAGCTGAATGAGCAGGAGAGCCCCCAAGGGGTGGCTTACCCAGAAGTGGCTGGTGAGACAGTGCAGGTAGGGCTACGTTGCTCCCCAGGCTTTTGAATATGGCAGGTCGCTGCTGCTGACCGAACTCCTTGTGCCTCCCCTTCTCAGTCAGGGGAAGTGAAACACTGTGCTTGGAAACTGGGGAGACAATGTTGCCCTACCCACTGGCCACTCCTGGGCTTACCATATTTTGAAATAAGCAAAGTAACACTGCAGTGAGGCTATTTTAGGGATCCCTCAGAGCTCCAGCAAATATCTTCATTTTGGAATCTGCTAACTAGGTCCTTGAGACCCAAGGGAGAGAGGAACCCTTATCATTGGTCTTGATTGGCTATGTTATTAAATGCTCTGCTTAGCCAAAACTCGCCACTGGGGTTCCTAGCCAGAATCTCTTTAGTCTTTGTGGGTCTATTCCTTCAAATCCTTCTTTCTCTTTGCTCCTTTATAGTTTACTTGCCACTTTCTCTGACCATTAGCTATGCTGTTTGGAGCTGATGGGAGTTGGAATCCAGCAACTGGAGGGGCTACAGGTTCCCCACCCCTGGCTTAGGGCATATCCATATTAAGCATGCAGTTTGGTTTAACTGTCATTCTATTTCCCCAAATAAACCTGGAACTGTAGCACTGTGAAGGGGTGCTGGGGGTTGGTAATATATATAGCCTTGACAGTAAAAAAAAAATATAAACTTGTAGATGGGGTAGGATCTCTCTCTCTCTCTCTCTCTCTCTCTGAGATTTACCGAATCAATTAGATAATTTAATGACTGTGTGCAGCTAGGCATTGCTGTTTAATGATAGCAAATTAGATTATAAAAAACCAAGAATCAATTTCAACAATATTTTAATGATTGACTGCAATTTTCTTTCCTTTTGTACATTTTTTCTATGCTTCTGACTTGACTATTACTTGAGTTATAAAATGTAAATGTATTTATTAATAAAAATACTCTGTGTGTGTATGAGAGAGAGAGAGAGAGAGAGAGAGAGAGAGAGAGAGAGAATGCTTAATGCTTGAACCTCATCTCCAGTTTAGGACCAGTTTGGGCTTGAGTCTGGCACAAGGTTGCTATCACAGAGCATAGGAAGGTGCCTTATACTGAGTCAGACCACAGGTCTATCTAGCTTAGTATTGTCTGCATTGACTGGCAGCCGCTGTCCAGAGTTTTAGACAAGGAACATTCGCAGCCCTATCTGGAGCCACTGAGGATTAGATCTCGGACCTTCTGCACTCAAAGCAGATGCTCCACACCTGAGATATGGCCGATGGTACACACTGATCCTGTGAGGTGGGCATAGTGCCACATGCAGCTCTACTCTTTAGATAATTCTACTACCTAAACTACCTAATATGCCACTGTGACGTTCCGGTGTCTGTGGGATTACCACCTCCTGACCTCCAAATGCCTGGATCAGGAAATCCCCAGGAAGTCCACTTCAGTCTGGGTCAGACATATCCTCTGAACTACAAGCTTCAGCCCCATCACCTTTCCCCCAAAAGGTGACAACTGGTGTAATTTGTCTGCAAAATTGGTACAGGTACAGAATAGGACCTTAGTTTGGTAGCATGCTTGACCAACCTGTCACATGAAATTTTGAATCAAACTTTATTTTATACAAGTTGTTAAATGTGATAGTAAATAAATGTTATTGTCCCTATCCTACCTACCTATCCTACCCCACTAATCCCAATGAAATCCTCCCTCCAAACCGCAGCCCCTTTAGCTAGATGTTCTCTTCTTGATCCCTAATCCTATCTCCCTTTAACCAATGCTTTTTCTCTTTAAAACTCCCCCCAGAATTCTCTCACACACCCTCCCACCTGTCAGTCATCTGCACCTACTAACATTGTATTAACACTTTCTTACCTGAACACAATTTCAAAACAGTTTTAAACATATAAATAATTCTGATTTCATTACAGCCATCCTGCATATAAAGCCCTTGGCTAGCAGATTGCAGGCACTCTGGGAACTGGGAACTGGGAACTGCCAGCAGACTGTCTCCTGGCACTTCTAGAAGGAAGAATAATCTCATCCTTGCCTGGTTTCCTGTTTGCCCAAACCGGAGCATTTTACTGAATCAGCCAGGTTCATGAGAGACAAACAGCTGGGGTTCTAAAGTCACTATCCAAACTCCAGTGTTCAAAAATGATAAGATTTCATTCAAATGCACAATGTGGTAAAAGGGAAGAGGGAAGTGTATAAGCAGAGTGCAGAGCAAAATAATATAAACTTAGCAATTGACTACTAGGTCTAAACTTAAATATACCCTGATGGAAAGATCTGTCAATTTCAGTTTTCTCTATTTCTTATTTTTCCAAACTTACATTCAGTTCTCCACATCTCTGCAGCAATTCGGGATTTAAAAAAAAATCCTCATGAAAATTCTTCAGCATTTTAGTGTGATTTTTCTCAATAAACATATTTTTGTATGCAGTTTTAACTAATGTACACATTTTTGCAAGCAATTTCTCCTAACATAAGGTATTTTATGTTATTTTTACTAAATTCGTTTTTATGCAGACTTTCTCCTAATATATGCATTTTTGTAAACACTATTTGATTGGAGAACTGCATCCCAAAATTCTTATAAGTGTGAGTTTCAAAGGATGGCTCTGTTTTAATTGTTTTGGAAAGTGCAAATTTGATAGATTCAACTTTAAATGCAAACTGAATCGAATTTCTCTCCCATCCTATTTTAAATGTGTGTGCCTCTAATTAGATGGTGTTGTGGCACTTCTGGGAAGCTTGAATGGTGCCCTTGAGGTCACTATGTTTATATTGTATGTACATTGGCTCCAGACTGGATAAGTCACATTTAGTGCCCACTGAAATCAATGGAACTCAAGTTAGTCATGACAAACTCCACGAAAACTTATGGCATAAAATTTTTGTTAGCTTTGAAAGTGCCACAAGACTGTTTGTTGTTATTGCTGCAACAGACTACACGGCTACCCTTCTGTACTTATTTTTAAATCCTCCTTCTGCTTCCCAGCAACAATTATTTGATTGTACAGTCAATCAGATTTGTCCACATGAACTGTACATGATTACATCGAGGGAAAACTGATAATTCAGACAGGATTATTCCATATTTGGGAAGCATTGCCTTTACTCTGAATGACCTTTGCTTGCACTCAGTGATGTTATCATGTAGCCAGATCTGATTGGCTATGAGATTATGTCACTGTTACTAGGATGAAGGGCAATTTGAAGAGGGAAATGGAACTGAAAATGCAGCTGATTGATAATGCAAAGCGATCATGGAGTTGTTGTCTGACAGCCAGGAATGGAGGGTGGGAAAGGAGTGCAATATATGTGGCGTGTGTATGTGTGTGTGTGTGCACAGGTACCCTGAATGTTTGCCAAGAAGGAAAACAAATGCCAAAAAGGTGATAGGGAGAAATTTTTTTTGAGAAAAGCAACATTCATTTTTCCTACTCATTTGCCTTCAGCATTCTCCTTTGATAATTTTGATGTTGAATATTCTCTAGATATATTCTCTGTATATACTTACAGAATATTTTATATTTTATAGTCATTGATCCTTGACTTCAGTATATGATATTTGGCTCTGATAGCTGAACTCCATGTTTTGTATTTGAGAATGGGTGTTGGGCAGTATTTGATAGCTGACAATGACGTGATATTTTTGTGTGACCATATTTGATGGCTGACATGCAACAGTATTTAATATTTAACAGTGGTATTTAATATCTGTCAGGACTGGGCCATGGGTAGTAGTTGATGGTGAGCTGGGAATCAGAAGTTGTGAGATGAAACCAGTAGGTGGAATGAAAGAACTAACTAGAACTACAGAGGAAGCCAGAACTCAGGATCAAACAGCAAGTCAAGCCTGAAGTCAGGACTGAAGGACAAACTAGGAGACAGGTTCCAGGAGCAAGTCAAAAGTTAGAAAGACTATGAAAGGATACAAAAGCATAGCAAAGCTCAGTCTTGATGCAAGAGCAAGGCTTAACTGGGTCAGGAAGTCCTCTTATAGTTCTTCTGTCCAGGAAGATGCAGTGACTAGCCTGGGTGGGCAGGATCAGTTCAGGGGCTGATACTAAGTTGCCTAGGCAGGTGTTGCAACTTGCAGTTCAGTGACTCACCACATGGGGCAGCTGCATGCAAACCCAAAGATTTGCAGTTTCAGCCTCTGCCGCTCCTGACAATATCTGACAGAATTCAAAAACTGCCTTCCCTAAGCAGCCAAGAGATGCCAGTAATTTTAAAATGCTTAGATTTTGAATGGAGGTAAAATTTCTCATTCAAAATTCAGATGTGAATTTTGAATGCAAAATGTCATATTCAAAATTTGCAGGGCAAAATTGGGAATTTTGACAAAATTCAATTATTTGTAACTATTTGTTCAGGGTTTAAGGATGGGCACATAACTGCTAATAGATGTGAGAAAACATAGCTTGGAAAAGCAGACTCCATTTCAGAAATAATGGGTTGTATCCAATTGGGTATGACTAACATTGGATACATCCATTACAATGAATGGGCACAATTGATTAAGGTCCATTCATTTCAATGAGTCTACTCGAAGTAGAATTTAGTTAGATGGAACACATCTAGTCCAATCTTAAGATAGATTCTCAAAGTTTTTGTTAAAAGATTTGAGACCTTTCTGTGAGATCCATTTCTGGGGTGCAGCCTTTATTTTCTAGTCTACTATGTGTTGCATTGTCCACAAACTGCTGGAAAATGTTATATTCCCATCATAAACAAGTCCTTGAGTTAGGGATGGAAGGATATGTCAATGTTGGTTCTCCCAGTTTCTTATTTTTCCAGTCTAAAATCAGTTCTCCACATTTCTGCAGCAATTTGCCTATTTTTTTTTTGAAAGTCATCTCCAGGGTTTAAGTGCAAGTTTCTCCTACTAAACATATTTTTGTATGCAGTTTTAACCAATGTACGCATTTTTGAAAGCAATTTCTAACCTTATAAATGCATTTTTGTACGTTATTTTCACTCATATATTTATTTTTATGCACACTTTCTTCTCATATGTGCATTTTTCTAAACACTGGTTGGTTGGCAATCTGCATTGCAAAATTCAATTAAGTGTGAATCTTGAAGGATGGCTGTGTTTTGGTTCTCATATTTATTTTTATTTTATTTATTTTATTTCATTTTTAAACCGCCCATAGCGAATATTGTTTCGGAAAGTGCAAATTTTGATAGATTCAGTTTGAAATGCGAACTGAATTGAATTTCTCACCCATCCCTACCTTGAGGCTAATTTGAGGCTTCCTGCTTCATGGCGATATGCAGCAGCTAAACAATTCTAATATTCCTCCAGAAGAGGGCAGCGCTACCTATTTTCCCAGAAATTAGCCCTTCATAGCTGCTTCGTGCCCTGTGCCAAACACACCTCCTGGGTCAATAGAAACACCACTTGCATTATAAACTAGTAGTACATGCGTAATGTCTGGCGCTACCTGTTGCACATGCCATGAAACGTTGCAGCTTTGAGGTTGATTTGTTTTCGCCCTCCACCCTTTTATTTTGTCCATTTGTGATCATTAGAGTGATAAAAAGGTAAGAGACAGAGACAGAGACAGAAAGGCAAACTTCCGCCCATCCCCATTTACCAGTCTTTGGAGTCAGCCTGTCTTATGCATGCTGAGATACATCAGCTGCCAAATCTGGAAGTGGCTTTGTTTCTGTAGCCTAAAACCATATTTAAATGATGTGAACATCTGCAGATAAATGAGAGTTTTGCTTCTCAAGTTGCTGACAAAGGAATATGGCCCTGGGAGCAATTCCCTCATATCCTTTGGTCGTTGCCACTCATAGCGTTGGTTTCTCCTTGTATTAAGTTTTCTCACTGCAGGAGTGCCAATTCTGATTACAAAGAGTGCCCCCCCGCTTTATTTAGTGCAGGGGTGGGGAACCTCAGGATTGAGCACTGAATATGGCCCTCCAGACCTCTTTATCTGGCCCTCAGAATTCTTCTCAGGCCAGGCCCCTCCCAAGGCCATGTCCAACACTGGCCCTGCTTCAAGTGACTTCGGAAGGTTGCCCATGAGAAATTGTACCCCTCAAGCTGAAAAATGTCCCCCACCCTTGATTTTGCAAGTTGAGATAGTTTTATGTTTTGACTAGGTGCAACTATGGAACTGTGACACCCAGCCCCCATCAAACCTTTTTGGGGGTGAGTCAGGAGAGAATAATGATGAAAGAAGGCATAGCTGAGATGGGGTGAAAGGGAAGTGATGCAGAGCCAAGGGCAAAAGTAAGGAGGGTGTGGGAGCAGCAGAGTTGGGGAAGGGCCGTAGCTCTCTGCTTTGTATGCAAAAGGTCCCAGGTTCAATCCCTGGCAAATCTCCAAATTGGACTGGGAATGTCTTTTTGATACAGCTTTTGAGCCAAAAAAACTGCAACATGAAATTCGGATAGGTGCAAAATCTCAGGAATAACATTCTGATCCCCACAATAGTCTGGAAGGTACATATCAGGTCAGCTCATATCAGCATTTGCAAAGATCAAATTCCACAAAGTATCCCATGGCATTCCAGCTCTTTTGTCCAGAATAACAGTTGTAGTAATTGGATCTGCAAAAATGTTCTCGCTTCCCTCTATGTCAGTGGTGCCTTCCCATTGCTGTTGAGACTACAGCTCCCATCATCCCTGACCATTGGCTGTGCTTGCTAGGGCTGATGGGAGTTGAAGTCCAACAGCATCCGGAATGGACCATGTTGGCTTCCCCTACTCTACGGGGTCTAGCTCTCACACCTCGTCTGGGAAATCAAACAGATTACTTTGTACTTCACTGGTTATGTTTTGTTGAATATTTGCAAAGGAGAGAAACTCTTGAGAGTTGATCTATGTCTTTCAAAAGAGGAGGTAAAAACAGGCTGGTTGTCTACTGTAGGAAACAGGGTGCTGAACTAGATGAATCATTGGTATGATTCTGCAGGGCTTTTTATGACCTCATGATGCAATAGCAGAATTATTTATCTACTCATATTCTGCTTTATTGTCACAAGAAGCTCTCAAAGCAGTTTACAAACAATCACCAGAATAAAAATCACAATGTTGTTGTTATGTGCCTCCAAGTCAACTATGACTTATGGCGACCCTATGAATCAGTGACCTCCAAGAACATCTGTCATGAACCACCCTGTTCAGATCTTGTGGTCTTCAGCTTGTCATGGGGAGACACCTTCTGAGTGCCCCTGGCTGGCTCAGTGCTGGGTATGGTTTGATGTCACAACCCTTCAGAGTATGACTGGTCCTTGTCTGGGCGGAAGGAAACTGGGAAATGAAGCTTCGTCTTGACCAATGGCAAAACAGTCTTATTTCTCAACAATGAGCTCAGCAAATGTGCAAGGAACCCAGATAGTGTTACACACAGCCCTCCTGTTTCTCCTCTTTCTGATTCCTTATGTTGTATATACTCGCCCCTTTCACCACCACGAAGAGAAGAAAGGATTTGAGTCACCTCCCGAAAGCACTTCCAGTAAAAGGACTTTGACTCACTCTGCTTGCTCCCCAGACTGTCAGCAGCATCGCATGACATAAACACCATCTTTCCCACTTGCGACAATGGTAGCATCTGTAGGGACTGCCTGTTTTCATTGCATGAATGACTCCCCACCACCACCACCTTGCCAGCAAACCTGTCTGCCTCCATAGGATGATGGAAGGAGGGTTGCCAGGAATTTGAGACTGAACTGAGGAACGTGGGGGGGGGAAGCTTCTGCTTAAGGATCAGAGGTGTTGTTGGCTCTCTTCCTAGTGGTTGGTCAATATTGTATTGTATAATCATTTCTTTTTCTTGGATTGAGAAATATTGAATGGGAACTGAACTAGCCATGATTGCAGGGGGGGAGTCAAGTGGCTGCAAGATAATTTATTCCTGCCATGAGTGCGAATTAAAAACCTCATTTGAAAGGTCAGCAACTGACATTTGGTTCCATAGTGACTTGGCAGATCTCAGCCTAGGTACTCCCAGAAGCAGCGGGGAGGTGTAGGAACTCCCTCAAGAAATATCATGAGTATTTTTATATTTAATGTTTAATGGCTTTACAATAAAGCAATTTGATAACAAACTACCAGAGTTTATTTATTACATTTATATCCTGCATTTCTTCCAAGAAACTCAGAACAGCATAGGTATGGTTTTCAAGTTGTCTCCCATCCAAATGATTCCTGCATCATGTGGTCTCTAACCTGTGACCTTATTTATAGACTAATATTTTCCCCATGGTATCCAATGGGCCCAATATAGTAGTTCATGTATGCTCTACTCTCTCCCCAAATGAACATATCCATGGGCTCATACACACACAACTTGCATGCCTCTGAGAGAGCCCAAACCACTGGCAGACACCCAAGCAGTGATATGGGGTGGAAGAATTTTTCTGGAACGTTTTCCAAAATGCTTTTTTTCTTTCTGCACACCAATTTTTCCATTTCTTAAGATCATTAGTAACAATGAATGGATGCCAGTTGCATTTACAACATTATGCAAGCTTGGCAGTTTCACAGTTAAAATTAATGTTTTTCAGATGATTATCCCTAGCAAATATGTAATCCACAGTTCTTGGGTTGCTAACATTTTTTAATGTGTCAATAGTTTTCCTGCCTTAAATTTAAACAATGTAAGGCAGGTGTGGAGAACCCTTTGCACTCTCAGGTGTTGCTGAACTACATCTTCCATAATCCCTGGCCATTGGTCATGCTTGCTGGGCCTGACGACAGCTGTAGTTGAGGCCAAAAGTACCCCACACCTGATGTAAGGGAATCTCTTGTTATTTTTAAACCTTTACAAGTATTCCAGTAAAAAAAGCCTGCATAATATATATAGCCACAAGAGTGGCTGTATACTATAGTCAGCATGGATTTTTCGCTTTCCGCAATGTTAAATTGAAAATACCCCCATGCCATTCTGATGCTTTCCATAAATTCATTTCAAAACAAAACCATACAAAACTTATAGTCCTGAACTCAGAAATGCTTGCTTAACAACCCTCTAAATTTCATGGCGATATACAAAACAGAGAATTGAGAGTTCAAAGTGTAAAAATAGAAACCAGAGCCCTTTTGGCCTTTTTTCTGTTGGAGTTCTCATAATTTGTTGAAATTAATTAAAAATCAGCCATGTTCACAGAGTACCTGTAATCCTATTATTGACCTTGTCCCATACCCTGACCTTCATCTTCTACAGTTTAGAAGTAAAAAAAAAAAAAGCCTGGCTAATTTTTAATTAATTTAATAAATTTAGCATTGAACTGAATGATAATGTCAGGCATGCTCAGTAAGAACCAATTGTCAGTATTCTAAAAGCCAGACTCACAACTTGGCTAATCAGGAGGCCACACCCACACCAGACCTTTGTTTCACTTGAGACAGTCATGGCTTCCCCCAAAGAATCCTGGGAAGTGTAGTTTGTGAAGGGTGCTGAGAGGAGACTCCTATTCCCCTGACAGAGCTTCAGCGGCCAGAGTAGTTTAAAAGTCAGCCGCTCTGATTGAAGCTCTGTGAGAGGCACAGGGCATCTCCTAGCAACTCTCAGTACCCTTCACTAACTATACTTCCCAGGATTCTTTCGGAGAAACCATGGCTGTCTAAAGTGAAATAAAGGTCTGGTGTGGATGTGTCCAGGGACAGTTTTGGTTTAAATTTGGGTGGGAGGCTACATGTGCCTGCTGTAGAATAAAAAGGTGGGGGAAACCCTGAAAAAGCATGATACTGTTCACAATGTTTTCCTTTTGGAAAGGAAAGGGGCTTCCCCTCTACCCAGTGCCCACCCACCCAATCTCCTCCCCTCCCCTTCCCCTTCTTCCCTCCCCCTCCCATACTTGCCCTCCTCCTCTCCCCCACCCCTCCCCGAGGTCAGTTTCACCTATACTAAGCATGATCGCACAGGAGTAAATCCCACTGAAGTCAGAAAGCATACAAATGATCAAACTTCCCCTCCCCTTCTCCTATCCCCTCCCTATTGCCCCTTCCCTCCCACTTCTTTCATCCCTCCCTCTCCCCATCCCCTTCCAATCCCCTCCTTTCCCCTCCTCCTCCTTCCCCTCCCCTCTCCCCCTCCTCCTCCCTCATGATCAGTTTTACCTATCCTAGGACTACAACCTGGGAGATGAGGGTTCAAATCCCCACATAATCATGAATCTCACTGGGTGACCTTGGGCCAGGCACTGCCTCTCAGCCTCAGAGGAAGGCAATGGTAAAATACTTCTGAATACTGCTTACCATGAAAACCCTATTCATAGGATCGCCATAAGATTCGACTTGAAGGCAGTCCAATACATTTTCAAGCATGATTGCACAGGAGTAAATCCCATTGAACTCAATAAATATGCAAATGATCAAACCTGCCTCCCCTCCTCCTCCTCCCTCTCATCACCTCCCTTTTGTCCCTTCCCTCCCCTTTCCTTCACCCTTCCCCTTCAAACCCCCTCCTTCCCCTCCCCTTCAAATCCTCTCCCTCCCCTCCCCCTTCTGCTCCCCTCTCCCCACTTCTTCCTTCCCTCTACTCCCACTCCTCTTCCCCATGGTCACTTTTACATATCCTAAGCATGATTGCACGGGAATAAATCCCACGGAACATGCAAATGATCAAACCTGCCCTCCTCCTCCCCTCCCCCTCCCCTCCTGCCTGCTTCCATCCCAGCTCCCCTCTGCCTTTCCTCCCCTCCCTCCTCCTCTTCCTTCTCCTGCCCTCCCCATCCCCTGTGGTCAGTTTCACTTATCCTAAGCACGATTGCAGGGGAGTAAATCCCACTGAACTCAATATGCATCAAATGATCAATCCATTCTCAGCAAACATGCACAGGATCCCATTTCTTACCTCCCAGATTAAAAAGCAGGGAAATTCACTCATAGGCAAAAAACCTTGTGGTTTAAGAACATACCTATAACGAACAGATATGTCTATCAAACTTTAAAAAGCAGGGAAATTGGGCAGCTATAGTGAATGCACCAGGGGAGCAGGAGACCGAACCTCCTCTCTGAGATATTGTACTGCCCAACAAATTTGTCAAAATGCAAAGACAATTTGGGTTGGTCTTTCATAGTTCAATCCACTTCCTGTGTAGCTTGGAAGAATTGGATAACATGTGCCTCTGAGCTTATGGTGAGTGATGGCAACACCTGGAATCAGCCCAAATAACAGAAACAAGACATGTGCTGTGCTGATCTTGTTTTAGCAGGGAGGAAGCAACAATATTAAGACAGTTGATAGAGTTCAGGTAGTCACTTTAAATATGTTTGATTTACTTTTTAGTGAAGTTTCCTATAGTAAATCATTCTCTTTTGCTTCTGTTTCTGTGAATATATGAAGTACAGAGACACTTTGCAACACTAAAAAAAGCTGCAAAAACAATTGTGGAATAATGGTGGTGACTATTCTGCATAATAGTTTCCAATGGACACGAGGAATGTCTCAGTTTGCACAAGATAAAACAGTGGGAGGTGAAATATATTCTAGCAAAATTCTATGTGTGCTGTATGTTTTTAATTCACCATGCCCTCCTTTCCTTAAGTGGTGTTTAAGCATAGCAGGCTGAAAACATGCATCTTGGCCAGGCCACATTTGTTTTTTTCCAACAGCTAGTGTCATTGCTTAGGTAACAACATATTGTAATCAGTCTGATTTTACATCAAACTGCAGTTTCAGATTCAACTGTTAATGCACTCAAAATAGAAATAGAACATAACCTCCAGTTTGAAACACAAAAGGCTGTCTTCACCATCATATGACGTTGACCAATAAAAAGGCTTTGAAATTAATAAAAATAAATTTGACACAGATTTGTAGGATGAATAATGCGAGAAATAAAATTTTCTAGTTTAGATTCTCTGTAGAAACAGTAGCAACTCAGAAAAGAAGTGAAGTAAGAAGAACACCAAAAACGTAATTCTCCATCTTTGGAGATGGCAGTGGTTGCCACCACTCACTATATGCTCAGAGGCACATGTTACCAAATCCTTCCAAGCTATGCAGGAAGTGGATTGCACTGTGAAAGACCAACCCAAATGGTGTTTGCATTTTTACAAATTTGCAGGGCAGTACAATATCTCAGAGAGGAGGTCCGGTCTCCTGCTCTTCCGGTGCATAGCTGCCCAATTTCCCTGCTATTTAAAGTTTGATAGCAATATCTGTTGGCTATAGGTACGTTCTTAAACCGCAAGGTTTTTTTTGCCTTTTAGTGAATTTAAACTACATTAAAGGGTAAAGGTGTCTCTGTACTTGTAGTGCGAGTCGTTTCCAACTCTTAGGGTGACGTCTTGCGACGTTTACTAGGCAGACTGTATATATGGGGTGGGATTGTCAGTTCTTTCCCCAGCCTTTCTTTACCCCCCAGCATATGCCGGGTACTCATTTTACCGACCACGGATGGATGGACGGCTGAGTGGACCTCGACCCCTTTTTCCGGAGATTCGACTTCCTCCTTTCATTGGAATCGAACTCCGGCCGTGAGCAGAGCTTCGGCTGCGTTACTGCCGCTTACCACTCTGCGCCACGGAGATTAACTACATTGATGCTTTAATTTCCTTTCTGATCAATTACATGTAGTGTATTGGGGCAAAAAATTAATATGGGGCACTTCCTTTACCTTCTTTGCTACAGTAAACACAAGTAAAGCAAACATGCTGAATTAGATCACTCTCAAGGAGAATAAAAATGTTAATATTCATATAAACCTCATTTGCATGGAAAATTTCTGGAAAATCTCCCAATTCAATTTTCTTTCTTTCCTTCTTCCTTTCTTTTCTTTGGCAAGCCCGTATCTCTTTGTCCAAGCACCGTTTTACAGAAGAAAATTTGGAAGACCAAGAACTGAACTTGATATGTTGAGAGGTCCTCAGAAAGATACAACTCATAAACATTGCCATAAAGTAATGAGGGCCCTTAGTGCATTTTATCTCCAGCATTTACTCATATTAATCACATCTCTCTAAAAACCTTTTTAAAAAGAGAATTCCTTAAATGTTTTGCCCAAGCAGGAAATCCAAGTTTGGCTCAAACTTTGTGGTAGGCAAAATCAGATGTCAGCTTTATGCAGAGTTTCTCAACCTTGGGACCCCAGATGTTGTTGGAGTACAACTCTCATAATCTCCAGTCCCATTAAGTAAGGGATGATGGGAGTTGTAGTCTAACAACATTGGGGGACCCACGGTTAACTCTGATCTACAGCAAATGCACAGGAGCATCCTTATGGAGGCTGCTATTTCCTTTCCCTATGACACCTTCCGGTTGTGTTAAATGGACCATCTGGAGTATTCATCACGACCAGTAAAGCTTACATCTCCTCTCCTGCAATGGCTAAAGACAATCAATACCACTTCCTGATCAGTCCCCATCATTCCTGTAACTAATCCTTCTGGCATGACCATCTTTTTAGTGTTTTAGTTTTTTAGTGATTTGTTTGCCAGCCTGGGCTCCTCTGGAAGAAAGGACGGGATGATGATGATGATGATGATGATGATCCAGAGATCAGACAGGAGGGAGCAATGCCATGAATATCTGGGACTTCCAACTCTTAATGTGAAAAAGTGCACTAGGACTTAGGGTTCAAATCCCCATTTAATCATGACGCTCATTGGGTGACGTTAGGCCAGTCACTCAGTCTAACCTACCTCACAGGGTTGTTATGAGGATGAAATGGGGAGGGGGAGAACCACATATGCCACCATGAGCTCCTTGGAGGAAAGGTGGAATATAAATGTCAGGAGAAACTTCCTAACTGTTACAGCTATACGACAATGGAATCAATTACCTAGAGAGGTAGTGGGCTCTGAGACACTGGAGGCATTTAAGAGGCATTCCCATCTGTCGGAAATGCTTTGATTTGGATCCCTGCATTGAGCAAGGGGTTGGACTTGATGGCCTTACAGGCCCCTTCCAACTCTACTATTCTGTGATTCTATGCAATAAGAAATAAATGCATTATTTGCTGCCCTGGGTTAAGTGTCACAAACAGGCAATAGGTTTCAGAATATTATTTTGAATCTACAAAAATAAAATGGTGACTGGATTATCAAGTTGTTGTACAGTTAAGCCACTGTGCAACAATTTGGATCTGGATGACATTGCTTAGAGAGAGGTCTATGTTTCTGAGTGGGGAGCAAGGTACAAAATTAATAGACATGCAACACACAACAACAAACCACTTCAGCTGGACCAAAAAAAGGCAGGCTAGGTGGTAGCCTGTGTCATCACTTGACAATGCCGGAAAGGGAGGGCTTCAAATGCTGCTATATAAGCAGATGATGCCAGGGGGAGCTGTGTTGTAGGGAGTCATGTGTGTGGTGATGTTTAGGAAATGCTTTTGTTGTTGTTGCTACTGCTGCTGGAAAGTACTGGCTCCCAAAGCTCCATGTCAAGGAATGATGTGCTTGAGCTGAACACTAAACCTGATGCCTTGAGCACTTTGCAACCACTAAATATGCTAAAGAATGCAATCTAAGAATTAAGAGCAGATCCAAGGGTGCTAAATCAAAGACGCCTGTAATAGAAAAGGAGACAGCCAAAAGCTGAATCAGTTTGAGTCTCAAGTATGAGCCCAGCCCAGCGCTTGAGTCAATAATAACTTTTCATCATTTTGTACGCTACTGGTGTTTGGAATTGCTTCACTGACCTGGAAGCAACGGCTCATTAGCTCAATCGTCCTGTAAACTTTGCTCATCATCATGACCTGAAAGGAAAATGGAAGATAACTAGCAATGCAAATGAGGAGTCCATCACAAATAGAATATGTGTACCCCTTTGCAAAGGATGATGGTCAGACTATGAGGAACATAGGAACAATATCTAGCTCAGTATTGTCTACACTGACTGGTGCCAGCTCTCCAGGATTTCAAGCAAGGGTCTCTCACAGCCTTATCTGGTGATGCTGGGTATTGAATCTGGGATCTTCTGCATTCAAACCAGATGCTCTACCACTGGGCTATGGCCCTTTCCCTGTTCCCCCCCCTCTGTCAGGGCACTCATATCTTTAGCAGCTGTATGATCAGCAGAAATTCAACAGGTGTGGTTTCCCATTACATGAAGATAACTGGATGGAGAAAAGCTTCCGTGCTGAATCTCTTCCTGTCATATATTTATTAGCTGCACGAAAGCCCAGGTAGTAAAAAATGGGGATGCAACCAGGGGTGTGTAAAAATGGCTTCCCCAAATTCCCTGTGCTACTTGGGTGGCAAAATGGGAGGGGGTGATTTCACCAAATATTATCTAGGGGGAATGAAAATTCCCCAACACTTTAGGAGGAGCTTGAAAAAGGAAAACAAAGTTCTCTCCTAAGAAATTTCTGGTTGCTCAGTGTTGTGTGAAACTCTAGCCATAATGGTGGATGAAGGAATCTAAGACAGGAAGACTGGATAAAGTACAGGGCCAAAGGCACTGCTTCTTTGAACAATATTTAAATAATATTAAGCAATATTAAAAATGGATCCATAGTTTATTTTATTTAACAAGATTTATAAACCGCTTTATTAAAAAAAACCCTCTAAGTGGTTTACATAAAATAATATAAAATATTCATAAGAAAATGCTGATAAGATCAACAGACCTTAAAAACAGGGAGACATAATAAAATAATCAAAATACAGATAAAATCAACAGTTTTAAAAACAAAGAGAGCTGGCAATGCTGAGCTAAATATCTGGTCGAAGTCTGCAAATGATCAATTGCATGTGCTGTTGGGAAAAGCTGAGTTGTAAGAGCCAACCACATGGATGCCATAGCTTAGTGGCAGGCCACGTGCTTTGCATGTAGAAAGTCCCACAATTCAATCCTTGGCATCTCTAATTAAAAGGATCCAGGAGCAGGTAATGGGAAAGATCTCTGCTGGAGATGTCAGAGAACCATTGCAACCAGTCAGAGGAGACCATACTGGCTCTAGATGGATAAATAGTCTGACTTGGTATAAGACAATTTCCTATATTCCCATGGATTCTGGTTAAGTGAAAAGACCTTGCGAACAAGCACCAGGAAACATCTAGTGTGCAACCACAGATCAATGGCAGAGTACATCCTTTGCAGATTCCAGGTTCAATCTCTGCTCTTTCCAGTTACAAGTTGTCAAACAGCACAGCTGGGAATAGTCCTCTACATGAGAGTTTGGAGACCTGCTGCTTGTTAGGGCAGACCACAGTGGGCTAGCAGCTTCAATAATTCATGTATCTGAGGGTTCATGCATACATCTGTGTCCCTTTATTACCCAGTGTACCCAAATGTATAAACTGCCTCTGTCATAATGTATCGTGATTGAAGTGATAGGGAAGATCTGTCTGTGTTGGCTGAGATTTTCTCCTGAGAAAATTGGTGAGATTTTTCTTTTTCTCATCTTTTCCCCAATACAGCAGATGCCACTTTGCAGAATTTTCTCCAAGTATTCTCCACTTTTTTGGTGGGTTTTTTTTTGGGGGGGGAGGGGGCATTTTTAGCAGCTGTGTGATGAGCAGAAATGCAACAGGTGTGATTTCCCATTACATGGAGATGCCTCAGTGAGGATGCTAGGTCAAGGGCACTGTGAAGGATGCAAAGTGGTGAACAGACTGCCAACATCGTTGCTGATGCCGCCACTTTCCATGACAGCAAGAAGAAAAGAAAGAAAAGGAGGGTGGGGGAAAAACCTAACAAAAGAAAGAAGCTATGATAATGGGGACCCCTTCTGCTGCTAAACTGTTGGAGAATTTCTTCTCCCCCTGGAGAAATTTGGTTAAATTGCACCACCAAGTTCTCTGCCTGCAAATAGAGTGGAGGTCACTGGCACATAGCTCTAGTTCAGGGCTGGAGAACCTTTTTTCAACACAAGGGCCACTTTCTCTTCTTGACAACCTTCCAGGGCCCACATGCCATTGGCAGCCGGGGAGGAGGGGGGAAAGTGGACAGAGGAATAAAGGTGAATTTTATCTTGGTACGATCGGGCTGCCTCATCAAACATCTTGGTGTTGGCTCAGCAACCTGCATCTCAAGGGAAACAAAAGGGCAAGAATACCCTTTACAGACAAAATGCGGTGTAATGGACCCATAGGGAGGTCTCTTCCTTCCTTAGAGGTTACTGCTGCTGTAAGCAAGTGGTATTAGCAGTGGGCAAGCTGGCTCTATTAGAAAACATTGAAAAGGTCATCATAATTAAGCATGAGTTTTATTTATAAAGACCAGCCACCTCTCATCTCCCTTGGCTAAGTCAATAGAGGCTCAGTACAGGCAGTTTAACAGGACGATTAAAAGAAAGCAATGATAGTATAGTTCACAGTCACCTTTCCGAGCATATATTCTACAATATTAATTAATGGATACTATCAGGGGTGCTACTATCCCATGACTGTCGCTCTCTGATTGATGTGGCAAGGGAAGCATCAGCAACGAGGAGGAAGATGAGCTCTTATAGCAAAAGGGGACATCTCCATGGACTTGTTTTTGTGCATGCATGTGTACATGTAGTTTTATTTATTTATTCGGCTTATTAGTCGCTTATCTGGCTGAATTGTCAGCCGCTCTAAGCAACGTACAAAGCAGAACATGCAAACATCAAAACATTAAGAGACTAACAATAAAAACTAACAATAACGGAAAAGCTAAAAAAAAGGAACAGCAAACCAAAAACATTCATCTTCCTGGTAAAGGACAGTCCCCAAACAAATGTCACTAAGAGCAGGGGTGGGGGGGCAAGGCAGATGGAAATGCTTGCCCCTTGATGGTCCCAGCACAGTCTCACCCCTGCAGCAGCACGACCCAGCCTGCAGCTTCCCCCGACAAGGCCCAGGCAGAGGGGTGGGGCAAGCCAGGTGGAAATGCTTGCCCCTTGATGGTCCCAGCACAGTCTCATCCCTGCAGCAGCACGACTCAGCCTGCAGCTCCTCCTGATAAGGCCCAGGCAGAGGGGTGGGGCAAGGCAGGTGGAAATGCTTGCCCCTTGATGGTCCCAGCACAGCCTCATCCCTGCAGCAGCACGACTCAGCCTGCAGCTCCTCCTGATAAGGCCCAGGCAGAGGGGTGGGGGGCAAGGCAGGTGGAAATGGTTGCCCCTTGATGGTCCCAGCACAGCCTCATCCCTGCAGCAGCACGACTCAGCCTGCAGCTCCTCCTGATAAGGCCCAGGCAGAAGGGTGGGGGGCAAGGCAGGTGGAAATGCTTGCCCCTTGATGGTCCCAGCACAGTCTCATCCCTGCAGCAGCATGACTCAGCCTGCAGCTCCCCCCCCCCCCCGATAAGGCCCAGGCAGAGGGGTGGGGCAGGGCAGGTGGAAATGCTTGCCCCTTGATGCTCCCAGCACAGCCTCATCCCTGCAGCAGCACGACTCAGCCTGCAGCTCCTCCTGATAAGGCCCAGACAGAGGGGTGGGGCAAGGCAGGTGGAAATGCTTGCCCCTTGATGGTCCCAGCACAGTCTCATCCCTGCAGCAGCATGACTCAGCCTGCAGCTCCTCCTGATAAGGCCCAGGCAGAGGGGTGGGGCAAGGCAGGTGGAAATGCTTGCTCCTTGATGGTCCCAGCACAGTCTCATCCCTGCAGCAGCAGTTTAATCTATAGTGCACTGGAGTGGTGTGAGGTTCATCAAGTCATTACACTCTGTTTCATGAATGAGGAACTCGTGGCTCGCCAGATGTTGTTGAACTCTAATGCCCATCAGCCCCAGCCAGTGTGGCCAAGGCTCAGGGATGATGGGAGTTGGAGTCCAGCAACATCTAGAGGGTGGGCCACAAGTTCCCCATTCCTGCTCTATCTGACTGTATTACTAACAGCTCCAGGGATATAGTCTGAAAGCCTGTGAAGCAGCAACCTTACCGAAGCCCAAAGCAGGTTTGGGGCTGGTCAGTTTAGTTCATGGAAGTGGGTGGGGGGACACTTGGGAGCCTCACACACAACACCTTGAAACGTAATTAATAATGGGAACATCCATCAAAATGCTTATTTTGGTTATTTTGCAACCGCATATGAAATAAGCCCTTTCTGTATCTCTTCCTACCAGTAGCTCCTGTTCTGAAGCCCTCTGCCAGTTTCCTCCCACTTTGCCTTTTTTTAACCACTTTGATTCCATAGCTGCCTAGAGCCTCACTCATTTCTAAGGTTTGTATTAGTTTCCCCCTCAGCCAAGGTTTACTTCCCTGATAGTAGTCCTATTGATTTTTGGACTTGTAGCATGCCATGGGGTCTGGGAAGGGGATTCACTGTGTGAGGAAATCTTGTAACAGGTCTGCCCTAAAATCATGAAGCAGCAGAAGTTGGGAAAACGTAAATGCTACATTTATTTGTGGCCAACAGCTACGGCTTGCTCCATAGGTAAGACTAAGACTCCAACTACTTCCCACTTAACTGTGGAGAGAACCACACCCATGGAGAGGAGGGGAGTTTCTATTACAGACAAGGCATGTCTCTTAAAGAGACAGACCACCCACACTAGGAGACTCTCTCCCTTCTACAGTTAGAATGTTTATGTACACTCTGTGACATCACAACCACCCATCTACGGGAGGAAGTGGTGAGAGGCAGTGGAGGCTGGTGGCTCTGATGTCAGTGGGGCAGTGAATCCACTCCGGGTTTTTGTCCAAACTTTCAAAGAATTGAAAGTTTGGACAAAAACCTGGAGTGGTTTCACTGCCCCGCTGACATCAGAGCCATCAGCCTCCACTGGTGTGAGGTGAAAGGATCTAGGCAAAGAAACAACTAAGCTGAAGAAGAACTTTGAAGGTTGTAACACTCACCTTGTATTTGAAGCTAGTAACCCAGGCCATTGACTTCTGCACTTTGAGGCATATGAAGGAGGGGGCATTGCTAGATATAACTGTCACCACAAGAACAACTCATTTGACCCACAACGGTTTGCTTGCTTCTTACCGGCATAGAGCATATCTTATTTCCTTCAGAGAACTCTTCTGCTTGGCTAGCTTTGCCACACAAGATGGAAGACTGTGTTATAGCAGAATAGCTTGGCTGCCTCTCTCCAAGACACAGGTGCAGTGAATGGCACAGAGCCCCAAAACAAACTCTGCATTGTTAAACAGGAAGGTGTTTGTTAAGGAATCCGAATACTATTGCATTTTAGAAAAAGAAAGGAAAATGACCCCATCTAGTTCTTTCCTTCAGAATCTAGGCCCCACGTGCACTTAGGGGTGGGTGAGAAATTCGATTCAGTTCAAATGTAAAGCCTAACTGATCACATCCACACTTTCTGAAACAATACGAGAACTGAGACACAGTCATCTTTTGAAATTCGCACTTTTTAAAATTTTGCAATGCAGTTCGCCAACCAAACAATATTTACAAAAGTGTTTATGTTAGGGGAAAGTGGACATAAAAATGAGTCAGTTTGTGAAAATAACATTAAAAATGCATTACATTAAGAGAAATTGCTTTCAAAAATGTGTACATTAGTCAAACCTGCCTACAAAAATGAGTTTATTAGGAGAAATTTGCCCTAAAATGCTGGAGAATTTTTGTGAGGATTTTTTTTTTAAATCACAAATTACTGCAGAAAGGTGTAGTACCAAATTTAAGATTTGGAAAAGACTGGAATGGAAAAAAATAAAGATTGGAAAAAATGAGAAAGTGAGAGAACCGAAATTGACAGATCCTTCCATCCCCATCTGCATTATACATTCAAAGCAGTGCCATACCACTTTAAACAGCCATGGCTTCCTCCAAAGAATCCTGAGAACTGTAGTTTGTTAAGGGTGCTGAGATGTGTTAGGAGACTTCTATTCCCCTCAAACAACTACAATTCCCAGAGTTCCCTGGGAAGAGGGATTGACTGTTAAATCACTCTGAGAATTATATCTCTGTGAATAGCTTGATGCCCCCGTCTGGACTGGAATCATAGAATCATAGAATAGGAGAGTTGGAAGGGGCCTACAAGGCCATCAAGTCCAACCCCCTGCGCAATGTAGGAATCCAAATCAAAGCATTCCCAACAGATGGCTGTCCAGCTGCCTCTTGAATGCCTCCAGTGTCGGAGGGCCCACTACCTCTCTAGGTAATTGATTCCATTGTGGCATGGCTCTAACAGTTAGGAGGTTTTTCCTGATGTCCAGTCGAAATCTGGCTTCCTGAAACTTGAGCCCATTATTCCGTGTCCTGCACTCTGGGATGATCGAGAAGATATCCCGTCCCTCCTCTATGTGACAACCTTTCATGTACTTGAAGAGTGCTATCATATCTCCCTTCAGTCTTCTCTTCTCCAGGCTAAACATGCCCAGTTCTTTCAGTCTCTCCTCATAGGGCTTCGTTTCCAGTCCCCTGATCATCCTTGTTGCCCTCCACTGAACCTGTTCCAGGTTGTTTGTATCCTTCTTGAAGTGTGGAGGCCAGAACTGGATGCAGTATTCAAGATGAGGCCTAACCAGTGCTGAATTGAGGGGAACTAAAGCTTCACGCGATTTGGAAACTATACTTCTGTTAATGCAGCTTAATATAGCATTTGCCTTTTTTGCAGCCACTTCACACTGTTGACTCATATTGAGCTTGTGATCAACGACAATTCAAAGATCTTTCTCACATGTTGTATTGCTGAGCCAAGTATCCCCCATCTTGTAACTGTGCATTTGGTTTCTTTTTCCTAAGTGCATTTATCCCTGTTGAATTTAATTCTGTTGTTTTCAGCCCAATGCTCCAGCCTATCAAGGTCCCTTTGAATTTTGTTTCTATCTTCCACGGTATTAGTTATGCCCCCCCAATATTGTATCATCTGCAAATTTGATAAGCATGCTCTGTACCTCCTCATCCAAGTTGTTAATAAAAATGTTAAAGAGCACTGGGCCCAGGACCGAGCCCTGTGGTACCCCTCTTGTTACTTCTGCCCAGTTTGAGAAGGAACCATTCATAAGCACTCTTTGAGTACAATTCTGCAGCCAACTGTGGATCCACCTGATAGTTGTTCCATCCAGCCCACATTTAGTTAGCTTGCTAATCAGAATATCATGGGGCACTTTGTCAAAAGCTTTGCTGAAGTCGAGGTATATTATGTCCACAGCATTCCCACAGTCTATCAGGGAAGTTACCCAGTCAAAAAATGAGATAAGATTGGTTTGGCAGGATTTGTTCTTCATAAATCCATGGTGGCTCCTAGTAATCACTGCATTGTTTTCAAGGTGCTTACAGACTGACTGCTTTATAACCTGCTCCAGAGTTTTTCCAGGGATTGATGTTAGGCTGACTGGTCTGTAGTTCCCTGGTTCTTCCTTTTTCCCTTTTTTGAAGATGGGGACAACATTAGCTCTCCTCCAATCATCTGGCACTTCACTGTTCCTCCATGATTTCGCAAAGATAATACACAGCAGTTCTGAGAGTTCTTCAGCCAGTTCCTTCAATACTCTAGGATGCAGTTTATCGGGCCCGGCTGGAGCCATGGGGTGGATGGGGAGGGTGTCTGTGCATAGCCCTAGTAAATAGAATCTTGGGTGCACTAACAAAAGAATCTAATTTGCTTTTACCCCCATCACTTTCATCCAAGCATAAGAGTGCAAGAAGAGTCCTCCCTCCCTGAGTGCACCCACTTTCTCCTCACCAAAATTTGCCACTGCCCTAGACCAAAACTGCCAGAGGGAGAGGACAAGGCATGCAGTGGTTACTCTTGCATTCATTTTCTTCCCCTCTCATTGCTCACTCACACATGAAGGGTAGAGGATTTTTTGACTGCTGATCTGGGAAGGGCCAGTAGAAGGCCTTCTAGACCCACATACAAAAAAAGGTCTTAGGTTCAGTCCTTAATCTTTTCCAGTTAGGGCTGGGAAACAGTCCTGTCTGGAGAGCAGCTGCTAATAAGCATAGACAATATTGAGTAGGGATGAGCAAGAAATTCAATTCAGTTTGCATTTCTAGCCAAATTTCTGAGATTCGCATTTCCTGAAACAATTTGAGAACCAAAATACAGCCATCCTTCAAAATTTGCACTTTTTAGAATTTTGCGATGCAGTTGTCCAACCAAGCAGTGTTTACAAAAAATCCTTATACTAGGGGAAAGTGTACATAAAATGAATATATTGGTGAAAACAACACATAAAAATGCATTCTATTAGGATGAATTGCTTCCAGAAATGTGTACATTAGTCAAAACTGCATAAAATATATTTATTAGGAGAAATTTGCACTAAAAATATTATTATTATTATTATTATTATTATCCCACCCTTCCTCCCAGCAGGAGCTCAGGGCGGCAATGTTGTAGCAACATTCTAAAATGTTGAAGAATGTTCATGAGGATTTTGTTTGCAAATCGCTACCGAAATGTGGAGAAATGAATTTAAGATTAGAAAAATGAGAAACTGAGAGAATCAATATTGACAGATCCTTCTATCCCCAGTACTGAGTTAGGTGGACTAATTCTAAGGCAGGAATAGCCACCATGGTACCCCCTAGATATTGTGAACTACAATTCCCATCATCTATGACCACTGCCAACATTGGCTGTGGCTGATGGGAGGTGTAGTCCACAACATTTAGAGGGTGCCAACATTAGTTAACCTTGGTCTAAAGCAGCTCTCTATGTTCCTAGGGCAGAGGTGGGGAACCTCCAGCCCCCAAGCCAATCTTGGCCTGCTAGGGGATCTAAGTTGGCCTACAAGACCATTTTCCTCAAACCATGGCTATCACTCATGATGCCATCTGATGGGTGGGAGGGCAGTCTTAAATCCTGTGATGCCTGTGAATGCCTGTTCCCAGGAAGGAACCGTGCATGCAGCCAAAGCAGCAGTTTTTAACTCCCCAATAAGCAGCTAATGAGTGGAGATTAAATCTTGCTCTTTTCTGCACTATTCCATGCCAACATCTTTCTGATTTGGGAAGGAGTTTGCATGGAAATCCCTACTAAAACGAAGGAACAAAAACTATCAGGAACATGTTTGCATCAGAATTCTCTGCTAAAATGGGGGTGGGGAATGTTTGTTTTAGCAGCTCCCTGCAAAGTGAAGTCTGGACTTCACCTTTCACCTCACATCATTGGCCCACGTGGCCAATCCTGATAAATATCTGACCTGTGGAGCTAAAAAGGTTGCACACCCCTGTCCTAGATGGATAGGCAGCAAGAGCAAAGAGCAGGAGCAGCACGGGAATGAGGTTGTAGGTGGGTCCCTACTGGAACAGGGGCCTCAGCAAGTGCCCAACGATACCTATCCAAAACACCAGCCCTGTGACCGCGTCAGGAGGATCCTTAAATCTGCAGACCTTTTATGCTTCCCCTCAGCATGCCAGTATCATGTACTAAAACAGCTGAAACATTCTTATTCTGCTATCCTTTGTGATTCCTGTAATAGGCAGGGACTGGAACAGGGTGTAAGTCAAGTTGACACATCCCTCAAGGAATTAAACCATGAATTATGTGCACCCCCTGCCCCCACAGAATTATATCAACAGGCATCAAACCACTTTATATATCTTGGATGGTACTAAAATGGGCACTTGCTTGAGGGCTAGCAGGAGGAGGGTAGGTGGGGAGAGGGGCTGGGGTTGAAGACAAGAAGGGACAGGCATGAATTCTGCACAGAAGCTCCTAGAAATGGATGCCATGGTTACGGTTGCCTGGGCAACCACTGCAACATCCATTTCTCTGCACAGGAGCTGAAAGTGAACGACAATTTGGAAAGCAGCAACCCAGAAGAATCTTGAAGGCCTGTAAAGGCCAGGTGACTGATCCACCTCAACAGAGGTTGCTTTTATGCTCAGCAAAGCCAGATGGTTTAGCACACAGATGGTGCATTAATTTGCAGCTGTCTGCTCTCCATCTTTGCACCTTTCCCTGAAGCACTCAATAAATAAACAAATAAATACATTTCTTACCCATCTACGCAGGTTGCCATCCATCCCCCCTCCAAAAACCTACTGTTGTGTGCATGGGTCAAGGGACCACCTGTAACATTTTACTACCATTAGTTCTCCATTCGGGAAATAGCAGGTTCATAAACAGCCCAGCCAGTACAGAGCAGTCAACTTAGATTCTGAGCAGTCTCTCTCTCTCTCTCTCTCCCTCCCTCCCTCCCTCCCTCCCTCCTTCCCTCTCTCTCTCTCTCTCTCTCTCTCTCTCTGTGCAACAGCTAAGGAGGCATTTCCGAGAAGCAGCCTGGCTCATCATCCAGTCGCTCCCACCTCGCCTGTCAGTTCTCCCCCAATTCACTGTTTATGAGGGGAGATATTTCTTGTAATTGGGTGTTTTGGAAGAGTCTACTTGATTAAAGAATCACATTGCAAGGCATACTTTTGGCAGAAGGCAAAGGGAGCTGCTGTTATTTTTCTCCTCTCCTGGAATTTCTGGTGTTGGACAAGCACTTGGAAATTAAAGAAAAACATATGGAAGAGGAGTGTGTTGGGATGTGGAGGGGGAAGGTTGGAGAGAGGGAAAGAGGGTGTGCATCTTTCCTCCCAGCTTGCTTTCTAAACTGCACCACTATGCTATGTGGAGTGATGTGTGAGCTACACAGATTGTCCAGGGACAGGGGAAAGGCTTATTTATGAATGGTGGGGACAGAGATTTCAATTTCAATGCAAGCAATCCTTCTGATTGGTTCATTGAGACTAGGGATGGGCAATAATTTCAATTCAGTTCACATTTCAAGTCAAATTTATCAAATTTGCACGCACACCCCAAAAATATGAGAACATGAATCCTTTGAAATCCAGACTTATTTGAATTTTGCAGCTCGCCAACCAAAAAAATGTTTACAAAAATGCATATTAGGGGAAATTATGCATAAAAAAGAATGCATCAGTGAAAATAACATGCAGAATTTGTATCATAGGACAAGAAATGGCTTGCAATTAATTACATTAATCAAAACTGCCTACAAATGTGTTTATTGGGATAAATTAGCACTAAAATGCTGAAGACCTTTCACGAGGATTCTTTTAAATCACAAATTGCTGCAGAAATGTAGAGAACAGAATTTAAGATTGGAAAAACGAGAAACCGAGAGAACCAACCCTGGCTGACCTTTTCCTCCTGCATTGAAGCAGCCTGCTATCCCCCCCCCCGTCCCCTGCTTGAGCATGAACCTGCAGGGAGTTCTAGAAATTAACTGGTGGCAATATAGGGTCAATTTATGCTTCCTTCTTTCAGGATAGGCATTTTTCTCTATCTGTAAAGTAATCACATAGTTACTATCCATTGGTTGCTACCTCCAAGAGGTCTTCTGTATCTTTAAAAGTTGGGCAGGGGGAAGGGAGAGTTCCACCTTGTGGTTTTTCCCATTACCGAGTTGCAAGAACACCTGCACTTGGCTGACTCTCTCTTCTCCTAAAGATACAGGATCAGTCTCAGGTCATGAACCCGGCAACCCTAGTAGGAAGGTGTGTGGGGAAATGACATCACAGGGCCCTGCCCCTGAAATCTCAGCATGTGGGATGCTTCTGACCTTGCAACCCTATTCTCTCTCTCCCTCCCTCCCTCTCTCTGTTTCTTTTTTCAAATTAAGAACAGTCTTATGTCCTATACAAAAAAATAAAAATGGAAAAAGAATGCCAAGGCTAACAATCTGAAGTGGTAGGGCTCCAGTGTTCCCTTTGCATTTTGCCCCATCCAAATGCTAAATCATTTCAGTGCCTTCCAGACTGCAAGCTTCTCTTCCCCCATGTTCAGTTTGTTTTTGCAATGCTCAACTAGAATGCAAGGAAATGAGATTTATTCTGTCAGCCAAAAGAAGAAAAAGAGAGCAGAATATATACCAAATTCCCTTGAAAAAAATGAAAATGTAATACAGGAGGAAATCCATTAAAATAGGTTGATTTTTGCTACCATTAGGGGTCATTAAATCAGCAACAGGTCAGCTGTCTGAAGGTTATTAGAACAAAAAAGCTTTTACTCCAGATAAGAAAATAATCCCATAAACAGCAATATTGTCAGATTATCTTTCTGACAAATGAGCAGGGATTAAACGACATTCAGTTCTCAGCAAACTGTAGAGAAAAAGCAGCTCTCCTGGGTCTTTGTTGAAGGATGGATGTCCGTCACTAAGAGTTGCCAACTAGACTGAATTTCAACCTCCTCCTTATATGCCAGAGCAGGGTAATGCTGGAAGGAGGGGATGGAAGAGAATTGTGTGTTTTGTCTTTTCATTGCAATATCTATACTTTTTAATACATGATCAGGGAACTCTGTGCATGCTCTAACCTTGCATTGATTAATATTATGGCTGTCTTGAAATCAAAAACATTCAGTTGATTAATCACTGGCCTTTAAACAGATTAATCTATTATATGTAAACAGATGTGCATATCATTGAAACCTCAAATATAGGTACTTTTCTGATGTATTGAAGAAAGCATACAATACATTGCAGGGTAATAAACAAAACTTTTCACATTGGTTGAAAGGCCATCTTTCCCCCCCCCTTTCTACCAAAGCCAAAATAGTCTCCCAAAATTAGCATGTGCCCCCTGAATTTGTAGTTTCTCCAATTAAAATTGACCCTCACCAATTAACCAACTAGTGTCTTAGGCCGCAAGCCAATACATGTCTACTCAGAAGTAAGCTCCATTGGGTTCAACGGGATTTACTCCCAGGTGGTGTAGTGGTTAAGGTGCTGGACTACGACCTGGGAGACCAGGGTTCGAATCCCCACACAGCCATGAAGCTCACTGGGTGACCTTGGGCCAGTCACTGCCTCTCAGTCTTAGAGGAAGGCAATGGTAGAACCACCTCTGAATACCGCTTACCATGAAAACCCTATTCATAGGGTCGCCATAAATTGGGATTGACTTGAAGGCAGTCCATTTCCATTTTTTTTTCAAGTGTGTATTGGATTGCAGCCTTAGCTGGTAATTGATTCATGGACTAAATATGCTGATTAAAGGTTGTTGTAGCCCTAATTTATATGCTTCCTAGCAGAGGGGAAAGACATTATGTGTATGGTAAGGAGTACTGCATTCTTATGTCCATTTTTAAAAAAACAGATTCCCTTCCCATATGAAATGCACTCTGGACATGCTCAAAAGCACTCAGTACTAGATAGCCACTGTAAGCTTTGTTGACTGCCAGGCACCAAAGCTGGCTGTTGTCTCAGCTTACAGGATGGTTGGACTGCTGGAACCAGAGCACTGAATGAATGCTACTAACTCCTATCTTTGGAGAGTCCTGAGGATGCCTGTAGGAGGAAGGGACAGAGCTTGGAAAAGTTACTTTTTTAAACTACAACTCCCATCAGCCCCAGCCAGCATAGCCACTGGATTGGGCTGATGGGAGTTGTAGTTCAAAAAAGTAACTTTTCCAAGCTTTGGAAGGGGACCATCACTGTCCAGGGAAGGAGAGCTGTTTGCTGCTGCTGTCTGCCAGCCTGCCTGCCTGCTTGCTTGCTTGCTGCTGCTGCTGCTCGGCTACCACCACCACCACCCTATCCCTGTTGGACTTTTGCTCGGCAGGTGTCATGCCTTGCAGGACCAGGCCCCAGGTACTCAGCCAGCTGTTGCTGATTTCTTCCACCTGTCCCTTCTCTGGAGGGGATACATACGCTGGCTGGCTGAGGTACATCCTGCTTTGTCTGCCTTTCTGTGGGTCTTGAGTCATGTGCCTGGGAGAGAGGACTCAGAGCCAAGTGGGAAGACCTGACAGGGCCCCAATTGGTGTAGTGACAGGTCAAGGGAGATATGGCGTTGTGAGGAGGACTTGCCAGGTAAGGGGAACGTGGCCCAGGCACTTAACGACTGTGCCTTGTTCCAGTCCTCCCCGCACCCGCAGGTTTGTTGGTTGGTTGCCCTATCAGCCAGCTCTCAGGCCTCCGGATGCTGCTCCTAAATGCCAGATCGGTGCATATCTCCCTCATTCATGATTTAATAGTGGATGAGGCAGCCGATCTGGCATGTATAACCGAGACCTGGGTGGGTGAGCAAGGGAGAGTCAGCCTCTCCCAGCTATGCCCGGCAGGGTACCTGGTTCAGCATCAGGGTAGACCTGAGGGCTGGGGAGGGGGGGTTGCTGTGGTCTATAGAGCTCCATCTCCCTCTGCAAGCACCCTGTCCATGTGGCTACTGGTCTGGAGTGTTTGCACCTTATGTTGGGTCAGCGGGACAAACTGGGGATTCTGTTGGTGTACCGCCCACCCTGCTGCCCAACAGACTCCCTAGCTAAGCTGACAGAGGTGGTCTTGGGTGTACTGTTGAGATCCCCCAGACTGTTGGTTCTGGGGGATGTCAACATCCATGCCGAGGCCACCTTATGTGGGGCGGCTCAGGATTTCATGGTCTCCATGACAACCATGGGACTCTTCCAATATGCCATTGGCCCAACACATGTAACAGGGCATACTCTAGATTTGGTTTTTGCAACTGGACATGGAGATGGTGATCTGAATGTGGGGGGCCTTACATCAGTCCCTCTGTCATGGACAGATCACTGCTTGCTGAAGTTTAGACTTACAGTGGCTTTTCCTCTCTGCAAGGGTGGGGGACCTATTAAGTTGGTCCGCCCCAGAGACTAATGGATACAGATGGTTTCCAAAGGGCTCTGGGGAGTTTTCCGGCTGATAGGGCTGGCGCTCCCGTCGAAACCCTGATTGAACTGTAGAATACAAAAATGACCAGGGCAGTTGACATGATTGCTCTCAAGCGCCCTCTTCTGTGTAGAGCTTGTATGGCTCCATGGTATACCTCAGAGCTGAGAACGATGAAACAATATAGGAGATGGCTTGAGTGCAGATGGAGACGAACTCCTAGTGGATGCAATTATACACTGGTAAGTGCCTATGGTAAGCTGTATTTAGGAGCAGTGAGGGCAGCATAAAAGGAATATTTAGCTGCCACTATAAAATCATTAGGCTGTCACCCAGCGGAGCTCTTCAGAATTGTCCGGGGGCTATTACACACTGGCCCCAGGGACATGGTAGAACCATCTGAGGCCCTCTGTGATGAATTTGATAGGCACTTCCAGGATAAAATCTTTAGCATCTGCCAGGACTTAGACTCCAGTGTTATAGCAGGTGAATCAAACGAGGTATCCAGAGCACAGCCTTGTCCAGATTTCTTGGATGAGTTTCAGTTGGTGCAGCTTGAGGACGTTGACAAGGTGCTTGGACAGGTTTGTGCAACCACTTCTGTGCTGGATCCTTGCCCTTCTTGGCTAATAAAAGCTAGCAGGGATGGAACAGCCGACTGGGCTGTACGTGAAAGAAGGCATTGAATCCAGCAAGCTCGAAACCCCCAAAGAGGCAGACTCCTCCACAGAATCGTTGTGGGTGGTGATACCGTGCCCCAGGAGGGACTTAATACTGGGAACGATCTATCGTCCCCCTGATCGAAATGCTCAGGGAGACCTTGAGATGAGATATGAAATTGAGGAAGCATCCAGACTAGGAAATGTGGTAGTAATGGGTGACTTCAACTACCTGGACATAGACTGGCTGCATATGTGTTCCAGTCATGACAAAGAAGCAAAGTTTCTAGATATTCTAAATGACTATTCCCTAGACCAGTTGGTCATGGAACCGACCAGAGGGACGGCAACCCTGGACTTAATCCTCAGTGGGGACCGGGACCTGGTGCGAGATGTAAGTGTTGTTGAACCGATTGGGAGCAGTGACCACAGTGCTATTAAATTAAACATACATGTAACTGGCCAATTGCCAAGAGAATCCAACACGGTCACATTTGACTTCAAAAGAGGAAACTTCACAAAAATGAGGGGATTGGTAAAAAGAAAGCTGAAAAACAAAGTCCAGAGGGTCACATCACTTGAAAATGCTTGGAAGTTGTTTAAAAACACTATATTAGAAGCTCAACTGGAGTGCATACCGCAGATCAGAAAAGGTACCGCCAGGGCCAAGCAAAGTCAAGGAAGCTCTTAGAGGCAAAAAGTCTTCCTTCAGAAAATGGAAGTCTTGTCCGAATGAAGAAAATAAAAAAGAACACAAACTCTGGCAAAAGAAATGCAAGAAGACAATAAGGGATGCGAAAAAAGAATTTGAGGAGCACATTGCTAAGAACATAAAAACCAACAACAAAAAATTCTATAAATACATTCAAAGCAGGAGACCATCTAGGGAGACGATTGGACCCTTGGATGATAAGGGAGTCAAAGGTGTACTAAAGAACGATCAGGAGATTGCAGAGAAGCTAAATGAATTCTTTGCATCTGTCTTCACAGTGGAAGATATAGGGCAGATCCCTGAACCTGAACTAACATTTGCAGGAAGGGATTCTGAGGAACTAAGACAAATAGTGGTAACGAGAGAGGAAGTTCTAAGCTTAATGGACAATATAAAAACTGACAAATCACCGGGCCCGGATGGCATCCACCCGAGAGTTCTCAAAGAACTCAAAGGTGAAATTGCTGATCTGCTAACTAAAATATGTAACTTGTCCCTTGGGTCCTCCTCCGTGCCTGAGGACTGGAAAGTGGCAAATGTAACGCCAATCTTCAAAAAGGGATCCAGGGGGGATCCCGGAAATTACAGGCCAGTTAGCTTAACTTCTGTCCCTGGAAAACTGGTAGAAAGTATTATTAAAGCTAGATTAACTAAGCACATAGAAGAACAAGCCTTGCTGAAGCAGAGCCAGCATGGCTTCTGCAAGGGAAAGTCCTGTCTCAGTAACCTATTAGAATTGTTTGAGAGTGTCAACAAGCATATAGATAGAGGTGATCCAGTGGACATAGTGTACTTAGACTTTCAAAAAGCGTTTGACAAGGTACCTCACCAAAGGCTACTGAGGAAGCTTAGCAGTCATGGAATAAGAGGAGAGCTCCTCTTGTGGATAAGGAATTGGTTAAGAAGCAGAAAGCAGAGAGTAGGAATAAACGGACAGTTCTCCCAATGGAGGGCTGTAGAAAGTGGAGTCCCTCAAGGATCGGTATTGGGACCTGTACTTTTCAACTTGTTCATTAATGACCTAGAATTAGGAGTGAGCAGTGAAGTGGCCAAGTTTGCTGACGACACTAAATTGTTCAGGGTTGTTAAAACAAAAAGGGATTGCGAAGAGCTCCAAAAAGACCTCTCCAAACTGAGTGAATGGGCGGAAAAATGGCAAATGCAATTCAATATAAACAAGTGTAAAATTATGCATATTGGAGCAAAAAATCTTAATTTCACATATACGCTCATGGGGTCTGAACTGGCGGTGACCGACCAGGAGAGAGACCTCGGGGTTGTGGTGGACAGCACGATGAAAATGTCGACCCAGTGTGCGGCAGCTGTGAAAAAGGCAAATTCCATGCTAGCAATAATTAGGAAAGGTATTGAAAATAAAACAGCCGATATCATAATGCCGTTGTATAAATCTATGGTGCGACCGCATTTGGAATACTGTGTACAGTTCTGGTCGCCTCATCTCAGAAAGGATATTATAGAGTTGGAAAAGGTTCAGAAGAGGGCAACCAGAATGATCAAGGGGATGGAGCGACTCCCTTACGAGGAAAGGTTGCAGCATTTGGGGCTTTTTAGTTTAGAGAAAAGGCGGGTCAGAGGAGACATGATAGAAGTGTATAAAATTATGCATGGCATTGAGAAAGTGGATAGAGAAAAGTTCTTCTCCCTCTCTCATAATACTAGAACTCGTGGACATTCAAAGAAGCTGAATGTTGGAACACTCAGGACAGACAAAAGGAAGTACTTCTTTACTCAGCGCATAGTCAAACTATGGAATTTGCTCCCACAAGATGCAGTAATGGCCACCAGCTTGGATGGCTTTAAAAGAAGATTAGGCAAATTCATGGAGGACAGGGCTATCAATGGCTACTAGCCATGATGGCTGTGCTCTGCCACCCTAGTCAGAGGCAGCATGCTTCTGAAAACCAGTTGCCGGAAGCCTCAGGAGGGGAGAGTGTTCTTGCACTCGGGTCCTGCTTGCGGGCTTCCCCCAGGCACCTGGTTGGCCACTGTGAGAACAGGATGCTGGACTAGATGGGCCACTGGCCTGATCCAGCAGGCTCTTCTTATGTTCTTATGTTCTTATGGGCCAGGAAAGTGATTAATGCCTCTCTGCGAGAGGGGGTGGTCCCTGGCAGCCTGAAAGAGGCAGTAGTGAGACCACTCCTGAAGAAACCCTCCCTGGACCCAGAAAATCTTAATAACTATAGGCTGGAAGCAAATGTTCCATTTCTGGGCAAGGTCCTTGAACGAGTGGTTGCGGGCCAGCTCCAGACACTCTTGGATGAGACCGATTATCTGGATCCATTTCAGTCAGGTTTCAGGCCTGGTTTTGGCACAGAAACAGCCTTGGTCGCCCTGTATGATGACCTTTGTTGGGAGAGAGACAGAGGGAGTGTGACCGTTGATTCTTCTTGATCTCTCAGCGGCTTTTGATACCATCGACCATGGTATCCTTCTGGGAAGACTGTCTGAGTTGGGAGTGGGAGGTACTGCATGGCGGTGGTTCCGCTCCTACTTGGCGGGTCGGCTCCAGAAGGTGGTGCTTGGGGAACATTGCTCGGCACCCTGGACTCTCCAGTATGGGGTTCCGCAGGGGTCAGTTCTGTCCCCCATGCTGTTCAACATCTACATGAAACCGTTGGGTTCGGTCATCCAGAGCTTTGGAGTGTGTTGTCATCAGTACTCTGATGACACACAGCTCTACTTCTCTTTTTCATCTTCTTCAGGTGAGGTTGTCAATGTGCTGAACCGGTGCCTGGTTGCAACAATGGACTGGATGAGGGCTAATAAACTGAGGCTCAATCCAGACAAGACTGAGATGCTGCTAGTTCTTCTGACCAGATGGTGGATGTCCAACCTGCCCTGGATGGGGTTGCACTCCCCCTGAATGAGCAGGTTCATAGCTTGGGGGTTCTCCTAGAACCATCTCTGTCACTTGAGGCTCAGGTAACCTCGGTGGCATGGAGTGCCTTCTATCAACTTCGGTTGGTGGCCCAGCTGCACCCTTATCTGGACAGGGATAACCTGGCTTCAGTTGTCCATGCTCTGGTAACCTCCAAGTTAGATTACTGCAATGCTGTCTACATGGGGCTGCCTTTGAAGACGGTTCGGAAACTGCAGCTTGTGCAAAATGCAGTGGCCAGACTGGTAACAGGAACCAGACGGTCCGAACATATAAAACCAATTCTGGCCCGCTTGCATTGGATGCCTGTATGTTTCCAAGCTCGATTCAAGGTGCTGGTTTTAACCTATAATGCCTTACACGGCTTGGGACCACAATACTTGATGGAACGCCTCTCCCGATATGAACCCACCCATACACTATGCTCAACATCTAAGGCCCTCGTCTGGGTGCCTACTCCAAGGGAAGCTGGGAGTGTGGCAACAAAGGAGAGGGCCTTCTCAGTGGTGGCCCCCAAATTATGGAATGAACTACCTGACGAGGCACGCCTGGCGCCATCACTGTTATCTTTTCGGAGCCAGGTCAAGACTTTCCTCTTCTTCCAGGCATTTTAGCATGTGTTTTTAAATTGTTTTAAATTTTTAAATTGCATTTTAAATTGTTGTTAATAATAATAATAATAATAATAAACTTTATTTCTACCCCGCCCTTTTCCCAATAGGACTCAGAGTGGCTTACAACTAAAAACAACACCAATTAATACATACAGAAGTATACTATTAAAAAAGAATTAAACTATGAGAAAAATTAAAACCATAAAATATGGGTTAAAAACAGCGGACAATTTAAAATAATAAAATCATATAATGTAGTCACCAAACCTACGACACTTAATCCTGGTCGTTCTCTATCCCAAATGCCTGTTGAAATAAGACAGTCTTTACATGTCGCCGGAAAGACGGCAAGGAGGGAGCTGATCGCACCTCATTTGGAAGGGAGTTCCATAGCCTAGGGGCGGCCACCGAAAAGGCCCTGTCTCGTGTCCACGTCATATGTACTTGTGAAGGTGTGGGGAATGCAAGAAGGGCCTCACCTGAAGATCTCAAATCCCGGACAGGTTTATGTTGTTAAAAGATGTGTTTTAAATTTGTATATTTGTTTTTAGTTACTGTAAACCGCCCAGAGAGCTTCGGCTATGGGGCGGTATATATATACAATCAATAAATTTGTTACTTGTGTTGTGGTGGGAGTTTTGAACGGCCATTAGAAGCAACTCATCACTAGGGAGCAGGCAGCCCACCATTTATAGTGTTACATGTTCCCTGTTTCCCTGAGCAGTGAGAAGTTTCAGGGCTGTTGGAAGTGTGGCAAGTCCTGTTTGGGTCTCTTTGCATACCTAACGGGAGATAGAGAGAGGGTCCTCCAGTTGGCTAGGCCTCCTATCCTTATCTGTGTTCCTCTACCTGTCTTCCTTCAGTTGTAAACTGATACTCCCAGGGATCTGACTTCACTTCCAAACTCTTCTTCCTCCTCCTTCTCGGACCAGCCAAGGGAGAGCATACATCTTTTGTCTTTGCTCCTCTCCCCTGAAGAATGAAGGTAATGACCAATAATAATAATAATAATAATAATAAACTTTATTTCTACCCCGCCCTTTTTCCAATAGGACTCAGAGCGGCTTACAACTAAAAACAACATCATTAAAACATACAGAAATACACAATTAAAATAGAATTAAACTATGAGAAAAATTAAAAACCATAAAACATACGTTAAAAACAGCAGACAATTTAAAATAATAAAATCATATACTGTAGACACCAATCCTATGACATTTAATCTTGGTCGTTCTCTATCCCAAATGCCCGTTGAAATAAAACAGTCTTTACTTGTCACCGGAAAGACGGCAAGGAGGGAGCTAATCGCACCTCACTCAGAAGGGAGTTCCATAGCCTAGGGGCGGCCACCGAAAAGGCCCTATCTCATGTCCGCATCATATGTACTTGCTTTTCCTATCAAGTATGTATTTCTTTTAATAAATTAGTCTTTTCTTATTTAACAACAAATCTAAAGTCTCCGTGATTTAAAGCAAGGTAACAGCTTGCTTTCTCTCAGGTAAACCACACTCACTCTGCACAGAAACGCTGAACAAGCTACATTCGGCTAAACTCAGCTAATTTAACAATACTCTAACAAGGGCAACATTACCAGTGTTTGGCTTCCTTTGGAAGAAAGTATACTAGAGACTGGTATACAGGCTTTACTTTTTTTGTAATATGTAGTTTGATTGCCATTACACAAGTAGAACATAAGAGAAGGCTAGCAGCATATACACATGCAATAGGGTTGCCAGGTTCAGGGCCTGAGACTGATCCTGTATCTTTAGGAGAAGAGAAAGTCAGCCAAGTGCAGGTGTTCTTGCAACCCTGTAATGGGAAAAACCACAAGGTGGAATTCTCCCTTCCCCCAGCACAACTTTTAAAAATACAGAAGACCTCTTGGTTGCCAGGCCCGGCCTCAAAGAAGTCTTCTGTATCTTTAAAAGTTGTGCAGGGAGAAGGGAGAATTCTACCTTGTGGTTTTTCCCATTACAGGGTTGCAAGAACACCTGCACTTGGCTGACTTTCTCTTCTCCTAAAGATACAGGATCAGTCTCAGGCCAGGAACCTGGCAACCGTAACATGCAGTGATGGCCACCAGCTTGGATGGCTTTGAAAGAGGATTAGAGGATTCATATAAGATAAGGCTATCAGTGGCTACTAGCCATGATGGCTATGTTCTACCTCTACTGTTGAAGGCATTATGCTTCTGAATACCAGTTACTAGAAACCAGAGGAGGGAGAGTGCTGTTGTGCTCAAACCCTATTTGCTGACTTCCCATAGGCATCTGCTGCGAGAAATGGTTGCTGGATTACATAGGCTACTGACCTGATCCAGCAGATCCCTAGAGAGAGATACCTAGAGGCACCCACAAGATGCAATTGGCTCACCTCTAACCTTCTATCTCTCAATGTGCTTTTCTCTCCAGACTCCAATTTATTCATGCACCCACACCCCTGCTATCAGCCCCCTTCCTTAGCTGGAGATGGGAAGTGTATGCCATTTCTCCCAAAATCTGATTGTTTTCGTATTCCAAACATACTAGGATGATCTCCAACTATTTCCTTGCCATTAGCTCCCAACATAAGAAACACCCACCAGCCATGCTGGGCTATTAACATGCAATCTGCCTGACAAAAGGCTGGCCAGCACCCATAACACCATGAAGGCAGAGAATGGAACATAAGAGTAGTCTGGAAGCCACACTCTCTAAAGCAGGGCTAGCTAACTTGATTCCCTCCATATGTTGCTGGACTACAGTTTCCATCAGCCAATGGCCAAGGATGCTGAGAATTCTAGTCCAGCAACATCTGGAGGGCACCACATAGGTAACCCACCCATTGGAAATATTACATGGCACAGCTCTTCTGGGACTTACCTCCAATTGCGGGTAATTGAGTGTGTATTTGGGCATTTCCCCATGTAAAAGACTTTTTGCACACAGAAAACTGCCATCTCTAAGAGCAAGGTTTTGCTTAGCTTCCTCTTTGATGTGCTGATTTTCTACATTTCAAACATGCCATGCTACATGCTTTTCTGAATACGGTTTAATTCTACTCCCCCCACTCTACTCTGTGTAGTCATCCTGCCAGACACTTACCAGACTGTCAGTTCAGTCCTATGCACATCTGTTCAGAAGAAAGTGGCTTAGGTAGGGTTACCATCATTTTGTCATTTCAAAAAGAATACATTTGGCTTCGATAAGTGAAAGGTAAGAGTATGCTGTTGCACCATCTCAAAAAGAGTACGGTTGGTAACCCTAGTCTTAGGGCACTTCCAGACTATTGCTATTAGAGTGTCGGACTGGGCCCTGGGAGACCAGGGTTCAAATCCTTGCTTGGCCATGAGCTCACTGGATGACCTTGGGCCAGTCACTGTATCTCAGCCTAGCCTCTCTCACAGGGTTGTTGTAAGGAGAAAATCAGGAGGGGAAGAACCATGTTTGTGCACCACCTTAAGCTCCTTAGAGGAAAGATAGGATATAATTTTTTAAAAAAGGTGTTTTCTTTTAATATGTTTTTAAATATGTTAATATATTTTGAAGTCTATTTTTATATATTAGAGTGTTTTTGTTTGCTATCCTGGGCTCCTACTGGAAGGAAGGGTGGGATATAAATGAAATTAGTAGTAGTAGTAGTAGTAGTAGTAGTAGTAGTAGTAGTAGTAGTAGTAAATAAATAAAAATAAAATAAATACTGGCAAATTCAGGTTGCACACCTATAGTTGATTGGAAGGTGCTGGACAACAAACTTGCTTCCCCAAAAGATCAGACTTCTTGCAGGAAGGAAAATGATGGGGAAAATGCACTGGAAAGAGTGGGATAACACTTGTTTTGACACAATGTCATCTAACCTTCCCATAATCAAATCAGAATGGAATGCTCATTAAATAGTCACTATTGTCTAATCTGTCTGCAAACAAATCAGGATGAATACTCAACAAACAGGACATCTGAAAGCACCCTTAGAATTCAGTGAGGCTTAGGTTAGCAGTTGTAGGATTACAACCTGTGGACCACTCCCCCCCCCTTTTTTTGAAAGCATGGATTTGCTGGGAAATCACCTCAATGGGCTCAAACTGAGTCCCACTTTTTTTTTAAAAAAATGCTCCCTGCCATTAAGTCTTCTCTTCATTTTGCCAAGATCAGCTTGTTGTTCTAGGCCTTCTCTCTTTCCTTGAAGTCTTGGCATGGGGGAAGAATTGCAAGGGACCTGGTCCATTATAAGGCTATTTCACATGCCTCACACAGCAGCCAGCTAGGAATTGCCATCAAGTGTACAACCAGCAGGGAGATGCTCCAGACATTCTTGGCTATTTTGCACTTCGGACAGTTCCTTGAAAGTTCCAACTGAAATCCAGAGGGGATTCCCTGCCCCACTGACATCAGAGCCACCAATTTCCACCATAGGACATGTGTATGGAAACATTGGGTTGTATTCAACTAAATCTTACTCAGAGTAGATCCACTGAAATTAATGAACCTAAGTCAGTCAGTCTTTTACTTTCAATGGTTCCACTCTGAGTAGGACTAGCACTGAATATCACCCATTTTTAATCTTTAAAAGCAAGAATCAGCCTTTAAAATTTGAATGAACCTGGCAATATGAAAGATACATCATTTGGAACAATTCTTCTAATTTTTTAGACTAATCAGAAGGATATATTTTGGTTTGTTTTGGAACAGGAGAGATGAAATATAGTGGGTGAAGTGATTTTCTTCTGTTTATAATTGTGATAAAATGTCTTCCAGGGATGTGTGCTTTTATGAGCCTGATACTGTGGAAGGAAAAGAGAGATGGATGAATCAATACAGTTCTTGATGAAATTACTTTTTGGGTATTGGAGAAGCAGGGAAGAAGAACTGGCCCGCTAGAAAATTGATTGAAGCAGATTAACTATAGAGTCATGTAACTGGAATGTAATCTGTTCCAACCCCCTAACCAAGACGACAGGATTCTCTACACATAGGAATAAAAACTACCCTGCAGAGAAACTAGAATTTGTGGGATGGATCTAAGATTACCCATTCAGAATCAGTATGGTCTCAAAGCACATGATGCAGCCACCTTGCTGAAACTAAGCAGGTCTGCATCTGGTTAGGGCTTGGATGGGAGACCACCAAGGAAACCCTGTATGCTTATGATGGAATAAAGGTACCAGAGAGTGGCGTTGGGGGATGAGGTTTTGGATCCTTGGCCTCTCATTTGTGGGGTGCCACAGGGCTCCATCCTCTCCCCGATGCTGTTTAACATCTATATAAAGCCTCTGGGGGCTATCATCAGGAGATTTGGGCTGCAATGTCACCAGTATGCGGATGACACGCAGCTCTATCTCTCATTTAAATCTTCACCGAGGTTGGCTGTAGAAACCCTGTCCAAGTGCCTGGAGTCGGTGAGTGGCTGGATGGGAAGGAATAAGCTGAAGCTGAACCCTGACAAAACCGAGGTTGACCTGTTGCTCAATGGGGTACAATTGCCCCTGAAAGACCAGGTCTGCAGCCTGGGGGTCATTCTTGACTCCCAGCTGTCCATGGAGGCTCAGGTCTAGGCTGTGAGCCGGGTGGTGCTGTATCAACTCCATCTGATATGGAGGCTGCGCCCCTACCTTCCCAACCATCTGCTCCCAGTGGTGGTACATGCCCTGGTCTCCTCTTGCCTAGACTACTGTAATGTGCTCTACGTGGGGTTACCCTTGAAAATGGTCCGGAAGCTGCAACTGGTACAGAATGCGGCGGCTCGCTTGATTAAGGGCAGCTGCCGGCGAGATCACATTACTCCAGTGCTGAAGGAGTTGCACTGGTTACCAGTTGCTTTCCGGGCCCAATTGAAGGTGTTGGTTTTGACCTTTAAAACCCTGCACGGTTTCGGCCCAGTCTATCTGAAAGAGCGCCTCCAGCATCATCAGCGATGCCGCTCAACAAGATCAGCCTCAAAAGACCTTCTCTCCATCCCACCCACTAGTCCTCTCACCAGGTGAGGACTAGGGAGAGGGCTTTTTCAATTGTGGCCCCCACTCTGCCATGCCCCCTCTATGATGAGCTTCCGCCGGGCCTTTGGGGTGGGTTAGGTTTTATTATAATTCGTTGAGATTTTTTAATGCTCTAATGTAAATTGTATGTTTTTATGTTGTTCGTCGCCCAGAGTGGCTGGATAACCAGCCAGATGGGCGACTAATACATTTAATTAATAATAAAAAGGTGAGACACTAACTCTAAAAAAAAAAAGCAAGGAAACGAAAGAAATAAAGTAGAGACAAATGTATCAACAGAATGAGTGGACAATCAAGCAGGCGATACCTGTGGACTGGAGGACTGTGCCAAGATACGAGGCAGCAAGTCTAATTGTCCCTCAAATGCAGATAACGGGATAGGCAGGCTGAATGGTTTTTGAATGAGCTCCTGGTGCTGGTGGCTTGCCAAACCAGCTATTCAGCACCCATTATCCAAGTCTTTCCAAGTCTTTATTACAAATTGCAGGGCCTTAGGCCATCACAAAATAAATAGTATACAGCAAAATTTACTTATACAATTTAAAACAAATACTAATAAATTTTAAAATATAATAAAACAACTACTTCTATTATTCTAAAGAGCTACTATTTCACGTGACGTTCTGAAATAAATTTAACTCGTAATTTCTGGGCTGCTGTCACAAACAGGGATACTCTATGAGTTACCTCTGGATTTAAATCGGACATTAATAAAAATATATTATCAGCTTCGGTAAACAGCCCATTGTTGTCTAACCACATCTTTAAGAACTTAGTTCTAAGGTTCTGATAAATTGAACAGTGAAACAATATGTGTGGAAGATCCTCCTCCCCGTTAGAGCCACAAATACATTTTCTTTGGTCCTTTGGAATACCAGATATCCGACCTTCTCTATCAGCATTAGGCAGAGTGAAAAAGCGTAATGCTGTAAATGCATGTCTAAAGCTAATGGGAAGGGGCTGCGTCAGGTAAGAAGAGCAATTGTGATCAATTTTAAACCTCCAATACCATGGGGCCACTCGTGAATTTAGTAGTTAGATGGTCTAAATACTCGCAATGTTGGAAAACAGCCTCACGTAATCTTTTGTTTGAACATAGGGAGTTAAATTCCTGTGTAGTTATGTGGTATCTATGTAATAGATCATCTAATTTACTCCCCCAAAAGTTAAGTATAAATGGATGGTCAAGGCAAAGATTTAAAATTTCCTTGTCCTGCGGTGTATTAAGTATCTCAAAAACTTCAAAAGTGTAAAATGAATCTGCGCACTCAACGGTGGAAGGCCAGTCTCAGCTCGAAGCATTGCAGCTGAAGTTCCTGGGGGGAGGGATAATAGACGCCTAAGGAAGTTAGTCTGGATGGTCTCTAAGGATGAGATAATTTCATTATCCCATCCCCAAACTGATACACCATACAGAACCTGTGGGATTACTTTAGACTTAAATTTTTTTAAAGCTGGTAGAATCAGATTACCTCCAACAGAGCGGTAAAACTTTAAAATTGCTCCCACTGTTTTTGCCGCAGTTAGCTTTATAGATTGCAAATGGCTTTTCCAAGAGAGGGTGTCCGAAAAGTTTACTCCCAGATACTTATATACACGGCACTGTTCCAACTGATGGTCTACCATTGACCATCGGTGTCTAACGTACCGCTTACCGAAAACTAAAACTTTCATTTTCCCATAGTTTACATTCAGCCTTTCTTTTATACAGAGATCCTGGAGTCTTCTCATCAGCTTTCTCAAGCCGATAGGGACTAATGAGAGAAGAACCATATCATCAGCATAAAATAATGCGGACACCTTCCTTTGCCCGATAGAGGGAGGGAAATATTGAGGATCAGATAGTTCAGGAATAATATTGTTTAAAAACAAATTAAAAAGCAGAGGGGCTAAAAGTCACCCTTGCTTAACACCCCTCTCTACCGCTATCGGGTTCATCATATCTCCATGTTGGTTTACTCTAACTAGGGCATTGGTGTTAGTATATAAAGCCCTTATAAGATATAATAAACGGCGATCTATTTTCATATTATATAATTTGGTCCAAAGGATATTCCTATCAACAGAATCAAAAGCTGTGGCCAAATCGACAAATGCCACATACAGATGCCTTGTAGGGCCAATCATATTCTGTTTTGCCAAAAAATAAAGAGTTAGACAATGGTCTATTGGAGAAGAACCTTTTCTGAAGCCCACCTGTTCGGGATGTATAAGCTGATTTGAGTCCACCCATTGTTCTAACTTTTGGAGAAGAAATTTACTATAGAGTTTAGACGCCCCATTTAACAAACTAATTGGGCGGTAATTAGAGGGTTCAGAAGGGTCACTTTTTTAATAAATAGAGACTATGATATTCCGTCTCCACCCCTCAGGAATAATTCCAGATTCGTTGATTCTTGAAAATAAACGTGCCAGGATGGGGGCCCACCATTCCGGAAATTGCTTGAATATTTCAGGCGGGAGAAAATCCTCCCCAGGAGATTTACCATTTTTCAGAGAATCAATGAGAGATCTAATTTCTTCAGTAGTGTCTGAGGGCCACACTGGCACCTTCATAATATCAATGTCTGGTATAATAGAATCAGGAGAAGATATTAAAGAATAAAGTCTATGAAAATGGGCATACCATGCTGGGGTCGGAATTCGTTGCACTTTTATAAGGTTAAACGAACCCATCCCCGATTTAACTAAGTGCCAAAATTGACGCTCATGTCTTGCAGAAACCGCGCCGGCTAGCTGCTGCCAGTGGGATACTGCAAAGTCTGTTTTCTTATGTCGCAGGAGGCCTCTATAAGAGGCCTTCATTGATTTAAAAGCAATACAAGAGTGATCGCTTGGGTACTTAAGTGTTAACCGACGTAATGTCCTAAGTTTTCTTTTTGCTACTCTGCATTCTTGGTCAAACCATGAAAGCGGGGGAGATAACCTAGTGGCGGCATGGGTCTTCTGGGTCAAAATAGGTTTAAGTAAGAAAAGGATAGTTTGAAAAGCCTGTATTGGGTCTAGAGTGTCCTCTAAAACTTCCTTACGAATTGATTGATATAGATTATCCCCCAGCTGGGTTGCTAAATGATCTCTCTTCTTTTCGGACCAATGAATTCTTCTCAGAGCCCTTGTTTGCCCCTGTTGGAGTATTGGGGGGGGGTAAAACTCTTAGTGAGCGTCAGATTTAATTGGAGAGGAAAATGATCACTCTCAGTCCTGCACTCAACCTTAAAATCAGTAATATCCAAAAGCAATGATTGGGACACTATCATATAATCGATTAAACTTGCCCCAAAGGGTGACCAATACTTAAAAGAACCATGGGAAGAATCCACTATGGACCCATTTAGAATTTCAAGTGAATGTGATAAAACTAATTCTAGCAAAAGTGGGCCCTGCTTATTTATCTTTTGGTCTTGGAGAATCCTATGATGACTATCATTCTGGTGTGGAGGGACCCAGTTGGAAGATTCAATATTACATTGCGAAGAATTCCCAATTCTGGCATTAAAGTCCCCACTTAATAAAAGTCTATCATTTGGGAATTGCTTCTCATATTGAGTAAGAATCTCTTCCAACTTATCCCAGGGATTAATGACCATCGATGTGATGGCATAAAAGGGAGGAAAGTAAACATTGATACTTATCAAGGCTTCAGCCCATAAGCCTCTAATCCTAAGCGCCAAAATTGATTGATGAAGAGGAGTTGGAAGATAATCAACCTGAAGTGAACAGGTGTTTGAAATGAAGGTTGTGAGGCCCCCCCTAGGGCGGCCTGTCACCGAATGTTTTACTGCTGGAGCAGAGAATGATAACCTGTAAGGATCAGAGTATCCAGAGAGGTTGCCCAGGTTTCCTGTAAACATATGATCTTAAAATTGTTTAAATAGTCTAAAAAATCAGTATCATATCTCTTATTACCCCATCCGTTAACATTCCATGATAAAATGGGAAACTGTCATATGGCGGTAATCTCGTCTATGGAGGCTGAGGAAGCAATACAACCATTTGAGGTTGATAAAGCCGGAGTCAGTCGTGTATGGTTATTCACAGTGATTACTGACTTAGTAGACATAAGAGCAATTTTCTGGTTAGAAACTGGGCATTGAGGCTCTCTGGGCTCAGGGGGATATGTTAAAATCCCCATTTCTGCCTCCTCCAGATAATGCATTCTATCCCAGTACCCTGGTGGGTCGATTTTCGCATGTTTAGCAAGCTCGTAACAAGGTGAGTTTTCCAGGTGGTTGCCATCTCGAGAGATAGAAGGGGGGTCATTCACCTCAATATTCCCTTCTTTCACCTGATGGTAAGTGACCTGACCTTCAGGCTCCTTATCAGGACCCATCTGGAGTCCTATTAATCCATGTGTCACCAAAGCTTGTATTGAATTTGAGATCTTTGCAGATGGCTCTAAAATTAGCGGGGGGTTTATCGTTTCTACTAGATGTTGACTTGATTTCCAGTTCATTAGGGCACTAAGATGGGCTTTTAGGCGATCTAATCTGATTAGTATCTCGTTTTGGTTTGGAAGTGTACCAAAGGTATCAACAAGTAGTAACTCTTCAGGAGTGAAAAAATTACTATTGTCCTGTGTCACAGGAACTGAATCATAGATCAAGGTTACTTTAGGGGATAATAGCTGACCAGGCGGTTCAGTTGTAGGGTCAATAAGGGGTTCATTTGTATATACAGAACCAGCCTGGGGTCGATGGGAAATTCTGAAGCAAAAGGATCTCGGGAGCAACGCTACTGGTGGTGCTCTATTTTTGAAGTACCTGAGCATGGTTATTCCTAAACTATCTAGATAGGGTCTAGCTAATAACATTCTTTGTACAACAAATTGGGAGGAGAATCTGACTAAAGCTCGAGCATTAAATCCGTTAAAATATAGGTATTGGACCTGGAAAATATCTGAAGAAGACAACGTCACTTTTGATTTTAAAAAGTTGCAGAAATGGAAAATATGATCACACTGGGGTAATGAACCCATTGGTTTCGGGAAATTCTCAAATACCAACTGCAATGGGTCCAAAACTAAATTCCATTGGTTCAACTTAGGTGTATGAGATGAAGGAGGTCTCAACAGTATATCAGTCCATGGATCTTGAAGGTGTTCAGAGTATTCTTGAGCTCCATTCTGAAAAGTGGAGGAAATATTAAAAGATAAATGGTCCTTATTCAAGGGGATGGATGATTGGTCAGATAAAGAATTATTTCCTTTGGTTGTCCTAACCAGTAAGTTTTGACCCTCACCAGATTTCCGAAGAGAAGAAACTAAAATTTTAGATGGATCGGAATGATTGTTTGAAGTTAAAGTTTGTTCCAGAAGGGCAAACAGCTTCTTAAAATTCATTTTTCTTCTATGAGGGTGTTTATAATTTTTAACATTACTAGATTTTTTTGTATTGTTTTTCCGTGCTAAATTGTGCTTTTGTTTATGTATTTTTTTGAAGGATTAATTACCCTAAAATTACTATTTACAGAGATTGCTTCAGTAAACGAGGGTGAAGAGGAAGCGGTAGGAAGCTGATTAGCTGGTACAGCCAGCTCCCTATTTTTAAGAATGTTAACTACCGATGTTAGTAACCGGTTGCTTTCAAGAAGAGAAGTCTTCATATCATCTAAATCAAAGGCAAGCATAAGTAGCCACCCCGTTACTGTAGGGCTGAATTCTTCTGCAATCAGGCCCGGTTTGGCCTGGTTACCGGTACGTTCTTCCTTCTCTTCTTGGGAGGGCTCCCCTTCTGTCAGACCGGGGCTGCTTGACTCCTGTAGAATATGAGGAATCGCTGACAAGTTGCAGTGAATATTCTCTTTGAGTGAATGGTCCAGAGTCCCCAATTGGTGGTGCAACTTGTTTTCATCCATATTATCATTTATTTCCGCCACTGTACTAATTGGTTGAGTTGTTTGGGCTGGAATTTGTAGATTAAGCTTGTCACGATGGAAGAAACACTCATCAGTGAGCGAATCCGCTGCAGCTATTTCCTCTGCCAAACTCGGAACACAATTGACATTAGTTATATTAAAGTCCTTAGCAGGAATATGCGAAATAGACCAATCGTGGTTTGAGGAGATGTTATAAGAAGATGATTTATTCAAAAGGTTTTCGTTCTTAGGAGAGACAAAAAACTGGGTGATTTGTTGTTGGCCCTTTAAATCCCTGGGTTGTTGAACAGCTTGCTGTTGAGTTGGTGATGAGAGGCCTTGACACAGCTGGATCTTATTTTTAGCATTCTTTTTCCTCTGTTTGTTCTTCAAGGGCCAAGGTTGCAGAGAAATCCCCAAAGCCCTCCTTACACTCCTCGTTAGTGCCATTTTATCACCATTTTATCACAATATTTAGCGTGAATGTTTATTTAAGTTATTCCCCCTTTGAACTGCCAAACTTCAGAACGATGAGGTAGGTGCAGAGTTATGTTTGTGAAATGGCAAGGTAATAAGATTATAAGCAGTTGCGCTTCTAGATCTTTTGATAAATAAAATGAGTAAAATGGTCAGATAAAACCACTTAGATTGATACGAGGTTAAGTTATTCAAAAGTTTCAAAAGTTTCAGTCATAGCAGATGAGAAGGAAAATTGCTATGAGTGCCACTTCTATTCATTTTGGTTCATTTCAATTCAGAAGTCCAAAAAGGACTAAGAATTCATTCCATAATCTCAAAACATAAAATGATTTGCAGATAAAATGCATATATATATACTGAAGAACAAAACTTCCCTAAGATAGAGCACAACAGTGCTTACCTATCAGGACTAGGGTTGCCAGGTTCTTGGCCTGAGACTGATCCTGTATCTTTAGGAGAAGAGAAAGTCAGCCAAGTGCAGGTGTTCTTGCAACCCTGTAATGAGAAAAACCACAAGGTGGAATTCTCCCTTCTCCCTGCACAACTTTTAAAGATACAGAAGACCTCTTGGTTGCCAGGCCCGGCCTCCAAGAGGGCTTCTGTATCTTTAAAAGTTGTGGAGGAGGGAGAGAGAATTCCACCTTGTGGTTTTTCCCATTACAGAGTTGCAAGAACACCTGCACTTGGCTGACTTTCTCTTCTCCTAAAGATACAGGATCAGTCTCAGGCCATGGACCTGGCAACCCTAATCAGGACGCCATTATCCTGAAAGTGCATTGAAAGAGTTTTGGGAGGAGCCTGCATTGGCCTGCCCTTCATTCATGCCACCAGGTCAGTGGATGAGGGTGGGCACAGGGGCTCTTCTCACGCACATACTGACAGAATGTTGAATGTATGGGAAAGGGCAATGGGGTTACTGGCAGTCCTTTTATCTGTCCTTTCCTCTCACCTGCTGTGGTGTGACCACTGAAATGTGGGGACCACATTGTGTGGGTCAAATGCTGGTGGAAGCCCGAGGCCACTGCTCACTTCAGAGCAGAGGGAAGGTGAAGCCATAGTCTACAAATAACCATTGTCAACCATAGTGACGTGGAATACACTGCCTTGTCCATAGTTTCCCGTGCTGTTCTGGTAATATTAAAAAAAGGTCTGATCGAGTGAGAGGGGCTGACAAGGGGAGTATCTCTTATATCAGTGCATCCTGCATGCAGAGCAATAAAAGTTAAGTGGTGCCACCCAGGGGAAGCCCAGGGAGAGAAATGCAGAGAGAATAGTGTGCCAGGAGCCCTTTTGCTTTACCTTTGAATGGATCAGATATGTCATGTGATAGCTTTCCAACCCAGAATAACTTCCTGGGTTACCAACAAGAAATGCCATCCAGGCTAAAGACCCTCTGAGAGTACCCACCTGCCGTGCAATATCTACCCTATGGATGGGAAGAAATTTGACTCAGTTCACATTTAAAGGTGAAAATACCTAATTCGCACATTCTGAAACAATGCGTGAACTGAAACCCAACCAAAATGTGCACTTCCCCCAAATTTTGCAATGCAGTTCTCTAACCAAGTAATGTGAACAGAATTCATATGCTAAGGTAACTCTTGCATAACAATGAATGTCTTAGTGAAGATAACATATAAAATGCATTATATTTGGGAAAATATGAATATTGGAGAAACTATGCTTTGCAAAAATGTACATATTAGGCAACCTGCATGAGAAAATGTATGTATGAAGAGAAACAATAAAATGCTGGTTAATTTTCACGAGGACTTTTTTTTAAAAAAAATTGTAAACCGGTGTAGAAATGTGGAGAAGGTCCTGGGGTCAGATCCTGGCATCTCCAGGTAAAAGGGTCCAATAGCAGGTGATGGGAAAGATCCTCTCTTTGAGATCCTAGTGAGCCACTGTCAGTCAAATGGGCAAATATGGCCTGGTACATATCCATTCCTGTCTCTTCCCTGTGTTTAGTGATTGTATAATTGACTTGTACACAAGGAATCTTTTTGCAAGTCTACAGTTCTCAGTAAGGATCAGCGAATATGCCATTTCAGTTTCTTTGAGTTTCTCGTTTTTCTAGTCTTAAATTCAGTTCTCCACGTGCCCATGTCAATTTGCAGGGATTTTTTAAACAGAAGGTTCTCATGAAAATCGATTGGCATTTTAGTGCAAATTTCTCTTAATATAGACAATTTTGTATGCCATTTTGCCTAATATACACCTTTTCTGAAACACAATGTTCCTAATATAAGGTCACCCGGTCGAAACCCTGGTGATGGAGTGGAATGAAAGGATCACCGGGGCGTTAGACCGGGTGGCTCCGAAAACGTCCTCTCCCCCTGAACAGAACTCAGTTAGCACCGTGGTATACACCACGGTTGCGTACTCTGAGACAGGAGGTGAGACGACTAGAACGCCGGTGGTGGAAATCCCGCACCGAAGGTGTCCGGACACAAGTTAGAGCAGCAGTAACTCCCTACCAAGTGGCAATAAAGACAGAAAAGAAGGCTTTCTTTACTGCCTCTATTGCGTCTGCAGAGTGCTGTCCCAGGAGGTTATTCCAAGTGGTCCGAAGCCTGGTCGGTCCAGTTGCTCAGGAACCCTTGGAACAGTCAAAAGCCTCCTGTGACATTTTGGCTAAGCACTTTGCTGATAAAATCGAACGCTTACGGAGCTCGATCCCGTGCGCCGTGGATACGGTAGATGAACCAGAGTTGGCCAGTTGCACGCCGGTATGTTTGGATCATTTTCAGCCTCTCTCTTCTGAGGATGTGGACAAGGTGCTCTCAACTGTAAAGCCTACCACCTGTCTAACTGACCCTTGCCCATCGTGGCTCATTATGAACTGCAGAGAGAAGTTGGGTGAGGGGATTAAGGCGGTGGTAAACGCATCCTTGAAAGAGGGTGTGTTTCCATCAGCCCTCAAGGAGGCAATTGTAAAGCCCATCTTGAAGAAGCCCTCCTTGGATCCCCAAGTTTTTAATAACTTTCGCCCAATTTCAAATTTACCATTCTTGGGCAAGGTCATTGAGCGAGTGGTGGCTAATCAGTTGTCGACACACTTGGATGAAACGGATTACTTAGATCCATACCAATCGGGCTTCAGGACTGGTCACGGAACTGAAACAGCCTTGGTCGCTCTGGTAGATGATATGAGGAGGGCATTAGATAGGGGAGAATTCACCTTTCTTGTCCTCCTTGACCTTTCAGCGGCTTTTGATACTGTTGACCACAGTATCCTTTTATATCGCCTGGAGGGATTGGGAATTGGAGGCACTGTATTACAGTGGTTCCGTTCCTTTCTCTCTGACAGGTACCAACAGGTGGCATTGGGGGAGGAGGTTTCAGACCCTTGGCCTCTAAATTGTGGTGTGCCACAGTGTTCTATCCTCTCTCCCATGCTATTTAACATCTATATGAAGCCGCTGGGGACAATCATCAGGAGATTTGGGTTGCAGTGTCACCAATATGCGGATGACACTCAGCTCTATCTCTCATTTAAATCTTCACCAGAGTTGGCTGTGGAGACCTTGTCCAAGTGCCTGGAGTCCGTGAGTGGATGGATGGGAAGGAATAGGCTGAAACTGAACCCCGACAAGACCGAGGTACTACTCGTGGGGGACAAGAGAAGGTTGGGAACTGTTGACCTGAAGTTCAATGGGGTGAGTTTACCCCTGAAGGACCAGGTCCGCAGCCTCGGGGTTGTACTTGATTCCAAGCTGTCCATGGAGGCTCAGATTTCGGCAGTGAGCCGGGCAGCTTGGTATCAACTACACCTTATACGTAGGCTGCAACCCTACCTTCCTGTTCATCAGCTCCCACTGGTAGTACATGCCCTGGTCACCTCTCGATTAGATTACTGTAATGCGCTCTATGTGGGGTTACCCTTGAAAATGGTCTGGAAACTACAACTTATACAAAATGCGGCGGCTCGACTACTTACAAACAGTCGTCGCCGGGACCACATCACGCCAGTGTTGTTCGATCTACACTGGCTTCCAGTTGTTTTCTGGGCCCAATTCAAGGTGTTGGTATTAACCTTTAAATCCCTATATGGTCTCGGCCCAGTTTATCTAAAGGAGCGCCTACAACGCCACCAATTATGCCGCCTGACAAGATCGGCCACACAAGGCCTTCTCTCAGTCCTGCCAACCAAATTAACTAGATTGGCGGGAACTAGAGAGAGGGCCTTTTTAGTGGCGGCCCCCACCCTCTGGAACTCCCTCCCACAAGATCTTCGGCACGCCTCGTCCCTGAATATGTTCCGCAAGGCCTTAAAGACCTGGCTTTTTCAACAGGCTTTTGGGACTTCTGGGGAAGCTTAATGTTCTTATGATTGAAATGCCTCCTACCCTGTATTGTTGTTATCTTAATTTATATTGTTATATTGTATTTTGCTGCATTTTACTGTATGTACGTCGCCTAGAGTGGCCATCGGCCAGATAGGCGACACATAAATTAAATTTTATTATTATTATTATATAAAGTATTTTTGCATGTTATATTTTCATGAATATATTCATTTTTATGCACGCTTTCCCCTAGTATACATTTTTGTACACATTACCTGACTAGAGAATTGCACTGCAAAATTTGGAGAAGTGCAAATTTCAAAGGATGGCTGTGTTTCACTTTGTGTATTGTTTCAGAAAGGGTGAATTAGGTAAGTTTGCCTTTAAATGTGAACTAAATGGAATTAATTACCTATCCTTACTTCTTAGGTGGAGTACGTAGAGTAGGCTGAAAGCCTGATCAAAAATGCTGGTCTAACAGAGAAATGACAGGTGCATGTCCGTACACCCCATCCCTCATTAACTATTGATTCATTAACTTCCCAAGGTGAAGGTGAGAATGGAACATGGACTGCCTTCATGGACTGCCTTCAAGTCGATCCCAACTTGTGGCTACCCTATGAATAGGGTTTTCATAGTTAGCGGTATCCAAAGGGGGTTTACCATTGCCTCCCTCTGAGGCTAGTCCTCCCTAGCTGGCTAGGGCCTGCTCAGCTTGCCACAGCTGCACAAGCCAGCCCCTTCCTTGTCTGCAACTGCCAGCTGGGGGGCAAGTGGACTCCTTGGAACTATGCAGCTTGCCCACAGTTGCACAGGTGGCAGGGCACGTAACCCCAGAGCCACTCACTGTGAGGGTGATCTTTAGCTGGCCCTTGACATGCAGAAGACACGAGCGGGGATTTGAACTCACAGACTCTGGACTCCCAGCCAGGCTCTCCTGGGCCCAACTCCTGCCTCAGCACTGGCAAACAAACGCCCTTCCCTTTCAGAAGCTTCATAACTGACCTTAGCCACCTGTCCTGGCAAGACCTGGCCTTGACCTGTGGAGTTCTTTCCATAGACAACCAAGAGTGCTTTTGAGGATCAATAACTGGTCATGTGCTGTCTCCTTCCCTTGGATGGGTCGTTAGGCAGCAAAATTAGAAAGCAGCAAATGCAGGTTCCTATGGCAACAGCAGAAATCTACATTTTCTCCAATTCAGGGGAAAGGCTGCAATTTGTATGCAAAAGGCACACACTTGCTACCTTTGAAATCCAAGCCAGAAAGGTAGGAGACGGCAATCACTCCTAACCATCCCTGCCCCACCCCCAAAATGAGAAGTACAATTTTGGTTTCCAGGTAAGACGTCTAACAGTGAGGAATATAGCTTTTATTTACTGCTGTCCCCTAAGTGTCGCAAGCAAGCTTTGCAGTAGGAACAAATTGGGGGGGGGAGGAAGACTAGAGTCTAAACTAAAAGGGAAAGGGTTTTTGTCACCAGCTATGGGCGTCTATTTGATACTTGTCATGGGCTAATCTATGCCATGGTTGAGCTGTGGGACCAGTTTTAGTTCAGGGCTCAGTCTGGAACAAAGAAAGTCTCTTTTTTTAAGCAGGAAACAATATGATTAGAAAATAGGTCATCTTGAACAGATCAGATCTGGGTTTAAATCCACAGGTTCAAGCTTACTTGGGCAAATCACTATCTCTCAAACTAGCCCACCTCACAAGATTGTTGTGAGGACAAAATGAGGTAGCTTCCATACAGGTTAGCCACACCAAGTTCCTTGGTGGAAGATCAAGGTCAAGGTGTGATAGATAGATAGATAGATAGATAGATAGATAGATAGATAGATAGATAGATAGATAGATAGATAGATAGATAGATAGATAGATAGATAGATAGATAGATAGATAGATAACCACAATTCACTATGGCACTCTTGGGGATATGAGGAAGACTTCAGTGTGAGAAAGTATACCTTCCATTCCAATAAGGCATGAACACTGGCAGTGCCAAATTTAGGAACAAGCCAAGTAAGCCACGGCTCAGGGCCTCACTTTATGAGGTGCCTCTAAATATGTTGGAGACAACTAAGAAGTTTTATTATAATTGAAATCGCTTTGGCTTAAATAACTTTTCAAATAAAATCCACCATCAGAATTCTGAACTCTAGCCTCCACATCCCAATCTACACACAGATCCATCAACCTTCCTTCCAGGGCTGCTGGACTACTCGCATCATCCACAGGTTGCCCACCCTCACTTTAGGAGACAATGGGAGCAAGCCTACTAACATGCCCAAAGTCCTGTTCCACACCAGTTTTTGTGAAGATGAAGGCAAGTTCAGTGTGGGAATCAGCCATAGGATTTCTGCTTATACATGTGAAGGCCCTGTTTGTATAAGCCATTCCCATATGGAGAGTGGAAGCAGTGCTGGTATACCTGCTCAATGCATAGGGCTGGATTGGACCTCTGAAGTATTGTCCAAAGCGGCTGGTATGTTTACAACAAGCTTTAAAAGGTTTTAGTGGAGCCCAGGTGTTGACTCAATAATTCTCATATACTTTATCCTAAAATTCTGGTTGCCTCCTTGCAGAGAAGTAAAAAACAAGCAAACTCATAAATGGTGAAAGGTGAATAGTACATGCAACCTGACTTACATCTTTCATGAGCTGGCCAAAAAATCCAGTGTAGAAACTCTCTATGTCAGTAGTAGCTAACCTTTGGGGCAAGTGGGCTATTAAGGGCCCATGCTGGTTGGTGACCTCGAGATCCATACATGTCCTGTTTGTGGTCTGATTATTGTGAAAACCTGATTATCAAACATCCATGCATGTGGACTTTTTTTTTTTTGCTTTAGCATTGGCCACTCCCCTAAGTCCACCCTTTTCAGTGACTGGTCCATAACGATCATTCGTTTTTCACGTGCTTTCAAGTGCAGAAACTTTTTTTAAAAAAAATCCCATGCATGGGCAGGTTTGTGGATGTGCTATTGGGTGTGAAGGAGACAAGGTGCTTGGCATATGATGGAGTAACACCCTATTGCAGAAAAGTTCATGGCATTGTGTCCGAGCACATGGACGTTTATGCGATTGATTATCAGTTTAGGAAAGCATATTATTTTTTTGGTGGTATTTCTAATGCGGATTTGTGAACACGAAAATCCATACTAGCTTACAATGTCAAATGGATGATGGTGAATTAATGAGGACACAAAGCTATAACATTGCAGATTATACAGTCGTATGGTCGGGCCCTAAGTCAAGTCTGAAGGATAAAATAGAGTCCCTTTAACTCACATTCCAGTACAGATATAGGCCCTCGGTGGCTTGATGGGTTTTGCTTCTGATCCACAGAGGAGGCAAGCATATAGCAAAGGTATGACACGCAGGAATAGGTCTGAATCTAGAGTTCCTTCCAAACAACCTGCTTATTGAGTATTCATCCTGCTTTGTTTGTGCAGAGGATGACATCTGTTGCTTATTGAGCACTGATTTTGATTTTTTTGTAAACCTCTTTTATTACAATCAAGCAGCATATAAAATTTGTTAAATCAATAAATAGATATGTTGGGCAATACCATGTCACACAATTGTTATCCCACACTTTGCTGTGCATTTTCCTGTCATTTTCCTTACAGGAAAAAGTCCAGTGTTTTGTATTAAGTAGGCTTGTTGCACAAGAGCACTAAATCCACTTTAACTGTACAACCCAAATTTGGTGGTATGCGATTGCATTTTCTCACCTGCAAAATAGCGGCAGTCTGGAAGCAGCCTATGTTGCAGCCAAATCAATGGGCCTCCCAGCTCCTGTTCAACTGTGCCACAAACTAGTGTTGAGCCAAAATGAGGGGGGGCTTTTGAAAACATCCCCCCCTTTGGGCAATTCCTCATACTTTTTGGATAAAGGGCATGAAAGTTATTGCAACAGAGTGATGTCCGGGGGGTGAGCTGATACTTCCCCACATCTAGATTAAAATCTGGATGTGGCTGTCATTCCACTGCATTATGTTATTTTCATTGGGGTGCACATTTGGAGGTATACCCCAATGCAAATCTGGACTGCCTTGGGACAAGTTCCTCTCTTCCCTTCTCCCAAGCAGAAGCTGATGTTGCCAGGGGTGGGTTGCATGAAATAGGGGCGAGTAGGCATTAAAAATATGTAAAAGAGTGGAAGGCATGGGGGTTGTGAACATTTCTGCAACCCCCTGAAATTAAAACCTTTGCAGCAAAAACTTTTGCAGGAAAACCTGAACCTCACAATAATTCAGTACAGTGCTACCATAAATACCAGCAGCTTACAGGTGTCATAGGATTCCCGTGCCCTCCCGCCCATGCTGTATGCTGGGTTGGGGAACCTTCTTCAGAACAAGGGCCGCAATCCCAGTAGGGAACCTTCTTCAGAACAAGGGCCGCAATCCCAGTAGGGAACCTTCTTCAGAACAAGGGCCGCAATCCCAGTAGGGAACCTTCTTCAGAACAAGGGCCGCAATCCCAGTAGGGAACCTTCTTCAGAACAAGGGCCGCAATCCCAGTAGGGAACCTTCTTCAGAACAAGGGCCGCAATCCCAGTAGGGAACCTTCTTCAGAACAAGGGCCGCAATCCCAGTAGGGAACCTTCTTCAGAACAAGGGCAACAATCCCAACTGGAAAACCTTCCGGGGACCACATGCCAGTGGTGGGCAAGGCAGGAGGCAAAAATGGGCACAGTAAGAAATGCAATGTTTTGCCTTTGTACAGGAGGCTCGTTTCTGCACACACTCACCCACCCCTCTCTATCCTATATCCATCCATGCAACCAAGAGGCATTGTCAGCATTCAAGGACACATCCCAACCAAGGAAAATCACACAAGGAGGGTACAAAGTAGGGCTCCTGAAGGGTATGGCTAAAGGTCAGGTGGCCTGGAGAGAATCCCAAGGCCAGACAGAGAGGCCTAGAGGGCTGCATTTAGCCCCTGTTCCTGAAGTTCCCCACTCTTGATCTATGTTTTCTGGTGTCATCTTGGGCTGGAGTCTGCAGGAGACCCAATAGTGTTTAAGGGAGTTGAAAGTGGTTCCCCAGGCTTTCCATGGTCTACTACTACTACATCTCAAACACTTTTGTCTGTGTGTCCTACAGTCTCCTGTCATGCAGCTTTTGGACAGCTTTTCCTGTCATGCGAGTTAAGCAGCAGAGCGAGTTCGGCAGCAGGGCGAGGAGGCCAGGGCCCCCCACTCTGCCCTTCTGTTCCCTGACCTCAACTAAACCACAGTCTCCAACCTATTGACGTACTAAACCTCAAACAAAACTATGCAGGTAAGAAGCCAGCAGGCGTGTGGGGGCTTTCCAGTGTTTTGCACCGCCTGCAGCATGTACGACTATCTGCCTGTTGGACAGCAGTCGTAGGTGTGCTCTCGGTGCAATGAGCTCCTGGCTCTCCGGGAACGACTTCATTTCCTTGAGGCCAAGGTGGCAGACCTGGAAAAGCTGAGAGAGGCAGAGAGGTGTGTGGAGGAGGCCTCAAGGGACGTTATAGCTGTGTCCCACTCCAACGATGATAGCTCTCCTGCTATCATGGAGAACGATGGTCTTGGGGAAGGAGAGCATCCAGCTGAGGAAGAGGGAAACGATCCCTTAGAAGGGACCCATTCCTTGGGGGATGAGCAGCTATCCTCTCGTGCCGAGGATATATCTCCAGGGGGTGGAGGGATCCTTGTAGTGGGTGATTCGATCATTAGGAACATAGACAGTGGGGTGTGTGATGGGCGTGTAGACCGCAAGGTGTTTTGCCTGCCTGGTGCGAAGGTTGCAGATATCGCCCGTCGTTTAGATAGTTTGGTAGACAGTGCTGGGAGGAGTCAGTGGTCGTGGTGCACGCTGGCACCAACGACATGGGGAAATGCAGCCGTGAGGTCCTGGAAGCAAAATTTAGGTTGCTAGGTAAGATGCTGAAAGCCAGGACCTCCAAGGTGGCTTTCTCTGAAATGCTACCGGTTCCATGCGCAGGACCAGCCAGACAGGCCCAGCTTTGCAGTCTCAATGCGTGGATGAGACGATGGTGTCGGGTGGAAGGGTTTAGATTTGTTAGGCACTGGGGAACATTTTGGGACAAGCCGGGCCTGTACAAAAGGGACGGGCTCCACTTGAACCAGAATGGAACCAGACTGCTGGCACTAAAATTAAAAAGGTAGCAGAGCAGCTTTTAAACTGACTGAGGGGGGAAACCTGGCAGGAGCTGAGAAAAGTCCGGTTCGGAATAAACCTCCCCCCTGGGATAAAAAACAAAGAAATGATGAAATTTTAAAAGGGGTAGGCCTAGAAGTAGGCATTGTGAGAGCAGGGGCACAGGATATAAATTCAGAAGAGCAAAATTACCACAGGCCAAACCACAAGTGCCAAAGACACTTGAAGAGAGACACTGCTTACAAGTGCCTGTATGCTAATGCTAGGAGCCTGCGAACCAAGATGGGAGAACTGGAGTGCTTGGTCTTAGAGGAAAGCATTGATATAGTGAGCATAACGGAGACCTGGTGGAATGGAGAAAACCAGTGGGATACGGTTATCCCTGGATATAAACTATATCGGAAGGACAGGGAAGGACGTATTGGTGGCGGAGTCGCTCTATACGTGAAAGAAGGCATTGAATCCAGCAAGCTCGAAACCCCAAAAGAGGCAGACTCCTCCACAGAATCGTTGTGGGTGGTGATACCATGCCCCAGGAGGGACTTAATACTGGGAACGATCTATCGTCCCCCTGATCAAAATGCTCAGGGAGACCTTGAGATGAGATATGAAATTGAGGAAGCATCCAAACTAGGAAATGTGGTAGTAATGGGTGACTTCAACTACCCGGACATAGACTGGCCGCATATGTGTTCCAGTCATGACAAAGAAGCAAAGTTTCTAGATATTCTAAATGACTATTCCCTAGACCAGTTGGTCATGGAACCGACCAGAGGGACGGCAACCCTGGACTTAATCCTCAGTGGGGACCGGGACCTGGTGCGAGATGTAAGTGTTGTTGAACCGATTGGGAGCAGTGACCACAGTGCTATTAAATTAAACATACATGTAACTGGCCAATTGCCAAGAAAATCCAACACGGTCACATTTGACTTCAAAAGAGGAAACTTCACAAAAATGAGGGGATTGGTAGAAAGAAAGCTGAAAAACAAAGTCCAGAGGGTCACATCACTCAAAAATGCTTGGAAGTTGTTTAAAAACACTATATTAGAAGCTCAACTGGAGTGCATACCGCAGATCAGAAAAGGTACCGCCAGGGCCAAGCAAAGTCAAGGAAGCTCTTAGAGGCAAAAAGTCTTCCTTCAGAAAATGGAAGTCTTGTCCGAATGAAGAAAATAAAAAAGAACACAAACTCTGGCAAAAGAAATGCAAGAAGACAATAAGGGATGCGAAAAAAGAATTTGAGGAGCACATTGCTAAGAACATAAAAACCAACAACAAAAAATTCTATAAATACATTCAAAGCAGGAGACCATCTAGGGAGGTGATTGGACCCTTGGATGATAAGGGAGTCAAAGGTGTACTAAAGAACGATCAGGAGATTGCAGAGAAGCTAAATGAATTCTTTGCATCTGTCTTCACAGTGGAAGATATAGCGCAGATCCCTGAACCTGAACTAACATTTGCAGGAAGGGATTCTGAGGAACTGAGACAAATAGTGGTAACGAGAGAGGAAGTTCTAAGCTTAATGGACAATATAAAAACTGACAAATCACCGGGCCCGGATGGCATCCACCCGAGAGTTCTCAGAGAACTCAAATGTGAAATTGCTGATCTGCTAACTAAAATATGTAACTTGTCCCTCGGGTCCTCCTCCGTGCCTGAGGACTGGAAAGTGGCAAATGTAACGCCAATCTTCAAAAAGGGATCCAGAGGGGATCCCGGAAATTACAGGCCAGTTAGCTTAACTTCTGTCCCTGGAAAACTGGTAGAAAGTATTATTAAAGCTAGATTAACTAAGCACATAGAAGAACAAGCCTTGCTGAAGCAGAGCCAGCATGGCTTCTGCAAGGGAAAGTCCTGTCTCAGTAACCTATTAGAATTCTTTGAGAGTGTCAACAAGCATATAGATAGAGGTGATCCAGTGGACATAGTGTACTTAGACTTTCAAAAAGCGTTTGACAAGGTACCTCACCAAAGACTTCTGAGGAAGCTTAGCAGTCATGGAATAAGAGGAGAGGTCCTCTTGTGGATAAGGAATTGGTTAAGAAGCAGAAAGCAGAGAGTAGGAATAAACGGACAGTTCTCCCAATGGAGGGCTGTAGAAAGTGGAGTCCCTCAAGGATCGGTATTGGGACCTGTACTTTTCAACTTGTTCATTAATGACCTAGAATTAGGAGTGAGCAGTGAAGTGGCCAAGTTTGCTGACGACACTAAATTGTTCAGGGTTGTTAAAACAAAAAGGGATTGTGAAGAGCTCCAAAAAGATCTCTCCAAACTGAGTGAATGGGCGGAAAAATGGCAAATGCAATTCAATATAAACAAGTGTAAAATTATGCATATTGGAGCAAAAAATCTTAATTTCACATATACGCTCATGGGGTCTGAACTGGCGGTGACTGACCAGGAGAGAGACCTCGGGGTTGTAGTGGGGAGCACGATGAAAATGTCGACCCAGTGTGCGGCAGCTGTGAAAAAGGCAAATTCCATGCTAGCGATAATTAGGAAAGGTATTGAAAATAAAACAGCCGATATCATAATGCCGTTGTATAAATCTATGGTGCGGCCGCATTTGGAATACTGTGTACAGTTCTGGTCGCCTCATCTCAAAAAGGATATTATAGAGTTGGAAAAGGTTCAGAAGAGGGCAACCAGAATGATCAAGGGGATGGAGCGACTCCCTTACGAGGAAAGGTTGCAGCATTTGGGGCTTTTTAGTTTAGAGAAAAGGCGGGTCAGAGGAGACATGATAGAAGTGTATAAAATTATGCATGGCATTGAGAAAGTGGATAGAGAAAAGTTCTTCTCCCTCTCTCATAATACTAGAACTCGTGGACATTCAAAGAAGCTGAATGTTGGAAGATTCAGGACAGACAAAAGGAAGTACTTCTTTACTCAGCGCATAGTTAAACTATGGAATTTGCTCCCACAAGATGCAGTAATGGCCACCAGCTTGGACGGCTTAAAAAGAAGATTAGACAAATTCATGGAGGACAGGGCTATCAATGGCTACTAGCCATGATGGCTGTGCTCTGCCACCCTAGTCAGAGGCAGCATGCTTCTGAAAACCAGTTGCCGGAAGCCTCAGGAGGGGAGAGTGTTCTTGCAGTCGGGTCCTGCTTGCGGGCTTCCCCCAGGCACCTGGTTGGCCACTGTGAGAACAGGATGCTGGACTAGATGGGCCACTGGCCTGATCCAGCAGGCTCTTCTTATGTTCTTATGTTCTTATGTTCTTATGGAAACACTTAAAAACCTGTCCCTCCAGAGGAGAAAGTGGGAGAAATATACACATTTTGAGTAGCACTCTATCTTTCAAAACACCATCAACTATCTGGGGGGAAATAAACCCACTATCATCCATTTCCCGCCTTGATTGTCTGAACCTGATGTGAGTCGGGGTAACCCTGACACTATTGCAAAAAAGCAGAAAAACCGTAAAACCGCAGTGCACGAAAAGCAGTGCAGAACTGCTGCATGGGGTGAATGCTTTATTGCCCAGAGAACCACATTTAGATCTCACTTCTCTAGGACAGGGATTGTCACCATGGTGTCCTCCAGATATTGCTAGGCTACAACGCCCATTGGCCCCAGCCAACATGGCCAATTGTCAAGATGGTGGGAGGTGTAGTCTAGCAACATCTGGAGAGAACCACATTGGTTACTCAGTGTATGAGCACTGTGCCTCCCCTGCAGATCCATAATACCTGGCAGGTGTCCTGCAAATTGAAATTATTATCAACAGCTGTTTTGCTATTTTTTACTTTTTAAAGGTTTTGTATTTTTGCATACTGTGGGCTTACCAAAGCATGCTAATACCTCCCCCTTGTTTCCTAGTGGCCCCATCTTGGGCTCTAAGCCCATTGGCATTTGACTGCCCATTTTTGCTATTAGAAGGAATTATGATGATAGATATCAGGGAGAAGGCTAAGTTAGAATTGTTCTCTCTGATTTTCTACATGGAGGTATGAGAATGAGGATGATTTTTGTATAGAGGAGCATTCAGTCATGTAATCCTCTACCATAGGGTGGGGGAATCTGTGGCTCTCCAGATGTTGTTGGACTCCCAGCAGGCTCAGCTCCAGGAGTGTAGCCAATCATCAGGGATGAAGGGGACTGTAGTCCAACAACATCTGGAGGACACCAGGTTTAGGAAGGCTGGTCCAGATAAAAGTTTTCTACCTCTGTGAAAACTCATCATAGAAAAACTGCCTCCATGTGCATGTTAGAAAGCACTGTCATTAAATCAAACACCTTTCTTAATTATTGTAGTAATGAATTCTTGGTTAATTATCAGACTTCCTTACCCATACCATTTCTTTAGAAGAAACCAGGGCAGGTAGGAATGTGATCAGGCCAGGCCCTAAGAGTTGTATTATTATTAACAAAGACTTCATTACTATGATAATTAAAAAAGGTGTCAATTTAATTACAGTGCTCTGCAGAGTTGGGTGGAGAGACTCTCACATAGACTTCAAAGCCATTCTTACTCATTTCATCAAAATATAATTTAGTCATCAGCGCCCATTACAGAAGTATTTCTTTACTCTAGTTATTGAAACAAAAGCTGGGAAAAAAGGAAAAATGTGAACCACAACAGAACTAGAGAGAAAGTGCCACGGAGAAACTTGTTTGGAAGAAGGGTTCTAACATTAAAGTAAAAGCAACCTGTAAGATGATGTCTGTCTTGGATAGCTGTGCAATTAATGACTTGTTGGCGTTCATTGTGGGCTGGGTGAGTCTCAGGGCTGGAGCCAGACATGCCTGGGCCCTTGGGCACCAGGCTGCCCCAGCCCCATGGCACCATAGCCCAACCTCTCCATAAAAGTGGCGCTGGGCTAATAAATCCATCTGCACATCCCACCTACCTTTATAGTCCCTGTAAATGATATGTACACTGAGCATGCATTCCTGCCATCAGCCAAGATGGTGGTGGAGGCATCAGCTCTTTAGGGAAGCCTCTGCTGCCATCTTGGTTGATGGCAGGCATGAGTGCTGCATTCACAGGGATAAGAGAGGCAGGTTGTTGAGCCCCAGTTCCCCCAGGTGGACCAGGGAGAGGTGTCAGAGGAGGACTAAGATTTTGAGGACACTGAGGGAGGGGGAGATGCTGACAGCCCACAAGTTCCCACAGACAGCCCTCCCATTGACGCGGCTCCCGCTCCATCTGCAAGCGCTCCAACAAAGCTGTTGGCAAGTGATGTCATGCATGTGCACGCGCGCCAACTCCACCCCCCTGGGATTCACCACCTGGAGCTTCAAATGCTTCCCTGCCAAATGACCTCCCTTCCTCACAAGGGAAAACGACAGTGCCGGTAGTAGTGGATGCCTTCATGAAGATGGCACACTTCATTCAGTGTATAGGTCTCCCAAATGCTCAAGATACAGCCTGCTTGTATGTGCAGCATGTGTACCGGTTGCACGGCATCCCAGACAGTTTGGCCTCTGATTGAGGGACACAGTTCATGGCATGTTTCTGGCAAGCAATGTGGCAAATTCTGCAGAGTGAACTGAGGCTTTCATTGTCCCATCACCTGCAGATGGACGGGCAAAGGGAAAGGGTTAATGCCAGTCTCGCCTCCATCTCATGTCTTTCAATCTGGGGAGGACATAGGTGGGATGTACATGCGGGCTTATTGAAGCCTGCACTGACTGCATGGGGGGGAGGTGCTTGGGAGCTCCCTCTCCACGATCTATGGCAGGACCTTGAGCAGACACTGCTGTGGATTGCAGAACGGGAGTGCTACCCTCCCATCCTAAGGAGGGGCCCTTCAGGAGCTCCTCTGGGCTGCAGGGGCCCTTGGCCAAGGCCTGACCTGGCCGCCCCCTGTCACCTGGCCTGCACCTTTATCCTAGTCACTCTCTCCCCTGCATCTTATTCTAGAGTAAGGTTGCCGTCCCTCTTCACCTCTGTTGTTGCAGATTTTATCTTTTTTAATTTTGCCAATATGTTATCGTTTTGGGAACAGAGGCAAAACAGATGGCCTGATATCTGATCCATGAGGGGAGATGGTGAGAATGTCACCCCTTCTCTCTAATAACAGGCATGCATACACACACAAACACACACACACATGCATGCACGCACACACACAGGGAGAAATTGTGTGCATGAGAACTAACCAAAAGAAAATAGATGGTTAGGTAGTCGGGTTGCCAGGTTCTTGGCCTGAGACTGATCCTGTATCTTTAGGAGAAGAGAAAGTCAGCCAAGTGCAGGTGTTCTTGCAACTCTGTAATGGGAAAAAACACAAGGTGGAATTCTCCCTCCCCCCTCCACAACATTTAAAGATATAGAAGACCTCTTGGAGGCTGGGCCTGGCAATATTGGGAAAGAGATAAAATCTCAAAGGATTTTACTTATTGTTTGGACTCTTTTGGTACTGTAGGGAAATAGATTTGTAAAATGAAAAAAGGATTCTCTTTCTTATTTCTCTCTGAAGAAGATTCTTCATCGGGGACATAAAAAAGTGTGTTATCCAGCCAATGCAGCCAGATAACCCAATGAAAACAGCCTCCAAAGGGCCATGTTATGACCACAGATTTCTTTTTCTCTACTGTTACTAGCAAAAGAGGCTTCTTTAATGGGCAGATTGCTCAAAGCTGCTTCCTTAAAGGTGCACCAATGGCTTTTGATGGCTGGTGACTAGTAGCTACTGTACACACTCTACCTGCTTGGGTGGGTGCAGAAAAGAAATAGTTGGGCAGCTGGAATGTAGCCAGTGACAGAGAGGATGAAGTCCAGGTTTTGCAGCTGGCTGGCAAGAAGAGTGTTCCAAGGGCAATTTTTTTAATGGAACAAATCCTGCTATTAAAAATAGCACTGTCTGTCTGGATTCCTGTCTGCTCTTCAAGCCTGCTCTCCTGAAACCTCCCAACACTCAGGGAGGTGGGAAGCACAAACGTATTATGTAAACTAGCAATGAATGACTCTATCTTTTTTTCCTGGAACCACCACCATCCTCATTGTCATCCTCATTGCTGGAAATCAGCCAGGGGCAGCTTAGCTAATCATGTAACAAGGTGAAGCAGGCTGTTTCTGGCAGTGGCATTTGGGGGGACAGATCAGGGGTAGCCAATATGGTGCCTTCCAGATGTTGCTGGACTACAGTTCCCATTATCCCTGACCATTTGCCATGTTGGCTAGGGCTGATGGGAGTTGGAGTCCACAAAATCCAGAGGGCACACTGTTGGCTAACCCAATGACAGGTATTATACAGCCATGAGAGTGGCTGTATACTATAGTCAGTAGGGATTTTTCACGTTCTACCATGTTAAATGAAAATACCCCCCTCACCCCTTTCTGGTGCTTTGTATAGTCCCAATTCAAAACAAAAACTTACAAGTCTTCTACTGTTGGATTCAGAATCACTTGCTCTACAACTCTGGAAGTTTTCTTGGTGATACACAAACCCCCCACGGAGAATCCACAGGTTAAAGTGAAAAATGGGAGGAAAAAAAACTAGAAGCCGTTTGGACTTTTTTTTTGAGAAATTGACATAATCTGTTGAAATTCATTAAAAATCAGAGATGACTGTAAGGTATCCCTAATCATATCCCTGAGCTTGCCCCATACACAGTACTTCATCTGTAGTAGGTTTAAATTTAAAAAACGGCATGGTTTATTTTTAATTAATTAAGTTCGATATTATTTATTAAGCGTGTTTAGGATTACACTGATGGCATTCCCAAATATGTACTTTCACACAGACTTTGGTTTTCCATAACACAATGTTTGTCCAAGCCTCCACACTTGGGGGGGCATTACTTGCACACCCCTTCCATAAGCACATCAAAGTTGGATACACACCTGAACCAAGACCCAGACAAAAGGGCACTCAAAACAAAAAGGTAATTACAGTGGCTGAGTAGATCTTGTACAGTGGTTATACTGACTGGGCAGCCACTGTCCTTCACATTTTACAAAATACTTTTTCCTATACAAAGATTAAATTTCTGTCTATGAAAAAGTAATATATGAAGTGGTCTCAATAGTGAGAAAAGTAAACAAGTGAATGGTGATCCAAATGTTTTTCATTCTCACGTTATGAAGCTAGCTGCCAGATGATGTATCACCTTCCCTACGCATGCAGCGTAGACTGAAAAAACAGCACCCAAGCCACCATTCAATATGTGCACGTGTTCTTTCCAACATGAATCTACAGGTCTGAAAAAGTAATGTGTGACAAAGTCCTCAAACACCTTACAACATGCCTCAAACATGGTCTCTTGTTCTACCAGCATGCCTTCACACCATCACTTTGCCAAAACATAAGGATAGGTAAATTGCTTTTAGGGAGGTTCACAATTATGATTTCCTATTTATTTAATCTAAAAATATTTAAAATACATAAAAACAGCCAGGGGAAGATATTGGAGAAATATAAAATAAATACAAATTAAAAAGGGGGGGAGGTGAAGAGACCTTAAATGTGCTACTCACCATCTCTCAGCCTATCCTCCCCTCAGGATGAAAACAATGGAGAACCATGACCACCCCGAGGAAGAAGGGTACACTTAAAATGTAGAGGGAAAAATCATCTACAACCATAGTGTGAAATCAAATACTTATTGGGACACAGTATGAACAAATATTTATATAAACATGACTCTCAAATACGTTTATGAATTACACAATCTTTAAATATATTTAAAGTGCAATCCGATGTTTGTTTACTCAGAAACAAGTCCCAATGTATTCAATGGGGCTTACTCAAACTGGGAAGTGTTTATTTATTTTTTATTTATTTATTAAATTTATATACCGCCCGACTAGCAATAGCTCTCTGGGCGGTGAACATAAAATAGCATAAAAATACAATGAATAACAAAATAATACTAAAATACAATCAACAATCCAATACAATAAACATTTTTAAAAGTAAATCAGTGTAACTTAAAATGCTTCAGAGAATAGGAAGGTTTTGACCTGGCGCCGGAAGGAGAGCAGAGTCGGCGCCAGGCGTACTTCCTCGGGGAGACTGTTCCATAGTTCGGGGGCCACCACTGAGAAGGCCCTAGATCTTGTCATCACCCTCCGGGCCTCCCTGTGAGTTGGAACCCGGAGGAGGGCCTTCGTAGCAGAACGTAGTGCACGGGCCGGTTCATATCGGAAGAGGCGTTCCGCAAGGTATCGTGGTCCTACACCGTGTAAGGCTTTATAGGTTAATACCAACACTTTGAATCTAGCCCGGAAACATATTGGCAACCAGTGCAAGCTGGCCAGAACAGGTGTTATATGCTCGGACCGCTTGGTCCTTGTCAGCAATCTGGCCGCTGCATTTTGCACTAGTTGTAGCTTCCGAACTGTCTTCAAAGGTAGCCCTACGTAAAGCGCATTACAGTAATCCAAACGTGAGGTTACCAGAGCATGTACCACTGATGTAAGGTCCTCTTTACTCAAATAGGGACGTAGCTGGGTGCAGAGAACTACAGCCTCAAGTGATAAGGAACTTGTTCTATCAACTTGTTCTTTTAAGTTGAGACCTTATCCAAGTCTGAGTCTGCGTTGGAATTGCTTTTTAATGTTTTTAAGCCTTTTCTTTCTTTAAAAAATATGTTTTTTTAAAGCTTTAAAAAATATTTTCAAAGATGTTTTAATATATTTTAAAGTCTGTTTTTATGATGTTTTAAAGTGCTTTTAGTGCTATTGTTTGCTGCCGTGGGCTCCTACTGGGAGGAAGGGCGGGATATAAATCAAATAATAAATAAATAGACTTCATTCACCCAACCCAAAATTCAGAATCATGCCTCTTTAGGCTGTTTTCCAACTGTTTGTTCTTGCTTTATGGTTATTGGATTTTAAATGGCTTTATTTCTTGTTGTGAGCTGCCTTGGTTTCCAACCCTACCTCACAGGGTTGTTGGAAAGACTACACACACACACTGCAGATGTATAAATACATACAGCCCATATAATAGTTTATTGTCAAACCAGTTGGCCATTGCAGAAAAATCAGTATTAGTTTTTAAAAAATCAGTATTCGTTTCCTACAGAATAAAAACTGTAATACCTAAGTAAGCCCTGCCTACTTGCTTTAAAATAGGACTGGAGGAGGGAGGACAGAAAGAAAACACAAACACAATTCTTTTTTACATTCACTCCAAAGTCCCATTGATTTTCAGCACATTCATAACCTTGTCTACTCAAAAGTAAATCCTATTGAATTCAATGGGATTTACTCTGGAGATATGGGATTAGCAATGCTTTTACCCCCACAAAAGCAAGTATTGGGAAGGTTTTGAAAACACTGCCCAGGATCTGACTCCTACACACAAGAGGGGAAAAAACTGAAATGTATATACTTACCCAATTTATGAGATTTTCATAAAATGGGGGAAACCACCATTTTCTGGCCTTGCAATGAGGTTTACTAGACACTGCCACAGGTCAAACGAACACTTCACTGATTGGCTGCAATCCTGAATGGGCGGGGTTAAAGCTACGAAGTGCTATACAGTAGTTTAAAAAAAGATTTAACGGGGTGGCTGACGTTTTTATGTATATGTCGAGAACCAGACCACCTAGAAACTTATTTTTTTTTTAAATTAAAGCTGAGAATCACCCCCCTCTGATGGTGTCACCTGGTGTGGTTCACACCCACCGCACCCCCGTAGTGACGCAACTGGGGGGCGGCTGATGTTTTTATGCATATCTCGAGAACAGGACCACCTAGAAACTTAATTTTTTTTAAAATTAAAGCTGAGAGTCACCCCCCTCTGATGGTGTCATCTGGTGTGGTCCGCACCCCCCCACACACCCCTAGTGATGCCACTGTGTGCAAGCCCTGGGCTGCTTCCTGGACTCGGTGGTGGGCTGGATGAGGGCCAACAAACTGGGTGTGAATCTTAGCAAGACAGAGATGCTGTGGGTTGGTGGTTCTTGAGTTCGGATAATTGGTCAGTTGTCTGCTTTGGATGGGGTCGTACACCCTCTGAAAGAGCAGGTCTGTAGTCTGGGGACACTCCTCGATTCATCTTTGTCATAGAGGCCCAGGTGACTTCAGTGGCTAGGAGTGCCTTTTACCAGCTTCAGCTGGTAAGACAGCTGCAGCAGTTTCTGGACCAGGATAGCCTGACCACTGTTGTTCATGTACTGGTAACCTTCAGTCTGGATTACTGTAATGGTCCCAGGCTATGGTCTGAAGGCACATGAGGCCACCAACTTGCTGAAGCTAAGTTGGTCTGGGTCTGGTCAATGCCTGGATGGGAGACCACCTGGGAACCACATATATGCCACCTTGGGCTTCATGGAGAGGAAAGGCAGGGTATAAATGTAACAAATAAATAAATAAAATAAATAATGCGCTCTATGTGGGGCTACCCTTGAGCTTGGTCTGGAAGCTGCAGATGGTGCAAAATGCGGTGTTGAGACTGCTCACTGGGGCAATGTATCGCCAACATGTCACCCCACTTCTGAAAGAATTGCACTCATTCCATTCTGTATCCATTCTGTATAACATAGGAAATAGACCTTTAGTGTGGTGGCACCTACCCTTTGGAATTCCCTCCACTTAAATATTAGACAGGTGCCATCTCTGTTATCTTTTTGGCACCTACTGAAGACCTTCCTCTTTCAACAAGCTTTTTCAGTTGAGACCTTATCCCAGTCTGTGTCTGTTGGAATTGCTTTTTAATATGTTTTTAAAGCTTTTTTTTAAAAAAAGAAAGATTTTTTAAAGCTTTTTTTAAAAAAAACTTTTAAAATATATTTTATTTTAATGTATATTAAAGTCTGTTTTTATGATACATTGAAGTGTTTTTAGTGCTTTCGTTTGCTGCCCTGGGCTCCTGCTGAGAGTAAGGGTGGGATATAAATCAAATAATAAATAATAAATAAATAAAAAGCTTGTAGTCACCAGCCATCAAAAGATATCAATGCTAATTTCAACAACCATGCTATTGCCCTCAGTGCCCATTGGAACATTTTTTATTAGCTTTTCCCTAGAAACTGATGGATTATCTGCCATATTTAAAGAGGGCACTTTCAATGGTATCTTAATCTTGGTTTCTGTCTTAAAATACGGCAATATGGACTGCATGGTGCAACCTTTCCCAAGCATCTGACAGCAGTACTTAAGAAAATAGGAAGCTGCCTTATACAAATTCAGATCATTGATCCATCTAGTTCAGTATTTTCTTTGCTGATTGGCAGCAACTCTTCAGGGTTTCAGACTAGAAAATGTTCTCACCTCTACCTGGAGATGCTGGGGACTGAACTTGGGACTTTCTTCAAGCAAAATAGATGTTCTACCACTGAACTATGGCCCTTACCTAAGCAGAAGTGTTTCCTGGGATATATTGTTTTGGAGTTATTGGAACAGTGGTAGCAGAACACAACATTGGCCTGAGTCAAATGTGGACTTCCATTCTGGCCTTGCAACCTACATGTGGTTCCTTCGGTCTCTCCTCTTGATATGTCATTCCTTCCAGCTTCTCAGGGGACTTCTACAGTGCTAGAATTCTGTACAAAAGAGCCTTTAGGAAAAATCTCCACCTTGTGTCTTCTCCTCTCTATGTGCCAGGATCAGGCAATGTCACTTTTCAATATGACTTGGCAAAGTGGTTGCATTCTCTTGAACAAGGGTTCATTACCTTATGGGAGTTATAGTTACAGTTTACTGTTAAGGAAACAGGATTCATGGCTCTTGGAAGATGTCGTTGCAGTGACTCAGTGTAGGAAGATGTCAGCAACAATGGCCTTAATAAAACCTTAAATGGCAAAGAGTCACAGAGCTGGGGTGCCAAAGAGGGGCTAAAAATAAGGTCCTTTCATTGCCTCATAGCACACAGCCTGAAGAACCCATGCAACATAAGCAGCAGCTTCTATCACATTTAACTAGCTTATTTATTTATTTATTATTTGGTTTATATCCCGCCTTTCCTCCCAGCAGGATTAGATTAGAGAAGATGGTGTGCTCAGCTGGGAGCTAATATCGAAGGGTGGCTTATAGACTTCTTCATTGTCATCGTCATCGTTCATATGAATCTTCCTCATTGCCATTTATTAATCTCCTTCCACACATCCCCCAAGTTATTAAAATATACTACATTGCTAAATATGGTAAAGTGCAGGGGTCGCCAAATGTTTTGGGCCCATTGGGAAGAGTTTTAAACTGGGAAAGCTGTTGTGGGCATCAAACATGCACTGGAACCAAGCACCACTGCAACCAATTTCATTGGCTACAAAAGAATGCTTCTTTCAAGCCTAACTTCAGTGGGGGTAGGGGACCTTGTAGGCCCCAAGGAAGGCCTTTGTGGGTACACATGCACCTGTGGGTACCACTGGTGGCTCCTTGTGCAGTATATAGTATTGGACTTGGACTAGGCAGGGCTGGCCCTACTGTTAGGAAGAGTGAGGAAATTGCCTAAGGTGGCAAATACTGGGCTGCCGCCCTGGGCTCCTACTGGGAGGAAGGGTGGGATATAACTAACTAACTAACTAACTAACTAACTAAATACTGTGTGGAGGGGGCAGCAGCCCTCTGGCTGTTTTAATATGTGTTAAAATCTTTTGTTTTTAAGGTGTTTTAAAGTGCTATTAGTGTTTTTGTTTGCTGCCCTGGGCTCCTTCTGGGAGAAAAGGTGGGATATAAATTTAATAAATGAATAATAAATAAATACATGGCCTGATATGTACCTCCTGCAGTAGCTTGATGCCCTCAGGCGCAGTGGGGGTTACTATCCCTACTACCGGTGCTGAAAGAAGATTCAGCAGCTGGTCCAGTTAGCTTCTATGCATGGAATGGAGAAAGGCACTATTTTGTCTTCTGTTGCAGGAAACACAATGTTTGAGCAGGAGAGACTTTGGTTTAGTTGTTGGTTCACTGACACTGGACCATATTACCTCCTAGCCTAAATAATGGGGGTGACGTGGATGTGGAGGGGGGGACATGTCCACCATGGCTCTGAGCATCTTTGACAAAGAGCAGGCTTCAGAACAGCACAAAACCATTCTGCTTCCCTGAGATGACAGGCCAATCTTCCTCCACAATTCCCTCCAAATGTGAAGTACTGGAATGTGCTCGTAAAGAGGTGTGCTTTATTGCTCCAGCCTGAAATGCTCTGATATTCAGAAAGCATGAGGAAAATGATTATGCCTCCCACAGGCTTGTGCTCACCTCAGATGCTGATCACAGTGTAAATCAAGCAATCAAATTAGTTTTCAGGAGCTAGACCTGTTGCCAGTCATCCCATAGCCCTGATCAAGGATAGGTGAAGAAATAGCTCCCAAACCATGTTATAGATGGGAAACAAACACACACACACACACACACACACACACACAGAGTGTTTACATACTGTCCAGTTTGAGGATAGGTGCCGAAATCCAGTCTTACATGCCCCTGGGGGTAAGTGAGCAAATCTGTGGATTAAAGAACATAGAAAGTTTAACCATTTTGCACATGCTTAACATTAGCCAGGAGATGTACCTTTCTCAAGTGTGTGTGAGTAAATCCACCTGCTACATCTGATGGAGATGATTTATTTCTGTTTATCGTTTTCAGAAAAATGACAGTAATCTTCAACAACAGAGAAACATAACATGGGGCAATCGCCTGGGGCCTCTCCCAAGCGGATGAGGCTGCCTCTGAGAAGCTGGCACTAGGTAAGAAGGAATAAAAGCACAGCCTTTAATCAGACATTTATATGTGTTGAAAGAAATCAACCATTTTCATGATAGCATGGAAGGGCATGGCAGAGCACTTTCACAGCATGGGATCATGTTGGTTTTTTTTGGGGGGGAGGGAGGGGATGAGACAGATTTCAGTGTATACATGTTGTGTGTAGGGTGGTGGTGGTTGAAAATTCCCATCAAGATTTAAAGGTCCACTCTTGAATATATTCAAGACTGAATTGCAAAACACACATACAGAAACTCCCCACAGCTGTGTTAGGAGCATTTGTTGGGATTTGATTACTTTTTAAATATCTCACCATAATAGCAAAGTGAGGGGAGGGAAACAAGTCAAAAGGCTACCCTTTCTGTTTTGAGCAAAAGAATTAGTACATTTTGGATGCATACCTAATGCAACATGGGCTGATTTAATTGTTTATAACATGTCCCTCAGAGTGTCATATGAGTAAATTGTCCAGAAATGTAGATGTCCACACTAGAGTCTTTTAGCACTGACGAGGCATTGCTTTTCTGTAATTGCTGGTAGTGGAATTAAAATGGAGGTTTCACACAGCACAATATGCTGTTATATTATCTAGCAACCCCCCCCCCCATTCTTCTATAATGCTTTCGCACAAGTTCCATTTGGAAAAGGTCCTTTTCAGTGTTAGTTAAAAATGTCTTATTGGCAGGTTCTTCTTCTTCTTGCTTCCTACTCATCTCAGCTGGCAGCATTAGTGATGGATAGCCTCTTTTGTCTCATCTTCCCACAAAGCAAGAAAGCTTTAATTACTGGTTTGCTTGCATTTTAAAATAGTGAAATAGTCCTATTTTGCCATAAAAATGGAAAATAATGAGAGGCAAATGGTAATTAAAGCCCTCACCTCACTCCACAGAAATTGGTCCTGGGGCAATTACAATGCTGTTTCATCTATGTTCTCCAGCTAAGCTCAACAGGGAACAATAAAACTGACAGGATCTGCAAAAAAAGGAAACTTGTAATTAAAAGTACAAGAGTCTGGAAAGGACCCAGTAGCATTTTGCTAGCCCGCACTGGACATGGTTGGTGCTGCAATTGTATATTATTGCAAAAACAAACAAAACACAGATCTGAAAAAGACATAGGGGCATGAAACAGGAAACACTGGACTGCAATCATCTGACAACAACCTCATCTGGATTCTCTGTAAAAACTGAGTGAGCAAGAGATTATAATTCCAGAGAAAAGGGTTTGTGCGGAAGCAACCGTAGGTGCCCCTATGGAATAATCACAAGTGGCCTGTGCAGCTGCAGCTGTATTCCCTAAATAGTTCCCAAAGACTATCAGCTTCCCAAATGATCAGACCTAGAAGTGCAACAGGAAGGATCTCAGATAAAAGGTATCTTTGGATTTACCAGTTCTTTGGATCCAGACCCAGCTCAACAAAGGAAAGGCACACGATCCTTTTTCCCATGGGCCACATAATATCACTCATCTCTCTCCAACTGATCCTCTACCTCTTCTACCTGTCCGATCACCATTTTGCTCTACAGTGCATTGCCAGAGCAGCCCAGAGCTGGAACCTGAAGTCTTCTTGAAGGAGGAGCTGAGGACCCCAGATCACAATGCAATGATCCTGATGAGTGATTAGAACTGGATATCTCTGCCCACACCAGGTGCCTGGGTTCTTGGCACGGTCTCTAATCCTTATTCATCTCCCTCAGGGCCACAGGAACAGAGGAACCAGCGAGCCAGCAGAGAGGAGCTTCAAGGTTCCCAAAGCACCAGGCTAGCTGCATGTTGAACAACACAAGAAGAGGAGAAAATACATGGAAACACCCCACTGGATCAGGGCATGGATCGGAGCCAGGAAAGGGTGATCGGCTCCTATACACACTACCAGTCTGAGTTTCTCCACAATCTAATCTCCAGTCTTCCTGAACTGGAGAAATTGACAATTATTACGCAATTTGATAAAATGCATTTTTAATGAATTGCTGAGAATGTAAGGGGGAGGGAAACTTACAGTCCCTCTTAGAGCAGAAGTACAGTGGAGTGGAGACCCTGGACCGTGAAAGACCAACCCAAATGGTGTTTGCATTTTAACAAATTTGTAGGGCAGTCCAATATCTCAGAGAGGAGCTCAGGTCTCCTGCTCCCCTGGTGCATTCACTATAGCTGCCCAATTTCCCTGCTTTTTAACGTTTGATAGAAATATCTGTGGGCTATAGATACATTCTTAAACCGCAAGGTTTTTTGCCTATTAGTGAATTTCCCTGCTTTTTAATCCGGGAGGTAAGAAATGGGATCCTGAGTTTGCTGAGAATGGATTGATCATTTGCATGCTTATTGAGTTCAGTGGGATTTATTGCCCTGCAATCATGCTTAGGATAGGTGAAACTGACCACAGGAGATGGGGAGGGGAGGAAGAGGGAGGGGAGGAAGAGGGAGGGGAGGAAACACAGAGGGGAGGAGGGGGATGGGAGCAGGCAGGAGGGGGAGGGGAGGAGAAGGACAGGTTTGATAATTTGCATGTTTATTGAGTTCAGTGCAATTTACTCCCATGCAATCATGCTCAGGATAGGTAAAACTGACCGGGAGGGGAGGGAGGGAGGGCTGGAGTGGGCAGGGGAGGAGGAAGAAGGAAAAGGGGACTTGTGGCGACCCTTTGAATAGGGTTTTCATGGTAAACAGTATTCAGAGGTGGTTTTACCATTGTCTTCCTCTGAGGCTGAGAGGCAGTGACTGGCCCAAGGTCACCCAGTCAGCTTCATGGCTGTGTGGGGATTCGAACCCTGGTCTCTCAGGTCCTAGTCCAACACTGACCAGGGGTGGGGGTGGGGAGGGGTTTGGGTGGGTGGGCACTGGGCAGAGCAGAAAACCCTTTCCTTTCCAAAAGGAAAAAATTGTGAACAGTATCATTGCTTTTCAGCATTTCCCTCAACTTTTTATTCTACAGCAGGCACATGTAGCCTCTCACCCAAATTTAAACCAAAGCTGTCCCTGGCCACATCCACACCAGGCCTTAATTTCACTTTGGAGAGTCATGGCTTCTCTCAAAGAATCCTGGGAAGTGTAGTTAGTGAACGGTGCTGTGAGTTGCTAGGAGATGCCCTGTTCCCCTCACAGACCTTCAATCAGAGTGGCTGACTGTTAAACCAGTCTGGCCATTGGAGCTCTGTCAGTGGAATAGGAGTCTCCTTTCAGCACCCTTCGCAAACTGCACTTCCCAGGATTCTCTGAGGGAAGCCACGACTCTCACGTGAAATCAAAGTCTGGTGTGGGTGTGGCCCCCTGATTAGCCAAGCCAAGCAGCTGTGAGTCTGGCTTTTAGAACACTGACAGTTGGTTCTTACTGAGCATGCCCCGCGTTATCATTGGGTTCCAGCCAAAATTTCCTAAATTAATTAAAAATCAGCCAGGCATTTTTTTTAAACTGCAGAAGATGAAGGTCAGAGTATGGGGCAAGGTCAGTATTAGGATTACAGGTACTCTGTGAATATGGCTGATTTTTAATGAATTTCAACAGATTATGAGAACTCTCAGAGAAAAAAGTTCAAAAGGGCTCTGGGGTTTTTCTCTCTCTTTTTAGACTTTGAACTCTCTATTCTCTTTGTTTTGTGTATCACCACAAAAATTGAGAGGGTTGTTAAGCAAGCATTTCTGAGTTCAGGACTATAAGTTTTGTAAGGTTTTGTTTTGAAATGAGCTTATGGGAAGCATCAGAATGGCATGGGGGGTATTTTCAATTTAACATTGTGGAATGTGTAAAATCCCCGCTGGCTATAGTATACAGCCACTCTTGTGGCTGTATAATATGTTCATTCTATGCCTAGTAATGTAATGTGTTCATGACAGAGCCTAGAAAAGTCATTTTTAAAAGGAACTAGTTATAATTCAAGTTCAACTATCCAAAAAGGAACTAATTCCAGTTTATGTTTTTCTCTTTACAAAATGAACTAGTTTGGTTCATGTTCAGTTCACAGTTCAATTAAATTCGCCAAAATGATCCTCGGCAATTTTTGTTCAGCATTCAGAATGTTACAAGTTGCTGTGCTGAAGCATAAAATATATTCACTAATAGGCAAAAAACCTTGCGGTTTAAGAATGTACCTATAGCCCACAGCTATTTCTATCAAACTTTAAAAAGCAGGGAAATTGGGCAGCTATAGTGAATGCCCCAGGGGAGAAGGAGACCTGAACTCCTCTTTGAGATATTGGACTGCCCTACAAATTGGTCAAAATGCAAACACCATTTGGGTTGGTCATTCACAGTCCAATCCACTTCCTGTGTAGCTTGGAAGAATTTGGTAACATGTGCCTCTGAGCATATGGTGAGTGGTGGCAACACCTGCAATCAGCCCAAATAACAGAAACAAGACATGTGCTGTGCTGATCTTGTTTTAGCAGGGAGGGAGCAACATTCTTAAGACAGTTGATATAGTTCAGATGGTCACTTTGAATATGTCTGATTTCCTTTGCAATTTTAGTGACGTTTCCTATAGGAAATCATTTTCTTTTGTTTCTGTGAATGTGTGAAGTACAGCAACATTTTGCAAAATTTACACTAAAATAACTCCAAACATAATTGTGGAATAATGGCATTGACTTCTGCAGAATAGTCTCCAGTGGACCTCAGGAGTGTCTCAATTTGCACAAGATAAAACAGTGGGAGGTGAAATTTATTCTAGCAAAATTCTAGGTGTGCTCTATGTTTTTAATTGACCGTGCCCACCTTGCCTTAAATGAAATGGTTTAAACATAGCAGGCTGAAAACATGCATCCTCTTTCTTCCAACAGCTAGAGTCATTGCTGAAGCAGCAACATATTGGAATCAGTCTGATTTTACATCAAACTGCAGTTTCAGATTCAACTGTTAATGCACCCAAAATAGAAATAGGACATAAACTCCAATTTGAAACACAAAAGGCTGTGTTCACCAGGTTTGATCATTTGCATGTTTATTGAATTCAGTGCGATTTACTCCCATGCAATCATTCTTAGGATAGGTAAAACTGACCAGGTGGGAAGGGAGGGGTGCTGGAGTGGGCAGGGGAGGAGGAAGAAGGAGGAGGGGAGGGGAGGAAGAAGGAGGAGGGGAGGGGAGGAGGAAGGGAGAGGAGAGGGGAAGGAGAAGAAAAGCAGGTCTGATAATTTGCATGCTTATTGAGTTCAATGGGATTTACTCCAATGCAGTCATGGTTAGGATAGGAAAAACTGACCATGGGGAAAAAGGGGGGGAAGGAGTATATTGGAGGGGGGCAAAGGAAGGGGGAGAGGAGGGCAGGTTTGATCATTTGCATGCTTATAGAGTTCAATGGTATTTACTTCCATGCAATCATGCTTAAGATAGGTAAAACTGACCATGGGGAGGAGGAAGGGGAGGGGGAAGGGGAGGGTGAGGAGGAAGGGGAGGGTGAGGAGGAAGGGGGATTGGAAGGGGATGGGAATGGGGAGGGAGGGGCAAAGGGGCAAGAGGGAGAGAATAGGAGGCAGGAGAAGGGAGGTTGGGTTTGATCATTTGCATACATCTTGAGTTCAGTGGGATTTATTTCTATGCAATCATATTTGAAAATGGAAATGGACTGCCTTCAAGTCGACCAGACTTATGGTGACCCTTTGAATAGGGTTTTCATGGTAAATGGTATTCAGAGGTGGCTTTACCATTGCCTTCCTCTGACGCTGAGAGGCAGTGACTGGCCCAAGGTCACCCAGTCAGCTTCATGGCTGTGTGGGGATTCGAACCCCAGTCTCCCAGTTCATAGTTCAACACTGACCCAGGGGACGGGCAGGGAGAGGAAGAGGAGGGGGAGGGGAGGATATTGGGTGGGTGGGCACTGGGCAGAGGGGAACCCCCTTTCCTTTCCAAACGGAAAACCCTGGGAAAACCTTGTGAATACCGTGGAAGACAAACAAAGGGACCTTGATAGGCTGGAGCATTGGGCTGAAAACAACAGAATGAAATTCAACCAGAATAAATGCAAAGTTCTACACTTGGGAAAAAGAAATCAAATGCACAGTTATAAGACGGTGGAATGCCTCTCCCAATATGAACCTACCCGTACACTGCACTCAACATCTAAGGTCCTCCTCCGAGTGCCATCCCATCGAGAAGCTCGGAGGGTGGTGACTAGAACTAGGGCCTTTTCAGTGGTGGCCCCCGAACTGTGGAACAGTCTCCCTGATGAGGTGCGCCTGGCGCCGATGCTACTATCTTTTCGGCGCCAGGTGAAAACCTTTTTATACTCCCAGGCATTTTAAAGTGGATTTTAACAGTATTTCACTGTTATTTTGTATTCTGGACGTTGTTTGGTTCTTTTATTGTTTGTTTGTTTTTGGTTCTTGATTTATTGTATTTGTTGTATTTATACACTGTGCTTGTTTTATCTTTTATGTACACCGCCCAGAGAGCCTTCGGGCTTAGGGCGGTATATAAAATAAATAAATAAATAAATAAATAAATGGGAGATACTTGCAAGAAGGATCTTGGAATTGTCATTGATCACAAGCGGAATATGAGCCAATAGTGTGATGTGGCTGCAAAAAACACAAATGCAATTTTAGGCTGCATTAACAGAAGTATAGTTTCCAAATCGCGTAAAGTATTAGTTCCCCTCTATTCAGCACTGGTTACGTCTCATCTTGAATACTGCATCCAGTTGTGGTCTCCGCACTTCAAGAAGGATGCAGACAAACTGGAACATTCATTACATTCATTACATGCCACAGGGGGTTTGGAGCAAGTTTAAAGCAGACTTTTTGGAATCTATTTGTGGCAGTATCCTGAAGAGCAGGTGTTTAACAAGCAACAGTAAGAGTCACATGATGACACACTGAACATTTAACAGACATAAATTTTATAATATTTATTGATAAATCACCTAGTATTTAAAGGAAAGGACTGAATTTAGAAGTTAAAGGCTGTAATTCTATGTTCACTTTCACTTCAGGAGTAAACTGCAATAAACTCAGTGGAACTTACTTCTGGTGATGTGTGTGTATATGTGTGTTCCCACCCCTGCTGTCTCCCACAGCCTGCCCTTTCCATTGGCTCAATCGCCCTGTCCCCACCTGTGCTCTCTCCCACTGCCTGGCTTCCCCACTCGCTGAATCTAGCTTGAGGGAAGGAAAGAGTCAAAATTTGGGGGGGGGAGCTTTGAAGGACTCTGCAATTTTTAAAAAGTCTATTCAGAAGCTCTGCTCCACTTACCTGGGAGTAAGCCCCACTGAACTCAATGGGATTTACTTCTGAGTAGACAATTTTCCTCCTTCCTTCCCTGAAGCTCATTGCTAGGACACACATGCTCCGCTCCACTTACCTGGGAGTAAGTCCCACTGAACTCAGTGTGATTTACTTCTGAGTAGACTTTTTCCTCCTTCCCTTCAAAATCATGTGCAATCAATCTAGCTTTAAAAACTTTCACAATAATTGCGCAAAAATCTAAAATGTAGCTGCTGCACCCAGATATATTGGTTTGCATCTGTGCTTGCATGTGTGTTCCTGACCCCATCCCTGGTTTAACCCTTCATGTGTTAAGAGGAATGCCTAAACACAGCTAAATAAGTATCTGCATCTAACATGGGAAGGGCTAAAGATGTGTATATTCACAAGAAAGACAAATCATGCAAAGACCACAGTTCAGCTAGGAATGGGGGAGAAATTTGATTCAGTTCACATTTAAAAGGAAATGTACCTAATTTGCACTTTCCAAAACAATATGCAAGCTAAAACACAGTATCCTCTGTTGCTGGTATGATTTATAGGTGTACCCCAATTATTTAAACCTGTTAACATGGGAATCCACAATTTTCCTTGATTTATTTATTTTATTTGTTTATTGTATTTATATGGCTTGTTGTTGTTATATGCCTTCAAGTCGATTGCGACGTACGGTGACCCTATGAATCAGCGACATCCAATAGTATCTGTGGTCCAGCACTATCTCATGTTGCATTTTGGATACTTTGTTCATAGAGTTTTCACGGTAAGAGGTATTCAGAGGTGGTTTACCATTGCCTTCCACTGAGCCTGGATGCATCTTAATCTGGTGTCTCAGCTTTCACCATTCAGCCTTGGGTGCCGCTGCTAGGAGTCTAGCCTCTTGGTTTAGACTCCTGCTAGCATTGCTCTCAGCTTCTTCGACACTCTCAAACCCCCTCACCACGTGAAGGTGTGCATCCTAGAGGAGGTAACAAAGGCTACCCTTCCCATAATCACAAGGCTCTCCCTTGCCCATACAAAAATGCATTCTGATGCATGTATTTTTTGGCCATTCTTGGAGACTCTGCAGTGGATATTGTTAGCATATCCCTATTTATGCTGGCAATTTCTCTGGAAGATGAAGTGCACCTGTAGTCTGTTTGCTGGTCATTGTTTGCCTGGGGAAATAAAAATCTTTCTCTGTCCTCTTCAAGCCAGGTGGGCCAATCCATTTATATCCTTCCTTCCCATTCCATCCTGCTATTGCGTTCCCATCTAGGACAATTTTATTGCTTCTTCACCTGCTACCTTTTCCCACCATAATAGTATGCAGGTATGCAGGAAGAGATGGCACAAACCTGCAGACTGGCTAGGCATCCAATGGCATCACAGGGTTTTGTAAGATCTCTCCCCCCCGCTTTGCAAAGGTGAAGTTGCCTTTCAAAAGGAATGACTGATTGGCTGTTTCAGTAATGCATATGCATCACTTGTTTGCTCATCATCACTTTATGGCCTTCATTTGAATGTGCAGACTAATTCTACTACAAAAGCATGGTGTATCCATGCTCATACTGTACTCATTCAGGGATTGTTGCCTAATACACAAATGTCTGCAAGCCATCTTCCCTAATATAATGCATTTTATTTAGTTGGAGAGCTGTATCACAAAATTTGGAGAAGTACAAATTTCAAAAGACAGCTATATTTTGATTCATGCATTGGGTTATATTCAACAAAGTCCTACTCAGACAAGACCCACTGAAATTAATGGACCAAAGTTAGTCATGTCTATTAACTTAAGTGGATCCAAGTAGGACTAGCACTGAATACCACCCATTGTTTCAGGAGGTTTGGATTAGGTAGGTCACATTAAAATTTGAACTGCAGTGCATTTCTCCCCTATCTCTGGTGTAGGGCAAGCACAGCTGAATGTGTGAACTGACCCCCATTCAAAACATGTCCAAGGCAAAGTGACATGATATGAAAGTTATACACCTGGCGTTTGATCTGCCATGGCTCATTCACTCACATAAGTCAGCCATCAAGTGGTGAATCTGCATGTGTGATATGTGGGCGAGGATACATAGTTTGGAAAAAGTAAATAGTGTTTTTCTCTGGAAAAATATCAGTCCCAATTTAAAAAAATCTTAGTAATTAGTGGGTTTAAAAGAAAGGCTTTAAGGGGGAGGACCCACACACCTTAATTCTATATGAAGAATGGATTTATCGAGAATCGGGCTAGGAAGATAACAAGCCGTGCTGACAAATCTCAACACTTCCGTTTCTACAAAACCTTTTATTAGGGCTTTTTGCTTATTCATTAACAAAGCAGCTTTGGAATAAAGAGAGATTGACTCCCTTGAAAGAAATAAAAGGCTTAGAAATTACTGAGACCTAAACAAACCAGCTCTTGAAAAATCTATAAAGATTTAGAAAATGCAAGTGTAAAGATTAGACCTTTTGGGATGCAGTGTTATACTGAAGGTCTGTAGGCTGAGAGGCAGTGGGATTAAGCAGAAGCCCTGCTACATGGGCAGAAAGCAAGATACATGACCACCATGATGCTGCTCCACGAGCTAGAGGGAGCCCCAGCTGACAAAGCGTCAAGGCCCCAGCTGACAAAGCGTCAAGGCGAGTTAAGCAGCAGAGCGAAAAGAGGGTAAGTAGCTCCCATTTATTCCATTATTGAATTGAAGTAAAACAGCTCAAAGCAATAACTAATAAGGGCAGCCCAAGGTCACCCTGAGCTAGGAGCCAAATCCTGAAAGAACCTATATCTTAGGAGACAGATCCTAGGAGAAGAAAGCGTATAGAAAGCTAGTTTTCAACACCACCCTAGCAGGAAAGCTTCAGGGGACACTGTAAACAAGGCTAAATTCCAGTCGGAGAGAAGGGGGAAAAGGAAACTCCACCGATACATACAGGGAGAGAGTCAGCTCAGTCCTTGCTAAAAAGGGCAGCTTCAGCCTTCCTGAAACACAACCACAAGCTCTGTTTCCCTAGGTTAAAGAAAGGTCAGGCTGTTCTAGGTGGGAAAACAACAAACACAAAAGACTTGCCTGGAAGGCGCAGCCCCTTGCTGAGATTAAAAGCAGCCAAAAGCTTAAACAGCCCCGCCCCTCGCTCAGGAAGGAAGCCTGAGAGAATACTAAAGAGTTAAGCCCCAGCTGATAGCCGTCAGCCTCAAGTAACACATCATTGGCTGGCAGCAGTAGCTGGGAGGAACCAGCCACACATATAAAGTCAGAGCACCCTAGCGAGGGAGCCTGCTCCACAAGCTAGAGGGAGCCCCAGCTGACGAAGCGTCAAGGCGAGTTAAGCAGCAGAGCAAGTTCGGCAGCAGGGCGAGGAGGCCAGGGCCCCCCCCCTCTGCCCTTCTGTTCCCTGACCTCAACTAAACCGCAGTCTCCAACCCATTGACGTAATAAACCTTAAACAAAACTATGCAGGTAAGAAGCCAGCAGGCGTGTAGGGGCTTTCCAGTGTTTTGCACCGCCTGCAGCATGTACGACTATCTGCCTGTTGGACAGAAGTCGTGGGTATGCTCTCGGTGCAATGAGCTCCTGGCTCTCCAGGAACGACTTCATTTCCTTGAGGCCAAGGTGGCGGACCTGGAAAAGCTGAGAGAGGCAGAGAGGTGTGTGGAGGAGGCCTTCAGGGATGTTATAGCTGTGTCCCACTCCAACGATGATAGCTCTCCTGCTATCATGGAGAACGATGGTCTCGGGAAAGGAAAGCATCCAGCTGAGGAAGAGGGAAACGATCCCTTAGAAGGGACCCATTCCTTGGGGGATGAGCAGCTATCCTCTTGTGCCGAGGATAAATCTCCAGGGGGTGGAGGGATCCTTGTAGTGGGTGATTCGATCATTAGGAACATAGAAAGTGGGGTGTGTGATGGGCGTGTAGACCGCAAGGTGTTTTGCCTGCCTGGTGCGAAGGTTGCGGATATCGCCCGTCGTTTAGATAGTTTGGTAGACAGTGCTGGGAAGGAGTCAGTGGTCGTGGTGCACGTTGGCACCAACGACATGGGGAAATGCAGCCGTGAGGTCCTGGAAGCAAAATTTAGGTTGCTAGGTAGGATGCTGAAAGCCAGGACCTCCAAGGTGGCTTTCTCTGAAATGCTACCGGTTCCATGCGCAGGACCAGCCAGACAGGCCCAGCTTCGCAGTCTCAATGCGTGGATGAGACGATGGTGTCGGGTGGAAGGGTTTGGATTTGTTAGGCACTGGGGAACATTTTGGGACAAGCCAGGCCTGTACAAAAGGGACGGGCTCCACTTGAACCAGAATGGAACCAGACTGCTGGCACTTAAAATTAAAAAGGTGGCAGAGCAGCTTTTAAACTGACTGAGGGGGAAAACCCAACAGGAGCTGAGAAAGGTCCGGTTCGGAATAAACCTCCCCCCTGGGATAAAAACCAAAGAAATGATGAAATTTTAAAAGGGGTAGGCCTAGAAGTAGGCATTGTGAGAGCAGGAGCACAGGATATAAATTCAGAAGAGCAAAATTACCACAGGCCTAACCACAAGTGCCAAAGACACTTGAAGAGAGACACTGCTTACAAGTGCCTGTACGCTAATGCTAGGAGCCTGCGAACCAAGATGGGAGAACTGGAGTGCTTGGTCTTAGAGGAGAGCATTGATATAGTGAGCATAACGGAGACCTGGTGGAATGGAGAAAACCAGTGGGATACGGTTATCCCTGGATATAAACTATATTGGAAGGACAGGGAAGGACGTATTGGTGGCGGAGTCGCTCTATACGTGAAAGAAGGCATTGAATCCAGCAAGCTCGAAACCCCAAAAGAGGCAGACTACTCCACAGAATCGTTGTGGGTGGTGATACCATGCCCCAGGAGGGACTTAATACTGGGAACGATCTATCATCCCCCTGATCAAAATGCTCAGGGAGACCTTGAGATGAGATATGAAATTGAGGAAGCATCCAAACTAGGAAATGTGGTAGTAATGGGTGACTTCAACTACCCGGACATAGACTGGCTGCATATGTGTTCCAGTCATGACAAAGAAGCAAAGTTTCTAGATATTCTAAATGACTATTCCCTAGACCAGTTGGTCATGGAACCGACCAGAGGGACGGCAACCCTGGACTTAATCCTCAGTGGGGACCGGGACCTGGTGCAAGATGTAAGTGTTGTTGAACCGATTGGGAGCAGTGACCACAGTGCTATTAAATTAAACATACATGTAACTGGCCAATTGCCAAGAGAATCCAACACGGTCACATTTGATTTCAAAAGAGGAAACTTCACAAAAACGAGGGGATTGGTAAAAAGAAAGCTGAAAAACAAAGTCCAGAGGGTCACATCACTCGAAAATGCTTGGAAGTTGTTTAAAAACACTATATTAGAAGCTCAACTGGAGTGCATACCGCAGATCAGAAAAGGTACCACCAGGGCCAAGAAGATGCCAGCATGGTTAATGAGCAAAGTCAAGGAAGCTCTTAGAGGCAAAAAGTCTTCCTTCAAAAAATGGAAGTCTTGTCCAAATGAAGAAAATAAAAAAGAACACAAACTCTGGCAAAAGAAATGCAAGAAGACAATAAGGGATGCTAAAAAAGAATTTGAGGAGCACATTGCTAAGAACATAAAAACCAACAACAAAAAATTCTATAAATACATTCAAAGCAGGAGACCATCTAGGGAGACAATTGGACCCTTGGATGATAAGGGAGTCAAAGGTGTACTAAAGAACGATCAGGAGATTGCAGAGAAGCTAAATGAATTCTTTGCGTCTGTCTTCACAGTGGAAGATATAGGGCAGATCCCTGAACCTGAACTAACATTTGCAGGAAGGGATTCTGAGGAACTGAGACAAATAGTGGTAACGAGAGAGGAAGTTCTAAGCTTAATGGACAATATAAAAACTGACAAATCACCGGGCCCGGATGGCATCCATCCGAGAGTTCTCAAAGAACTCAAAGGTGAAATTGCTGATCTGCTAACTAAAATATGTAACTTGTCCCTTGGGTCCTCATCCGTGCCTGAGGACTGGAAAGTGGCAAATGTAACGCCAATCTTCAAAAGGGATCCAGAGGGGATCCTGGAAATAACAGGCCAGTTAGCTTAACTTCTGTCCCTGGAAAACTGGTAGAAAGTATTATTAAAGCTAGATTAACCAAGCACATAGAAGAACAAGCCTTGCTGAAGCAGAGCCAGCATGGCTTCTGCAAGGGAAAGTCCTGTCTCAGTAACCTATTAGAATTCTTTGAGAGTGTCAACAAGCATATAGATAGAGGTGATCCAGTGGACATAGTGTACTTAGATTTTCAAAAAGCGTTTGACAAGGTACCTCACCAAAGACTTCTGAGGAAGCTTAGCAGTCATGGAATAAGAGGAGAGGTCCTCTTGTGGATAAGAAATTGGTTAAGAAGCAGAAAGCAGAGAGTAGGAATAAACGGACAGTTCTCCCAATGGAGGGCTGTAGAAAGTGGAGTCCCTCAAGGATCGGTATTGGGACCTGTACTTTTCAACTTGTTCATTAATGACCTAGAATTAGGAGTGAGCAGTGAAGTGGCCAAATTTGCTGACGACACTAAATTGTTCAGGGTTGTTAAAACAAAAAGGGATTGTGAAGAGCTCCAAAAAGACCTCTCCAAACTGAGTGAATGGGCGGAAAAATGGCAAATGCAATTCAATATAAACAAGTGTAAGATTATGCATATTGGAGCAAAAAATCTGAATTTCACATATACGCTCATGGGGTCTGAACTGGCGGTGACTGACCAGGAGAGAGACCTCGGGGTTGTAGTGGACAGCACGATGAAAATGTTGACCCAGTGTGCGGCAGCTGTGAAAAAGGCAAATTCCATGCTAGCAATAATTAGGAAAGGTATTGAAAATAAAACAGCCGATATCATAATGCCGTTGTATAAATCTATGCTGCGGCCGCATTTGGAATACTGTGTACAGTTCTGGTCGCCTCATCTCAAAAAGGATATTATAGAGTTGGAAAAGGTTCATAAGAGGGCAACCAGAATGATCAAGGGGATGGAGCGACTCCCTTACGAGGAAAGGTTGCAGCATTTGGGGCTTTTTAGTTTAGAGAAAAGGCGGGTCAGAGGAGACATGATAGAAGTGTATAAAATTATGCATGGCATTGAGAAAGTGGATAGAGAAAAGTTCTTCTCCCTCTCTCATAATACTAGAACTCGTGGACATTCAAAGAAGCTGAATGTTGGAAGATTTAGGACAGACAAAAGGAAGTACTTCTTTACTCAGCGCATAGTTAAACTATGGAATTTGCTCCCACAAGATGCAGTAATGGCCACCAGCTTGGACGGCTTTAAAAGAAGATTAGACAAATTCATGGAGGACAGGGCTATCAATGGCTACTAGCCATGATGGCTGTGCTCTGCCACCCTAGTCAGAGGCAGCATGCTTCTGAAAACCAGTTGCCGGAAGCCTCAGGAGGGGAGAGTGTTCTTGCAGTCGGGTCCTGCTTGCGGGCTTCCCCCAGGCACCTGGTTGGCCACTGTGAGAACAGGATGCTGGACTAGATGGGCCACTGGCCTGATCCAGCAGGCTCTTCTTATGTTCTTATGTTCTTAAACCAGTACATTTCTCCAAACCAATCTTATGTTACACTGGCAATTCATTCTAGCTATAGAAGCACAGCACTGTTGAATGCTTATAATTACACAAGGCAGAATCAAGAAAAGCAGGTTTACGTGACCTGGAGGATCCAGCTAGCAAGACTTAGCTGGGCTCTAGGTCTTCTTATTTGTTCACTCTGAAGCACATCAGACTGGAAAAAATATTCTAAACTTTCCCACTCACCTCCATTCTGCTGCTGCTTTCTCACTCCATTGGCCATTCTCTCTCTCTCTCTCTCTCTTGCTTCCTCACACAGAGCAAGCTCAGCAGAAGGCCAGTGTGAGTCATATGTCCGTTGCCCACCAATCACAGGAGCAGACTTCCTCTGCTTCCTCCAAGTAACGGGAGGGGGAGGGGGAGGGGGAGTGAAAGAAAGAACTCTTCTATGCATGCAGTACATTATCATCCACTACAATGCATTTTTAAAAAATTAATTAAACATAAACCATGCCGTTTTTAATTTTAAACCTACTACAGATGAAGTACTGTGTATGGGGCAAGCTCAGGGATTTGATTAGGGATACCTTACAGTCATCTCTGATTTTTAATGAATTTCAACAGATTATGTCAATTTCTCAAAAAAAAGTATTTTCATTTAACAAGGTAGAACATGAAAAATCCTCGTTTATAGTATACAGCCACTCTCGTGGCTGTATAATTTAAGAAGGCTAAGAAAACATTAAAATACACACAAAGTTGACTTGTGATCTGTAAGCTTAAATGCCCAAAGAGTCTAAGGCATAAAAAACACATGCAAGGGAATGAAGATGAACTAAAAAGTATTCAAAGTTCTACTTCAAAACAAACTTAATTCATGTTCAGTTTGCTCACTTTGCAGTTATGGAAACTGTTAAATTGATCAGGATGAGGCCAAGGATAAAATAAGAGCTTCTTTATTTAATAATTCTTAAACAATAAAACATCTGAACTTGTTCTGTGCGAGGCCTTACCCAGCACCACAACACTCTTAACTCACTCCAGTAACTAAATCAATTTAGCTCCCCCTAGGGTGTGTAATATCCTCTAGTTAGAGAAAGTTGACTCTTTCTTTGCTATGCATCTAACTTAAAGACACATTTCACTATATTTCCCTTTCTTTGAATTCTAACTTATTTTGTGTGTTTTTTTTCTATCAGCAAACATTGTGTAGAATAACATTTAGTCTCTATAACGTTCTGGTTTTTGAATTACTCTTCCTCTGGATGTCACTCTCTTTGGACTCTCAAGAGATAGGCTGTCTTTGGCAGGTGATGCTTGCTCACAAGGATTTTAGTTCTTTGTTCTCAGTCTTTTGAGATTGTTCTGGCAATACTGCTTGTGGTCTAATGTCTTTTTAAGACTTATGAATTGCTTGCTGAGCACAGTTGTGAAGTATTTAATCAGACAAGTGCTTTGCCTAGCATTCCCTATTTAGATGTATGCTTTGAGGTTTCCATTAAATCTGTTTCCCGTATGTGAGACTAGAGTGCTTTTCTTATTTATTTATTTATTTATATTTAATTTGTATCCCACCCTTCCTCCAAGCAGGAGTCCAGGGCTGCAAACAAAGCGCTAAAAACACTTTAAAACATCATAAAAACAGATCTTAAAATACATGATAACCAGGTATCACATGGTGTCAGAAGTCGGATTTGGATTTCTTTTCCTTTGCGATTGAGGGTTGTTGGTGTGTTTTTGCACACATTTATCAGGTTAGTAGCTGTAAACATGGACTCATTCCGGCCTCCACCTCCATTTATTTTGCAAGGTAATTTGGCTGAGAACTTGAAACGCTGGGAGCAAGCTTTTCAGCTATATCTTACTGCTGCTGGAGTTGATAACGTCTCTAAGAAACAACAAGTAGCTATTTTGTTGCACTGTGTGGGAGAAGAAGCGCTGGCAGTTTATAATACTTTTGCTTTCTCTGAAGAGGGGGCAAAACATATAGCAGAAGTTCTTGAACAATTTAGGATATATTGTACTGGTAAGAATGTGGTATTCAGATGATATTCCTTCTGGAATCATTCACAGATATATGGAGATACTATTGAACAGTTTGTTACTGAACTTAATCTTAAAGCTAGTAACTGAATTTGGTTTGGCATTTAATGATATGGTATGGGATAAGATTGTGTTTAGTGTGAAGGAGAAGAAATTTATTTATTTATTTATTTGTTTGTTTCATTTATAGACCGCCCATAGCGAGTGGCTCTCTGGGCGGTGTACAAAAAAGTTAAAATACAAAATATCAACAATAAAATCAGACAACAAACAATAAACACAAGCAGCAACTAAAGAAAAAAAAATAAAAAATTTAAATTATAACATAAACGCTTAAAATGCCTGGGAGCATAGCCAGGTCTTAACCTGGCGCCAAAAAGATAGAAGCGTAGGCGCCAGGTGTACTTCTTTTGGGAGGCTGTTCCACAGTTCGGGGGCCACTACAGAAAAGGCCCTAGATCGAGTAACTGTCCTCCGGGCTTCTCGATGGGTTGGTACCCGGAGGAGGGCCTTAGATGCTGAGCGAAGTGACTGGGTAGGTTCATAGCGGGAGAGGCGTTCCACAAGATATTGCGGTCCCACGCTCTGTAAGGCTTTATAGGTCAAAACCAGCACCTTGAATCTGGCTCGGAAACAAATAGGTAGCCAGTGCAAACGGGCCAGAACAGGTGTTATATGTGCTGACCGGCTGGTCCTCGTCAGCAGTCTGGCTGCTGCATTTTGCACTAGCTGAAGCTTCCGAACTGTCTTCAAGGGCAGCCCTACATAGAGCGCATTACAGTAATCCAGCCTAGAAGTTACCAGAGCATGAACAACTGAGGCGAGGTCATCCCTGTCCAGATAGGGGCGTAGATAAAGGAAAGACTGCTGAGGGGCTCTGATCTTACTCTGGAGAAAGCAATTGAAATATGTCATGTAGATGAAATAACAAGAGCTCAGCTACAGACTATGTCAATTTTCTCAATATATGGCAAAAAGCTGCATGCAGTACATGTAACTGGCAAAGATTGTGAGGGGATTCTAGTACAGGCTCTTAGACCTGAGAAGTCACAATCTAGAGATAATAAGTGCTCTTGTTGTAGTACAGTGTATAAACCTCGAAATTGTCCAGCTTTTGGAAAGATTTGTCTTCAATGTGGCATGAAAAATCATTATGCCAGAGTATGTAAAGCAAAACCATTACATTTCAACAAAGAACAACAGGGATATCAAATCCATGAGCTTGATTTAAACAGTTTGTTTATAGGAGAATTAGCTCATGAGACCACATGTTTAGCTGCAAGCCAAGTGGGTGGATGGTATGCTGATATAATTCTGCAAGGACTTGCAGTAAAATTTAAACTGGATACAGGAACTGAGGTGAATGTTTTGCCACTTCATATATTTTGTGAGTTACCAGGCAAGACAGTGCTAACTAAAAGTAACGTAAGTCTTGTGGCTTATGGTGGAGTGCATATAAAGCCTTTGGGAACTATTGTCCTTGATTGTCATATTCCAAGAAGAGCAGCCAGACTACTGTTTTATGTAACAGATGGTTCCTCTCTTCCACTATTGGGCAGGGTAGCCTGTGAGACTCTGGATTTGGTTTGTCAGGTTGATAGTGTGCACGCAGTTGAACCTTGAACACAGGAATGGCTACTTGCTATATATTCTGATGTTTTTGAAGGTCTTGGCGAATTTGAGGGTGCTCACCATATCCATATTGATCCAGCAGTGGCTCCTGTTATTCATGGATGTCGGAAGGTACTTTTGCAAAACTGGACAGATTAAAGGAGACTTTGGGACAGATGGAGAGTGCAGGAGTAATATCTAGAGTTATTGGTCCTACAGATTGGGTGAGCAGTCTGGTTATTACAGAAAAGAATAGGAAGTTGCCATATGTCTTGATCCTCGTGATTTGGATAAAGCAGTTCGTAGACAGCATTATACAATTCCTACAACAGATGTCTTGAGCCATTTAGCTCGTATGAATTTTTTTACCATCTTAGATGAGAAAGATGGATATTGGCAGGTGAAATTAGATAGACCTTCATCACATTTATGTACATTTACATACCTTGGGGAAGGTATTGTTTCCATCATTTCCCATTTGGACTTAAATCCTTTAGTGAAGTGTTTCAACAGAAAAATGAGGAGACTTTTGGTCATATAAAAGGGATGTACATGATAGCTGATGATATGATTATTGCAGCAGAGATATCTGAACAGCATGATCAGATTCTTAATCAAATTATGGAGACAGTGCATGCTAAGAATATCAAGGTTAATAAGGATAAGATTCAGTTTAAGGTAGACTCTGTGAAATACATGGGTCAAATAGTGACTGCTCAGGGAGTTCGACCAGATGATGATAAAATCAAGGCTATCCGAGATATGATACATCCACAAGATAGACAAGGTGTGCTCAGATTTTTGGGGTCTGTGCAATATCTGTCAAAATATATTCCACGGGAAGCAGAATTGACAGCACCTTTTGCAAAATCTGTTGAGAAAGGATGTATTGTTTCAATGGATGCCAGAACATCAGAAAGCTTTTGAATTGATTAAACAGTAGTTGTGTCGGCACCTATATTTCAATAGTTTGATACTACCAAACCAGTTACTGCGCAAGCTGATGCATCAAAAGATGGTCTGGGAGCATGTTTGATTCAGGAGAATAGACCAGTGTCTTATGCTTCGAGATCACATTCCTGGGCAAGATCTTGGAACGAGTGGTTGCTGGTCAGCTCCAGGCGCTATTGGATGAAACCGATTATCTAGATCCATTTCAATTGGGTTTTAGGCCTGGTTTTGGCACTGAGACAGCCTTGGTCACCCTGTATGATGACCTATGTCGGGAGAGGGACGGAGGGAGTGTAACTCTGTTGATTCTCCTTGATCTCTCAGCGGCTTTTGATACCATCGACCATGGTATCCTTCTGGAGAGGCTCACGGAGCTGGGAGTTGGAGGTACTGCTTGGCAGTGGTTCCGCTCCTACTTAGCGGGTCGTCTCCAGAAGGTAGTGCTTGGGGAACATTGCTCAACACCGTGGGTTCTCCAATGTGGAGTCCCGCAGGGGTCAGTTCTGTCTCCCATGCTTTTCAACATCTACATGAAGCCGTTGGGTGCGGTCATCAGGAGATTTGGAGTGCATTGTCATCAGTACGCTGATGACACGCAGCTCTTCTTCTCCTTTTCATCTTCTTCAGGTGAGGCTGTCAATGTGCTGAACCGGTGCCTGACCGCGATAATGGACTGGATGAGAGCTAACAAACTGAGGCTCAATCCAGACAAGACTGAGATGCTGTTGGTGGGTGGTTTCTCTGATCAGGTGGTGGATATACACCCTGTCCTGGATGGGGTTACACTCCCCCTAAAGGAACAGGTTTGTAGTCTGGGAGTAGTTTTAGAACCTTCCCTGTCACTTGAGGCTCATGTAGCCTCGGTGGCACGGAATGCGTTCTACCAACTTCGGTTGGTAGCCCAGCTACGTCCCTATCTGAGCAAGGAGGACCTCACATCAGTTGTACATGCTCTGGTAACCTCGTGATTGGATTACTGCAATGCGCTCTACGTAGGGCTGCCTTTGAAGACAGTTCGGAAGCTACAGCTCATGCAAAACGCGGCGGCCAGATTGATAACGAGGACCAAGCGGTCTGAACATATAACACCTGTTCTGGCTCGCTTGCACTGGCTACCAACATGCTTCCGGGCCAGATTCAAAGTGTTGGTTTTAACCTATAAAGCCTTATATGGCGCAGGACCACAATACCTGCTGGAACGCCTCTCCCGATATGAACCTGCCCGTACACTGCATTCTACATCGAAGGCCCTCCTCCGAGTTCTGACTTATAGAGAAGCTCGGAGGGCGGTAACAAGAACTAGGGCCTTCTCAGTGGTGGCCCCCGAACTGTGGAATAGTCTCCTCGATGAGGTGCGCTTGGCACCGACATTGTCATCTTTTCGGTGCCAAGTTAAAACCTTCCTCTTTTCTAAGGCATTTTAATCTAATTTTAATTTAGTTTTAAAATTTGCTGTAACTGATTTTAGATTTTTCATTCTGTTATATATTCTTGTTGTATTACATTATGGGTTCTTATTGTATATATCTGTATTGCCCCCACACAAAGAAGACTTGTGACACAAGACTGGAATAATGTTATATTTATTAAAATATAACATCCTAAATCCAATACAATATAGCCAATTATTCCAATATCCAACTCTTCGGGCAGGTGAGGCTAAACCTAACAATGAGGGATTATACCCTCACCTTCTAAAGGCATCCATTCTCATAATTACTTAACCCCAGAGCCAAGGACATGGGTGAAATCCTCCCTCCTTGCTCTTGGAGCCAGCTGTATGGTTCCAACCTCCACACCATGGCCCTGCCGTACAGGCGTTCACCATGATTCGCAAGCAGGTCCCACAAGGACACAACCAAGATTGCCACCAGACACACAGCCCTGATGGTTCCCTATGGTGTGCCCCTTTTTCATGATGCCTTTAGCCGCCTAAATTTAACCCCCATATACCTCACCTGCCCGAATTATATGCCACAAGAGGGGATCAGCTTAAGCTTGGTCCCCTCCACCCAAAGAGGATAACAAACCCCTTAATCCCCCCATGATATCCTCCAAAAACAGGTCACATCCTTTCTCAGAAAGATGAACACCGTTATCACAAAAAAGATGTGGGGCATGGAACCTGATCCTATCATGCGAAATAACTGCACCACCAAGGGACAAAACCAGATCCTTAACCTTCCTATTAACCCATTTCCTAGATCTATCTATCTTGTTGGGGTGCACAGCACCCCTCCAAACCCTTCTGACAAGCATTTCGGACCATACAATTATAAGATTGGGATATGAGCGGATAAGCCACTTGAGATCACGCGTAACTTTGAGCAGCAAATCCAACCCAGGACGCTGCACCAAATCATTTTCACCCAAGTGAATTAACAATATGTGTGGCCTATCTGCAGAGGACAAAATCCTGCATACAGAAGGCAACAGCACATCCTATAACATGCCCCTCCGGGCTTTCCAATGAACCGTAGCTGTGGCCGAAAGCTGCAGCTGTGTTCCAGAAACAGACGAGGATGCCCTCCGGTGAGCCCAAAATAAAATTGAGTGGCCACACAAGACGATCCTCACGGGACTCTTGATGTTTGCCAAACCTATGGGAAACAACAAAAAAACCAAATTTCTATGTTAAAACCTGACGTAAGACTTAAATGCATCGGAACGCCACCTGCCGATCACCTGTATATCGCGTATACTCATGCCCACGAGGGCAGCGGCCATAGCCGCTCCAATCCGGAATGAATGCAGCCCATAGACTCCAGCATCGCGACCACTGGCCAACAAGGCCTGCCGAACAACGGCCCAAAATTGAAAATGAGTCAGGGCAGTTCCATCAGCATGAATGAACAAATAACGCTGGCCCGCTGGCCGAAGAGATAAGAATTGACGCATTGCAGACACAGGGCACAATACTGGGACCTGGCAACTTCGTAAGAGCACAATACTGCCACGGCCCTTTTGATCGGTCTTAGAGACCCGCAGGGAAAACCTCACTACATCAGCACCTAATGTGCAATCGCCAAAGCATAAGGCTCTATAAGTCACATCGCGCTTAGAAGGGGCCAATACTTCACTAGGGCGAAAAGCACCATAAAACATCGTCAGAGTTACTGCGGCGAACAGGTGCGACTCATACTGAGATGAGCATAAAGAATTAAATAATGCCAGGATCTGGAGGAGGACATCTGGCGTGATTGGCCTCCTCCGGTCAGCGGGCCTGGGAGCGGAACGTGACCAACCCTCAAGGACCTTTCTGACCCTAAAATCTACAGAATGATCCGGCAGCCCCCTCGCCTTAGATATAAAGGCTAGCGCCGAGAGGTGGCCGGTGATAGTAGAAACAGAATTATTGTGCCCTTTTAAATATATCATAAACTGCAATAAATGAGCCACAGGAATAGGCCACTCCAACGGCAGTTCCGAGCTGATGCGGAAAGTCTGAAACTTGGAGAAAGAACGCTCATACGCATTTTGAGTACTGGGAGCAAGAGCAGCAGCAATCGCAACCCCAACTTCTAGTTGCCAAGGTTCCACATGAAAGCTGGGATTGGTACTGGATCCAGAGCCGCTCCAGGTGCAAGCTCCCAAAAGCGCGCCATCTGTAAGCGGGAAAGTGCATCAGCAACGGTATTCTGTATACCTGGAACATGTCTGGCCAGGAATAAAAGATTAAAGCGCAAACATTGCAATACAAAAGCGCGCACCAAGCACATAACTCGAGGAGACTTAGAAGTTTGGGCATTAATAACTCCAACTGTGGATAAATTATCGCACCAGAAATGCACTGTGCGATTTTGAAATGCCAGTGGCCAGATATGCACAGCTACCACTATTGGAAAAAATTCCAAAAATGTCAAATCAGAAGTAATTCCTCTGGCCTGCCAACTGTCAGGCCATCGCTCTGCGCACCACTGGGATCTGAAGATTACTCCGAAACCAATGCCACCAGCAGCATCCGAATGCACCTGTAATTCTGCTTCTAATAACAATTCCTCCCTCCAAAAGGAAAGGCCATTGAAATCCTTCAGGAATTCAAGCCACATATGCAGATCCTCTCTCATCCCTAACGTAATTCTTATGAAATGGAAGCATGAGCGAACTCCCTTCATGGCGTCGCATAAATGCCTGAGGAATGCTCGCCCAGGGGAAATGACTTTAGAAGCAAAAACTAAGTGGCCCGCAAGTTCCTGTAACTGGGCCAATGTGATCTTCTTCAACCCCAAGACTGAATGAAGCAGTTGGCGCAGTACCAACAACTTCTCAAGTGGCAAACGTGAAGACTGAGCCACAGTATCTAACTGAATCCCTAAGAATATAAGGGAAGTAGTAGGGCCCTCAGATTTTTCAGGAGCTAACAGAACTCCCAATTCGTCAGTTAAATCGGCAAAGGATTGCATCAGATGGAGGCAATGAGAAGACCCAGCAGGCCCTACTAATAAAAAATCATCAAGATAATGAGCAGAGAAGGAAGACAATGCTTTCTTCCTCAAAGCCCATTCAAGAAATGTGCTAAATGCTTCAAAAGCAGCACAAGAGACAGAACAACCCATTGGCATAGCTCTGTCTACGTAAAACTGACCTTGAAATTTAAAACCAAGCAAATCCACATCCGCAGGGTGTACAGGCAAGAGGCGAAAAGCGGATTTTATATCACACTTCGCCATTAAAGCACCCCTTCCAGCTTTTTTAACTACTCTCACTGCCTCATCGAAAGAAGTATATCTGACAGAGGCATATAATGGGGAAATGCCATCATTGACCGAGGCTCCTTTCGGGAATGACAAATTATGAATAAGGCGATATTCCCCAGCTTGCTTCTTAGGGATAATACCCAAAGGGGAAATCCTCAAATTTTCCAAAGGAGGAAAACTAAAGGGGCCTGAGATACGATCAGCAAGTATCTCCTTTTTAAGCTTAGCTAACACTACAGGCGCTAATTGAGTAAGAGAGGGCTGATTAGCTAATGATGTAGCAATCCGAGGACCCTCAAAAGGGATATGAAAACCCTTCGTGAAACCCTGAAGTATAAAACTCGCGGCCTGCCTATTGGGATAATGCTCCAAGAGTTTTGCTAAAGGAGCCAGCTTGATCGGGCTACTGGCCTTGCGACGTACTGCCGCTATTGCCAGACCTGCGTTTTGGCTGTTGATGCTCCCCTGTACTCTGTCGAGCAGTATGTGCCCTCTGACATGAGGAACTAGAGTGGTTGCCTCCACACAGTGCACAGACGTGTCTGAATTTACAGGGACGTCTAGACCATCGGCCGTTGCTATTAAATGACCAGCAGACTTGCTGGGATTGAACCCAATGCCCGCCTTGGCTGTAGCCCGAGGCGGAAGTCTGTGCACGTGCCAATAAATGCCCACTATCAGCTCGATCTCCTATAGTGGGCCTGGCGGAGGTCATAGATCGCAGCCACAGTCCAACATGTTCAATGTCCCAACGAAGGGTGGGATCTAATGCTGCTCTCTGCCTGAAATTTTCATCATAACGCAACCAAGCGGTTCCAGAGAATTCCCGGAAGGCCCGATGCACAATGTCCTGATATTTTATCATGGACAAAGCCCTAGACAGATAAGCCTGGGTCATAACACCCATATAGATCGTATAAGCGTTCAACCAATTAGGCCACACCCGATTGACCTTCCTTTTTATCGCTGCCTCACGCTCTTTAACTTCCTGACCATCCTTAAGCTTCACCTCATTTTCACGAAACAGGAGAGTAAACAGATCGATATACTCTCCCCTCCAAATTTTCTCTTTCGTACCTAACAATAAATGATCACCTAATGGAAGGGAGGTATCGCCATGAGGATAAATCCCCTGTGGAAGGGGCAAAGAAGCCAGTGACTGAGAAGAGGAAGTCAAAGGGGGCTGCTAAGGACTCACGGCAGCCACCAGCCAAGGAAGCTGTGGGTGTTGGGGTACCAACACCCCTCCCATGAACACTACTGGGTGCGTAGCATCACCCACCAAAGGAGAACCAGCCGTGTGCGTATCTCTGTTAAGGGCATTATAATCCTGTGCATGTGTAATGTGTGGTTGTGAGTGCATAATTGGGTCACCTGCATACGCAGCAGGAGAGGCAACCACGGGCGGTGCCGCTAATCCGGATGCCCCTGGAGTAAATGTGCCAACATCATGCGGGACTGGCAGCTGCACTTGCATAGGCTCAGCAGTTGTCAGGACAGGAGGCGTGGCAGAAGAAATAGGGGCTGGAACAGTTGGCAAACTTGCTGGAGGCGTATGAATTGCTGAATCCGCGCTGGGTGCTACCGCTTCAAGAACCCCGATCCTAGAAATTAAATCAGCAAGAATACGATTTTTAGGCACTTTGGAGGCCAACCTTGCAGATCTCTTACCTACAGGAGCAGAACTTGTGCCAGCATCCTCGTCGAGCGGCTGCCTGCGTTCCTTTTCCAGCGCCTCCACCCTGGCCACCAAAGCACAGATGGTCCCCAAATCTTCTTCCTCGTCAGAAGACAGGTTCTGCTGGGGTGGAGGGCGCTTTGTAGTTTGCTTCACAACCCGCACCCCTTTTTTCTGCTGAGCCTTCCTGGGTGGCATTTTGTAAAAAAAAAAATCAACAACAATTATGCAACATACCAAATTGGTATGAAAACCTAATTATAATTTTAACTTAATATTATTATTATTATAATTTATAATTTATTAATTATTATTTATTTATTTTTATTTATATGTATGTATTATCTCTAGAATGGGGGGGAAGGATAAAAGGTAAAGGGAAATGGGATGGGGGGGTATAGGGTTTTATTTATTTAACTATGAGAAACTGAACAAACAACAACTCTTCAATGAAATTTAAAACTAATACTATGTCTACACAATTAACTTAACATAAGCAATAATTAGGAATTTAGCTGAAATTAGTCTATAATTACAATTAGTTAACCACCAAACGAACCAAAAGGATCAACAAACCGAACTGGAATCATGCCACATAAATTTAAGGGGTGGGTAGGCGTGCAATAATATAACGTTGACGAGCACAAGCACACAATCAAATCAATACACTCAAACTACAGCAAAAACACAGAATTAAACAACTGGAAACCTAATAAATGAAACTTAAAAAGCAATAACCATAAAGGCAGCACAACGACGAAGTAACGAAGCAGGCGTGCCGACCTGCCGCCGTGGGGCGTGTGGGCGGACGCCCGCCGCCCAGCTGATCATCGGAGATCAGATAAGAGCAACTAATTGCTTAGGAAAGAAGAAAGGAAGTACAAATGAATTGCTAGTAAGGCAAATGCACAACGAACGCCCAAACCACAAACGGAGCAACAGGGAATGAGGATTGAACGCAGCTGCTGCAAGGCGAAAAAGGCATGCGCGGGAAGAGCGGAGCAGCCTTATATCTGCTGCTCTGCTCCTTACCTAATTGGATGAACGATCTCACGTGGCTTCTACCGCTTGATTCGAGAATGTTCCCAAGTCTTCCCTGTAAATATGGTGAGGGCAAATACGCCCCTAATCAGGAACGCCATTTGTTGTTGTACACCGCCCAGAGAGCTATGCTAGTGGGGCGGTATAAAAATTTAACAAATAAACAAATAAAATAAATAAATCACTTAGCTCATCAGAGCAAAATTATGCTCAGATAGAGAAAATTGCTTGCAGTTTTGTATGAAATGAGAAAATTCCATCAGTATGTGTTTGGCAAAGTTGTTTTAGTTCAGAGTGATCATAAACCCTTGGAAGCAATTTTTAAAAAGCCAATCGGTACTGCTCCTGATCATTTGCAGCATATGCTTTTACAGCTTCAGAGGTATCAACTTAATGTAGTGTACACCCCAGGCAAGCTCATGCATCTTGCTGATACACTGTCTCGAGCTACTGTGGATCTTCCTGTAAGTGATGAAGATTCCATGGCTGGTGAGAGAGTAATACATGAATTGGGTACATTGGCCATGTATCCAAGGGGAGCAGCTACTATAAAGGAAGCCACAAAACAAGATCCTCAACTTCAAGCAGAAGCAGCCGTCATAAAGAATGGATGGCCACAGTATCTGAGATGTTTCTCCTGTTGCAAGGCCATTTTGGTCTGTAAAGGACACTTTATATTGTCAAGATACTGTTTATTTGGGAGACAGGGTGGTTATTCCTGTGTCTCAAAGACAAAGTATCCTCTCTCAACTTCATGACTCTCATCAAGGTATTCAGAGAACTAAAGCTGAGCAAGAGGGTTGATGTATTGGCCCGGTATGTCTAACGATATTGAGAAGGTGGTTGGAAATTGTTCTGTTTGTGCTCGGTTTGCTCCACGTAATTGAAAGGAGCCACTTAAACCACATGAGATTCCTGAATAACCATGGGAGAAGTTGGGTGTAGATATTTTTGAATATGGTTCTTCTCCTTTTCTTCTTGTGATTGATTATTTTTCAAAGCATCTAGAAGTATTGAGCTTGCCTACAAGACAGCAAGAACTGTGATTGTTAAGCTTAAAACTGTGTTTGCTTGCCATCGAAATCCAAGGATAGTTGTGAGCAATAATATGTCTTTCGCTAGTAAAGAGTTTCAATGGTTTGCTTCTGATTGGGGGTTTGAACAACGTTTTGGCAGCCCAGGATATCTGCAATCCAATGGAATGGTTGAAAGAACAATCCAGTCTATTAAACACCTTCTTAAAAAGGCTGAAGATGCTCAAGTGGACCCACATTTGGCATTGTTGGAATATCTTAATACACCAGTTACCGGAATGCCATATTCGCCTGCTCAAATGTTGATGAGCAGGATGCTGAGGAGTACACTTCCAGTAACAACTAATTTATTATACCCCAAGATACCCACTGATGTATGTAGGGACCTTCAGAAAATACAGGATAGACAAAAACATTTCTATGACCGTACAGCAAAGCACCTCGAGGCCCTAGATTACTAGAAGATCTAGTATTGGTAGTGTCTAATTAAGGCTAGCTCCCTGCTACTGTTACAGAGAAATGTGAGTAGCCTCATTCGTATCAAGTAATGACACCAGATGGTCGCAAGTATCAGCACAATAGATGCCATTTAAAGCTTCAAAGGCAGACATCTGAAAAGTATGGTGATTCATCAGGGCATGATGAATATCTTGCCATGGAAGAGAATATTCAACTGGATGATCCTCTTGACAACTTTGTAAGTGATGCTAAAGATGCTAATGAGGACAACATTGTACCTCAGGAGATAAGTGCTTTTCCTGTTCAAGAAAGGTTTCCTCTACATGTAACATCTCGAGGCAGACCTGTCCTCTTACCAGCAAAATTTAGGGACTATGTCCCTTGAGAAAGGATGATGGTAAAGACTATCCTCAGTGGTGGGCTAAGTACTGGTGACCTCTGGCCCCATTGTAGTAATTTGTTTTTATTTTTTTATTTTTTTTGTTTTGATATATGCTAAACATGATTTTATTGTTTTTAAATATGTGTTCTTGTTATGAGAAGGAGATGTGGTAATGTCTTTTTAAGACTTATGAATTGCTTGCTGAGCACAGGTGAGAAATATTTAATCAGCCAAGTGCTTTGTCTAGCATCCCCTATTTAGGATGTATGCTTTAATCTTTCCATTAAACCTTTATTTAGTTGTTTTAGATCCACACATATGCGTACTGTTCCATTTTTTTTGGTACTGGAACCATTCGCGTGCACCAATCAGTAGGTTCTATGATAGATTCTATGACTCCACAGTGAATCATTCTAGCTAGTTCTGCCTTCTTTTTGGGTAGCAGTGGAACTGATACTGTTCTGGCAGTGTGAATAACATAAGGTATAGCCCCTTCTTTGAGCCTTATTTGTACTGGTGGTGTCTTCAAAGTTCCAACTGTGTCAGGAATCTCTGTGGAAAGCTATCTAAAAATTGGACCAGCCCCATCATTAGGGTTTCCAGGTCCATGGCCTGAGACTGATCCTGTATCTTTAGGAGAAAAGTCAGCCAAGTGCAGGTGTTCTTGCAACCCTGTAATGAGAAAAACCACAAGGTGGAATTCTCCCTTCCCTCAACTTTTAAAGATACAGAAGACCTCTTGGTTGCCAGGCCCAGCCTCCAAGAGGTCTTTTGTATCCTTAAAAATTATGCAGGGGGAAGGGAGAATTCCACCTTGTGGCTTTTCCCATTACAGAGTTGCAAGAACACCTGCACTTGGCTGTTTTTCTCTTCTCCTAAAGATACAGGATCAGTCTCAGGCCATGAACCTGGCAATCCCACCCATCATAGTTGCAACATCTCAGCTTAGGAGGTTATTAGTCTTTGCCAGAGTTTTCTGCTGCTCCACAGTTTCACTCACCATTCTAGTGCAGCACACAGCAGCAAAATGACCTTACATTTGTGGCATTCTGCAGCCTTTGCAGGACACACTGCTCATTGTATGTGCCTTCCCACATCTTGTGCATCTAGGGGCTTTTATTTGAGCATTAGATGCTTGGCTGTATATTTGTGTCTGGTATTTTGAAGTTTGGGGTTTCCATTTCTGCAGGGGTTTCTTGGCTATTTCTTGCAGCCCTTTTAAAGCACCCTGGTCTTGGACCTGGCATTTTATAAGCTCTGAGTTTCTTATCTCCACAGCCTTCTCCAAAGTGAGATTGGATTCCATCTGCAGCTTCTGGGACAGGTCTTTATCCAAAATTCCCACCAGGGCTGTGGAGTCGGAGTCGTGGAGTCGGAGTCGGAAGCAATTTTGGGTGGAGTTGGAGTCGGTAGAAATGTACTGACTCTGACTCCGGCTTCAAAATAAATTTTGATTGACAAAATTTTTAGAATATAAATTCAAAATGTCAAAGAAGCTTCCCATGAAGTCAGCTGTAGTTGAGCATTTCACCATAACTCAAGATGGAAAACATTTTGTGTGTCAGTGTATGACACAGGATCCACATGTAGACAAATGCTGTGATGCTAAGATCAGCGCATATTCAGGCAGTGATAAAAATGCTCCTATGAGAGCTTCCAATTTAAAAAGATATTTACAGACCTTTCCAGGACTGTGGAGTTGGAAGCAATTTTGGGTGGAGTCGGAGTCGGACAGTAGAAAAATAGAGGAGTTGGAGGTTTGGCGTACCGACTCCACAGCCCTGATTCCTGCTACCAATCGGTCTCTGAGCATTTCACTCCTGGTATCCCCAAAAGCACATTCATCAGCTTTCTCATGCAGCCATCTTATGTAGGCCTCTGCAGATTCTCCTGGTTTCTGATGTCTCTGGTGAAAGCATGTCCTCTCATGAATGAGATTTTTCTTTGGCACACAATATTCATCAAATTTCCCCAGGACTAGGAGATAGTCATCCTGGTCCTCTGCAGCAGCAAACTGAAATGATTTAAATATCTGCTCTACTTGCTGGCCCATGGCATAAATCAAGGAGCAAACCTGAATTTCTTCCTTCTTTTCAGTTTTGTAGCAATGCGGTATCTGGAAAACCTCTGCTTTAGGGTTACCAGGCTCAGGGCCTGATCCTGATCCTGTATCTTTAGGAGAAGAGAAAGTCAGCCAAGTGCAGGTATTCTTGCAACACTGTAATGGGAAAAACCACAAGGTGAGATTCTCCCTTCCCCCTGCACAACTTCTAAAGATACAAAAGACCTCTTGGTTGCCAGGCCCGGCCTCCAAGAGGTCTTCTGTATCTTTAAAATCTGTGCAGGGGGAAGGGAGAATTCCACCATGTGGTTTTTCCCATTATAGTGTTGCAAGAACACCTGCACTTGGCTGACTTTCTCTTCTCCTAAAGATACAGGATCAGGATCAGGCCCTGAGCCCGGCAACTCTACTCTGCTTCCAATCTAGTCATGCTGCAGGCCTGGTGAAATCAAGGCCTCTGGTGGGGAAAACTTTGCCATTGCTTTCCTTTGTGTTTTCCCCCCCAGTTGTCTCAGGAGCTCTGCTACTCTGGAGACACTATGAGGATTTCTTAGCTTCTGATACCATGTTATATTGATCAGGATGCGACCAAGGATAAAATAAGAGATTCTTTATTTAATAATTCTTAAACAGTAAAACATCTGAGCTTGTTCTGTGCTAGGCCTCACCCAGCACCACAACACTCTAACTAACTAACTCCACTAAGCAATTTAGACTAGCTCCCGCTAGGGTGTATAATACCTTCTAGAAAAAGTTAACTCTTTCTTTGCTGTGCATCTAATTTAAAGACACATTTCACTACAGAAACTACTTTCTGGTGTAGTTTAGAGATTTTTGAACTTAATCCAGTAAACTTTATTAAACCAAGCTAGTTCATTCCAAACATTGATTCCTGTATGTTTCTCCTTTATAAGAGGCCTTTGACTAAAGTTTCTCTGCACTTCCTCATCCAGGTCGTGAATAAAAATGCTGAAGATCATTGGGTTCTGTGGTACCTTGCTTGTTACCTCTCCCCAATCTTTCTTTTTTTAATTGATTTTTAAAATGCGAATTTATAAAAGGGGGGAAAGGTCAACAAAAGAAGGGTAAAAAACAGCAAAGAAAAGGAAGGGAGAAAAAACACAAGTAAAAAACCAACACCCATCAGCTTATATTAACAAAACAGTATGCATCAATGCATCCATCTTAGTCTACATATACAAATTGATATATGCCATCTAAATGTCAGAACAGCCTGGTATCCAGGTGAAGTTGGTGCTTCTAAAAAAATGTTCAAATGTAAAAAGGGAATTAAAATCTTCAGACCTTTGTTTATTTATTTATTTATTTGCACATGGCCTATGGCTAATTTTGCAATAAAATTTATTATTATTATTATTATTATTTATTAAATTTATATCCTGCCCTTCTTTGCAGGAGAAACCTAGGGTGGCAAACAAATGACAAAACACTAACATTTATAAAACATCTTAAAAACAAAACTTTTTATTTTTAAAAAAAGAACAATCTTTAAAAACATCTTAAAAAGCAATTCCAACACAGGCACAGACTGGGATAAGGCCTCTATTTAAAAGGCTTGTTGAAAGAAAAAGGTCTTCAGTAGGCACTGGAAAAACAATAGACATGGTGTTGTCTCCCAAATGGGTCCGTTGCCCGGTGCACAGTACAGCCAAATGACCACACCCAGGTAGAAGGGTCCAACAAGCTTTATTTCGTTCTGGCCAGAAAGAGGTGCAAGGCGATAATTCGCAAAACAAGCACACCCCTCATGGGGGTGCTACACTTTTATACATTGCAAGCAAAAATTCATGGCACATTCTAACTGGCCCCTTAGTGCCAACCTGTCACCTTTCCATTAGTCGATCTTCTGCCTATGCCCACCATCTCTTATGCACACGGCACATTAATTTCTCCACCCATATCTGCATTCCAAGTTAGCCATTACAACAGCAGCTTCCAAGCACGTATTTCACTGATAAGCTTCAGAAAGCATGTAACTTCTCTAGGCCTTATAAAATTCAGTTTCTTTTTTCTTTTTTTCTTAAAAAACGCTGGCCCTGAGTCATCATATCCCCCCTTTGAGACTCGAGTTCATTATTTAATGGATTCGCAGTTCTCACTTATCTGGCCCATTCGTAAGAACACTTCAGCTTCTTTGAAACTTTTGGCTCATGCTTGCTTTTTAAACAGCAACTTTAGGTCCTCCACAGGCTCTACTGTCCACCGCTGTCCTTTTGTGATGGCTTCCGGTGCGTCACTCTCAGGGGGTCCTTCTCGTTCAGGTGGGGCTGCCTTCACTCGGGTATAGTGGATCCACGGCTTGACACCTTGTACCTTCACTGCTGTGTAAGTGGCGAGTAAAATCGTCACTGGTCCCCTCCACTTCAGCTTTAACAGCTCGCCCTTCCACGTCCTGATATACACCTGGTCTCCCAGCTGAAAGGAATGGAATGGTGCCTCCAATGGCAAAGGCAAGCGGTCCTGAACGTATCTGTGGAGAGAAGATAACACAGCAGACAGAGAAGACAAATACTGCTGTACCCACAACCCCCCTTTTACATGCATTTGGGTACCCTGCGTCACCACTGGATTCCTTGGGTATGGTTTGCCATATAAAAGTTCAAATGGGCTAACTCCTAACCTGGCCCTTGGTGACACACTAACTCTCAACAATGCTAAGGGCAATGCATCTGGCCACTTCAAATTCCCTTCCTGACAAATCTTTGCCAATTGCCTTTTCAAAATCTGCTTCATCTTTTCCACTTGCCCACTGGATTGGGGTCTCCATGACATGTGTAAATCCCATCTCAACCCCAAAGCTTTGGCTAGAGAGGTTGTAATTCCTGCTACAAAATGAGGTCCTTGGTCTGAGGTAAGTCCTTCTGGCACTCCAAATCTGGGAATTATTTCCTTCATCATCCATTTGACTACTTCTCTTGCTTGGTTAGTTCTACAGGGAAAAGCTTCTGGCCATCCGGTCAAGGTGTCCAAGAATACCAATAAGTACTTGTACTGTTGAAATCTTGGTAGTTCTGAAAAATCTACTTGCCAGTATTCCCCAGCTGATGTTCCATGCCGTCCTGTCCCCGGTGGAGGCTTAGGCTGTATCTTTGGATTGTTCTGACAGCATATTGGACACCTATGAGAAGCTTGCTCTACCAAAGTTCGCATTTTAGGTCCTACCACGATCCTCTGTAAATTCTGGGTCATTCCATCAGCTCCCATGTGGGTGTCATTATGATACTGTTTAACCAAGTGGACTAGTATCATCTTTGGTACTAATATCTGTCCAGTAGGGACCCTCCAGCATCCATCAACTTTCTCCTTAGCTTCTAATCTAGATGCCAGTGTTTCTTCCTTCTCGGTATATTTTGGAGTTTCTGATGGTAACTTCACTTGTGGGACAAGAGCCATCTGCTTTGTCGGCTCTCTCCGGGCTGCTTTCTTAGCTGCAGCATCTGCTCTCCGATTTCCTTTCACCACATCCTGATCTCCCTTCTGGTGGGCATGATAATGCATTACTGCCACTTCTGTATGGCCGTTTACTGCCTCCAGGAGCTTAAAAATCTCCATTCCATACTTTATTGGACTACCTGCAGAGGTTAAAAAACCCCTCTCTTTCCATATAGCTCCATGAGCCTGCAACACTTCGAAGACGTATTTTGAGTCTGTATAGATATTAACCCTCTGTCCCTTCGCAAGTTCAAAGGCTCTAGTGTGGGCAATCAGTTCTGCCTTCTGAGCTGATGTATTGCTCGGTAAGGTTTTATAAGTGCATACTTTAAAAACTTCTCAATAAGTGGCACCAATCCCCTTCTCACCTCGAGTCTGATGTGATACTGTGGCACACTTGGGGGTGTCACCCCTTGTCAGCTCTACACTGCGTCAGCAGTGCCGGTGGGGGCTGGAAATTCCTGGGTGGTTGGCAGGGAAGCAAAGTCCTTAGCCGGCAGTCTGGCCATAAATCTGCCAGGTCTTAGGAGGAGGGAATCTGATAAGGGCCAGGCTTGTCCGAAGCGTACTTGCCGAGTCAGGAGTCCAGAAGCGACGTCAGTAGAGGTCCGGGATCAAGTGCCAAGGGGTCAGTCCGAAAGAGGGTGCCAGGAAACTAGGAACACACAAGCCACGCCTGACGTTGCAGTCAGCAACAAGCTGCAGCCAAGGTGTGCCTTATAAAGAGCAGGGTTGACAGCAGGTGTGAGCCCTCAGCGTTTGGGCCTTAAGGAGACAGGCCTGCCTCTCTTCTGCCTGACCTTCTGCTGTCTACGTTCTGCAGGTGAGGGGGGAGTATCCTGTGCACTGTCTGTGTCTGGCTGCAGGGCCTCTGCTGTATCTGGGGTGCTCTGCAGCTGAGGGGGAGAAGGAGCTGGATTCTCAGGAGGCTCCTCCATGTCTCCTTCTGAGTCTGCTGCTCCTGGGTCTGCTGCTGTTATCCTCATCTGAGGAGTCCTCTGACGGGGCCATGACACCCCTGCCTTAAGCTCCACCTTTACTGGGACTGCCCACTTCGCTCGGCCAGGGCTCTCTTTGAACCACACCCATGGCATAACAGCATCTAACACTGCAGAAGGCACTTCCTCAGGGCTTCCTGGTGCCAATAATAGGCATAATGGCATTTGCCACGACTCCTCCACGGGGATTTTCATAGTAATTCTGTCCTCAGTAAAAGTGATCTGAGCTCTCAGTTTACACAGCAAGTCTCTACCCATAAAGGGGATAGGGCATTCAGGCATATACAGAAACTGGTGAGAAACTTGTCTTTCCCAATTTTGCATTCCATTGGCTGGATGAGAGGCCTCAAGGCTCTTCTGCTTGTTGCCCCAATGACAGGAACTTTAAATTTACTCAATGGGCCTTTGCAACTTGTCACAACTGAATGAGTTGCTCCACTGTCTACCAGAAAGTCCATTGCCTCCCCTCCTATTGTCATTTTAACCAGGCCCTCTTTTTGGGGGGGAGATGGGAATATCCTCAACCCCCGGTCCCCGTCATTCCTGATCCGACTGCTCCAACATTCTCCAACAGGATTCTTCCCCGTTTTCGTAAGTTTTCCAACTCTTTCCTTTGTGGGCATTCCCGGCACCAATGGCCCTCCTTTTTGCAGATTGCACATTGATTGGGGCCCAACCGGGAGCCCCCCTGCCCCCCGCCATGTCCCACACTGGCACCTATGTGGAAACCTCATACTGGTGGTCAACAGTAGTGATCAGTAGCAGCGGCTGATGTTATATGATGAAAGGCGTAGCTGTGATGCTCCATGGGAACACTCTTACTGTCCCTGAGATTCCTTGTGGAAGTCCAGGAGTTCCTGAATCTATTCACTGAAACTATGTTTAGGTGTTGTTGATATTCATACAATTGCTTTCATTCAGTGCTTTCACCACAATTTTATCCTCACAACAAACCTGTGAGGTAGGTTAGGCTGAGACAATGTGACTGGCCCAAGGTCACTCAGGGCTCATCCAGACGACTGCAAAATGTGTGACATGCCCGCTATGTGTGTTTATTATTTTTCGGTCGTCCAAATGACGTCTCGCGCTGTTACGCATTTTCGCGGGTTAAATCCGCTCCTTGCAATACCAGCAAAAATGCAATTTGCTGTTTAAAATCGGGAATCATCCGCTGTGCCTTCAGGAGTTAGGATGCAATACCGCGGATTTTACAGCTGATGGGTGGTTCTTGGGCGTTTCCTCTTGCCCCTTCTCCTCATTCCAGCCAATCACGTATCTGCACTTTTGTGCATGTGCGAGAATAAGCCCAGGAAAATTGAACCAATCATCGCAATGGTGGGGTGTTGGGGGGGGGGGGTTCTGCAACTAATGCGCAGATGCATTTTATTTTTTGCCAGCCTGCAAACTGGGCAGCCGCTCTGGGTGAGATCCGCAATGTACAGCAAGCGAGAAAGGGGGGATGGTCGGTTTTAGCCTGCCTCCGAAAGCTTTGTCAATTTCATTGTACTTGCTGGGGGTTTTGCTTCAAATCGGAAAAGCATACATTTGTTTAAGTGTAATATCGCAAATGCAAACAAGAAAAGGGCTTCTGGTCGGTTTCAAGCCTGCTGGGAAAGCTTTGTCAATTTCATTCTCCATGGTAAGGCAGGCGTGAAACCGACCAGCAGCCTTTCCTTCCAAGGCGAGAACTCCTTTACAGCCATATTGTGCTTCGTTGCAAAGGGGGAGAGGAGCATACGTAATTTTTTTGCTGACCAATTGGTTGCTGGGGGAGGTTTTAGAGGCGGAGCTTGGAAAAAGCAAAAAGAATGTAGGGGTCTTACCGCTGCATGTGCGGGTGCAAAAAAACATTTTTTTTAATTGGGAAAGAGCGAACTAAAAGGCAAAGTGAGGACTATCAGATGACAAACCAAATATGGAAACCGTGGATTATCCCGCTCCATTTGGATAAGCCCTCAGTGTACTTCATGCCTGAGTGATGATGTGAACCTGGGTCTCCTCAATCCTTGCCTCAGTCTAACCACTACACCACACAGGTTCACTCCACTGTGTTTTCATTTATATTACATTACCCTCATTGGTCAGAATCTTTCAGAATGCAGTGCTCATGCAGCAATTCAGTAGACTTTTCTGCATCTGGCATCTTTTGTGGTGATCCATTCTTTTTTCTTTCTTCCTTGGCATTTAAGGATACAAAAATAACTGCCCCGGGCCCCATCTGCCCCATACATTTAAAGTACTACAATACCATTTTAAAAAGTCATGGCTTACCCCAAGGAATCCTGGGAACTGTAGTTTTTTAAGACTGAAAGTTTTTAGGAGATCCCTATTCCCTGCAGAACCACAATTCCCAGAGTTCCCTGGGAAGAGGGACTGGTTGTTATACCACTCTGAGAATTGCCTCCTAAGAACTCTCAGTACCCTTAACAAATTACAGTTCTCAGGATTCTTTGAGGGAAGCCATGACTGTTTAAAGTGGTACTTTTTATATATGGTGCAGATGTGGTTTTGATGTCTGAGCCATTAAAAAGTAAAAGAGGGTGTATGTGTGGGGAGCTGAAATATGAAATATGGTATTGTCTTCTAAAGCTTTCCTTTGTTTTGTGCTTTTTATATCTACCAGTATCAATTTTAATTCCTCCCCGTTTCCCTAGTGATTGTATTAAAAGGCCAAAACAACAAGAAGGCTCAATCAAATGCTTAGAAGAGAGAATGGGAAGCAGCAAAAATTAACAGAAATCCGCACTTGTCAAACCCTAGCTGCAAACAAGCTGAGGAAACCTATGTCTCTGTTTCAGTGGTCTCTTTCTGTTAAAACCACCCAAAGCATTTCTTGTAACAAAAATAAGTAAACCATTTTCAGACAGGAGAATGATTTTTAAGTTGGCAGTGTCCTTTTAATATTTCATTTTTATCTCCTGCTGTAAATGACAAATTGTTCTGTGTTTTATATCATATCCCTCTAGGCAAACTGGTCATGGGATGTACTTTTTGTCTTTGTCCTCTTTCCCTCCCCCCCCTTTCCTTTTTCCTTTTTCCTTTTACTTGGAGAAAAAGCAATAAAATAGAACAATAAAAAACTTAAAATACTCAAATAGATACTATAGTAATGAGCACCTTTGAGATGCCAATAAATATAAGCAGGAGAAGAGAAAACCAAGACGAGACAGATCCTGGGTTATGTATAATTTGTGCTAATAAAAATAAATTGAAGTTCTGTGCCAAGGATGGCTGGAGGTTGCAGCCTGTTTAGCTACAATGCATTCTAAACAAATGTTCATATATTTTCTTGTTTTCACACTGTATTTTGCTTCTGCTAGTCAGAAAGTAAACAAAGAGACCAAGAAGGTCTATGCAGACCACTAACATTGTGGTCCTGGTCAGGCATTCTGCAATGGCCGTGGTCCAAAGGGGGGAGGCAGAGGCATGTGGCCAAGCCCACCCCCTCTGGCACATCTCCATCTCCTTTTTTCCCAGCCCTCCACAAGGTGGAGGGCAAAGTTCTAAATTGGGGAGCCTCCTGTACTCATGGAGCCTCCTTGCATGACTTAGAACCCTGATTGTTCAGGCAGGTCCTCCCTTTTGCTGGGCAAGCACGTACTAGAGCAATTTCTCCGGAAATGAGAGAGGGCAGGCAAATGAGTGAGCAGCAGTGGCAAGGTGCAGCTCCAAGGGGTTCCAAGGGTGGTGGGCCGTCCAGGGTGGTGGAGCCTTGACATCTGCCCAAGGATGATAACCCCTGGCAGCCACTCAATGCAGTGCACCTATATCACATATTACTTCCTCTGTGTGCTGGAGGGGTGGGCACACTTGCTCGCTTCTCCACCATCTGAAAGGTTTTGACACCCAGGCAAAGGTCAGAGCCAGCTCTAGGCCCTGTTATGTCATCTTTCTTCTCCCTCCTTCTTGGAGGAACAAAGATAGGGTATGTCATTGGCTCCATAACTTGAGGTTTCATGTCCCATTCTGTACCAGTTAGAGCAATAATGCTTTGTTGAGAATGAAGTCAACATGACTCACAGCTCACCGATCTCTTCCCAAACATCATGAGCTGATTTCAGCTGTCCAATAGGCATATGGTGGAATCTACCCTCTCTTTAATTTAATATTAACCCAGCTCCCACACTCTTTGTGAAATGGCTTTTGTTGTTTGTTTCCAAACAGACACAGCAGAGAATCCTTTTCCTGAAACAGCCAGTTGCTTGCTATGCTGTTTTCAGTGATCTTGTCTTCTAGTCAACACATTCGCCCTGACACCCCTGGGTTTTTCTGGTACAAACAGCTACCTATCAGGGGATTTGCTCATATAGCTGATTGCCACTTCATGTAGAGCCTGTCTTTGACCCAAATAGTAGCCAGGGCTACTTGGGCAAAGCCTTCTTGGAAAAGCAGCAATTACACAACTCAGCTGTTCAGTGGGGATGTATCCTGTTCCAGGCAAAGGCCACAAGGGGATCAGAGAAAGCAGAAAAGGAGGCAGGACAACGGACAGCCCAGAGAGGAGCTGCGGGAACACTGGGGGGGGGGATAAAGACACCTAGGAGCAGTAGATTAGGATGTTGCTTCAGCAAAAACATGGAGCTGATTGGTGGTTTAAATAGGCTTTAGGTAGGACACAGTCTCTGGCTCCAACCCCTCTGGGAAGCCATTAGTGCTTAAAGGGGGACATACGCAGTTCCTTGTTTGCTGGCTCCAGGTGTGCTAGGGGGCCCTCCTGCTCAGCCACATGACCTCCTCATGTTGTGATGGTGGCAGTAATGCAGTTCCCTGAGATTCTTCCTTCACAATAGTCTCAGGTTGAGTTTTGCCTTCTGGATTTCACTGTGTGAGAGAGGAGGGTTGAGAGAAAGGTTGCCAGGCCCAGCCTGCAAGAGGTCTTCTGTATCTTTAAAAGTTGTGCAGGGGGAAGGGAGAATTCCATCTCAGGCCCTGAACCTGGCAACCCTAACACCCAGTCTCCTGCCCTCGGTGTCCTCAGAACCTTCACCTATTCATAGGAGGTCCTACACCTTGGCCATGGTGGGAGGGAACGAAACCCAGCCCCCATTATACCTCTGGAACAACTTCCCTAAGTGTGGCTGATGGCTGGATAAAGAAGACAAGCAATGTGCTTAGCATCTGTTTGCACTTGCAGTTCCTCATCCTAGCAGCCACATATGTTTCACACACACCCATTTTGCCTTTCCTCCTTCATTTTTCCTGCACCTTAACCCTTAAGCTTACTAAATCCAGTCAACTGGAGGCCTGCTGGAAAGTTAGGTGGCTGCCACTGCAACATATTAATTTAAAGCGGCTGCTGTAGAAGGAACCAATAGTGTAGTGGCAAATCCAAACATACAGGGTCTCTTCACGAAAGCCATGTCACGCCCCCTCACAGCCACACCCCTTTTCCACTTTCCCTCATCTCCCTTGCTCTTTGTGTTGTCTCCGAGTCCACACTCTGCTACAACAGATGTCCCTAGCAGCCAATCAGTATGAAAGAGGAGGTTTTGTGTTAGCTACTGAGAAGAGTCTTCTCAGTGACTGACTTGCCTCCTTTCACTCTGGTTGGCTCAGATCAGCATGAAGTGACAAGGACTCTTCTCAATGGCTAACACACTCTCCTTTCATGCTAATTAGCTCATATATAGAGACCTGGTTGGGACCCTGCTTCCAAAAAAGCGAGGGTCAAGACCTCCTCCAACCCCAGATTACTACCTCCCAGCAACCCTTTTGAGCTAGCCAATGCCCTCCGCATGGGCCAGATTCCATTTGTAGACTGCCCATTGCCAAACCTTAAGCTGGAGATACAGATGTGAACATAAGAATGTAAGAAGAGCCCCTGCTGGATCAGGCCAACGGATCATCTAATCCAGCATCCTGCTCTCACAGTGGCCAACCAGGTGCCCCAAGGGAAGCCACAAGCAAGACCTGAGCACAACAACACTCTCTCCACTTGTGCTCCCCAGTAACTAGTATTCAGAGGCATACAACCTGCAAAAGTTTGCTTCCACATGGGCATGCCTCCTGTTGGATCAGAAAAGCTCTGATCCATCAGTACGCTCAATGTATTATATAATCTGTTGGAAGTTATTTCCTGTAACAGAATAGCACCTCCCTGAGGGCTATTGTTCTTATGACTTAGCACCATGTTTACAATGGATGTCCTGTATCTGCCATCTCAGCAATCTAAACTGGTCATGTACTCAGGGAATGATCAGGGAGTGATCAGCTTATGACCGGAAGTGTGCCAGGACTGCTGTATTGTTGCAAGCTGGATGTTAGCCAACCAGAGTGTGGAAACTGTAGTATTACTTTATATGGAATTCTTCCTGCAAGTCGTTTACCTAGGGGTATAAAAACCAGAGCACCCACACTGTTTGCTGCTTGTGTGAGTGCCTTATTAATAAACTTTTAAACTGTCATCCGGCATCTTCATTTTGACCAGAGCGAGGAACGGGCTCATTTTTCCCATAACAAATCCAATCACAAATGTTTGCGTTTTCTGATTGCAGGGAGAATTCTAGACCTCCTGATTATTGTTTTTTTAAATTCTTCTTCTTGCAATTAGCTTACTTCTTTAATCATTTGCATAGCCCTGTTTTAAGCACATATTAATGTCACTGCTAGGTTTAAGTAGGTAGAGTTGGTGCAGGGTTGGTGCAGGGGTCAGTACAGATGGGCACTCAGCAGAGGACCCAAACCACTGCCAACCCCCTAGAGCAGGGGTGGAGAGCTTTTTTCAGCACAAGGGCCACATTCCCTTCTGGACAGCCTTCCAACAGCCACAGGCCAGTGGGCAGGACCAAAGGCAAACGTGGGTGGCATAACTAGTGTGAACTTTACCAAGGCCACATTCACACCATACATTTATTACACTATGATCCCACTTTAAACTGCCACAGCTTCCCCTAAAGAATCCTGAGTTTGTGAAGGGGGCTGAGAGTTGTTAGGAGACTTCTATTCCCCTCACAGAGCTATAGTCCTCAGGGTCCCTGGGAAGAGGGACAGACTGTTCAACCACTCTAGAAACTAGCTCTGTGAGGGGAATGTTGGAAGGGGGCAAGAGCAACTCCTGTTTTGTTCTTTTGTTTATGTTCCAGAAGGGAGATAGAGTGAGGGTCCTCCAGATAGATAGGCTTGTTTACTTTTACCTGTGATGCTCTGACTGACTTCCTTCTGTCGCTAGACTGTGACATCTTTTGGGAAGCTTACCTGCCCCTCCTCCTTCTGCCCTTTCCATTGCTTGTTCTCCTGCTGTCCAGGAGAGAGGAGACATCCCTTTGTCTCTGCTCTCTCCAAGCATGGGGCTAACTCCCGCACCTGGGTGTTATGCCTCCAACTTCGCTAGTTAGTTAGAACTAGGTATGCCTTTTCTATCTACATTGTATTTCTATAAATAAAGTAGCTTTTCTTATTTTACTAAGGGCTTATCCAAATGGAGCGGGATAATCCATGGTTTCCATATTCGGTTTGTCATCTGATAGTCCTCACTTTGCCTTTTAGTTCGCTCTTTCCCAATTTAAAAAAACACTTCTTTGCACCTGCACCCGCAGCGGTAAGACCCCTACATTCTGTTCGCTTTTCTAAAACCTCCCCCAATCAACCAATTGGTCAGCAAAAAAATTACGTATGCTCCTCTCCCCCTTTGCAACGAAGCACAATATGGCTGTAAAGGAGTTCTCGCCTCGGAAGGAAAAGCTGCTGGTCGGTTTCATGCTTGCCTTGTTTGTATTTGCGATATTATGCTTAAATGAATGTATGCTTTGCTGCCTTTATTGATATTTAAGGAGATACACACACTGGCAATTGTACTTATTTCTCCAAAAAAGCAAGAAACGTGTCACCCCCCCCTTCTCCTTTTCCTTCCCAGGGAGAATGAAATTGAAAAAGCTTTCCGGAGCAGGCTTGAAACCGGCCAGAAGCCCTTTTCTTGTTTGCATTTGCAATATTACACTTAAACAAATGTATGCTTTTCTGATTTGAAGCAAAAACCCCAGCAAGTACAATGAAATTGTCAAAGCTTTCGGAGGCAGGCTGAAACAGACCACCCCCCCTTTCTCACTTGCTGTGCATTGTAGATCTCACCCAGAGCGGCCGCCCAGTTTGTAGGCTGGCAAAAAATAAAATGCATCTGTGCAGTAGTTGCAGACCCCCCCCAACACCCCACCATTGCGATGATTGGTTCAATTTTCCCGGGCTTATTCTCGCACATGTGCAAAAGTGCAGATACGTGATTGGCTGGAATGAATTGAAGGGGCAAGGGGAAACGCCCCCAAACCGCCCATCAGCTGTAAAATCTGCGGTATTGCATCCTAACTCCTGAAGGCACAGCGGATGATTCCTGATTTTAAACAGCAAATTGCATTTTTGCTGGTATTGCAAGGAGCGGATTTAACCCGCGAAAATGTGTAACAGCGCGAGACGTCATTTGGACAACCGAAAAATAATGAACGCATATAGCGGGCATGTCACACATTTTGCAGTCGTCTGGATGAGCCCTAAGTCTCCAGTCTCAGTGATGCTGATGCAGGGTAAAAGCCTGCTTTCTTAGGCAAACGCACACACACGCTAGCACACTCGCATTTCAACATCTGCTGTTACTCTGCTGCTGTGGTGTTGCTTTAAACGAAATTAAGCACACAATTACACACAGTGCAACAAGGAATAGGGGTTTTCTGACAACTCTCAGCACCCTTCATAAACCATACCTTCCACTATTCTTGGGATGAAGCCATGGCCTTTTACTAATAGTGGAATAAATGTATGGTGTGAATGTGGCCCTCGGCTAGTTTCTACACACACTCACACACCCCTCTTTATCCTTCACCCAGTTGAGCAAGAAGCATTATCCAAGATCAAGGATACCTTCCAGCCGGGGAAAAATTCTTGGAGTGCAAAGCAGGGCCAGTGAGGGGTGTGGCCTGGGAACAGTTCTGAGGGCCAGTTAGAGAGGCCTAGCAGGCCACATTTAGCCCCTGGGCCTGAGGTTCCCCACTGCCCTACACCCCTGGCCGCTTCTGCTGCTGCCCCTCCCTGCTATGGCTCCCTGTTCAACTGCCCTCCTACACATGAGCGAAGGAGCAGCAGCCTCTGCTTGCCTAATTTACTCCTAATTTGTACTATTAAGCTGTGTTGATTTATCTTGATGCAATTACTATCTGTGACTACTAACTCAGATTAAAAATTTAAAATAAAATTTGCCTTTTCTTTCAAACTCTGCTGGCTGCAAGAGCTGTGACTTCAATATATTCGAATCAGACCTCCCCAACCCCTGACTCAGCAGCTAAGATGTTATGGAATGTTTATAGACATTCCAATTGCTTAAGTGCTTTTAAAACTGTCAGTACAAAAAAGCCTACAGACAAACGGGGCTGTATGTTGTCAATGGAAAGGGGTTCAGCAGCCAAGGGTGTAAGCAACACTGTTGCAGTTCTGCTGTTAGGACTGTGTGTGTAGGAGGAAAACAGATGACTGGTGGAGTGAACAGAGTGTTTATAGGATTATTCTGTGTGATCTGTGCAAGAACTTTTGAAATCCATTCTTTATCATCAGACTCTGTCAGCATATAACACTTCTTCTCAGAGACCTGCACTGGTTGCCAATTTGTTACTGGGCCAAGTTCAAGGTGTTTCTATTGGCATATAGAGCCCTTAACAGCTTGGCACCAGTTTACTTGCCGTACCCTGTATGTGCCCACTCGATCACTTCACTCTACAGAGCAGGCAGTGTAACAGGTCCCACATAATACTTGTTCTGCATTTGTAGGAAATGGTTCTTTTAGTGTGGCAGCACCTACACTTTGGATCTCCCTGACTCTTGACATCAGGCAGGCGGCCTTCACTGTACTCTTTTTGGCACCTGCTTAAAACATTTTTGTTTAGGCAAGCCTATCTAGATGCATAGATACTGATGTACTTTAATTTCTTTTTAGTCTTCTGCTGTTTTTAAGCATTTTTAAAAATGCTTTTAATGACTTGTTTTTAATTGTTTTTATTGATAGTTTTAATGTGTTTTGTAAACCGCTTAGAGATTTTTTACAATCAAGCAATATATACATTTTGTTAAACAAATACAATAAACAAACTTTACACAAGAAGGTAGCCTAGACACAAGGAAGATGTGAAATGCAAAAACCACATTTGTGAATATACCAGGCTTTTCACTTGTCTGAAAGGTCCAAGCTAGATGCAACTCCAACCTTTATTTATTTATTTAGCTAAAAGCTGCTGTGGGGTATATGTGCATGTGTGTGCATGTGTGTGTGAGAGAGAAACTATATTGGAGTTGTAGTGCAAGGTATGCGTGTGTTAACTCCCCTCTTCCATCTTCTGATCCAAATCTCCTGCCCCCAGCCACAGATGGTTTTAGCTTAAAAAAATCTCTAATGCCACATCTAGTTTGGCTGTACTTTAAGCATGAGAAGAAATTAGAGTCTTATGAGGCTTCTGGCTTGGAAATAATGGAAAGGGAGTTATCCTGCAGCCTTTGATGACTGGCATGGCTGTGTCTTCTGCTACTTCTGGGGAGAAGGAAGGTTCACTACACTGGTGGCATCTGTATAAGAGAGAGTGTTATGCATTGAACTAGAGTTTGTAGGAACTGCAAGAGCTCATTAATAAGCCCATGAAAACTACTAAAAAAAAAGAGAGGAAACATCTAGGGTCAGGCCAACCTCAAATCCTGTGAGAACAAGCAATGGGGTCATTTGGCTAGGGTTGCAGTCTTATGCATAGCCTGTTGAACTCAGAGGCACTGTGTGGATTAACAGGCATAGAACTATCCAACTGGGCTGCATATCAGATCTCCCAGGGTAGCCTGAAGGTTGGTAAACACATTATTTCTTTGTGCTCAGTGAGTCACAGAGACAACAGTGCAGCACAAGCCACCAGTTCTAGGAAGCAGCAGAACCAAAGGACTTTCCAGGAGGATCCATAACGTGATATGTGTGTGACTGAATGCCAAGTTACCAATCAAGTTTTGGCAATGGTGTGTTCATTATCAAGTACCTTACATGCCAATATTCATGGATGATTAAGCATAATTAATGAATACTTTACCTGTGATGGCAAATGGTGGCTAACTAATTTTTGTGTATATGAAATGCACTTGTAGCTATGCCAGCTGTGAATAAAATAGACAGGATTAGTTGGAAGTAGTCACGGGTTTTCTGAGTCCATGCCAAATGCAGAGCAGAAGAGATAAGTCATCATAGAGTTGGCTTGGCAAGTGATGTGCCTTTGCTTGTCTTCTCTGTATGTAGGTTATGATTAAATTATTATGATTATGATTTATTACATTTGTATACTGCCCCATAGCCGAAGCTCTCTGGATAGCAAGTTGATGGTCATATTTTGTGGGCAATGGTGTCCTTTAGAAAGAGCTGGTGCCACAGTCACACCCCCACCTCCACTCACCCCAAGGCATTTCAGACCTCAGGGAATGCCCAGATCTCTTACCAGTTCACTAATTGTAATGTCTGCTTCTGCACATGGAGCAATTATTTTTATGAACACTTAAAAGTGCTTATATATTAAGTTTCCATGCCAAACGCACAAATCCTTTGGCTTAAAAATGTGTGTGTGTGAGAGAGACAGAGAGAGAGAATGCTCAGTACATAACTGTGCTATAGTTATTATGGATATAAAAAGAGAAGGTTACTATGAATATTGCCTCTCCCCATATTGAAACTGCTCTTTTCTCCCCCCCTTTCCAAAATGGCATCTTGTTTGCAAGGACCTGTAAGCCAAAAAAGAAGGACTCCCCTTTTTTGTTGTTGCTTGGAATTAAGCCAAAAATCCAAAAGAGAGATACCTCTTTTTGTTGTTGCATTTGGAATTGTTTTGAATTTTCATTTATTTGGAAATATTTACATATTGCTTAATAATAGAACTCTCTAATCAATGGACACAATAAAATTACCAATAAAACACAGCTAAGAAATCCACAGAACTGTTTAAAGAACAAATATACATGAGATAACCATCAATAAAACACAAATAAAAAGGGGGGAAACTTTTAAAACAAGCATAGATAATTAAATTATATGTCTGGCTAGGCTTGCTGAAATAATAATAAAAAAACACATTTTCAGCAGGCATCTAAAAGAATTATAGATAGGGTGCCTGCCTTGTGGCAATAGGTGCCAAATACAGGTGCTGCCACACTAAAATATTGGCTTCTCTCAAATGCAGAAGAAACACATATAGTACTTGTAAAAGTGCAAATTCTGCAGATGAAAGGGATCAAATAAGCATGTATGAAGCAATAAATAAGGAATGCCTATACATATTTTTGTGACTATCAAGGCACTCATCCTGTCCTCCCTTTACAAAATTAACATGGTACAGAAAGCAGCACATCTTCTTGCATATTACTCAAATGCCACTGACTCGAACCTCAACTGGAGTGTTAAGGGGTAGCCTACAAGGTCATTTTTGCACCTGAGCCTGGATCTTCTGTCCTTTCTGTTTTTTTTTTTTAAAAAAAACTTTTAAAAAACTTTTACAGGGCAGTTTTCCCTCTGAAAAGCAGCCTAAATTTGTATCTCTACATAAAAATTAGCACCTGTACCTTTTATGCAAATGGATCTTGTCTAAGGGATGCATCTTCTATTAAAATAATAATAACAGAAATCCAGTTATTCTCAGGATATTTATAACATCTCATGTAAATGGATTCCATTGCTTCACACGAAGCAATCCTATCTTTACTTTATGTGCTTTATCTTGGTTTGATTATGTATCTGTGGGGAAGAGCCATCGCTTAGAGGTACAGCATCTGCTATGCACACAGAAGGTCCCGGGTTCAATCCAAGGCATCTCCAAGTAGTGCTGGGAGAGTACACTGTCTGGAACCCTGGACCGCTGTCAGTCAGTATAGACAATACTGAGCTAAATTGGCCAATGGTCTGCGTCAGTATAAGACAGCTTATGTTCCTATCTCTTAATCAATAGTGGCTTACAACTAGGGATGGAAGGATCTGTCAATTTAACTTCTCTCATTTTCTCATTTTTCCAATATTAAATCCAGTTATCCACATTTCTGCAGCAATTTGTGGTATTTAAAAAAAATCATGAAAATTCTTAAGCATTTTAGCGTGAATTTCTCCTAATACACTAATTTTTGCAGGCAGTTTTGACATATCTACACATTTTTGCAAGCAATTCCTCCTAATATAATGCATTTTTGTATGCTATTTTCATTAATATATTCATTTCTATGCATAACCTTACCCTAATATAAGGATACCTAATTTTTGTAAACATTGGTTGGAGAACTGCATCACAAAATATGAATGCGTGCGAATTTCGAAGGATGTCTGTGTTTCAACCCTCATATTGTTTCGGAAAGTGCAGATTTGATAGGTTAGGCTTCAAAGGCAAACTGAACTGACTTTCTCTTCCCTCTCTACTTACAACTTCCATGAGCTGCCAAGGTGAGAAGCAGGGAACTTCCAGATCTGAGCTCTGCTACCTTTTGTGGTGAGCTGCCCTGATAGGGTTGCCACGTTCAGGGCCTGAGACCGATCTTGTATCTTTAGGAGAAGAGAAATTCAGCCAAGTGCAGGTGTTCTTGCAACACTGTAATGGGAAAAACCACAAGGGGGAATTCTCCCTTCCCCCTGAACAATTTTTAAAGATACAGAAGACCTCTTGGAGGCTGCCTGGATACAGGATCAGGATAAAGGATAAAGATACAGGATAAAGATACAGGATCAGTCTCAGGTCCTGAACCTGGCAACCCTATGCCCTGAGCTTAACACTGAAGGTTGACATGGCTGCAACCCAGGCCTCAGAGTGTCTCCCCTCTACCCTGTCAGCGGATCTGGTGGGACTGTATGTAAAAAGCGTCCAGGTCAGGACTGGGCTTTGTCAGGACAAGTCAGACTTGACCTTGTCTACCAGCCAGGTAGTTTCCCCTCATGCCCAAGTCCCAGGGTCTTGTGCATCTGGATTCTCACATCAGCAACACGCTGGGCTGCCTAAAACTCAGTATTCCAAGAATTAGTGGTGATTTTGACTCCATATTCTTTCATCACAAAGAAATCTATTTCATCACACATTTGGGGTTTTTTCTGTGAGTGTGTTGTCTAGGTGTGGAAAAGAAATCAAATTAATGCTGACGACAAAAAGAGGAAACAAATTTCCCTGCTCCCTTTTTACATGCATATATATGCTAGAGAACAATTGTGGAATCCCTTGGGATGCACTCGACAAGACCTGTTTCCATCCTAATCTACAGTGATTCCTTAGCAATTCATGGAGAGAGAGAGACAAAAATAATCTATAGTTCTGTCAAAAACACTTGAATAAATGAGTGTCTGAGAAGCATGTTCTCAAGTGCCTGAGAGTCATTAACTGCATTGCAAAACTCTCATGAGAATTTTCCAGCTCAAAATCTCCTTGCTCACCCTTAGCATAATGATGTAAAAAAACTAATTATATTTTATTTGCCCATCAAAAGAAAATATGACTTGCCCTGGGCAAGCGAGTGACAGCAGCATCTTGCAAGGCTTCTTTGGAGAAAAGCTGGATGGTGTCCAAAGCTTTGCATAAACCACTGGCTGATTTATCTGTTCACATTCAGCATTTTCCAGCATGAGGTCTCTAGTATGAACCACACTGGAAAATGTTTGACTAGTGCAGTAGTGTCGTCGCAAATAGAGACATGCAGGATTCCTTTCTGAGTCATGTCACGCCTTCCACTGCCACCCCTTCTAAGGTTATACCACTGACACAATTGGGGCTTGCATAATTGACTTGGAAAGCTACAGCAATAAAGAAAAAAAAACCCATGATGTTATATGGAAGCTTCACTCTTTCATCTCAGTCCTCATGGATAGATTCCTTCCCATTTGATTCACCAGCACACGTAGATTAACCAACTCCCTTGCACACTTACATAGCCCCCAAATTACCCATCGGCCTTCCACAAGATAATGATCTCTGCCCCCCCCGAACAACACTCACCAGCCAAGCACTGTGGCCTGCAAGTACTTTACAACCTGAATGTTTGTAATTTCATATAGACAGCAAATACGAGTTTGTCAAGTCTCTATTTTGGTCACAGACTTCATAGACCTGCCTACCTTTGTCAGATGAGACTATTACAGGTAACTTTTCTTTTTCCTTTTTTGGAGACAACTCTATCTCAGTATATTAAAGAAAGAAGCAAGTCTAGGAAGATCCCCTTCTAGGATGCACACCTTAACATGGTGAGGGGATTTGTGAGTGTTGAAGAAGCTGAGAGCAATGCCATCAGGAATCCAGACCAAGTGGCTAGACTCCTAGCAGGGGCACCCAAAGCGGAATGGTCAAAGCTGAGGCACCAGACTAAGATGCATCCAGACTCAGAGGAAGGCAATGGTAAACTACTTCTGAATACCTCTTACCATGAAAACCCTATGAATAGTCTATCCAAAATGCAACATGAGATAGTGCTGGAAGATGAGACCCCCAGGTCAGATGGCACTCTTTGAGTTACTGGGGAAGAACAACGGACAAGTACAAGTAGTGCTGTGACTAATGATGCAACTGGGTCAAAGCCAAAAAGAAGCCCAGAGGCTGATGCACACAGATGCAAATGGAGAGTACGGAGTTGTATGATGTACACAGTAGGAACATGGAATGTGAGAAGTATGAACCAGGGAAAGTTAGAAATTGTCAAGCAAGAAATGGAATGTATCAACATTACAATACTTGGAGTGAGTGAATTAAAATGGTTGGGAATGGAACATTTTCAATCAGGCGACTACAAAATTTTATGCAGGAAATGAGAAATTAAGAAGAAACAGGGTTGCTTTAATAGTGAGAAATGATGTAGCAAAAACAATTAGGAGCTATAACACAAGGTCTGAGCGAGTTATATCAGACTCAATGGGAAACCTATTAACACAACTATCATCCAAGTCTACGCAGTGGCGTCACTAGGCTTGGTGTCACCCGGTGCGGTAACTCATGGTGTCACCCCCATGGACCTCCTCCCATACCAGACCATACAGAGTCCTTAGTAATGTTTTTTGTACTAGTGTTACTCGTAAATCGTAATTCCCATATATCACTGAATGTAATGGAAATAGTAGTGACATAAACTAGCAAAATTAAAATTACACCTTTAAATTACAATATCATACGCACAGCCCAAATCTTGCTCTTATCACTAATGGGAGTTAATTATCTTGCATATGCCCATAGTAAATTTTCAGATACTTTCAGACCCTCAGCAATTTTCAAGTGGTCTATGTAGAAGAAAAGTTTGGGAACCCCTGGTATAAGACATCTGCTTATGTCCCTATGCTGCTCTCACCCCTCATTTAGGTGCCTGGGATGCTTGCGTGTGGACATACCTCCTTACAAGTGATTCTTAATAATAAGTCTCCAGACACAAAGTTACATAGGTATTTATCAGTTGTTTAGTAGAAAATTCAGGTGCAGAGTCCCTTCATGATAGTTGCAGCCACATACACCCTTTTTTGCTCCTGGATTAAGAATGAGATCTTTGTTAATGCATTCTCTCACAACAAACATCTCTAGGAGCCAATCAGCATGTAAGTGGAGAGCATTAGCAACTGAGAAGAGTCTTCTCAGTGGCTGACTCACCTCCTTTCACTCTGATTGGCTCCAATCAGCAGGAAAGGCAAGGAAGCATATTAGAAGACTCTTCTCAGTGACTAACACACTCCCTTTTCATGCTGACTGTAGGATGCTTGGAGACATAGGGACCCTGCTCCCAAAAAAGTAGAGGGACTAAGACCTCCTGGGTGACTAGCCTCCTGGTGCTTATGGACATGACCGTAATATATTTTGTGACATGCAAGTTCGATATTATTTATTAAATGTGTTTAGGATTACACTGATGGCATTCTCAAATATGTACTTTCACACAGACTTTGGTTTTCCATAACACAATGTTTGTCCAAGCCTCCACACTTGGGGGGGCACTACTTGCACACCCCTTCCATAAGCATATCAAAGTTGGATACACACCTGAACCAAGACCCAGGCAAAAGGGCACTCAAAACAAAAAGGTAATTACAGTGGCTGAGTAGATCTTATACAGTGGTTATACTGACTGGGCAGCCACTGTCCTTCATATTTTACAAAATACTTTTTCCTATACAAAGATTAAATTTCTGTGTATGAAAAAGTAATATATGAAGTGGTCTCAATAGTGAGAAAAGTAAACAAGTGAATGGTGATCCAAACGTTTTTCATTGTCATGTTATGAAGCTAGCTGCCAGATGATGTATCACCTTCCCTACGCATGCAGCGTAGACTGAAAAAACAGCACCCAAGCCACCATTCAATACGTGCATGTGTTCTTTCCAACATGAATCTACAGGTCTCAAAAAGTAATGTGTGACAAAGTCCTCAAACACCTTACAACATGCCTCAAACATGGTCTCTTGTTCTACCAGCATGCCTTCACACCATCACTTTGCCAAAACATAAGGATAGGTAAATTGCTTTTAGGGAGGTTCACAATTATGATTTCCTATTTATTTAATCTAAAGATATTTAAAATACAGAAAAACAGCCAGGGGAAGATATTGGAGAAATATAAAATAAATACAAATTAAAAAGGGGTGGAGGTGAAGAGAACCTTAAATGTGCTACTCACCATCTGTCAGCCTATCCTCCCCTCAGGATGAAAACAATGGAGAACCATGACCACCCCCAGGAAGAAGGGCACACTTAAAATGTAGAGGAAAAAATCATCTACAACCATAGTGTGAAATCAAATACTTATTGGGACACAGTATAAAGAAATATTTATATAAACATGACTCTCAAATATGTTTGTGAATTACACAATCTGTAAATATATTTAAAGTGCAATCCGATGTTTGTTTACTCAGAAGCAAGTCCCAATGTATTCAATGGGGCTTACTCAAACTGGGAAGTGTGCAGAGAACTACAGCCTCAAGTGATAAGGAACTTGTTCTTTCAACTTGTTCTTTTAAGTTGAGACCTTATCCCAGTCTGAGTCTGTGTTGGAATTGCTTTTTAATATGTTTTAAGCCTTTTCTTTTTTTAAAAAAGATGTTTTTTAAAGCTTTTAAAAATATATTAAAATATCTTTGAAAATATTTTAAGTCTGTTTTTATGATGTTTTAAAGTGCTTTTAGTGCTTTTGTTTGCTGCCCTGGGCTCCTACTGGGAGGAAGGGTGGGATATAAATCAAATAATAAATAAATAAACTTTATTCACCCAACCCAAAATTCAGAATCATGCCTCTTTAGGCTGTTTTCCAACTGTTTATTCTTGCTTTATGGTTATTGGATTTTAAAGGGATTTATTTCTTATTGTGAGTTGCCTTGGTTTCCAACCCTACCTCACAGGGTTGTTGGAAAGACTCCATACACACACTGCAGATGTATAAATACATACAGCCCATATAATAGTTTATTGTCAAACCAGTTGGTCACTTCAGAAAAATCAGTATTAGTTTAAAAAAAATCAGTATTAGTTTCCTACAGAATAAAAACTGTAATACCTGCCTACTTGCTTTAAAATAGGACTGGACGGGGGACAGAAACAGTTAGAACACAAACACAATTCTTTTTTACATTCACTCAAAAGTCCCATTAATTTACAGCACATTCATAACTATGTCTACTCAAACATAAGTCCTATTGAATTCAATGGGATTTACTCTGGGCATATGGGATTAGCATGCTTTTACCCCCACAAAAGCAAGCACTGGGAAGGTTTTGAAAACACTACCCAGGATCTGACTCCTGCATAGAAGAGGGGAAAAAACTGAAATGTATATACTTACCCAATTTATGATATTTTCAGATAAACTGGGGGGGGGACCACCATTTTCTGGCATAGCAATGAGGTTTTCTAGACACTGCCCAGGTCAACCAAACTGGCTTCACACTGATTGCCTGCAATCCTGAATGGTCAGGGTTAGACTGAGCTATGGAGTGCTATACAGGACAGATTTGTTTTTTTAAAAAAGATTTAACAGTTGGGGTGGCTGACATTTTTATGTATATCTCGAGAACCGGACCACCTAGAAACTTAATTATTTTTTGTAAATTAAAGCTGAGAATCCGGGCCACCTAAGGGGCTAAATGGGCGCCAGGTGGCATGCAAAGAATCTGGGTAAAACCCAGCTAACCGGGCAATATGGCAACCCTAACTACAACTCCCATCAGCCCCAGCCAGCATGGCCACTGGATTGGGCTGATGGGAGTTGCAGTTCATACAAGTAACTTTTCTAAGCTCTGCCCAGAAGCCCATGCTTCTGGCACATGTCTTTCATCCACCAATCAGAGGAGCAGAAGACTTCCCCTGCTTCCACTGTTAACAAACAGCTCGCAAAATTCTCAAAACTTTAACAATCGGCTCTGGCGAGCCGGTATGAGCTGGCTCCAGCACACCCCTCTGATGGTGTCACCCGGGTGTGGCCCGCACCCCCCGCACCCCCTTAGTGATGCTCCTGAGTCTATGCTCCAACAGCAAATGCAGAAGAAGAGGAATTGGCAAGATTTTATGATGAAGTACAGGAAGAAATTGATCACACACCAAAACAAGATATGCTGATAATCATGGGGGCCTGGAATGCAAAAGTAGAAAACACAGAAGAACTAGGAATTGCAGAAAAATGGGGCCTAGGAGACAGAAATGAAGCAGGAGAAAGACTTATTGAATTCTGTGAAGCCAATAATTTGTTTCTTGCAAACACATTTTTTGAGCAACCAAAAGATGACTGTACATGTGGACATCACCAAATGGTCAATATAGGAATCAAATTGATTATATCATTGGTAGCAGAAGATGGAGAAGTTCCATACTTTCTGCGAAAACAAGACCAGGAGCAGACTGAGGTACAGATCATGAACTGGTAATACTGAAAATCAGAGTAAAGCTAAAGAAGACCAACAAAGTAATCATAATGTCAAAATACAATTTAAATAACATCCCAGAAGAATATAAAGATCAAATAAGGAACAGATTTGAGGCTTTAAACTTAGTTGACAAAGAACCAGAAGAACTATGGATTGAAGTCAGAGACTTTATCAGGGAAGAATGCAAAAAGACAATACCTCTAGTTAACAAGAGAGAAAGACCTCAGTGGATGAGTGAAGAAACTCTTAAAATGGTTAAAGAGAGAAGGAAAGCAAAAGCAAAAGGAGATAGAAACATGGTTAGAACCCTAAATGCAACAATACAGCGACTAGTACGTAGGGACAAGAAGAACTATTACAATAGTTATTGTATAGAAATAGAAGAGGACAACAAAAAGGGTAGAACAAGAGCCCTATTCCAAAAGATTAGAGAAATGAAAGGGAAATTTAAACCAAGAGTAATAATAATAATAATAATAATAATAATAATAATAATAATAAACTTTATTTCTACCCCGCCCTTTTCCCAATAGGACTCAGAGCGGCTTACAACTAAAAACATCACCATTAAAACATACAGAAATATACAATTAAAATAGAATTAAACTATGAGAAAAATTAAAAACCATAAAACATACGTTAAAAACAGCGGACAATTTAAAATAATAAAATCATATACTGTAGTCACCAATCCTATGACATTTCATCTTGGTCGTTCTCTATCCCAAATGCCCATTGAAATAAAACAGTCTTTACTTTTCGCCGGAAAGACGGCAAGGAGGGAGCTAATCGCACCTCACTCAGAAGGGAGTTCCATAGCCTAGGGGCGGCCACCGAAAAGGCCCTATCTCGTGTCCGTGTCATATGTACTTGCGAAGGTGTGGGGAGCACAAGAAGGGCCTCACCTGAAGATCTCAAATCCCGGACAGGTTCATGTAGGGAGATACGATCTGTCAAATAGCCTGGACCTGAGCCGTATAGGGCTTTGTAGGTCAAAATCAGCACTTTGAATTGTGACCGGAAACAAATTGGCAGCCAGTGGAGCTGTTGTAACAGGGGAGTTGTATGGTCCCTGTAACCAGCCCCGGTTAGCACTCTGGCTGCAGCTCTTTGTACCAATTTAAGTTTCCGAACAGTCTTCAAAGGCAGCCCCACGTAGAGCGCGTTACAGTAGTCTAAGTGGGATGTAACCAAGGCATGCATCACCCTAGTCAGATCAGGCAGCTCCAGGAACGGGCGCAGCTGGCACACCAGTTTTAATTGGGCAAAGGCGCTCCTGGATACAGCAGTAATCTGGGCCTCCAAATTCAAAGCTGAGTCCAAGAGTACACCCAAACTGCGAACCTGAGACTTCAGGGGGAGTGCAACCCCATCCAGCACCAGTTGAGTCCCTATTCCCTGATCTGCCCTCCGACTGACCAGGAGTACCTCTGTTTTATCAGGATTTAATCTCAACTTGTTTGCCCGCATTCAGTCCATCACTGATGCCAGACACTGGTTTAGGACCTGTATGGCTTCCTTGGCTTCAGGTGGAAAAGAGAAATAGAGTTGGGTGTCATCGGCATACTGATGGCACTGAACCCCAAAACCCCGGACAACCTCTCCCAGCTGTTTCATGTAGATGTTAAATAACATGGGGGACAAAACTGAACCCTGAGGGACCCCATAGGTCAATGGCCAGGGGGTCGAGCAGGAGTCCCCCAGTACCACCTTCTGGGTTCGGTCCTCCAGGAAGGACTGGAGCCACTGTAACACAGTGCCCCCAAGTCCCATCTCAGTAAGGCGGCCCAGAAGGATACCATGATCGATGGTATCGAAAGCCGCTGAGAGGTCCAGTAGAACCAGCAGAGACACACTCCCCCTGTCCAGTTCTCTGCGTAGGTCATCCACCAAGGCGACCAAAGCTGTCTGTGTCATGGCCCCGTCAGAGGACTCCTCAGATGAGGACGACTCGCGAGTAACAGCAGCAGACCCAGGAGCAGCAGGAGACACGGAGGAGCCTCCTGAGAATCCAGCTCCTTCTGCCCCTCAGCTGCAGAGCACCCCAGGGACAGCAGAGGCCCTGCAGCCAGACACAGACAGTGAGCAGGATACTCCCCCCTCACCTGCAGAATGTAGAAAGCAGAAGGTCAGGCAGAAGAGAGGTAGGCCTGTCTCCTTAAGGCCCAAACGCTGAGGGCTCACACCTGCTGTCCATCCTGCTCTTTATAAGGCACACCTTGGCTGCAGCTTGTTGCTGACTGCAACGTCAGGCGTGGCTTTGTGTAGACCTAGTTTCCCTGCAGCATCTCTTTGACTGACCTCCTTGGCAATTGATCCCAGACCTCCACTGACCTCGCTTCTGGACTTCTGACTCGGCAAGTACGCTTCGGATAGGCCTGGCAGATTTACAACCCGACTGCTGGCTAAGGACTTTCCTTCCCTGCCAAAGACCCAGGAATTTCCAGCCCCCCCTGACACTGCTGAGGCAGTGTAGAGCTGACACTCTGTCCCATAGCCAGGCCTGAAACCAGATTGAAATGGATCCAGATAATCCATATCATCCAGGAATCTCTGGAGTTGAGCGGTCACCACACGCTCTATTATCTTACTTAAAAATGGAATATTGGAGAATGGCTGGTAGTTGACTAGTAAAGAGGGATCCAGGGAGGGCTTTTTCAGCAGTGGTCTTATAACTGCCTCCTTTAAGCATGATGGAATTCTGCCTTGTTGTAGAGAGGCATTAACTACTCCCCTGACCCAATCGACCAGTTTCCCTCTGGTACTTCTAATGAGCCAGGAAGGGCAAGGGTCCAGTACACAAGTGGTGGCACGTGCTGCTCCAAGGATCTTGTCCACATCCTCGGGCAGGACAAGTTGAAAAGAATCCATTTTAATTGGATGAACAGGCACCAAAGTTACATCCTCAGAGACTGTATCAATTTTAGCATCCAAGTCAGAGTGAATCTGAGCGACTTTGTCTGCAAAGTGCCGTGCAAATTCTTGATAGCGGTCTGCTGAGTGGTCAGAATTACCCTCACGGGGGCTGGAACTTAAAAGCCCCCTAACCACTCGAAACAGTTCCGCTGGACGGCTCCCAGCAGATGCAATGGAGGCCGAGAAGAAAGATTTCTTCTTAGCCCGTACTGCCTCAGAGTAGGCCTTCAAATAGGCTCTAGCCCGAGATCGATCAGCTTCACTCCGAGTCTTCCGCCAACGTCGCTCTTGTCCCCGTCTGACACGTTTCATCACCACCAGCTCCTTGGAAAACCATGGGGCCGGTTTGGCTCCACTCCGAAAGAGGGGATGCTCGGGAGCGATCGTGTCCACCACCCTGGCCGTTTCTCTGTTCCAGAGGTCAACCAGGGTTTCGACAGGATCACCTGCCAAGGTGACAGGAAAATCTCCAAGAGCCATCAGGAAACCATCTGGATCCATTAGCCTGCTGGGATGGACCATTCTAATCGGTCCCCAACCCCTGCAGAGGTTCTGAGTCCCAGTGAGTCTAAATCTGACCAGGTAGTGATCTGTCCATGACAATGGAACCACTGCGAGTTCTTCCACACCAAGATCACCGTCATCCCGACCAACACAGAAAACAAGGTCGAGGATGTGACCAGCAACATGAGTGGGGCCAGATACTACTTGGGACAGACCCATGGTTGTCATGGAAGCCATGAAGTCCTGAGCCACTCTCAACAGAGCAGTCTCAGCATGGATGTTGAAGTCACCCAGTACCACAAGCCGAGGGGACTCCAACACCAACCCCGAGACTACCCTGGCTAGCTCAGGTAGGGAGACTGTGGAGCAGCGGGGTGGGCGGTACACCAACAGAATCCCTATTCTGTCCTGGCCACCTAACTTCAAGTACACACACTCGAACCCCAAGAACTGTGGGAGAGGGCACCTGGTCAGGGGGATGGTGTCACGATAGACCACTGCGACCCCACCTCCCCGTCCGCCAGGTTTCGGCTGCTGCTGTACTGAAAAACCAGGTGGACAAAGCTGGGAGAGATTAACCCCCCCAGCTTCATCCAACCAGGGTAGGGATGTTGAATAATCAACAAGGGAACACATTGATTGACTGAGATAAAATAAAAGGAAAATGGAAGCAATACACTGAGAACTCTATAAAAGAGATGCAAGACAAATTCATTCATGGAGGAACCGTATGATGAAGTACCAGAAAATTTAGAATGTGAGCTAAAAGCTGCTCTTAAAATCCTTGGAAGAAACAAATCACCAGGAACAGATGGCATACCAATAGAATTACTACAAGCTACTGAGACTGAATCTGTCCAAACTTTGACAAAAATTTGTCAACAAATATGGAAAACAGTGGCCCACAGACTGGAAGTGTTCAATATACATCCCAATTCCAAAGGAAGGGGATCCCAGGGAAGGAGTAATTATTGAACTACTGCCTTAATATCCCATGCAAGTAAGGTAATGCTCAAGATTCTATAACAAAGGCTCTTACCATATATGGAAAGAGAAATTTCAGATGTCCAAGCTGGATTTAGAAAAAGAAGAGGTATCAGAGATCATATTGCAAACATACGATGGATAATGGAACGGACCAAGGAATTTCAGAAGGAAATCATCCTGTGCTTTATAGATTACAACAAAGCCTTTGATTGTGTAGATCATGAAAAACTATGGAATGCTTTAAAAGAAATGGGGGTGCCACAGCATCTGATTGTCCTGATATGCAACCTATACTCTGGACAAGAGGCTATTGTAAGGACAGAATATGGAGAAACCAATTGGTTCCCCATCGGAAAGGGTGTGAGACGGGGTGTATTTTATCACCCTGTTTGTTTAATCTATATGCAGAACATATCATACGGAAAGTGGGATTGGACCAAGATTAAGGTGTGAAAAATTGGAGGGAGAAATATCAATAATTTAAGATATGCAGACGATACTATACTACAAGCAGAAACCAGTAATGATTTGAAACAAATGCTGATGAAAGTTAAAGAGGAAAGCACAAAAGCAGGACCACAGCTGAATGTCAAAAAGACTAAAGTAATGACAAAAGAAGATTTATGTAAGTTTAAAGTTGACAATGAGGATGTTAGGTCCAAACCCAACACGCGAGTCGTCTCTGTCAACCCCAACTCGCTTACTCCTGAGAAAGTGCGGAGTTGAGTGCAAATGAACCCACTATCAGAGATCAAATAAAGACCAGACAATTCCTTTGCAAAGGGGACCCAATACTTACAATTCGAAGCAGGTCAGCATGGGAACCTCGTTTATTGGTGTCTAGAGGTTTTTATAGGTTCACCCTGAAGTTTACAATATCGGGCTCACGTCATAAAATACAAAAGAAGCAATTGCTAGATATTATAGCCTCAAGGCATGTGTAAGGAGGTAAAGGAGTACCGGGGAAAGGACAAAGTAGAAACATTGAGACTATCTCTCAGACTCTATGTCTGCATACTTCGCATGTCCTTGAGATAAGCATTATGCAGCAATAGACAAAGACAACTATTGAGGGGAGGCCCAGCTGCAACCGGGCGCCCCATAAGTTGGAAACAGACATGAAACTGCTTTGCTTGCATATCAAAGGGTTTTCACAAGTCAAGGTTTGTGGGGCAGCGGAACAACTTTTAACATTTCTATGTAAAGGCACATTTGTAACAATAAGCAAGGTTATAGGCATAGATGGGATACAAGAGATACATAATAGGGAAGTTTCCAGCTTAAACCGGCTTTTATTATTCGAGCCACTGGAATGTAGGTAAGGGTCAGGTCACCAGGAAATAAACTGACATTTTATATCAAAAGTCATCTTAAGGCCACTTTGGTCTTATTTCCCATGATGCCCAAGCTGGTTCAGGTAAGACAAGTGAATTATAGTTTTACAGGCAACTGGGGTTCAAATCCAATCCTAACAGTCCCCCCTTTCAGCCCTGAGAGACTAACTAGTCTCTCAGGTAGCTGTATTACCTTGCTTAGGTTGCCATATCGGTCTCAAAGCCATTTCCATGTAGGTCGGCTGTGGTTTCCGGGAAAATGACAGTGTGAGCCTGTTGAGGCAGGCTGAGGCCAATTGCATTAAATTTGGTATGCATTGCAAGCAACAACAAATAGAAATCAGTAGGGCGACTACCATAACAATGTAAAATAGAATTTTGTGCCAGTCTGGCCATGCCGAAAACCAATCAGAAAAACCAGAGAACAAGGAAAAATTCCCAATGCACTCAACCTCGTGATAGATCTTCCCAATGTCATTGATGTGTTTAATAACATCAGCTTTACTGTCCGTAATATGGGTACAACATTCGCTCCCTATCCACGAACAGACCCCCCCGTGAGAGCTTAATAAAAAATCCAAAGCGAGCCGGTTTTGCAAAACTACAGTTCTAATTTGTCCCTGCTCATTTGTGAGGTCCGAACAGGAAATAGCCGAATCATTCATAAAACGTTCGAAAGCTTGGGAAAGTTCTATGAGTTCCTGGTATGTTTTTGCTGCCCCATACATTGGAAAGAAACCTCTCAATACTGCCTCCCCTGTGCCTCTTCTGTTACGACGGCGCAGAGTTGGCAGGGTGGGGGAAACCCGGAGCCCTGGCACCACCCTCCCTAAAGTACAGGTCCAAGGGCCCGATGTTGGTAGTTTCCTTACCGCTGAGTGTCCACAAAGCCACCAGAGTCCAGCTGGGGTTTGGTGATCCACTAAGTCCGTGAGGAAAGGTACTAAGTGATGGTCTGCAAAAGTCAGCCGCAGCAAATGCTGCCAGATGGATAACCATGTTAGGCCCGCTGCTCTGTGTGTCCCATTTAAAAACGTCCAATTACCCGGGTTAGTAGAGAAAATTAAGCCATCGCACATCATTCCTCCCGTCGGCTGGCTCCCGCTGCCTACGCAAACTGACCTGGCAATGGGCCCGCTTAAGACCAGCCCCCCTTCCAATTCCTGTGAGCTGGAATGTGAAGCAAAAGAAAGATACTCCTTTAACGGCAAAGGGGCCCCTGTCAGGGGGACTCCAGCTTGACCATGTGGGGGGGTGTGTGCACAGACATAGCAAGTACCTTTCTTGGGGGCTGTCTCTTCCATCAAGGCAACAAAAGTGTTTCCATCCCACCCATCGCCTATCTTTGTGTTCCTTTGCCTGAATCCACCTATTGTTTTTACTTCCTGTGTAACCTGTTTTACCTGGTTTTGTGAGGGTCTCTGTGCCCTTAGCTTATCATTTATCCACTCATAACAGGATGGCATACCAACACCCACACAAAATTTCTCTTTTTCTTTTGACTGGATCTGAAAAGTAAGCATATTATACTCTGATCTTATAGTCTTTACATCCAAATTAGAGGGACAACCATAGTTAGGCATGGGGTAATATTTTCTGCACCGAAGTGCGAGTCTGATGGGCCATTCGATTTCCACGCGGATGCAATGTACTGTCCAGCTGCCTGTATAGTTGTGCTGCAATATAACAGCCGCTTTATGACATAAACGTCCCGCAATGTCAGCCTTCACCATTCCTTCCTTTATTTGGTCCACATCGTACAGAAAAGGGTCCGGGCAATCCTGTGTTTTGGGTACTGTTCGTCCGAAATCTTTCAGGTAATAATAGTCATTGTCATTGCATATTTTCACATTGGGCAGGCAACAAACGGACCCGGCATGGTGGATCAAGGCGCTTCCGGCCCACAAACAAACAAACATCCCCCATTCTTGTCGGGTCATCTCAGCGTTGGGGTGGTACTATCGTTTACTCGATGTCTGCGTCCTGAAAGGGAAGTTGAGCCGCTTGCCACTGGCCGGTTTCTTCGTTCCTTTGCAAGTGTATTTTGGGGACCCGGGGTGGTGGAGCCGCTGCCACTACCGCTGGCTTCACGTGGGAATGGTGTATCCACGACTTTCGCCCTTCCAGGAAGACGGCTGCTTGTGTAGATAACAGGACCTGGTGTGGTCCTGTGTATCGTGGCTGCAGGGAGTCGCCCCTCACGAACTTCTTTGCCCAAACAAAGTCCCCTGGGCGGTATGGATGCACTTGGTCCTCAAGGGGCACCGTTTTGGTAAGTCCAGCAGTTTTCCACAATTCACGAATTCTATTCTGCAGAGAAAGATACTGGGATACAGTTATGTGATCCCCCCCATAGTGAAACATCCACGTTTGGCAAGCACCCCCCTTTTGTTGGAGGCCTGCCATACATTAATTCATACGGTGAGAGCCCCAAGGCTTGGGTAGGACGGGTACGCAAATGAAAAAGAACGAGGGGGAGTACCTGAGGCCACCTTAAACCTGTTTCCTGAGTATACTTAGCCAATGCAGTCTTAATCTCCAGGTTCTGTCTCTCCGTCGCTCCGGACGATTGTGGATGGTAAACAGTATGAAACAGGTGTTTGATTCCCAGACCTTCTTCAACCTTTGCCAAAATCTGTCCTGTGAAGTGTGTTCCTCGGTCTGAATCTATTACCTCTGGAACCCCAAACCGTGGTATTATCTCTTTTAGAAGTAATTTGGCCACCGTTGTAGCGGTGGCATTCGTGGTTGGGAATGCCTCTATCCATGCTGTTAATGGACATACCATTACTAAGAGGTGTTTCCTTCAGCCTTTGGGAGATCTACAAAATCAATTTGTATGTGCAAGAATGGTGCGGCCAGTACGGGTCTACCCCCTTGCGGGGCCCTATTTGGTAAGGCTGGGCCGTTTGCTTGGCAAATGTGACATGCTTTTACTATTGCACCACATACTGGTTGAATTCCGGGAGCATACCAGAAACGCGTGATCGAGTGCACTAACGCGTGTGTACCATAATGACCCCATGGTCATGGAACCATTTTGCTGCTGTTTGGTACAAAGCTCTGGGAAGGCATGCTCGACCGTCGGGCATAGTCCATAATTGCTGCTTCAGGATCGCTCCTAGCTCAGTCCATCGTTTCAATTCCTGCGGGGGTACTGAAACAGATACAGGTGGGACAAAGGCAGTAGTTACCAGCGCTAGAGTTGGCATGCTTATGGGAAACAATGCCGCTTGGCGCACAGTTTGGTCTGCCAAGGCATTTCCTAGGGTTACAGGATCTTGCTCTTTGGTGTGTGCTTTGCAATGCACCACTGCTAGCTGTAAAGGTTCAAGAATAGTTTGTAATAACTTTTGCACAAGTTCCAGATGTTGGATGGGTTTACCCCCAGCAGTTGTAAACCCCCTGTATTTCCACAAATGAATGTGGCAATGTATAACCCCAAAAGCATACCTGCTATCCGTGAAGATGGTCACCTTTTTACCTGCCGACAACTGGCATGCTCTAGCCAGAGCGTAGATTTCTGCTGCTTGTGCTACCCACCGTCCCGGGAGTGCTGCTGCCTCTATTATTTCCCACTGCGTTGTTATCGCAAAACCCGTGTATCTTACCCCATCCTGGTAGTATGAGCTGCCGTCAGTGAAGAGGACGCTGTCTGAATCTGGCAGCGGTTCATCAGACAAGTCAGGTCTGATCTGTAAGGTAGATTGCAGCACTTGTACACAGTCGTGGTCCGGAAAAGGCGGAGGCAGTTCGGGCAGAAGGGTGGCTGGGTTTAGCGGTCCACACCGTTCAAACCGCACATTGGGATCCTCCAACAGCTCCGCTTCCAGTTGTTGTTGTCTCTGCGCCAAAAAGACTTGTGTGGTGCCTTTTCGCAATAGAGCCGAGAGAGCGTGTGAAGTCCAAACAGTAGTGGAGTGACCAAGGGTCAATCCCTTTACTTTAGTCAGAAGTAAAGCCGCTGCTGTCAGCGTGCGTGTGCATGTAGGGGTCCCGCGAGCTACATTGTCAATTTGTTGTGAATAAAATGCCACTGGAAAGTGACTGGGACCGTACAGTTGTGTCAAAACTCCACTGGCTACCCCTGATCTCTCATGCACAAACAAATGAAAGGGTTTACCGTAGTTCAGTGGTTTCAAAGACATGGAAGTAGCTACGCTTTGTTTTAGCAATTCAAATGCCTTTTCATTGTCCCGGCTCCATTGTATCAAATCCGGAGCTTTATTTGCGGTAAGCGCATGTAACGGTTTGCTCAATTCTCCACAAGATGGCAACCACGGTCTGCAAAACCCAATCAGCCCCAGGAAACCCCTCAATTGTCTCTTTGTCTTTGGGAGTGGGCAATTCTGTATAGTAGAAACGCAGCCAGGATCCATTTGTCGCCCTTCTGGCGTTAGAATGAACCCCAAGTATTTAACATTCTCTGATAGCCACTGGATTTTCTTTGGGTCGATTTTATGGCCCCTTGAATGCAAATACAACAGAAAAGCCTTACCGTCTTCTCTCAGCGCCCCCTGGTGTCCATTCACGATCAAAATGTCATCAACGTACAAAACAAGAACTGAACCCCCTTTTGGAGTGAACCCTTCGAGGTCGTCTCGCAGGCACTGGCTAAACACCCCGGGACTGTCGCAGTATCCCTGAGGAATTCGGGTCCAAACGAAAGAGCGCTGATCCCATTCGAACCCGAACAAATGCTGCGAATCTGGGTGGAGAGGAATGCTGAAAAAGGCATTCTTTAGTTCAATGACGGTAAACCACTTCGCGTCCCATGGAATCTGGCTGATAATTGTCACTGGGTCAGGGACAACGGTGTGTAAAGGGACCACATACCTGTTTACCGCCCTCAAGTCCTGACAAAATCTCCACCGGACTGGATCTCCGGGTTTCTTTGGGGGTTTCTTTATGGGTAGAATAGGCGTGTTGCAGGGGGTACGCTGCGGCCGGATGACTCCTTTTGCAATAAAGCCTTCAATTATGGGGCGTATGCCTTCTCTTGCTTCTAATGATAAGGGATACTGAGAAACGTTAGGTGGTGGAAGGAAAGGCTTTACCTGAATTCTTACAGGGCTTACCGATCGCAGCAGTCCCACATCCGTATCCTCTGTGCCCCATAAGTCAGGCAGCAAGTCAGCGAGATCTTCTGGTAAGCTGTATCCTAGATGTTTGTGTTTAACTGCGGTTCCCACAGGCACCCCCAATACACTCATCAAGCCCACCCCGTCAGGGGTACAGGTTAAGGTAGCCTCCAGTTTACATAACATGTCACGGCCCATAAGAGAAATAGGGCATGAAGCGGAATAAAGAAAAACATGGTTAAACACTTTATCATTATATTTTACTTGCAATGGTGACGTTATGCACATAGGTGTGGGGTTTCCGTCTACCCCCATTGTCATCTTTACTTCTTTACTTAACCAACTATCATATGCAATATTTATCAAGGAGTACGTGGCTCCAGTATCCACCAGGAAGGTTACCTCCTGCCCCTGCACGCTTAGGGACAGTCTGGGTTCTTGGATTGGGAGAGAGAGAGAGAGAAAGAAACCTGCCAAAGACATAAGATTCATTAACCCTGCTCCCAGCCCCTCCCTATCCATGTTTAGTCATTGCTGGTTCGGCCACCGTACTGGTCCCATGAAGCTGGTGTCTGTTGAGCGGTAGGTGGTGGTGGAGGCGGAAATTCTGTATTTGTACCTGTAAAGTCTGGGTAAGAAGGGTTATTAGGGGTATACTGTGTGTTCCCTGTCCTCCACGGACAGTCTCTCCTGAAATGCGAGTAATCTCCACACTGAAAACAAGCTCTATCTCCCTGCCATGACTGCCTCATCTGTCCTCTGCCTCTCTGCTCTCCGGCTCTCGGCCCCCTCGGAAATCCTCTTCCCCTGCCTCGATATCCTCTATTTGGTGGCTAAGCCCCACTTTGGAGCAGCGTCTCCGCTGGCACGCCGAACATGAAACCTGGAAACATCTCTGAGGAGATCTCCCCTGCGACCTGAACAAGCCCGGGCCCTGCCCATTCCCCTCGGACCAAAAGGCGAATATCGCTGCAGACAGGAGTTTGGAGGGTTCAGTGCCGCTGCCCCATTCAAAAGCTCCACATAGGTAGGAAAAAAGCATGCCAGGGAAACGGGGGAAGCTGATCCTCCCTGACAAGCTAGCTTTTTTCAAGCAAGGAAAGTGGCCATTATTTCTTTATGCATTTATTTACCGAGTAGGCCATATGAGGAATCCAAACACGTCAATCTCCACCTGCAGGCCGGAGTAACGTAGCCTAGGAAAGCCATGTGGCTGGATTCTACTAATGGTCTAAGAGAGCCTAAAGGGCTGCCCCAAAACATTTTGCTACCTGAGACAGAAAAAAGGGTGCCCCCATCCTTCCCTAAGGTGCCCAATACCCAAGGCTAGTTATTTGGCACTTGTGGTGGAAAATCCCACAACTGAGGCTGCCTTCATATCATACCCTTAACACACACACTGCAAAAATCCTAGTGGGAACTGTAGTTTGCCCCTCACAGAGCTACAATGCCCAGCACCCTTAACAAACTTCAGTTCCCAGGATTCTTGGTGGGGTGGGTGTTTTGAATGTACTGTAAAGATATGGTGTGTAGGCAGCCTGTCTTTCCACCTCCCTGGCAGTTGCAATATGCAACCATAAACAAATCACAAATGTCTATCTTCTTCTAAAGCCCCAGAACTACCTCTCTCTGCTTAATGGTAGGGCCAGTTCTGTGAGTAGGGTGGCCATGGGTCCTACTTTACACAGGACAGTTCTCTCTTCTGAAGGTGTCCTCTGTTTGAGGGCTGTCCAGTTCAAGTCTGGTTCAAAGGTGCCATAAAAGGGGGGCAAGCAGGAGCCTTGAAGCTGCCCATCCACAGTTAGCAGTGTTGCTGTGTGTAATAGTGTTGCTAAATTTCGTTTAAAGCAGCACAACAGCAAGCAGAGAGTAACAGCAGATGTTGAAATGAGAGTGTGCCAGCGTGTGCATGCGTTTGCCTAAGAAAGGCTTTTACCCTGCATCAGCATCACTGAGACTTGAGACTTAATAAAATAAGAAAAGCTACTTTATTTATGTTGGAATATATGGGGTTCAACTCCAACTTGTGGGTTGAGGCTACATGGGGCTAAAGGTGTAGCTAGAGAGGAGACCTCTTGGTTGCTAGGCTATACCTGTCCTTTGATCTCCTGCTGTCTCTTCCTTCCTGCTAGACTGATATGCAAGGAATGTTGATCCCTGTTCCTTCTTGCCTTCCACCAGTTTTCTTTCTCTCGAGAGGGGAGCAGACATCTTTCCTTTGCCTCTCCTCTCAGCCAGCATGAGGGCTAGCACTGGGACCAGTGCCGGCTGCTCCAGCATAGCTAGTTATCTAGATATAGAACTCTTTCCTGTCAAGCATGTACTTCCAGAATAAAGTAGTTCTTTCTTATTTTAAAGCTTAATGTCTCTGTCTGACTAATTTACAGGGAAGGTAGAATCTTAGCAAAGATTCAAACACACACACACAAGCTCGCTCAAAACTCTCCGTTCCGCTACGCAACTCTGCAGGGTCCTACAGGACGTTGGGCCCAATGTCCTATATTTTATAAAAATAAATAGTAGATAGAAAGGCATACCTAGTTCTAATTAACTATCTAAGTTGGAGGCGTAACACCCAGGTGTAGGAGTTAGCCCCATGGCTTGGAGAGAGCAGAGACAAAAGGATGTCTCCTCTCTCCTGGACAGTCCGGACAGTCCGAGAAGAAAAAAGTGGAAAGGGCAGAAGGAGGAGGGGCAGGTAAGCTTCCCTAAAGACATCACAGTCTAGCGACAGAAGGAAGTCAGTCAGAGCATTCTATGGGCTGTTAAGTCAGGAACAGCAAACAGCCCTACTCTTCCACAGGGTAGGTACTTTGGTTGTCGTTTTATACTTATTTATTTAATCTAGTTATTTATTTGTTATACTCCCAGGGAGGCTTACAATCAAAAATCAAACTTACATCTGAAATGGGAACTATGGTTTAATGTCTGTTTACAAACAAGGACCTGAAAGGCCACAATGAAACATAAGGAAGCTGGTGAATACTTAAGAGTGCTGTTTTAATATCATAACTAAAGGAGTTTGTCAAGTTACTCTTAAGAGCTAATTTACACCTAATGACAACCCCACTGCAACCATCACAGGGCGATGTGAGGCTACATGGGCTGATGGCTGGGCATTGCATATTAACCTGATGCCTTCACATGGATGCCGTGCTCACTGGCGACTGCTACACTTTCCAATATAGTGGGAGTTACTGTCAGCTCTACACTGCATCAGCAGTGTCAGGTGGGGCTGGAAATTCCTGGGTCTTTGGCAGGGAAGGAAAGTCCTTAGCCAGCAGTCAGGTTGTAAATCTGCCAGGCCTAGCCGAAGCGTACTTGCCGAGTCAGAAGTCCAGAAGCGAGGTCAGTGGAGGTCTGGGATCAATTGCCAAGGAGGTCAGTCAAAGAGATGCTGCAGGGAAACTAGGTCTACACAAAGCCACGCCTGACGTTGCAGTCAGCAACAAGCTGCAGCCAAGGTGTGCCTTATAAAGAGCAGGATGGACAGCAGGTGTGAGCCCTCAGTGTTTGGGCCTTAAGTAGACAGGCCTACCTCTCTTCTGCCTGACCTTCTGCTGTCTACGTTCTGCAGGTGAGGGGGGAGTATCCTGTTCACTGTCTGTGTCTGGCTGCAGGGCCTCTGCTGTCCCTGGGGTGCTCTGCAGCTGAGGGGCAGAAGGAGCTGGATTCTCAGGAGGCTCCTCCGTGTCTCCTGCTGCTCCTGGGTCTGCTGCTGTTACTCCCGAGTCATCCTCATCTGAGGAGTCCTCTGACGGGGCCATGACACCATCCCCCGCCCCACGACCCACCCTCCGCCTCCCGCCGGGGCCCGGCTTATCCAGGTAGCGCTGGTGGAAGCGCCGGACCAGACGAGGGGCATGCACCTGCGCCGCATCTTCCCATGAGCGTTCCTCAGGGCCGTACCCCTGCAAGTCTATGAGGTACTGGAGGCGGCCCCGATGCCTCCGGGAGTCCAGGATCTGCGCCACTTCGAATTCCTCTTCCCCGTTGACTTGTTGCGGTGGTGGGGGACGTGGTTGACTACTCAAGGGGTGAGGTGGGAGAGCGGGAGTCAGCAGTGATCTATGGAAGACAGGGTGAATGCGGAAGGAGGCAGGGAGTTGGAGCCGGAACGCCACCGGGTTAATTTGCTGGGTGATCCGGAAGGGACCTGCATTCCGAGCCTCCAGCTTGTGAGACGGCCGTTGCGAACGCAGGAATTTGGTTGAGAGCCATACCCGGTCGCCTACCTTCAGCGGCGGGCCTGGTTGGTGGTGGCGGTCAGCAAAGCGCTTATATGCGTCCTTGGCCTGCTCCAGCTGCTCCTTCAGGACTGCCTGCAGGGCTTGCAACTCCTGCAGCATGACATCCACAGCAGGGACCGGTGACGGGGGTCGCACTGAGGGGAAGAATCGGGGGTGGTAGCCGTAAGAGGCAAAGAACGGGGTCTGGCACGTGGAGGCATGCACGGAGTTATTATACGCGAACTCCGCCAGCGGTAACAGATCCACCCAATTGTCCTGTTGGAAGCAGGTGTAACACCACAGGTATTGTTCGATGGTGGCGTTGGTACGTTCTGTTTGTCCATCTGATTGAGGGTGGTGGGCGGAGGACAAGTGGATCTGGACGTTCAGGGCCCGAAACAGGGCCTGCCAGAACCGGGCGGTGAACTGGGCTCCTCGGTCAGAGATCAGGTGGTCGGGGAGGCCGTGCAACCGGAAAACCTGGGTCAAGAACAGTTGCGCAGTTTCTGGGGCAGAGGGTAGGCCGGCACAGGGGAGGAAATGGGCCATCTTGGTGAACAGGTCTACGACTACGAGGATAGTGGTCATTCCCCGGGAGGCCGGTAAGTCCGTGATAAAATCCAGGGAGACCGAGCACCAGGGCCCAGGGGGGGTAGGCAGTGGGAGCAGGAGCCCCGGGGGCTTGCCGGGGTGGCTCTTGGCTCGCTGGCAGGTATCACAGGCCGCTACATAGTCCTTGACATCCGCTTGGACCCGGGGCCACCAGAAATCCCGTAGGACCAGGTGGAGGGTTTTATACGTTCCAAAATGCCCTGCCGGCTGGCTGTCATGGCAGAGGTGGAGCACCTCTCCCCGCAGAGCTCCCGGGGGAACGTACAACCGGTTCCGGTGATACAAGAGGCCCTGCTGCAAGGAAAAGGGGCTGTCCCGGGCGGGCATCCCTGACTGGAGCTCTCGCTGCTGGGCCAGGGCGTAGGGGTCCTTTTGCTGCTGTTCCTGCACCCGGTCCAGGAGGGGTTGTGGCTGGTGGGTAGCGGCGAAGTTCTCTGGGCGAAGAATTGGGCAAAGGGGGTGATCGACCTGCTCGGCTCAGTATTCTGGCTTGCGAGAGAGCGCGTCTGCTAGGGTGTTTCGGTGGCCAGGGAGGTAGGTGACCATGAACTGGAACCGGGAGAAAAACAGGGACCACCGGATCTGGCGTTGGTTCAGCCGTCGGGCGCTTTGCAGGTGCTCCAGGTTTCGGTGGTCTGTTCGTACCTGGACCGGATGGCATGCCCCTTCCAGGAGATGACGCCAGGTCTCGAAGGCTACTTTGATGGCCAGTAACTCCTTCTCCCAAATGGTGTAGTTCTGTTCCAAAGCGTTGAGTTTCCGGGAGTGGAACGCACAGGGGAGCAGGGACTGCTTGCTCCCCACCGGCTGAAGTAGGACCGCTGCCACTGCCTTATCCGATGCATCGGCCTCCACTATGTAAGGTCGGGTAGGGTCAGGTTGCTGGAGGATGGGTTCAGATGTAAAGGCGTGTTGGAGGCGCCGGAAGGCCTGTTGAGCGGCCTCAGTCCAAACAAACTTCTCTTTGCCTCGAAGCAGGTCTGATATGGGTGTGGTGAGTTCGGAGAAGTGGGAGATGAACCGGCGGTAATAGTTGGCGAAGCCCAAGAAGCGCTGTACATCTTTGGGGCTTTGCGGAGCTGCCCAGTGGAGGATGGTCTCAATTTTGGTGGGGTCCATCTGGATACCTGAGGGCGAGATCCGATGGCCTAGGAAATCCACGGTCGTGAGGTCAAAGGCACATTTTTCGAGCTTGGCGAAGAGGCGGTGCTCCCGCAGGCGCTGCAGCACCGCTCGAACGTGCTCCTTATGTTCCGAGGGGTTCCGCGAGTAGATCAGGATGTCATCCAAGTAGATCACCAGGAAGCGGTCTAGGAGGTCCCGGAAGATGTCGTTCATGAAGTGCTGGAAGACGGCAGGGGCGTTGCACAAGCCAAACGGCATCACGGTGTACTCAAAGTGCCCATAACGGGTGCGGAAGGCCGTCTTCCACTCATCGCCCTCCCGCATACGCACCAGGTTGTAGGCCCCTCTCAGGTCTAGTTTGGTGAAAATGCGAGCGCCCCGCAGCCGCTCTAACAGTTCTGGGATCAGGGGCAGAGGGTAGCGATTCCGAACTGTAATCTGGTTGAGGGCGCGGTAGTCATTGCACAGCTGGAGTTCCCCACATTTCTTTTTGACAAAGAGGACAGGGGCGGCTGCAGGGGACGTGGAAGGGCGAATGAACCCTCGGCGCAGGTTCTTGTCGAGGAACTCTCTGAGGGCTGCCAGTTCGGGTTCTGACAGGGAATAAAGCCGGCCCACGGGAATCTTGGCTCCGGGGAGCAGGGCAATGGGACAGTCGTAAGGACAATGGGGCGGCAACTGGTCTGCCTCTTGCTTCCCAAACACATCCGCGAACTCCCGGTACTGTTCCGGTAAGGCCTCGGGCACGGAGCTTGCCTCCTGAGTCATCAGGATGCGCTCCTTCGGCCTCCAGCAGTTGGCTTGGCAATAGGGGGATCCAAGGGTCAGTCGGCCCATGGACCACTGGATGATGGGGTCATGCCGCTGGAGCCATGCCAGGCCCAGCATGACCGGGAAGTGGGGTGTGGCAGCCAGGTAGAACTGGAGACTTTCCTCGTGCTCCCCCAGGGCCATGTCGAGCGGTACTGTCTCCTGTACTACAGGGCCCGAGGTGAGAAGCCGGCCATCAATAGTCTCCACCAGGAGGGGGCGGTGAATGGGTTGACTAGGAACCCGGTGGAGCTTGGCAAAGGACACGTCCATAAAGTTGCTGGTGGATCCTGAGTCCAGCATGGCGGGTACTTGTAGGGTCCCCCTTCCGGGGACTGTCATTGTGATCAACACGGTCAGATGCTTGGGCGGTGAGGAACTGAGGTGGCAGGCCCCTTGAACCATGAGGGTGCCCCGGCTCAGGGGCCTGTGAAGGCCGGGGCATGGGCGTTTCCCGAGGCAGGGGCTGTGGGTCGTTTCGCGGAACCCTGGGCTGCAAAATGTTCAGGGCCCCGCAATACAGGCAGAGGCCCTGTTGCCGGCGTCGCAGCTTTTCAGCCGCAGAGAGACGTGGCCGAGCCCCTCCCAGCTGCATCGGTTCTGCCGGGGGTGTAGGGTCCTTGCCGACAGGCTCCAAGGGCCCAGCCACTGGGGCTGATGCTCTGTAGACTGGCCGGGGTCGGTTGGCAGCACGCCTGCTTTCCAGCTTCCCGCCATTCTGGAGACACAGGCATATGAGGGCTTGCAGGGTTCCAGGGCGCTCCACCCTAGCTAGCTCATCCAGGAGCTCATCCGACAGCCCCTCCTGAAACTGGTCCATGAGAGCGGCTTCGTTCCAGCCCAGGGTTTGTTGCAATAGACGAAAGTCTGTTACATATTCCCCCAAGGGGCGTCAGCCTTGCCGCAGCCTGCGTATCCGGCAGTTGGCTGTGGCAGATTGGACTGGGTCCTTGAACATAGCCTTCAGTTCTCTGGTGAAGGCGGCTAGGTCGTTGAGCACGGGGCTCCGCTCAAGGAGCAGGGGCGTGGCCCATCTAGCTGCCGCCCCGGTGCAGAGGTTAATCAAGAATCCCACCCGGGTCTTATCATCTGGGAAGGCCTCTGGGTGTAACTCCATGAAGAGCTGGGCCTGGGCCAAGAAGGCTGAGAGCTGGTCGGAAGCCCCAGTAAATTTCTCTGGGAGAGTCACAGGGCACTTGGCTCTCCCTGTAGGGAGAGGGGGTGGGGCTGCTGCTAGCTGGGTTTGCAAGCCTTGGATGGCCAACAGCAGCTGGTCTACTTGTGAGCACAGGAGCAAGTTTTCCTGCTGGAGTTGCTCCAAGGTCAGCACTTCCCCCACTCCTTTGTTGCCTGCTTTGTTTGGGCTGACTGCAAACTGTCAGCTCTACACTGCATCAGCAGTGTCAGGGGGGGCTGGAAATTCCTGGGTCTTTGGCAGAGAAGGAAAGTCCTTAGCCAGCAGTCAGGTTGTAAATCTGCCAGGCCTAGCCGAAGCGTACTTGCCGAGTCAGAAGTCCAGAAGCGAGGTCAGTGGAGGTCCGGGATCAATTGCCAAGGAGGTCAGTCAAAGAGATGCTGCAGGGAAACTAGGTCTACACAAAGCCACGCCTGACGTTGCAGTCAGCAACAAGCTGCAGCCAAGGTGTGCCTTATAAAGAGCAGGATGGACAGCAGGTGTGAGCCCTCAGCGTTTGGGCCTTAAGGAGACAGGCCTGCCTCTCTTCTGCCTGACCTTCTGCTGTCTCTGTTCTGCAGGTGAGGGGGAAGTATCCTGTTCACTGTCTGTGTCTGGCTGTGGGGCCTCTGCTGTCCCTGGGGTGCTCTGCAGCTGAGGGGCAGAAGGAGCTGGATTCTCAGGAGGCTCCTCCGTGTCTCCTGCTGCTCCTGGGTCTGCTGCTGTTACTCCCGAGTCATCCTCATCTGAGGAGTCCTCTGACGGGGCCATGACAGTTACTTTTGCAGGCACTGTCGTGTAATTGCTATGATTTTCAGGTTCAATGTCTCTGTGGAAGTGGCTTTTCTCTGAAGTGGTGTGTCCATCAGAACATAGTGTTATAGGATTGTGGGGTTGAGATGGATGATTTCTGTGAATCTCTATCCACAGGCCCACATATTTCAGAATCAGGCATGAGGCAGCATTAATCATTCATCCATTGGCGATCACTCATGGCCGAGTAAGTTTGTCTTCCAATCTTCCATCCTGTGAGAACAGGATGCTGGACTAGATGGGCCACTGGCCTGATCCAGCAGGCTCTTCATATGTTCTTATGTTCTTATTTGCAGAAGAAAGTGGTGGAGAAGCACTAGAACCAGCAGAACAGTGAGTGCTTTTCTACCCTATATCTCACTGCTAGGCTGAGCATGTGGTTTGCATGCAGAAGGTCCTGGGTTCAATCTTTTGCATGTCCTTGTGAAAGGGAAAAAATATTCTAGGTTGTTTGTGTGACGATCCCACAGCTGGCTCTCTCTCTCTGTGTGTGTGTGTATGGAGAACTATTTGCGATCTACCATGGGACAGTCAAGGCTTTCTGATCTTGCGATATTATCCATTGAAAGTGAGTTGGCGAAAGGCATTGATTTTGATGAAGTGATTCACAAGTTCGCAGCTTTGAAGGCCAGGAAAGGAAAGTTCTGATTTAGGCAAGATATTCACTAAGTGCTGAAATGTTTGTGTATTTGTTCCTGTTTATTGTTTTGGTATTATTTCATTTATGAGTATATTTCCATATGTATTTGTCTACAACTTCTACATTATTTGGGCCGTTATTGATTATGCAAACCTAATCCATTAATGTATCTCATGTAACAGTAAAGCTTAATGTTAAAATGAACATAATTTTGATGTAGTTCTTAAACGTTTTTACTTCAAATTCTATTGTTTTCTTACCGAATTTTCACTTTAACCACATGAGACTATGTATAAATGTGAATACATTTAGGCTGTGTGTATGATATTGTAATTTAAAGGTGTAATTTTAATTTGGCTAGTTGTTTATGTCACTACTATTGCCATTACATTCAGTGGTATACGGGAATTACGATTTACGAGTAACATTAGTACAAAAAACATTACTAAGGATCCTGTATGGTCTGGTATGAGAGGAGGTCCATGGGGGTGACACCATGAGTTGCCGCACCAGGTGACACCAACCGTAGTGATACCACTGAGAAGCATTTACTGACTAGGAGCTTTGAGCTGATCCACACATGCATATTCGTCTCTATTTGCATGTGTAAACAAAGCATTACATTCAGCAACACAGACAGAGCTTTCCTAACACCTCATAAATGCAGTGGCTTGGTTCAGGTGTGGTAGTGATTCTCAGTGGAAATGGATGGGGCCACCAGCAGGCTTACAACTGGCTGGATCATGGTCTAGAAACCAGTTGTGGGATCTGGTACCTCCACATGCAGCCTGTACTTACAGCCATTGCTATTTGACTTTCCCCCACACAGTGGTGCAACATCACACATCATGGTGGCTGGAAGTTAAGGCCCGATACAATAGCACTGGCCCATGTGAAGGATGACTCCATAGAAGCCTTGCCAAGTTGTAGACCCTTGTGGGCAATCACACAGATGGTCTGTGATTATCTGCACCAGTCTAATGCTTTTTCAATAAAACCCACACTCAATGTGTACATGTGCATGTGTGAACTGGCATCTCAGGTTCTGTTCACAGCTTGTGGGTTCACCTTCTATCTCCAGTTCTGGGAGAGTTGTGGACTTGGGCATCTTTGGGAATTACAAAGGAACCAGGACTCCAGGCTTCTCTTTTCCTCTTTGGGGGAAAAAAAAGTGTCTAATAGTAAGAACATCATCTTCTCTGGTTCCAAAGGGCACAGCCGTTTACCTAAACTCATACCTTTCACATCGAAGCTTTCATTGCTTTTATTTTCTGCTCTATCCATTAATCTCAATAGGATTCTTCCCCCTTCCCACCCCCTTCACTCTTGGACAAGCTGAACTGGAAAGGTCTCCACCTTTTTATAGCACAATAAAACACATACAATGAATAGGATTACTGTAAATTGGCCAGACATAAAGGCTGAAGGAGGCCTGTTGCTTCCAGAGTTGAGGTTATGCTGTCTGGCGGCAGTGGAATATTAGGTAGGGGAACACAACCTTCTCTTCTCCCAAAAGGATGCTACAGCATATGCTAGAACCATCCCCCTCTTTTGCAACACTCTGAAATGTATGCATTTCCAGATAATGAGTGTCTGTTTCCACATGTAAATACAAGAATTGAGAATCAGAGACAGAGAGTGAGAGGAAGAGAGAGAGTTGCATGCATACTTATACATGGGTTTATTTCCAATTTGAATATCAGAAACCTGTAATAAGGAAATCACATTTAAAATTATTATCATAGTTGTGTTTCCAACCAGGAAGAATAGTTCAGAAGAACATCGCAGAGAGGGATTTCTTCCAGGTAATATCTGATGCCTATGAGGTTATAAACAACCTCCCTTTCAAAACTGCCCTGACTTTAACGAAAATTTGCTTTATTGTTTCTGAGATCAAGGAGTAAACTTTTGTATATGTTTGGATACATTTGGATGCCATTTTGAATCAAGATGTCAGACCTGAACCGTTCCAAAATGCACTGATTTTAACCACTGATTTCAAAAGTGCACTGATTTTATTGGTGTCAGAATTTCCAAGCAACATTTGGTACAAGACTGCTGGTGATTCTTATAAAATAGTTTGCTGAAGTGTTGCATTTAGAAGAATAGCTCTTGTTGATTTGAAGACTGTAAATAGTTTGTTTATATTCAGGTTACCTTGCTTGCCTCTCTGGCCAGAAAAAAAATAACAATACTTTGCTGTTATACGCTCACAGCTCCTGTAGGCCATGATGTCACTGTGGCAGGTCTTATTTCCAAGGGCCATTTTAATAGCATACGCTAGTGCTTTACCTTTTATGTACATATTAATAAGTATGGATGGATAGAGAGAGAGAAGAAAGAACAGGGCTTTAAATCTTTGCAAGACGTATAGCTGGGGCACCTCATTCAAATGTTGTAACAACCGTTCCTTCATAATTTGTAATTACTTTTTTTACAGTGCCAGCCATAATTCTGTCGATCACGTTTGTTAGAGCATACACAGTGGGCCTTTATTCAGTGTGGGAACAGAAGGGGGTAAAATGTGAAAACAAATAGTTTGTCTTCTGGGATATTAGAGCGTAGTTAATGGACTGCCTTCAAGTCGATTCTGACTTATGGTGACCCTATGAATAGGGTTTTCATGGTAAGCGGTATTCAAAGGTGGTTTCCCATTGCCTTCCTCTGAGGCTGAGAGGCTGCTTCATGGCTGCGTACGGATTTGAACCCTGATCTCCCAGGTTGTAGTCCAACACTGAGAGCCAGTGTGGTGTAGTGGTTAAGGTGTTGGACTACAACCTGGGAGACCAGGGTTTGAATCCCCACTTAGCCATGAAGCTCACTGGGTGACCTTGGGCCAGTCACTGCCTCTCAACCTCATGAAGACCCTATTCATAGGGTTGCCATAAGTCAGAATTGACTTGAAGGCAGTACACACAGTCCAACACTCTAACCACTACACCACATTGGCTTTCTAGAGTGTAGTTAAAGCATCTATTTAAACACCTCCTATATCTGTCTGGCTGATGAGTCCTTCTGTACACAGATGCATAGGCCTCACTTAACGATTTATTGACTCACAGGAGTTCAAAACTCTTAGGATCTTTCTATGCAACTTTGTGCCCACAGTAGCAAGCAGGGGTGGGGAGGGAAAGTGAGAATTACTTTACTCAGGGAAATTAGGGTTGCCAGGTCAGAAGCATCCCAAACTCTTAGATTTCAGGGGCGGGCCCTAATGATGTCATGGAGCATGCCCTAGTGATGTCATGGGGTGGGCCCTAGTGATGTCATTAAGCATGATACATTAAAAACAGTTGATTGGAACATACCACTCAAAAAAATTCTGACTGGAAATTAAGATAGAAATCTTAGTTAAATGAGGGTGTTCCCAGGGCCAGCTGAAGTGACGGGATCATTCCTTCTCACCTGCTTAGGGAGCCTGGGTAGGGGACATTTAATCTAGCCTACTTGCTTTTGGCAAGAAGGGTTAATGTGCCCTCAGGTCAGTCCAGTCACAAGAAAGCCTTTGTAGGAAAAAGGGAGCCTAGTGTTGCAGAGATGTTAGATGGGAGTAAAGATGGATGCCCATAAAGATGGATGCTGCAATTCTAAACACACTTATTAAGGGACTAAGCCCCATAGAACTCAAGAGGACTTACTTCAAAGTAGATATGGTTAAGCTTGTGCTGTTTTGAGGCTTGACTAGGGATCCTCTGCAAACATTGATATCAAAGCAGGGTTGGCAACCCCTCGCCTTGAATGCCCTGCCTGCCTTTCAATGTGGCTGCACCAAACTTCTTTACAGTCTTGACTCTTCAATGCAGAGAGAGGTTTGAGAAATAAGTAAGAGGTAAGAAGATTCTCTACCCTTTCCTGCCTACCGTGTGGGCTGCTATAAACTCACTTTGACAGCCAACCCAATTCCAGTGAGTAATAATTGACAGAGAGAAAACACACATGGTTTGGTCTACCTTCACAAGCAACAGCTTGGGAACAACCATTACAGCCACACTTCCCAATATGTGAATTCTCTTTTACCCTTATTGAGCAAGAAACAAACCATTATGCAACCAACAAGGTGCATCATCAATGGGTTTAGGGGGTTGAGCTTGTTGGGATAAACAAGCTTGCATACATCTCCTTTGATAGGGAGATGTCCCTTCTAGCTGGAATTTGGGGACATCTCTATGCTTGTTTACCATGATGTAACTTCCTTAAAGGGTGGGGTTATTTACTTCTCTTCCTCTTTCTTTGTTAAAGGATATTGATCTCTTTAGCATAATTCTCCATTAAGCTCAGGAGTGAGAAGCACTTTACACGCTTCTCTTCCAAGACGATCCTTACCATGGACTGACTTCTACTTTTTCTATCTAAGCTAGAGTCTATGTTTCCTGAACATATGGAAGATCATGAGTAAACTTTCTATATTCTTTTCACCTAAGAAGACTGTATCTCTTGTTTATTTAACTAGTGTGCATGAGAGGAAGGTGGGACTGGTTATTCTCAATTCCTCTGTTGCGTATATACTTTGCTAAGAAATAGGATTACAAACTGTTCCTATTTCATTTAAACCAAACAGAGCTTAACAGTGGAACCACTGTTGTTACTTCTATGGATATTAGAGAGTGATGTCAGAGATAAATGAAATGCAAATAGAAAAAGACAGTGGTGATTTACTAAATGCAATATCATACCAACCACAAGATTCCTATGAGTAAAGCAGAAAACTCAGCATGCCACAACCAGTCAGGGTTCCTAACCAAAAACCAAAACTAAAAAAAAACTGGCAGCCGTTAGCCAAGGTCACAGAAATCCCCATGCAGCACAAGCTGACCCAGGGGCTGCACTTAGTGCAGAATGCTGTGGCACAATTGCTGACATGAGTGAGACCCTATCAGCACATAAGCTAGATTACTGCAATGTGCTCTATGTGGGGCTGCCTTTGAAGATGATTCGGAAGCTGCAACTTGTGCAAAATGCAGTACCCAGATTGGCAACAGGAACCAGATGGTTTGAACACATAAAACTGATTCTGGCCCACTTGCATTGGCTGCCTGTATGTTTCCGAGCTTGATTCAAAGTGCTGGTTTTAACCTATAAAGCCTTACATGGCTTGGGACCACAATATCTGATGGACCACCTCTCCTGACACGAACCCACCCGTACACTACGCTCAACATCTAAGGCCCTCCTCCGGGTGCCTCCTCCGAGGGAAGCTGGGTGTCTGGCAACAAGGGAGAGGGCCTTCTCAATGGTGGCCCCCAAATTATGGAATGATCTTGTCAACGAGGTGCGCCTGGTGCCAACACTGTTATCTTTTCGGCACCAGGTCAAGACTTTCCTCTTCTCCCAGCCATTTTAGCATGTGTTTTTAAATTGTTTTTAATTTTTTTAATTGTGTTTTTGAATTCTTTTTGTCTTTTAAAATTTGTATATTTGTTTTTATTGTTTTTAATTGCTGTAAACTGCCCAGAGAGCTTCGGCTATGGGGCGGTATATACACGTAATAAATAAATAAATAAATAATACCTCTGCTTGTACTGGTTATCAATTTGCTACCAGGCCAAGTTCAATGTGTGCTTTCCATACTACAGGTGCAACATAGTCTGTTCTGCTCTTGTAAGAAATTGATCCTTTAGTATGGCAGCACCTACACTTTGGAACTCCCTGCCATCTTCGGTGTACTCTTTTCAGCACCTGCTAAAAACATTTTTTTTGTTTAGGTGAGCCTACCCAGGCACCCTGTGCTTTATAGATTATAACAACCAAATTGCAGTTATCAACCATCTCTACTGGTGACCCAGGAAATGAAATGAATTTCTTCCCCAACCCCATTCCCAGGTGTGTTTGGATAGGACTGCAGCCTTAGTTTTGCAGGTAAAGCCCAGATAGCAGGACTGTGAATTGCAAACCCATAAACTTTCACTGTTATGTCCTGCTCTTGTCATTCTAGAGGTATGTGACTGCACTCCTTAACATGTTGTGTAAATTGCAGCTTGAAAGAAACCCAACAGAATTGGAAGGTTAAAGGCTTTCAGGAGTCCAAATCTCAAGGAAGAGAACTGGTGGGAGGAAAAAAATGGGTACCCTCATCTCCTTTATATAATATAATATCTATATTTTAAAAAGGGGGGAGAGTGAACCCACAGCGACTTGTAAAAACAAATGTTTTAAAAGGCTGAATTTTTTTTATAAGGTTCTTTTTTCTTGGCCTAGACAAATGGAAGGCAGTTTTGTCTCTCTTGGCTGCAAACTGGAAGGTCGGAGATGAAATATTGTGTTTTACATTTTCACTCTTTGGGAGACATGTCAAAATGGCAGAGAAGTACAGAGAGAGCATTGACCCTGTGAGGGGAAGCCAAAGAACACAATGCCTTATAAAATGAGTATATTTGGTTCTCAGTCAATGATGTTGGAATGCACCTTTGTTTTACCAAACAAGGGGAAGGAATCACATCTTAGAAAGTATATAATATTCCCCCCAAACTGAGTATCTAGATAGCCGGGTGAAACAAGGAACATTCTGGAGGTGAAAAGAGTTTTCTTTGGACTACAACTGGAGCTGTTAAATCCCGTTTTATTGAGGATGGCTTCTGTGTCTTTTACAGCACAGGGCATGTGGTCAACTTAGTTGTAGGACATCTTTCTATGACTTTTGATGAAGTCACAGGGCCCAGATTTACAGAAGGACAGGAACTATACAGTGTTGCTCTGTGGTTTCATGTGGAAATAAAGAGCAGCTTAGGATAAGTGATTGGTTCATGCTGTTGCACTCAGGCTCTTCTTGGGGGCTTCCCAAAGGCATCTGGTTAGCCACTGTCAGAACATGATGTTAGGCTAGATGGGCCCTTGGCCTGACCCAGCAGGGCTCTTCTTATGTTGTTATAGTAGGACAAAACAAAACATGCATATTCAACAATAAAGTATCCATTGCTTTGGCATCTTTGAGAAACATTTCTCTGTTTTGTTCTACATTCCTGGATGCTTCCTGTTTGGTTTTTTAAAATTATTTTATTTATTTCCTTTTAGGCCCTTATAGTGCAAGAGTAGGGAATATTTTCCTATCCTAAGGGCTGCATTCCCTCAAAAGCAAGCTTCGGGGTCCCCATGCCAGTTCCGGTTGTGGCAAGAGGATGGCTTCTTCAATCCCTTCCTGCCCAAGAGAAGCTGATGGTCAGCATGGGCAAGTGGAGTGAGGTGGGGACCAGAAGCTTCTTCTTTGAGAAACTGCAGCTATGTGGCTCACCGCATGGGACACAGATCAGCAGTTCCTGGCAGGAGCAGCTTCGGCTGCATGCATAGAGCCTTTGTATTTAAAAAAAATCTTGCCGGTTGGCTGTTTGCAGGAAAAGAGGGTGTGTCAGGGGCTTAAATCCAACCCCATCCTTCCTGTCCTGAACAGCTGGCCATTAGGATTTTACGGAGGCCATGCATTGTGCCCCTAGGCCGATCATGGCAAGTGTGTAGATGTATTCTTAGACTGAAGGAGGCTGTACAGTGTCCTTCCTTGCTGATTTAGGACTCATCCAGATTCCCCCCCTTTTTTGTGGGTGCATTGCAACGTGTCTTTGATGCAATAATACTGTATTAGTGATGGACATACTGGACCATCAACAAGTCTTTACTTCTTGTTCTGTGATGCTTCTCCAGTGTTACCCCATTATTGTCATCCGGAGGGGCACTCTTGCACTATACCACAAGAAACCCAGGGCAAAAATTAAAAGAACTTAAACTGGAACATCAGTAGTATAAATAGTGACAGGATTCCTGGAGGAAACTACAGGACATGCACCAATTGGAAACAAACTCCAAAATGTTTGCAGAGGCAAACAGTATTGAAAGAGGGTCGCAAATAACCACCCCGATATCATCATGAGCACAAATCATCATGAATACATAAGAAGAGGGACCCTTATAAAAGAAGACTAGGCAGACATCTGTTGGGATTGTGCATATTCCACAGTGAAGACAATAAAGAGAGCCCTGCTAGATCAGGCCAAAGGCCCATCCTGTCTACCATTCTGCTTCCCACAGAGGCCAACCAGATGCTACCAGGAAACAGACAAGTAGGGCAAGAGGCCAATAGCCATTTCTTGCTGTTGCTTACCAGTACTGTGTTTGCGCCATGCAAAATTTGGGACTGGATGCAAAATGCAGCAACCTGAGCATATTTATTGAATTTTACTTATTAAAACTTACACACCCTATTCTCTAGCGAAAACATTATAAATGTGTATATACAAATGATACCCAAAGAAATGCGTAAATGACAACACCCATAAAATGTCATAAAATCATCATCACCATCATATAAAACAATCAGATATAAACAGAAGTCATGAAGCCAGCAGTCTCCAAGTTCAGTGACACTGGAAATTAAAAGCATCTGTGGAACAGTGGCAGAGTTTAATAAAAGAAGAAGCTCAATTGCCAGGGAATGCCTTCCTATGCAAAAGCAAAAAAAGTCTCCACCTGGTGACAAAATAAAGTAAAAAAAGTGCCTCCCCCATCCTGCTTTCAACAAAAAGGTGCTCTCATCAAGCAAGTCTGGATTAAAAGACATGAAGACTTACACAAAACCAAATGTAACATAAAACATGTTTTTCCATCTTTGCAAGTGTCCACATGTCAAAGCAGGTGAAGTTCCAATCCTTATGACTGGCTAAGACTGGCTTGGAAATGTTTTTCAGGTTTATTGGTGACTATCAGGCTTCAGTGGCCCGTACAACTCCTAATCTAGAAGAAGCACAAAAAATGATGCAAAACAAAGAAACATTTCCATGTTGGAGTGGTTTGCACAATTTATACAAGTCACAAAATTTCTTTTTCTTCCTTGGTGTTGAATTTGGTCCCCTTGGTGCTGAATTTGATTTTTGTTCCTTTTTAGAGCAGAGCATCTCTTCTCAGTATTAAATATACTAGGTTTGGGCAAAAATGCTGATCCATGCTCTGCCATTACATTGGTAGTAGGGATGGGGGAAAATCTGATTCAGTTCACATTTAAAGCTGAATTTCTCAAACTTGCACTTTCTGAAACAATATGAGAACTGAAACACAGCCATCCTTTGAAACTGCACTTATGAGAATTTTGCAATGCAGTTCTCCAGCCAATGTTTATAAAAATGCTTACATTAGGGGAAAGTGTACATAAAAATGAATATATGAGTGAAAATAACATACAAAAGGAATCATATTCTGAGAAATTGCTTTCAAAATGTGAATGTTAAGCTACATACAAAAATGTGTTTCTTAGGAAACTTTTGCAGTAAAATGCTGAAGAATTTTCGTGAGGATTTTTTTAAAAAAAATTGCAAATTGCTACAGAATGTGGAAAACTGAATTTAAGACTGGAAAAAATAGAAACGGAGAGAACCAAAATTGACAGATCCTTCCACCCCAGTTGGTAGTAACAGACAAACATTTCAGGACTCAACATATTTAACAAAATATTGGTTTGAGTCGGAATGAAGAGAAAAATGGATTAGATAGCACCATTATCGAATGGAAACACCCATGATCAAGCTCATGTAAGTAGGTAACAGAAGATATTCCATAGTGGTTTGCCCTAGCTCAAGTTCTAGTCAACATTTCCATTGAAGCTTTGGATGAAGAAGTATAGAATACAAATATACTCAACAAATATGTCATAAAAATAATTGCCTATGGACAATTGCCCTCTCTTGCTCTCAAATTTTATAGTCTAGGATTGTATAGATTATATAGTGTATGGACCCCAATTGGCTGGATTCACCCAAATAACTGATCCAGTCTATATTATCCTTCCTCGCAATTGGCATTAGTTGCCCTCACTGACATAATCCTATAGTCAAATCTGATTGACTGTGTAAGCATCATGACTTCATCCTATTCATTATGTGATCCCTGATTGGCCACCCTGGTGATCCCAGCCAATCAAGGAAGAAGGAAGAAGTAGCAAACAAAAGGAAAAAAACGTGCTATTGCAACAACTGATAAGAGAAACAGAACCAAAAGAGATTTAAATACATGACATATTTCACAATCAAATGGCATTTCAGGAAACATTTCTTAATCCCCACCCTATCTCCCAGAAAATCAGGATTTTCAGAATAAAAACCCAAACAGAGGAATATTCACTGCAGCCTTAGGAAACACTCAGATTTGTGAATGGCGTTAAAAGGATATTGGAGAGAAGGCAATGATAGCAGTTTATGCCACAAAGACTACCATGAAAAAAAGAGAAAAACGTTCCCTCTGTCCCTTAAGAGTCCCCCCAAAACACTGTGTGGGTTGGATGCAAGAGTGTAGGGTGGGGTTAAATGTTACAAAATTCACCTGAAATTCTCAAAGCAGACCTGGGGCAGTGGAACAAGTCACCTATGGAAGCAATGGAATATCCTTCAGGGAGGGCTCTTAAGAAGAGGCTAAATCAACTTTTGACATTGCAAAACAGTTTAGGGCTGATGGAGGAGGTTAAACCTAATGACCCTCAGAACCCCTCCCAGCCCTGTGCTTCTATATTTGTGGCCTGTCTGAGACATCAGCTTTTTTCATGCCCATCCAACAGTAGTCACCAAGTCTGGTGACATCAGAATAGAAAATTCCACCAGATTAGATCACCTCACTGGGCTCTGCCTCTGGTCCTTAACATGACCCTCATAATTACTAGACGAGGTAGATACCTCACAAGCAGCACTGGATAGAAAAGCTTGAGGGAAGTGGTGAAAATTTTTTTTTTGGAAGCTGTAAATAATCGCTCTGCTTTTCTCTGCTTGCATTGTCACACCAAAGACAAGCCAATACAACCAGCCAAGACAACTTTGTCCATTCTCCATCCTACCTCCTGGAAACTCCTCTATGTCACTGTCAATGTCAATATTTATTTGTTAATTTGTATCTCACTTTTAATAATAACAATAATATTTTTTATTTCTGAGTCGCCTATCTGGCCGGGTCAGCGGCCACTCTAGGCGACGTACAAATTAGAATAAAATACTACATATAAAATACAACATGGTAACCAAGCTTCAATCTAACATTAATCTAAAACCATCTACAGCTGTAGCAAGATAAAATTAATCTACTCCCGGGATCTCGTAGGCCTGCCTGAATAGCCAGGTTTTCAAGGCTTGACGGAAACTTGGCAGGGGAGGGGCATGGCGAAGATCATAGGGTAACGAATTCCAGAGGGTGGGGGCCACAATCGAAAAAGCCCTCTCTCTGGTCCACACCAGCCTAGCTGTTTTAACTGGTGGGACTGAGAGAAGGTCTTGAGTGGCTGATCTCGTCAGGCGGCATGTTTGGTGATGCTGGAGGCGCTCCTTTAGATAACCTGGGCCAAAACTTTTGCAGTAAAATGCTGAAGAATTTTCGTGAGGATTTTTTAAAAAAAACTCAAGCTATCAGTATCCTCTGAGGCTGACAAGTAAAGTACTTGTGCTTAGGCCCATTTTCAAAGCTATGCACTAGAGGAATAAAGCTTGACCCAGATGTGTGATGGAGAGTGTTCATGGGTGTGGGCATTCAGTGAGTAGAAATGGGCATGCCATACATGGTGAGTTGCCACCATTTTTATGTCTAACAGCTGTGGGGCAGACAGCCATTAAACAGGTAAAGTTCTGACCATTGCAATGCCCTCCATGGTAGGGAAGCTGCATCAACTGAAATTCCATTTGTTAGACAGCCACTGAAGGAAAAACAACCAGTCTAGGGGGATAAAAAGAAGATGAAGATTAAAAACCTATTAAAGAGTTGATCTTGTCTAGCCACAGTATGGGAGAAGGAGGTTTAAATATTTTGCAATGGCCTCTGTGATGAATGAATCCTGTCTGCAAAAGGTCCCTTCTTGATGGAGCTGTGAGTATTTTATCAGCATTCATAGTCATGGTCCAATATGTTTTCGTGTGTGGAAAGGAACACACAGCTCCGTGGCAGAACATCTGCTTTCCATGCAGAAGGTTCCGGTTTCAATCCCCAGAATCTCCAGGTAGGGCTAGCAGAGTCCTCTCTCTTGAATCCTGAAGAGCCGCTGCCAGTCAGTGTAGACAGTACTAAGCTAGATAGACAAATTATCTGACTTGGTATAAGGCAGCTTCCTATGTATGAAGCACCAAAGTACCCTCCCCCCACCACAAATGGAGCCACCCTCATCAGTAACCTAAACAGTTAACAATTTACTACCCTGTAATAGTACCCCAAAATGATATGGGCCACCTCACCCTACTGACCAGGAGGGCCAACCCTGTGGCCATGTAAACATCACTGGAAGACCTCTATAGCAGGTCTGGTGCTGATGGGAGTTGTAATTCAGTAACATCTGGAGGGCTCAAGGTTCTCCACACCTGCCCTATAACCCTGGGGCACAGCTAACGTATAGGGTAGGTCAAATTCTATTCTAAGTAATACGTTCCCTTACAGGACAGGACTTACAGAATTAAGAGTCAAAAGATTGTTCCTTTTTGTTGTTGTTGCATTGCTAGTACAGACACACCACCATCTCAGGCTAGCCATGGGCCAAAGCAATGAGAGTCTTTCTCTTCTTCCCTCCCTGGCTTTAAAAAAACCAACAGTCAGCCCAGGCTAACCTCCCTGTTCCTTTCCCTTTTTATGTGGCTCTTCAGCCGCATGCATTTCCTTTTGCCTTTGCACTTGACTCATGAGTAGGCCTTTACACATACGTAATCTCTCTCGCGGTCAAGAGAGTTTCTCGGTAGGATGACCTGATTGCTGCTGCTTTCACTGTGGCTCCCCTCTCTGCACAGCAGGGGTGTTGTTTAGGGGGGAGAGTTTTTTGTGGTGGACCCTGGTTCTCTTGTCCCTTCCTTTCTTTAAAACGCTCCCCCCATACTTATAGGGCAGCTGGCTGTACTGCAAAGTGCAATGCTAGAGAGATTCCCAGTCACCCACTATCTTAATTTCTCTGGGGAACTTTACCTGTGCCTTAGCTTAGGTACGTTGTGTGCACATTCATGCCATGGACTATGTGCCCCAGATCCTTTCAGTACATAATAACACCCCGGTTCAACCCTCCAGGTTTTTTCCCCTCTTTTTTCCCTCTCCTGCCCATCATGGGCTCTGCATCTGCATCTGGGGGCTTTGGCAAAATACGTCCCCTCAATGCAATCTATTTTAACTTTTGATTTACTTTTACTGTGTAAGGCTCATTCTATACTGTAAAATGGGACATAAACACTTCACATGTTCCGAGCCCAGTCTCTGCACTAAAATCGGGTCCCAGGGTTGAGCCCTGCCCGAGAGTAAGTCTGCAGCATGCTGTGCAAACAAAACAAAACTGAGCAGAACTCTCTGATCCAAAGATATGTGCCAGGAAAATCTGAATTCTGTGATCTGATATGCTGCACATTTGTTTAGCTTGCATAATTTCTTCAGCTTCTGATATTTTTGTGGAAGGTCAGTTCACTGGCCTCTAGAAATGCTTGTCTTATGTACACATACTATGACAGTGATTTGGACTAGAAGCATGCTTTCTAAACGATAGCTGAAGTTCTCAAGATGCTGAATCCTCAAGACATGTTTGTTTTAAATGGATGTTATGATTCTAAGGGATGTTGCATAATAATAATAAATTTTCTTGCCCAGTTAAGATTGCCAGATTTGAAACTGGAGAACTCGCTCTCAATCAGGGGTAGCCAACATAGTGCTCTTCAGATGTTGTAAAATGCACCTCCCTGAACATTGACCATGCCAACTGGGGCTGATGGGAGATGGAGTCCATGACATCTGGATGGCACCATATTGGCTACCCTTGCTCTAAATCTTCCAATATGGTAAGAGTCAAGGTGGCAGTCAAGGTGGCCTCTCCTGCCCCTTCCCTCCTCAGCCCTGTCATCCACCCTCCTTCCCAGCCTGCAACAACTGATCTGGGCTCCAGGTATATTACACAGCAAACTGGTGATTTTACATATGTGTGTGTGCAGCAGGGCCTGGGAACAAATTGGTAGGAGAGGCTGTGGTTACCTTATCTCTTGCTGCATCTGGAGATTTAAAGGTATATGAATGTTCTCCAGCTTTGAATCATATTGCCTAGTGAGGCTGTAGAATATACACAACCTTGAATATGACATGATGAATATGTGAGGGAAGAGCCATTATATTCAGAAAAACATAATGTTCCAAGGAAATTCCAGGGAGATCCAGGGAGTTTTAAAGGCTTCATAGATCAGGGACAAAACAGGCTCTTGCTCTACATTAGAAAATTCCTAGATATTGGTATAATTCAGTCCAAGGCCTACAACCATGATAGCAAACATGATGCCCTTCAGATGTTTTGGACTATAACTCCCATCAGCCCTAACCAGCATGGCCAAAGGGCAGGAATGACGGAAATTGTAGTCTGTAAGAACTAGAGGGCACCATGTTGGCTACTGCGTCTTCCTAGCCACCACCCCACCTGCTGGGCTTTTTGTTGTCCAGTTCAGTGGAAGGACAGTTGTGCCACCTTTGCCTTTGAAAGGTGCAGAGCCACCAAGTGCCGCCTGCCTGTCTTTGCCACTGCCCTCCCTGCTGGGCCTCTTGTCATCCACTGTACCAACTCTCTGACGATATGCGCTCCGGTGCTGGGGCCTCCTCCGCATGCAGATTCATCTACACCGAGCAGGCCTCCACCCCTTTCCTCTCCTTTCCTTTCAGAGCCCGTCGTTTCCATCTCTCCTGCAGGCAGACCCACCCACTCCAAGCAGGCTTCTCCTTCTTCCCTCTCCTTTCTTTCCAAGCCCGTCGTTTCCACCTTTGCAACGACCTATAAGAGCTGGAACATTGACCGCTTCATCTCCGTGATCAAGTTGAAGTACTGCTTACCGTGGACATCATCTATGTTGGCAAAAAGCTGGACTTCTCCTGCTCCTTTTCCTGTATTAGGACTGAGCCGGACACCTCAGTGGTATCATGTTTTGATGTCAACATACTGATGTAAGAACTAGTAGACACTGTCTAATTGTTAGGAATTTATTAGGAAAGGGTTAGGAAAGCGTGATTTGTTACTGTATTTTCATTGAAAGTTGTTATTGTTGCTTTTTAATAATGTTATTATCTTGCTATTTAATTTTTGTAAATTGTACTGTTTTTATTGATATGTATTTCTATATTTGTGTTTATTTTTTGTAAATTGCCTTGAGGGCCTTTTGGCCAAAAGGCGGCATAGAAATAAACAACATCAACAACAATAATACTTGTTCCCTACACTGAAGCATATGATTAATGCATCCCATCTCACCAAGGGGTAGGGCATTTATTCTTTCTGTCCTTGGTTGTTGTTGTTTTCCCCTGCCGTGGATTCCTGAGGGAATCCATCCTGAGAGAATGGAGAGGTGCATGTTGCAAAGCCGGAAATTGGTTCTGGAGTCCAACAAATCTGGCTAGAAGAACCCCTTGCTTGTCTTTCCCCCTGGGCGATTTGCCTAGAGGCAACTGTTGCCGGCTGCCCAGGTTTCCATCACTTCTGCTGGTGACACATGGAAATTGCATCTTTCTTGTTGGAGACTGAGCAGACTTGGGCAGCGGATGAAACAAGAGAACGGTAAAAGCTGGATATTGCTCTGGTGTGAAACCTTGAAAGATTTTTGTAGTATTTGAAAGATTGTTTCAAGGACATAAAGGAGAGAGAAAATGAAATAGAAAACAGCTATGGGGAAAGAAAGCAGCAATAGGGGGAACTGGCTGTGAAACATCTGCTTTGTGTTATGGACATGTGGATCCCTCCAGATAGGTTGTGCACTTCTGAAAGCTGCTAAATTCTCCCTTTTCTAGAAGATGCAAACATCCTCCCACCACCCCACCCCAAGCCAGAGACAGATCAGCTCTATTGAAAGCAGCAGCCATTATAAGTAGCAGTTGAAAGGGTTTATTTGGGAATTCACCTTACTTAACACTGCTTGATTTAGACTGGGATTTTGCCAATGCATCACTATGAGAAACGAGCCTGTTCCCAAACTGATGGTATTACCGGCTATCCTGTCTGGGTACACAAGAAAAAGCACTGTTAAAATTTTTAAATGCCTTTTAGCATACGGAAATGCTGCAAAGATAAAAGGTGTGTGTTGGTATCAGAAATGCAGCCTGGTGCTACTTTCTTATTTGTGGGTGCATGGTTTTGGTTTTGGTTTGTTTAGGATTGGGCCATTCTTTCTCTTGGAAGAAGCAATTACTTCAAGATTCCTCGGAAGGAACTGGGTTAAACAATTATTTAGCGAGTAATGCTAAGGAAAAGATAATGTTGCCTACTGGGCTTCCCAGACAAAAGAGCTCCTGGGCTGTGCCACTGCAGAATGCATGTTAGGGACATGATTGATTGCTTCTGATATATAGAAGGAGGGAGAACCTCTGTACATAAGAGAACTAGATGTTGAAGAAAGGGGCTCTTTTGTTTACTTTTATCTCACACATGCTAGTTTTCCATGTGTATGAATACCTTGTCATGGAGGAGAATTCAGTCATGCAATCTGCTATTCACCCAAGTGGTACAGTCCAGGAAGAGAAGAGATCAACAACATGGTGAACCAATTGTTAAGAAATATGCTAAATTTTTTTGATCATTTTTAGCGGTCAGAAGTAAATCACTTTTATTATTATTATTATTATTATTATTATTATTATTATTATTAATATTATTATTATTATTATTAAAGCGCATGATGCCTAACCATTGGTTCATATGGACTAGATATAGCCCAGATACATTTACAGAATCCTGGGTCACAGCCAAAAGCATACCCTTCAATACCCTTCAATTGTGCTTTCTTCAGAACCAGCAGAGAACCTCAGGATGACTTGCTGTTTAGCTGAGTCATAAACTGCAAAAAGATGCTCGCAAGGCTGCTTTTTTAAGGCCGGCATGTGCTATTTCTATGATTTCCACCATCAATATCTAATGAAGGTTAACTATTTAATTTTTGTAAATTGTATTGTTTTTATCATTTTATTGATGTATTACTGATGTTCTATTGATGTATTATTGATGTTTTATTGATGTATTTTTATACTGGTGCTCTTTTGTAAGCCGCCTTGAGAGCCTTTTGGCAGAAAGGCGGGGTACAAATATTAAAATCAAAATCAAATCAAATCAAATCAATCCCTGTGAGTGCTAACTACTGGGACATATTCCCAGGTTAATGTATGGGCACATCTGTATGACCGTCACCTCCCTATCCCAGACATACCACATGGTTATTTCAGCAATAGAATGGCTCAAAGTGCTCAAAGCCACTGATCAGCCCAAGGCCTGAAAAAAAGGCTTAATGACCAGCAGCAGGTTTAAGAGGTCAGAGCAAAGTTCAAGAAACATGGATGTGGAGCTCAAATGTCAGATCATTTATTAGTCCATAGCTGAACAGCTTAATATGATTATCAGAACCCTGTAACTTGCTGCAGTCAAGTACTAGCTTCTGTAAGAGCCCCAATAATACTGGATCTTCAATATTTAATAAAACTTAGCATTTAGATAGCATCTCGAGTGTTCATATACATTATCTCAGTAATATTTACAACAGCCCTTAAGGCACGAGGAGAGTTACTCTCCCCATACTGGGGGTGAGGCACTGAGAGTAACAGGCTTGCCTGAGACCTCCGGTAGCTGGTATGAGATTTGAGCTCGGATAAAGCCACTATGCTACACCAGCTGAGAAGCACAGCTAAATTATTATTGATCACACTTGTATCCTGTTCTTCCTCTGACAACCTCTGGATGGTGCGTATGGCTCTGTTCCCATTTTTTTGTATCCTCTTGACAACTCTGTGAAGTAGGTTAGAAATGAAGAAGAGTGGCTGGTCACCCAATGCATTTCGTGGCTGAATGTTCTCGCCAGTCCAAGTTGAATACTGCATACACTAACTTTCTCTTACGTGATGCCTCCAGATGTCATTGGATTTCAAATCCCATCCTCCATGACTATTGACTGTGCTGGCTGGGGCCGATGGGAGTCCAACATCGTATGGAGGGCTCCAGGCTGAGGAAGGCTGGTTTGAAATTCATGGGACTCTCTCCGATTTTGTTCCTTTAGTCCACTTATTGAAACTTTTGTCATAACAGTCCTCCTCCTGCTGCCTTGTCTGTTCATCAGGCAATGCCAGTGTGACAATCTCATTTCAGTCTTCCAGTGTTTTTTGTGTCTCCTATGAACAGCTGTGTTCTCTCTGGAGTGGAGTTTTATTCCTCCAGCCACCATTCTATATTTTAACTTTTAGGCTAGAGATGGGGAAATTGTGGCCCCTCAACATGCTGGACTGCAACTCCCATCCTCCCAGATCATTGACCATGCTGCCCGGGGTTGATGGGAGTTGGAGTCCAACATCTGGAGGGTCACAGCTTCCCCACTTTTATAATAATTATGTCCATTGGTCTGGCTTGTGTGGGGCCCTCTTCACTTAACACAATTGTTTATCCACAATCCTTAATTCCCCATTCGAAATCCTCCTACTTTTATAAACCTTATTCTCTGTAATCCCATTTTCTTCAGGGCAAAAAGCCTTATTGTTTATTATTTTAAAAAACAGCCAATATATTCAGGGTTTAGGTATCAAAAGAATGTGAAACGTGAAATAAGGTAATTTATTCTGATTTGCCTATTTACATATATTTGGGGGGGTCCCCTTCAGTGGCAGATGTTGTTGTTGTTGTGTGCACAATGGAAGAATTACAGAGCACCCCAGAGCAACAGAAAAAATTACACTGGTGGAGAGCTTGAGCAAACAGAGACTCCCCATTAGTGACAAGACATATTAGGTTTATGACACACGGCCGGGCAGCTCTGATTCTCTCCAGCAGATGTCAGAGCTGCACAGGCTCCTAACAGCTGCCACCTCACTCACTACTTTATTAGCAAGGACACCTGGGATATCCCCCCCCCTCCCCTGGACTCCTCTGGCATGGATCTTTGCGAGAAGTTGTAGCATGGCTGGCAGATGTCTTTCCACCCTAGTGAACTCCAAGAGTAGCTTCACATTTATAGTGCATAGCCTTGCCCTCAAGGAGGCCATATACAACTTTTTTGTATTTGTTTATGGCCAATGATTTGCATAGACCGGCTCTGTGTATTGAAAGAAAAATGATATTGCAGTACCTTCACATGCTGGTTAAAATTGCATCTGGTTGCTGATTATGAGTTTGCATGTTTATAATGCTACTTGGTGTTATTTTAAGTAGTTCCTTTCTGCTCATAAATGTGCGGTTGGATGAGCCTTGAGAAAAGAAAAACCTCAGCAGTATATGTTTTTGTGATTTCCCCTACAGGTCTAGTGTCAAGAGAGCAGATTTCTTGTTTTCCCAGCCATGGAGGCAATTGATGGCAGGCGTCTTCTATTTTTGTGGGCGTATTGTGTTAGTTCTGGCTGTTCTCTGCCAAACCTCCCTCTGCTTTGCATAGGGGGTGGAGAGAGAATGGGCTGGAGACATGGAGATGATAAAGGGAGCCATCCGTGTTTGTATTTTATTTTAAATGAGAGGCAACCCCTCCCCATACTTTGCTGCTCCTCTAGGCTGAGCTCATGCCATAAGTATAGCTCAAAGGAAGAAGGAAAAAATGAATTAGGATTGTAGCAGTAAGCAGAAGTCCTTTCCATGTATATAGTTGGTAAAGCAATTTATGGGGGCTAGTTGCTGCTCCCTTTCAGACACAGTTAAGAACATAAGAAAAGAGGCTTGCTGGATCAGGCCAATGGCCCATCTAGTCCAGCCCACCAGATGCCTATGGGAAAGCCCGAAAGCAAGACCTGAGCGCAACAGCACTCCCCTACCTGTGATTCCCAACAACTGGTATTTAAAAGCATACTGCCTCCGACAGTGGAGGTAGAACTTAGCTGTTGTAGCTATTGATAGACTCATCCTTCATGAATAGCCTTATCCTCCAAGTTGTATGTGTGTGTGAAGATAAGGCAAAGGTGGAAGAGGACAGAAGGGAGATCAACAGAGTTTCTTTATTGCCCAGTGGACAAATCTACCTATAAAGGTTTTAGTTCAGGATTATTCTGGCTTAGGGCTGAAGAGCCTTCCTTGCTGGTCTGAGCAGATCCCCATTTGATATCCCTATGACAGGGATGGGGAATTTGTGGCCCTCCAAATGTTTCTTGACTCCAACTCCTACCATCCTTGATCATTGGCTACATTGGCTAGGGATGACATGAGTTGAAGCCCAACTTGATGATGACATGAGTTGAAGTCTGGAGGGTCACTGGTTACCCACCCAGGCCTTATGGTTTGGTTCCAGGTTCAAGACCCCACTGCAGGTTCAAGTCCTGATATGTATCCCAAATGCTCAGCTGAGCTTGTATCTCCAGAAGCTGTCAGTCAAGTGCTCTTCCCATACTGTTGCCCTACCACAGCTGCCACAGGGGCAACATTCCATTCAGTTCACATAGAAAGGTGAATCTGCTTAATCCATACTTTCTGAAATACTATGCAACCCAAACCACAGCAATCATTCAAAATTCACACTTCTGAGAATATTGCAATGCGGCTCCTTAGCCAAGTAAGGTGTACAAAAATGCATATACTAGGGAAAATGTGCATCAAAATAGCATATGAAATACATTCTATAAGGGACAGGTGTTTTGCAAAATTGTGTATATTAGGCAAAACAGCATACACAAAGTTGAATATTAGGAGAAATTTGCACTAAAATGCAGATGAAATGTCATGATGATTTTTTTTTAAAAAAAATGATGTAGAAACTGAGAGAAACTGAAATTGACAAATTCGCCCATCCCTACCCAGGACCTTCTGGTTCCATCCTTGTCTATCAGAATGGTGTCATGTGCATTAGGGATGTCTGAGGAATTTGATCTTTGCAACTTCCTATATTCATTGGATCTGCATTTCTCAGTTTAACATGTGGGTTGAAGCTTAGCTGTCCACCAGATTTCTCACATCTCCAAATGTTGTGATGCAGTTCTTGGCAATGTAAATATATCAAAAGAAGCATTTAAAAGAAAATTCACATTTAAATACATTTTAAAATATGTATTATTGTGTAGTTTAAAATTATGTAAAATATATAAAATACTCACTTTCAGAAGCTTTTTATTTTGCAATCACGGATTAATGCAGACATGAGGTTGTCGCCAAAGTTAGTCCTACTCAGAGTAGACCCATTGAAATTAATGGGTATGAATAATGTATGTCTATTCATTTCAATAGGTCTACTCTAAGGAGTAGGAACTAACTGGATACATCTCATGAAAATAATTATGAGCCAAAACTTATGACAATGGCACAAACTGGAAATTAGCAGATTTGCCCATTCCTAAGGTGTAGCATTCTGGATTTAGAGACCCAGTTTCATGATGCCATGAAACTGACTGGGTGGCCTATTTCTACCTATTTCTACCTATTGGCAGGGCGGAGTGGGTGTGCTGTGATTCTCTGCACAAACGCAGAAAAAGCGGAGGGGTACATGCGGAATTCAACCTGATCTGATTGACCTCTTTTTAAAAGAAGCACGTTTCTAGCCCTTAGAGTTCCAAAGGTAAGCTTGAAAATCATGCTGAGAGGATTCCCTTATTTACACACCACTATTTTCCCAGCATTCCAATATCCATTGGGTTCTGCTCTGTCTGAATTCTGAAAAGAACTGTGTAATCTGTAATGCTGGCAACAGATTAGGTGCACTTACTCTCACAATAATATTCTAAAAGGAAACAAAAAAGTCCCCTACCATTTTTGCAGGAAGGGGAAGAATATAAATAATAATAATAATATTTTTTTTTAAAAAAAACACTATTCCCATTTTTTAAAGTATAAAAAATATTTTAAAGGCAATTGTGAAGTTGCACTATTTCATATTGTGTAATAATAATAATAATAATAAATAACAATGCCACATGCAACTGAATTGCTCCGGAGGGTTAGAGGAACCCCCAGAATAGCACATGGGAAAGGAGAGGGGAAATCATTTGTTGTTGTTGTTGTTATGTGCCTTCAAGTCGATTATGACTTATGGCGACCTTATGAATCAGTGACCTCCAAGAGCATCTGTCATGGACTACCCTGTTCAGATCTTGTAAGTTCAGCTCTGTGGCTTCGTTTATGGAATCAATCCATCTTGGGTCCAGGCTATTTGTCAGACCGCATCGCCCGCTATGTGCCTGCCCGGGCCCTGAGATCTTCAGGAGAGGCCCTTCTTTCAATACCTTCATCCGCACAAGTACAACTGGTGAGGATACGAGATAGGGCCTTCTCGGTGGCTGCCCCTAGGCTTTGGAATTCCCTCCCTAAGGAGATAAGAATGGCCTCTTCCCTGCAGTCCTTTCGTCGACAGGTAAAAACTTTCTTATTTCAGCAAGCCTTTGATTCCGAAGGCGGCTAAGGATAGGCCCAAAAGGAGGTCATATTGCTCTTGCTTGTTTATTTTTTAATTATTCTGATTTTATGAGTATAGTTTTTAATATCAGAAACAGTTTAATGCTATTTTAAATTAGAGTTCATTTTTTAATTATATCTGTCTATATTTATTTACTTATGTATTATATGCTTTTAACTTTGGTAGGTTTTAATTGTATCTGTTTTTTATCTGGAAGCCGCTGTGAGTTCCAATTTGGAAAAACAGCGGGGTATAAATAAAGTTAATAATAATAATAATCTCTTGTTTGGCCTTCCTCTTTTTCTACTGCCTTCTGTTTTTACGATCATACCATTGGACAAACAGAAATGCCACATTGAATACAACCCATTATTTTTAATGAGAAGAAGGCTTTAAAAATATTAATGTCCTGTAAAATTCTAGAAATGTACGTCTGGAAGAAAAATGGATTCTTACGTATTAAATTCTGCTTCCATTATCACATATACAGTAAAGCAAAACATCAAAAACTATGGGGAAGAATCAAGGATAGATGGATTCTGCAGAGCTTGAAGAAATATCTGAAACTGGAGAGGTAGTTGAATAAGATTTCCAGGGGGCTTATGGCCCCACATAGCTCCTGGCCCCACCTCACAACTAAATGATGTAGAATATTGTGTAGAACATGAACTTAGCTCAAGCAAGCAAGTGTGCAGGCCCCTGGAGTAAAGATGCTGACCACTGTGCTCCTCCTTCAGCCCTGCTATTGGCGTACCACCCAGGGCTAAGCCAGAGCTTACTATTACGTATGAACCAGGACTCATGGTTTGTCTTGCTCCAGACAAACCATGAGTTGTAACCAAGGTTTGTTCTTGGTTTACCGCTTGTGGTTTGTCTGGAGTGAGACAATCCACAACTGTGGGTAGTGGATGTTACACTGAAACAAACCATGGCTTAGCCTTGGGTAGCATGGCAGCTGCAGGACCGGGGAAGAGCATAGTGGCCACAATCTTCACTCCAGGAACCCACACATTTCCTCATTTTTGCCAAGCCATTGTTTGGCTTCGCATTGCATCATGAGAAGTGGGGCTACATTATACAAAAGAGTAAGAAGTAGTTAATAAACTATGTAAAATAGAAATTATGTAAATGTGCCTGATTTATATGATCTAGAGCAAGAGAGGCTTGTGGGACTAACTAGAACTCTGAGGTCGACCAACAGGTGCCAGGTGCAAAAGACCAATGCTTAAAATGAAAGAACTTGGTGCCTCTGAGCTGCTGCTCCACACAGGGTTTTGTTTTGAATACCAGAACTGAATTGAGCTCCCAGTCCTTCCACACATAAACATGTCCCTAGTTACCCACCGGCTCTTTTCAATTCAGCAACCTAATTTAAAAGATAGAGTCATGTTGTTGTTGCTGCTGCTGTTAAATAATTTGGAGTCAGAGAAATCCTTGCTGATCTGCTGCAAATCATCCAGAAATCTTACTAGCACCTGATAGCTAGTGCCTTCCTCTCAACCCTGATCTAGAAAGGTTGCACAGGTTTTTTTTAACATAAAAGGTAGGTTACCAGGACAAGGAAAACTAGAGTGATGTAATGGTTAGAGTGTTGGTCTATGACCTTGGGAGACCAGGGTTCAAATCCCCACTCAGCCATGAAGCTCACTGGGTGATCTTGGGCCAGTCAACCTCTCTCAGCCTAACAACAGAGTTCTTGTGAGGATGAAATGGAGAGGGGGAGAGCCATGCACCCTTAGCATTTTAGAGGAAAAGTGGGATATAAATGTTGTAAATAAATAATAGAAATGACAGATGAAATAGTTCTGTAATACACAGAGTTCCTCGGCTGATTTGTACATGAGGGCATGCAGGTCTGACATTAAATAAGTGGTACTAGTGATCAGCAGGTCACTGATTTGGATGGACTTTTGTGTGACTTCCTCACACACACACACACACATGTGTGCGCACACACACAACAATAGATGTCAGAGAGCCCCAGCTCATCTTTGTTGCCATCCCACCCCTTGGTCCAGTAAGAGTCATCCATGGGCATGATGGGGAATTTTATATATACATACATGTATAGCTAATGGGGAATTCAATATACATAAACAATGAGCAAAATATATTCTTTTATAAAGCTATAAAGGTTCATAACATTTTAATATAGTAGGAAACCAGATCTTTTTTCTTTTTGGAGCTATCACCCCTGACCATGCTGGTTTGTTTGGAACTATTTGTACTCTGAACAATTGATAACACTGAACAAACACTGAACATCCCTGTACTCTCCAAGACGTAGAAAGGATTGCATTAACTAAAATGCTTAGCTCACTGTGAAAATGTACTTTCATGTGAAGTACTGAACATTGCCAAATTCATTAGAACACTGCAAAATTCAAATAAGTGTGCATTTCAAAGGCTATTTTGGTTCTTGTATTGTTTCTGAAAGTGCAGATTTGATAGATTTGGCTTCAAATGCAAACTGTCCCCAAGTATGCCCATGTTCTACTTTAGCTTTCTTTCTTGACATCCTAACAGTGCCACCCTTTGCATGCCTATTCAGGAGCAGAGACAGGCAAATGTGACCATTTTGGTTTCTCACTTTCTCATTTTTCCAGTCAGTGGTCAGTTCTCCACATTTCCACATCAGCTTGTGATTATTATTATTATTTTTTAAATCTCATGAAAAATTATCAGCATTTTGGTGTAAATTTCTCCTATTGTATACATCTTGCTATGCAGTTATACCTAATGCAGACATTTTTGCAAGGCAATTTTGCCAAATATAATTCATTTTTGTATGTTATTTTCATCAGTATATGAATTTATATGCACACTGTAGTATAAACATTTTTGTACCCATTACTTGGGTAGAAAGCTGCACTGCAAAATTCAAACGTGGGAATTTTGGAGGGTGGCTGTGCTTTGGCTTACATATTGTTTCAGAAAGTGTGAATTAGCTAAGTTGGCCTTTAGAATCGAATTTCTCCTCATCCCTATTCAGGAGTAAATCCCATTGAGTTCAGCGGGGCTTACTCCCTAGTAAGTAGGTATAGGATTGCACCCCTAAACATCTCTACCGTTTTGGGTTGGTGGCTTGATTTTACAATCCTCCTGGCCCTTTCTCTTCTCGCCTTACCAAAGGTAGAGCATCTGAATGGGGTTACACTCCCCCTGAAGGAACAGGTTCGTAGTTTGGGGGATCTTTTCGATCCTTCCTTGTCACTCGAGGCTCAGGTAGCCTCGGTGGCTAGGAATGCGTTCTACCATCTTCGTTTGGTAGCCTAACTACGCCCCTATCTTGGCGGTGATGACCTCGCCTCAGTTGTTCATGCTCTAGTGACCTCTAGATTGGATTACTGTAATGCACTCTACGTGGGGCTGAATAAACTCGGCCAGTCAGTGCAGACAATACTGAGCTGGATGGGCCGATGGTCTGACTCAGTATAAGGCAGCTACCTATGTCCCTTCTTTCCAAGGGGACATCACTTGGACCCTTCTTTTGATGTTCCCAACCGTTTGCTCCTCCCCCCTTTTTGCCATACAATTATATGTAATTGGCCTTCATTTCCCATCCTTTAATGAAGCTCTGGAGGGCTGCAGATTTAATGCTTTCATGAAAAGAAGTTGGGTGCCAGGTATTGTGTCACTTTACTCGGGTTATGATATTTTATGAAGTCAATCATGCAGGTAAGATATACACATTTTTTTAAAAAAAAAATCCTTACCCTCAAACACATCACATAACTTTATTTTCACAGCACAAGTAACCAGATGGAGAGACATAACAACAGCTTCTTCCTGCTGGGGATTGAAACCAGCCCCCAGTTAATACTCAGCCAGCTTGTCTGCTGGAAGGTGGTAAAGGTAAAGGTGTCCCCGCACTTATAGTGCGAGTCGTTTCCGACTCTTAGGGTGACGTCTTGCGACGTTTACTAGGCAGCCTGTATATATGGGGTGGGATTGCCAGTTCCGTCCCCGGCCTTTCTTTACCCCTCAGCATATGCCGGGTACTCATTTTACCGACCACAGATGGATGGAAGGCTGAGTGGACCTTCACCCCTTTTACCGGAGATTCGACTTCCTCCTGCCGTTGGAATCGAATTCCAGCCGTGAGTAGAGCTTTGGCTCCGTTACCGCCACTTACCACTCTGCGCCACGGAGGATCTTTTGCTGGAAGGTGAGAAGGTATGCACTGGAATGACTCCCAGCTTTGGCTCTTTACCCACCCTCTGCCTTGCTTGCAAAGTCAAACTGATTCAAATGATAATGCCACCCCCCCCACACACACAGTCTTTATGCACCATGTCAGTTTTCACTACAGCCGGGTTTCCCAACTGCGGTCTGTGGACCACTTCAGGTGGCCCATGGCATGTCCGCATGAAATATTCATATTGATTTGATTTGTATTTTTATTGCTTCATTTGTTTCTCATATTTATTTTATTGTATTACAGTTTCTGTTCTATGGAATGCAGACTGAAATACCATAAAATACAGCATAAAGAATGAAAGCAGCAGTAAAAATACAATGGAAAATCACTCAGCACAGTGCACAACGACTGCTGCAACAGGTAGAAAAATCACAAAGTGGGCTGCCAAGACCCTCAGCAATTTTCAAGTGGTCCATGGGGGGAAAAGTTTGGGAGCCACTATGCTAGAACAATGCCTAAGCGGGCATCTCAAAATTTATCCACCTTATTTACGGACAGAGAAAATTGGGGGAATGGCCATTTCACCAAATTTCTGCAGGGAGAGGAGAAATTCTCCAACTGTTTCTCAGAGGTGGGGCTCAACAATGAAAGTGGCAATAGCACTGCTTCTTTCTTTCCCCTAAAGTTTTTTTTGGGGGGGGCGGTTGCTGCTGCTGCAAGTGACAAGAGCAGCGGCAACCACTATGTGGGCACCATGGCCTCCACTGGTATCCTCCACATTGCTCCAGACCTTGTTGACATTCTGGAGCACTATAGGGGAAATGTAGTGGCTACCCCAAAATGAAATAAAGAAATAAACATAAAAAAATGTTGGAGAATATTTGGAGACCATCCTGCAAAGTGCCCTTTTTGTTAAGGCAGGGGGAGTGAGAAGCAAAATCTCAGTCATTTTCTCAGGGGGGAGAAAAAGATTTCCTCCTGAAATTTTATCTCAGCTCTAGTTTTCGTCTGAATGAGTCATCTGAGAGGTGAAGTGCTATAGTTCCCGCGTGAGGATTTTGCACATGAAAGTGCAGCTTCAGGCTCCCCCACTACTCCCTCCCGCCGCTCATCTTCTGTATTTCTAAATAAAAGGATACTGTTTTTGGCAGTGGTATACAAACTTCCCTGGGAGAAAGTCCCATCAAACTCCATTTATTTATTTATGTTCATTTCTCATTGGGTTCACACGGTTGCCTACCAGCACATGTTCACTGTGTGGTTTATAAAACTAGAAGTAAATTTAATATTAAAATACGATTACTTCTGAATAGACATGTATATCCTTTTACTTAGAAATGTTCCAGCTGAGTATGGGGGAGAAAGCAAGGCATCCAGGAAAGTGCATGTATTATTTGAAAGTTTTGGGGAGCTGCAATAAATCATGGGGGGGGGTCTGACCCTTTTGCTGAACTAAGTCCTTTTGCATATTGATAGGATCACTCATGTTTAATAATAATAATAATAATTTAATTTATGTGTCGCCTATCTGGCCAATGGCCACTCTAGGCGACGTACAAATCAGTTGCAGTAAATGCAGCACAATAAAATACACATAAAATACAATATAACAAGGAAACTATAAATAGGAATGATAACAGTTCAGAGTGATAGGCAGTTAGTCCTGAAAATTAACCCTCCCCAGAAGTCCCAAAGGCCTGTCTGAAAAGCCAGGTCTTCAAGGCTTTGCGGAATACATTCAGGGAAGGGGCATGCCAAAGATCATACGGGAGGGAGTTCCAGAGAGTGGGGGCCGCCACTGAAAATGCCCTCTCTCTAGTCCTCACCAACCTAGCTGTTTTAGTTGGTGGGACTGAGAGAAGGCCCTGAGTGGCTGATCTTGTCGGGCGGCATAATTGGTGATGCTGGAGGCACTCCATCAGGTAAACTGGTCCGAAACCATGTAGGGATTTAAAGGTTAGTACCAACACCTTGAATTGAGCCCAGAAAATAACTGGAAGCCAGTGTAGATCGAATAACACTGGAGTGATGTGTACCCGGCAGCGACAATTTGTAAGTAGTCGAGCCGCAGCATTTTGTATAAGTTGTAATTTCCGGACCGTTTTCAAGGGTAACCCCACGTAGAGCGCATTGCAGTAGTCTAAATGAGAGGTGACCAGGGCATGTACTACCAGTGGAAGCTGATGAACAGGGAGGTAGGGTTGCAGCCTACGAATGAGGTGTAATTGATACCAGGCTGCCCGGCTCACTGCCAAAATCTGAGCCTCCATGGACAGCCTGGAATCAAAAACAACCCCAAGGCTGTGGACCTGGTCCTTTAGGGGCAATTTTACCCCATTGAACATCAGGTCAACATCTCCCAACCTTCCCTTGTCTCCCACAAGCAGCACCTCAGTCTTATCGGGATTCAACTTCAACCTGTTCCCATCCATCCACTCACGGATTCCAGGCACTTGGACATGGTCTCCACAGCCAACTCTGGCGAAGATTTAAACGAGAGATAGAGCTGAGTGTCATCCGCATATTGGTGACACTGCAGCCCAAATCTCCTAATGATTGTCCCCAGCGGCTTCATATAGATATTAAATAGCATGGGAGAGAGGATAGAGCCCTGTGGCACACCACAATTGACAGGCCAAGGGTCTGAAACCTCCTCCCCCAATGCTACCTGTTGATGCCTATCGGAGAGAAAGGAATGGAACCACTGCAGTACAGTGCCTCCTATTCCCAATCCCTCCAGGCGATGTAAAAGGATTCTGTGGTCAACAGTATCAAAAGCCGCTGAAAGATCGAGGAGGATAAGAAAGGTGAATTCTCCCCTATCTAATGCCCTCCTCATATCATCAACCAGAGCGACCAAGGCTGTTTCAGTTCCATGTCCAGTCCTGAAACCCGATTGGTATGGATCCAAATCCATTTCATCCAAGTGTGTCGACAACTGATTAGCCACCACTCGCTCAATGACCTTGCCCAAGAATGGTAAATTCGAAATTGGGCGAAAGTTATTCAAAACCTGGGGATCCAAGGAGGGCTTCTTTAAGATGGGCTTTACAATTGCCTCCTTGAGGGCTAATGGCATTACACCCTCCTTCAAGGATGCATTGACCACCGCCTTGATCCCCTCGCCCAGTTTCTCTTTGCAGCTCACCAGGAGCCACGATGGACAAGGATCATTTAGACAGGTGGTAGGCTTCACAGTCGAGAGCACCTTGTCCACATCCTCAGAAAGGAGAGGCCGAAACCGATCCCACTTGACTGGCTTGCAACTGGCCAACTCTGATTCACTCACTGCATCCACGGTGTACGGGATCAAGCTCCGTAAATGTTCGATTTTGTCAGCAAAGTGCTTTGCTAACTTGTCACAGGAGGTCTTGGACTGCTCCAAGGGTTCCTGAGCAACTGGACCGACCAGGCTTCAGACCACCTGGAACAACCTCCTGGGACAGCACTCTGCTGACGCAATAGAGGCAGCAAAGAACTTCTTCTTTTCTGCCTTTATTGCCACTTGGTAGGCAGTTACTGCTGCTCTAACCTGTGTCCGGACATCTTCGGAACGGGATTTCCGCCACCGGCGCTCTAGTCGTCTCACCTCCTGTCTCAGATTACGCAACTGTGGTGTGTACCATGGTGCTAACTGAGTTTTGTTCAGGGGGAGAGGACGTTTCGGTGCCACCCGGTCCAGAGCCCTGGTGATCCCTTCATTCCACTCTAACACCAGGGAGTCAACTGAGCGGCCTTCAGCAGGTTCCAATTCCCCAAGCGCAGTCAGGAATCCTTCTGGATCCATCAGGCGTCTGGGGCGGACCAGTCTAATAGGTCCTTTTCCCCTGCGGAGGGTGTGAGGCATCGAGAAGTCTATATTTACCAGGTAGTGATCTGACCATGACACAGGGGTGGAAGAAGCAACCCCCAACTTCAGAGCACTTCCCTCCCCTCTCAGGACAAACATAAGGTCGAGAGCATGACCGGCTACATGGGTGGGCCCAGTATTACTAAGGTGCAGTTCCCAGGAAGCCATGGTTTCCAGGAAATCCCGAGGGGCCCCAGTGAGAGTGGTCTCGGCATGCACGTTGAAGTCACCCAGCACCAATAATTCTGGGGACAACGCCCGTACAGCCGAGACCACCTCAAGCACCTCGGCCAGGGAGTCTGCTGTGCAGCGGGGTGGGCGGTACACCAGCAGGATCCCCAAACTGCCCTTCGGGCAACCTCCAGTACATGCAATCAACAAACTTAGTCCTATGTAGAGGAGGTCTGGTAAAAACTAAAGACTCCCGGTAGATGACTGCCACACCCCCTCCCCGCCTTCCCACCCTCGGCTGCTGTGCATAACGGAAACTCGGTGGACTCATGGCCTCAAGAATGGGAGCTGCGGCCTCATCCAACCAGGTCTCCGTAATACATGCCAGGTCTGCCTGTCCATCCAAGATTGTATCATGGATGTGTGATGTTTTTTGTACTACAGACCTGGCATTACACAACAACAGTTTACTGAGTACACAGTACATTTGCATCTTTCCAAGATAAATACAGCTTTAATGTTAGAAATACGCATGGAATTAAGACTCCATTAACTTTGCCAGCATATGCACATACCTTCACCAACAGTCAGCATAGGGAATCAGTGGAAATGTTCAAAAATAGCAAATGTTGTTATGGAATGATTCCCTACCCAACCACCTTTTTTAAAACAACAACAACAACCAAAGTTCTATCTATAAAATACTTTCTGCAATATCTTTAACAGCTTTGAAGTTGTTTTTAAAAAACTTTCAGAAAGAAATTCCCAGCTCAGGAAAAATGGGGCTACAAATGAAAGGCACTATCAGGGGAGGGTAGAAGGGGCAATTTAACACATACCCCATTTCAGATTATATGTGGTTATTCCTCAGGAGCACCTACATCTCTGTTCTTTGTGAGACACAAAAAAGTAGCCACAATACATGCTTTAAAATGCACAAGTCTTTGCAGATTAATCTTGGATGTAAGCCCTTATTTCCATTGATGCTACGGGAAAAATCAAAGCTGTGTAATTTTAAAACAAGGTTTGGGGACCTGTGATCCTCCAGATGTTGCTGGAGTGCAACTCTTATCATCCCCAAGCATTGGTTCCTCATCTCTGTTTTAAAAGATCTGATCCTCATTCAGGTTCTGAAAATAGAAGTGAGCTCAACTGAGGGTGGCAAAAATCAGCTGAGTCCAACTGGGGGTGGGGGAAAAAACCAGCCGAGGTCAGGGGGGTGCAAGGGAGAATTGAGGGGCACATGAGGAGCTAAGCAGTTTTCCCACCAGCTGATCCTTTAATAACAAAAAAAATGGTAGACCTCTCTTATCAATGCTAAAGTCTGAGAGTTGCATCCTGGCAAGATGAGCCAAAATATAACTCAGTTTACAACTCTTGGGTGTGGGAAGGGATTCTTTTTTCAGCCGTTCACAAAGAAAGTTTGTAATTAGTGGCTCAAGTGCTATTTGAGCAGAACAGGTCATGGAGGTTCCAGCAGGACACTAGTGCTATGTCCTGGTCTCTCTGGTGAAACTGGCAGCTTTGGCAAAAATCCTTTGTCAATTTCAACTCTGCTTTCCTTTGTTTTCCAGTGGGGCCTGATAGTATAAACTGAGGGAAAAATGCTGAAGTTGTCCAGTGTTTCCATGAGCTTGTCAGATTCACTGGAGTCCAAGAGTGAAAGAAATGGCCTTCAGTGAATTGGATCAGATTGTTCCTGGTCATGGCAGTTTCACAAGATGGAAGGTGGCTGATGCAGGCAAAGGCCACGAGGATGCACACTGTCATGGAAAGCTAGGAGGACTTTGTAAGGGAACTAGGTCTTGCTTGTTAATTGCAACCAAAGAGACACTTCTGTATAGGGAGAAGGCGAGGTCAAAATGTGAAGGGGAGGGGGCAATCATTATTGAATGCGTGCATTTCTGGAGAATGTGGGGGAATGGTAGGTTAAGAACAAAAAATATGCTTCAGATAGAAAACATCTGTTCACAGACAGCACAAAAGGGCAGGGAAGTTGAAATGCAGTTGTAAATCCACTTTCCTGCATGACCATCAATTTTTTTAAAGGTGGAATAGAAGCACATTTAAAATGGTTTATCTGTGTTTCATACATGGACACCAACAGTGGGACCGAGGCTCAAAAGCATTTTAAATGGCATGTATGAAATTGATCTAAGCCAGTGTTGCTTCCACACAGAAAAATGATTCAGATTCACTTATTTGTATCTACGCATCAGACCATCACAAAACAAAAGTCTACAACAATATGAAAGCTACACAAGGTGAGATCAATAGAAGTTAATTCAGATCCAAATAAATGGCAACATAAATAAATTTAAGGTGCCAAATTTCCCTGGCAGATCATAGCATGCCCCTTTAAAAAGGAAATATTGTTCCTCTTTGAACGGGTATTAAAATGAAATATTTAAAAAAGTAAAATGTGATGAGATAAAATAAATGTATGCACATCTCAATGAAATTACGTAAAACCTAAATGAATAAAAGAGTAAAACAAACTTAAAATTCTGAGTCTTTGTGACAAGACAAAGCATTCTTTCTTGTGGATTTTTTCTTTTCATCAATTACTGCAGACAGAAAATGTGCAGTGTTCACAGTTGTATATTTATCTTGTCCATCCAGTAGATAGATTACAAACTCATGGCCAGACCTCTCCCAATCTCTTCCTAAAATCTGTTCCAAGTATTGCTCTCTCAACGCATTATATGAAGGGCAATATATAATAATATGTACAAGGTTTTCAGCTTGGTTTAAACTACAAGGACAGGTAATTCAGAATATGGTGGATTCCTTCTAAAACAGCTGGAGGCATCAGATTTAACTGGGTTAGTAAAGGCCATCCTTTCTCTCAGTTTCTGCAAATCCTTATATTAAGAAGGTAGTACAAAAGGAATGTAAGGGAAGTTCTTAAACAATAGTGCTGTTCTTTGAAACTGATAGTTACTGAACGGATACAGCAGACAATATCTAAAAGCTTTTTATAATTTTATTTTTACATACAGTTCAGAAAAAGTCTAATTTCACCACTAGGGATGAAACAACCCCCTTCCAAGAGTGACTGCTTATTTCCTCATAGGCTACCCAAAGAGGACAGCAAGGATCGCTAAAGATAAATTTTAGCCAAAGGTTTAACATCATTTATATGCCACTGTTTGTATTGTTATTATTGCCAGTTCAGCTCTGCATAAATCAGAAGGGACCAACAGGAGAAGCACCAGTAATGAATACACACACAAAAAAAATCTTCAAAGGACTGAAATTCACAAAGGTCCACATCTGGGCCTCATAGAAAAGTTGTGGAATTTACCTCCTGTTACAGAGCTCCAATGCTGGTGATTTCAAATGTTCACTCCTAGTTCTATAGAAATGAAAAACACCCAGTGCTGTTTTGGCCACTTTTTCCTTTGTAAACTCTACCTGTTATGTCCAGCTTTGTGTTTGAGAAAACACCACCTCCAAATATCTAAAAATGTATACTTGCTCAATTTCCAATCTATCTAACCTCCATGGATGTTTGCAAGGTCTTTTCTGAAAAATGACCACATTGGTATTTTAACAGTTAGGTCACATCCACACCATGCATTTAAAGCATATTTAAATGATTGTTGTTGCTGTCATTTATTAAATTTATATCCCACCCTTTGTCTTGTGGGAGCCCATGGTGACAAACACGTCAACAAAACAACTTTAAAAAGCATTCCAAAAACACTTCAAACACTCTGAAAACAATTACAGTTAAAACATTCTTTCATCCAGTGATCTTTGGGTTGCCAGGAGCCATCAAATGCCTGGGTAAACAGGAATGTTTTCAAATTCCTCCTAAAAGAGTCAATAATGACGGAGACAGATGTACCTCACTTGGGAGGTAGTTCTACAAATGGGGAGTCACCACTAAAAAGGCACTGTCCCAGGTCAATGCCACAAGCTCATTGCTTCCCCCAAAGAATCCTATAGCTTGTTTTTCCTCATAGCTTCCTTAAAAGAAAAGTCCTACAAAAAGGAATGACTATACCAGCTCCAGAGTGGGTGTAATCCCCCCCCCAATTCTGGAGGCAAGAGAGTTCTGGATCTGGCATATCTAAAACCTCTTCTAATCTGCCCCTGAAATATCCCCAGAACACTCCCTTTTTGCAGTGAAGGCTGGTCCATTAGAGCAAATGGGGCACTGCCCCACCACCCTACATCCTGATCCCTTCAAGCCCACCTATCTTCTTATAGCTAGGCCAGGGAGGTCACTGTCTGTCAGCTTCCTCCTCATTAGTGTCCCACCACCTTAGTCCCACTACTACAAATTTTGCAATGTGGTTCTCCAGGCAAGTACAAAAATGCATATATTAGGGTAAAGTATGCATAAAGTGCATATATTCATGAAAATTGTTGCAGAGTAGCGAAATTAGGTATTTGAGCGTCTGAGTGAGCTTTGTTTATTTGAATATTTGCTAAAGATTACACCTTCCCTGAGAATTAGTCTGACAGAGACTTTAAGCTTTAAAATAAGAAATAACTACTTTATTCTGGAAGTAAGTACTTGAGAGGAAAGAGTTCTACATCTAGCTAATTAGCTAAGTTGGAGATGCAAACACTACGCCTAGTGTTTGCCCTCATGTTTGGAGGAAAGGGAGAGAAGAAGAAGGAAGGAGACCGGAAGATGTGGTCAACATCCTATGCATATCAGTCTAGCAGGAAGGGAGAGTCAGCAGGAGATCAAAGGATAGATATTAGCCTAGCAATCACGAGGTCTCCTCTCTATCTACCCTTTTAACCCCATGCAGCCTCAACCCACGAGTTGGAGTTGAACCACATATTCCAACAAAAATAATATGTACAATGCATTGTAGGGGAAACGGCTTTACAAAAATGTGTGTGTATTAGGCAAAATCACACACACACAGATACACACACACAGATATTAGAAGAAATTATCACTAAAAGGTTGAATAATTTTCATAAGGATTTGTTTAAAAAATTGCAAACTGATGTGGAAATACAGAAAACTGAATTTAAGATTGAAAAATGAGAAACTGCTAGAACAAAAAATGCCGGATTTGCCCATTCCTAGATATATATGTTTTTGTTTCCAATAGCAATTGATGCCCCAAAATATGTTAGTTCATATAGCTGAAGATTATGGCTGCCAATGTATCCTTGTGCATCTGTAACCTGTGCTTTTCTACATGTGATACTGCATGCAGCTGCTATTAAAGCATCATCCTATGAGTCCATGGAAGTTAGTAGCCTGCAGATTTTTTTACTAGCCTCTTTTCTATACATACCAAATTCAATCTATTTTTGGCATAGCAACAGCTTGAAAATGTAGTATGACAGTGGCTTGTGATGCAGTTTGCCAGATGGCAATATATTTTTTTTATGAGCAATCACTGGGGGGGGACACAATGCCCTTTCCAGAGGGCATTAAAAGGTGATGGCAAAGATATAGAGGCCCCTAGTTCAGGAATCTTCAGGGGCATTGTCACCAGGAATAGGAGAGAAATTTAATTCAGTTTGCATTAAGAGCCGAATCTATCAAATTCACACTTTCTAAAACAAATTGAGGACTGAAACATGGCCATCCATCCAAATTTGCACTTATTCAAATTTTGCAGTGCAGTTTGCCAACCAAACAATGTTTACAAAAATGCATATGTTAGGGGAAAGTGTGCATAAAAGTGAAGCTATGTCGGGTATGTTTTAATTTGGATTCCTGCATTCAGCAGGGTGTTGGACTTGACGGCCTTATAGGCCCCTTCCAACTCTAATATTCTATGATTCTATTAAAATAACATAGAAAAATATGTTTTGTAGGAGAAATTCACACTAAAATGCTTGAGGTTTTTTTTTTTTTAAACTGCAAATTCTGCAGTTTAATTCTGCAAATTGTTGCAGAAATGTGGAGAGCTGAATTTAAGGTGGGAAAAATGAGATACTGAGAGAACCGAAACTGACAGATTTTTTTATCCCTAATGCTCACTAGTAACATCCAGTGTGGGCATCAACGGTGACATCAGCAGTCTCCAGCGAGCCTTGCTAGACACACAACAGCTGCAGGCTTGCCTGGTGCAGTTCTCACCGCCTCCATGCCTCTGCTATTTCCTTGTAACAGCAAGGGGTGCAGGTGGCATTTGCTTAGTTTGCTTTTTGATTGGGCCGACCCTTATTGGCATTCCTGAATTTGCTTGCAGATTGGAATGTAACTATCAAGTCAGATGCTGCAGTTCTTCAGATTTTGCAAGTCCCAAAAAAGCTTGCACAAAAATATGGATTGTTATATTTTTTAAAAGATCCTCCATGGCGCAGAGTGGTAAGTGGCGGTAATGCAGCCGAAAGCTCTGCTCACGGCCGGAGTTCGATTCCAATGGAAGGAGGAAGTCGAATCTCCGGTAAAAGGGGTCGAGGTCCACTCAGCCTTCCATCCATCCGTGGTCGGTAAAATGAGTACCCGGCATATGCTGGGGGGTAAAGAAAGGCCAGGGAAGGAACTGGCAATCCCACCCCATATATACGGTCTGCCTAGTAAACGTCGCAAGACGTCACCCTAAGAGTCGGAAATGACTCGCACTATAAGTGCGGGGACACCTTTACCTTTACTTTACATTTTTTAAATATTCATACAAAATGCATTTTTAAGAGGGGATGTGCATTGGAAAATGTGTATTTTATTGTGTCTAAAATGCATACAAAATACATAAAGTTTATGTGTATTTTTTGGTGTTCTTTCAGAAAGTTTACAAAAAAAAAAGCTAGGATCAACAGATCTGTAATTGAGCACCACTGAAACTGACATGAAATAGACTGTCCATACCTAGTAACACTCTCTGGTAGGGATGAGGGAGAATTTCAATTTAGTTTGCATTTAAAGCCAATCCAGATCCCCCATTTTCTGAAACAATAAGAAAACTGTAACACAGCCATCGTTTAATATTTGCACTTATCCAAATTTTGCAGTGTAGTTCTCCTGCCTATCAATGTTTACAAAAATGCAGGCATTAAGGGGAAATGTGCTTAAAAGTGAATATATTAATGAAAATAATATATAAAAATTCAATATATTATGAGAAATGTCTTACAATGGATATATTAGTCAAAACTGCATACAAAAATGTGTTTATTAGGAGAAATTTGCACTAAAATCCTAAAGAATTGTCATGATGATTTTAAAAAAATAAATCACAAATTTCTGCAGAAATGTGGAGAACTGAGTTTAATATGGAAAAATGCAAAATGAAGAGAACCGAAACTAACAAATCTTTCCATCTCTACTCTCTGGCAAGAATATCCATTTTCCCTTCCCCTCCATCATGGGACAAATGGCTGCCTTAAGACTGGAGAAGGGGGGGGTGGCAGGATGCCACAGCTGCAGCCACCAAAAGCAGAGACAGGAGAGTCTTAACTGATCACATAAGTGTGCCGGCAGCGCCTCCAGATTGGTTAGGCCACATCATCATCATCATCATCATCATCATCATCATAACAACAACAACAACAACAACAACAACAACAACAATAATAATAAAAGTGCCAGTGGCTTGCCAGCCCCATCCCTTAAGCCTTATGAAGGGAGGGGCAACAGCAAGTTGGAGAGCATGTTTGGTGGCAGGGGGTGGCTGGTGCCCATTCAGACTGGCAGGGCAGAATGCAGAGATGCGAACAGTAGGTGAAGGCACAGCAATGACTGGCAGATCTAGAGCCAATGAGAGACAGAGCCACGTAAATCTAGTTTTGCCCCATCCTCCTCCCTCCTGAGTTCTGGCAACTTTGAGACTGAGGAAGAGGAAGTTGACGGGCAGTGCCATCCCCTGGACTGGGTGTTAAGCAAGAAGGCAGGATGGTGGGGGCTAGCTAAGGGCAGACTGAAGTTGGTGGTCAGTGCCCCATTCACCCTAACAGACTAGCCCCCACTGGTGGGTATTATTGTATCAAAAACAAGGCCAGACCTGGAGTCAGCTTCCAGTGACATATATCACGCCACCAAATTATGGAACCTTACCAACACTGGGAAACCTTGATCTCAGACCTCAGCACACTGAGAACGAACAATGGGATGGGGCCCTTACGCTAGTGTTGTTTTTTTAAAAAAACATTTCTATAGCTCATACGGCCCGCTCGTCTTTTCTGTTTTATTCAGTGATCCAAGTTTTACCAAGTTCTGAATGTGTACATCTTTGTGATAGCCCCCTGGAGCTCATTTTACACAAAGGGAACACAGGTTGATGTATTTTTAAATGGCTTGATTTTTATCACCCTCTTTAATGATTTGTCACATTATTTATTAGATGGTAGGATATCCAGAGGAATCCATTGCATTAATGTATAAATAATGTGGGAAATAGTTCAACAGAGCCATAAAAAAGTGATTTCAAAATAAATTGACCTATGTTAAGATACATGTAAACTAAGGTTGTGAATGATAATGGATGCCATGCCCTTAAGATGGAAAAATGGGGTCCAGGGAGGAATGCAGCTAAAAAGTTCACTAGACTAGAAAGGCTTTTGGCAAGCCAATATTCTCAAAAAGCAGGGGTGGGGAATCTTTGGCCCTCCAGATGTTGCTGAACAACAACCCCCATCAGCTCCAGCCGGCATGGCCAATGGCCAGGGATTATGGGAATTGTCATTCAGCAACATCTGGAGGGCCAAAGGTTCCCCATCCCTGATCTAAAACCTTCATTTTCTGCCTATAATAAAACTAAGATTGGCCAACCTTGCAGAGCTGTTTAAGATAAACCCATGAGACTGAGGCATACTGAGATAATATATGTGAAGCACTTTGAATTCTTAGGGGAAACACTATACAATCACTATGTATTGTTCTCAGTTGTTTATCTACCCTTTTAGAAATGAAAGGTGCTTTGCAGAGCAATCACATACATGTCTACTCAAAAGCAAATCCCACTGAGTTCATTGGTGTCTACTCTCAGGGAACTGGGCATAAGACTGCAGCCTTAACATCCTTTTAGCAATCATTTTGAAACAATTCTGTAAGTGAGGGCTTTCATGCTCCCATTTTACAGATTGGGAACCCAAAGGTCTTTTTGCACTGTCAAATTCCTCCCCACAGCTGTGCATAGTCAAAGGGCAGTCTAATGTGGACCACACTGTACATCAGCAGCAGTTAACAACATAGAGGTACGGTGGTGCTTGTCTGACCTCCTTCCACTGACGTTACTGCAGTGTACCAGGAGAGAGAGGGGCAAGGCAGTAGCAAGGTTGGCACAATGCAAACATAACAGCAGGAGTGCCAGATTGGATCTGCCAGTGACTTTGTACTGCATTGACCTCACTGCCACCTTGTCCCTCTCTCTCCCAGTAAGCCACAGTGATGCTGGTGATGGGAAGATAAGCAAGCACCACTGCATTGCACTGCGCCACTGACCAATACTGCTGTACACATAGAGAGGTGACAGCCATTCCCACATCATCATGGATTCACTTTTCCCAGCCATCACAGCTATGGAGAGTGAGGGGGCTCTTCTTGTATATGGCATGGTTCACACTAACTATTCTTCATATTGTTGTGCATCCATGAGGTTGCCAACAGGTGCCCCTGGGCACCAGTGTGCCTCCCAGTACCTCCAATGATGTCTTTGAATGGTCTTGGTAAAATATCCCCTCAAAAATATATCCCCTCCGATATGAACCGGCCCGTGCACTACGTTCTGCTACGAAGGCCCTCCTCCGGGTTCCAACTCACAGGGAGGCCCGGAGGGTGATGACAAGATCTAGGGCCTTCTCAGTGGTGGCCCCCGAACTATGGAACAGTCTCCCTGAGGAAGTACGCCTGGCGCCGACTCTGCTTTCCTTCCGGCGCCAGGTCAAAACCTTCCTATTCTCTGAAGCATTTTAAGTTACATTGATTTAATTTTAAAAATGTTTATTGTATTGTTGATTGTATTTTAATATTATTTTGTTATTCATTGTATTTTTATACTATTTTATGTTCACCGCCCAGAGAGCTATCGCTAGTCGGGCGGTATATAAATTTAATAAATAAATAAATAATAAATAATAAATAAATAAATAAAAATCCACAAAGTATATTGGTTTGTCTGACTATGGAACACTGCAATGGCAGAAAAAATAACTTTTAGGATTAAACCAGCCAAAGGGAAGGTGAAAGTGATGCATTATTATGTTATTTGGCATCCTTTCATGGACTAAATAAAGAACTATAAACCGCCTGATATGTCCTCGGCATTTCCTAGATTGTGGCACAAGTCAGAGTGTAACAAGTCAGAGTGTTGCCGCAGAGTGGCGAAATTGGGAATAGAGAGACTGAGTGAGCTTTTAGGTCAGACGGAGACTTTAAGCTTTAAAATAGGAAATAACTACTTTATTCTGGAAGTACATACTTGAGAGGAAAGAGTTCTACATCTAGGTAACTAGTTATGTTGGAGATGCAAACACTAAGCCTAATGTTTGCCCTCATGCTTGGATGAGAGGGAGAGACAAAGAGAATATGTCTGCTCTCCCTCTCAAGAGAAAGAAGAAGGAAGGAGGAAGGAGATGTGGTCAACATCTTAAGCATATCAGTCTAGCAGGAAGGGAGAGACAACAGGAGATCAAAGGATACGTATTAGCCTAGTAATCCAGAGATCTCCTCTCTAGCTACCCTTTTTAACCCCATGCAGCCTCAACCCACAAAATGGAGTTGAACCACATATTTCAATAATAATTTTCCTCTGAGACTGCTGAGAACTGAGACAATAGTAGTAGTGTTGTTAACTCTATGTTTGTAATTTGCATACTTTTGACTTGCATTGATATCCTTGTTACTTCAATGGGGAGGGACCTTTGTTTACTTACCAGCTGTGGGTGATGTTACTTATGCTTTTGTTATGCTTTATGCTGGAGAAAGTATAATTTTAAAAAGTCCATAAAGTACAAGAGGTTGTTTGCTCTTCCTGCTCAGTTCCTGCTTCCACTGGTTTGCCCTCTCTTACGTTGTACAGACCCCCCTAAAACCTGCTCATATTTCATTGGATGCCAGGATTGGACGCACACCCTGCCTTCCATTCTGGACAGAAGAGAGCTGCAAAGAGCTTCTCTTTGTTAGCAAGTATGCTGGTGACTGGTGTAGGTGTTGACGTGTGTGCGTTGTTGCATGAAACAGCATACATTACGTTGGAGTTAAGTTGAGCAAGAAACTTCTTCAGAGCATTAGAGCATGTTAAGAGTCTTTATTAAGACATTATGGCCAAAGGCTTAAGAGTAAATACATGTAGAGTTTCTTCAGTCACCCCCCTTCTGGTACATCTCTCTTCAAAGGTAAACACAGAAGAGAACCTCTCAGTTCAGAGGCAATACACAGAAGACACAGCTTAACACAGATAGCTGCTAGAACTTTCCCAGTTTATTGCGATGGCTACCATAGCAACGGCCTTGGCAGTCCGTTCCCAGACTGGGCAAAGACATAACTCCCCCTAGTTACAGTTTTTCAGACTTGATGGAAAACAAACTCAGTGACAGTGCGGTTCAATGGTCAACAGTAGGTGCCTTTTTTTCCTTTGATGGGGGTGGTGTTGGTGTTGTCTTCTCTATGAAATCCCTAAATTCAACACAGTAATTTAGAAGAGATATTTTATTAATAAACAAGCACACACATATGGACAACAATCATCAACTGAACTTAACCTTTTTTCTAACCGTCAATTTAGAACAGGCCTCAATTCATCTTAAAGAAACAGTAACATATAGCATCACAGGGGAGAATGCCTACATTCTATGGTCCTGTCTCTTTTTCTGCTTTTCTAAATGTGGCAGCCATTTTGTTATGCCACACACCTAATGGCAGCCATTTGCTGACTGGCATCCATGGCACTTTCTCAAAATTCCATATGTGACCGCTATCACATAATTGCATGGAGGAATGTGGTCATGTATTTATTTATTATTGCATTTACATCCCACCTTTCCTCCAAGGAACTCAGGGTACAATGCATGTTTCTCCCCCTCTCCATTTTATCCTCACAACAACTTTGTGAGGTAGGTTAGGCTGAGAGGCAGTGACTAGCCCAAAATCATCCAGTGAGCTTCATGGGTGAGTGGAGATTTGAACCCTGGTCTCCCAGGTCATAGTCCAACACTCTAATCAGTTTGCCACACTGTGACCCAGCACAAAGCAAAACTTGGTCTGATCCAAGCAGCTGCACACAGTGCTTTCTGTCTTCCAATATTGTGCTGAGGTACCAAACTAGGAGGTCCCATGGGTGTGTGTCACCACACAATGATTTGGCAAGAGAGAATTGTATGATTTGGCATGCATGGCACATGTAGGCAAGCCTTGAGAGAATTACTGGTCCAAGGTCAATGGTAAATTTCATAAATGGGGAGGGATCTGGTCTCTCCTCCTGGATTCAGCACTGTGCCCAGTGGTGAAGAGTTACTAAACAGTTATCAAAACTAGGACTTTATATCTTATGCTATCCCTTCATTTTTCTGATGAAGCTAGGAATGTTCTTTGGGGGTTAGTTCATTTTTAATGAATCAGGAGAAATTCCATGGCTGGGAACGAAGAAGTTGGAGTTACCCATGAAGAGGAAGAAAAAACATGCTAGAGCAACTCTTTCTGACTACTGTAGATCAAAATCCAAATGAGGGAACACAGTCCATTCTTGGAGGAGTCAGACTGAGGATCCAATGTGCAGCAATCTTAAACAAGTGTTCCCCAAATTGGATGCTGTTGATTGCTGAGAGGGTGACATGATGGAAGTAATGTAGCTGGATTCTTCAAACAAACCAGGGATAGGAAAGCTGGTGCCCTCCAGATGTTGTTGGACTACAACTCCCATCATTCCTCACCATAGGCCATACTGCAGGTACGGGGAACCTTTAGCCCTCTAGGGTTTATTGAACTGCATCTCCCATCATTGGCCATGCTTGCTGGGGCTGATAGGAGTTGTAGTTCAGCAGCATCTGGGGGAGGGCAAAAGTTCTCCACATCTGCATGTTGGCTGGGACACATGGGTGATGGAGTCCAGCAACATCTGGAAGGCACCAAGTTCCTCAACTTTATAGACTGATATAGATCACTATGTACAGGATTCAGGATGGTTTAGTTAAAACTGTAGAGCGGAGAGCTAGCAAAGAAACAAAAAACTTCAGTGCCTTGGATATTTTAGAAAAGAAATAACTAAGGCCAGAGCTACATGTAGAAACTTCCTAATGGAAAGAACTATTCAACAGTGGAAGAGACTGGATCAGAAGGTGATGGGTTCTCCTTCACTGAAGGTATTAAAAGGGAGGAAGGGCAGCTATCTGCCAGTGTTATGACACGTGCTCTTGGGAACCTGAGTGTGTGAACTTGCCACCCCCATGTCCCATGAAACACACCTCCTTCAGAGGAGGGGTATCTTTTGCTAGGGATAAGAACAAGTGCTTTGCCCTGAAGTGTGCCTAAATAATGTATATATATTTTCCCCAAGAAATGCAGGTCCAAACCAAAATAAAGCAAAGCTTGATTTTATTGAGAGAAAGAGTAGGAAAGCATTACAGAATTACTTGGGTGCGTGGCAGCATTAATCATTGATATCCTAACCCATTCATAACTTTAAACTAAAAAAATCAAGGACCCTGTTACTATTAAGAGTGACAGGTAGGAGAGATTACCTATCCTATGCCCGGAGTGGGCGGTTGAATACAGCTGAAGCTATGTGGAAGAGCTCTGATCCAAAACCAGGAAGGAATCTCTTGGTCTCAAGGTTTTGCACCGAGACCCTGAGTCTCTCCCCGGTTCTGTCCCTGCAGTCCTTCGATGTGTTCCTTGAGAGCGTAGTACACGTGTTGGAGCTCTGATCTTCCTCGGCCCCCCTTCTCCTCCCTTTTCACTAGATTCAAGCCTCGGGTTTTAAAAGGGAACTTTTTCTCTCTCTCCCTCCTGCCAAGGAGGGGTCTGGGAATCTGGTGATTGTGTGTGTGTGTGTGTGTGTATCTGAATATATATTTCTAACAGACCCTGAAAAACTAAGGCTCCTTCTAACGAACAATGGGATTTACTGTGGCACCTAAGGGAAGCCTGCCAAGGAAGAAGATAAACTCAGGTTCCCAAGAGCATGTGTTGTAACACCAGTGATTATGTAGTTGCATTGTGCATTGTAGAGCCTTCACTGAACTGGGAGTGAGCTAACTGACCTCCACAGTGCCTTCCAACTCTGTTGTTATTTGATTCTGTGTTACAGCCAACACATGGCTGCTGACAAAAGCCATGTGCCTGTGTACCTTCTGGGGGGAAGGAACCATAGCTCACTAGGAAAGCACCTACTTTGCAAAAAGAAGGTCCCAGAATTCAGTCCCTGATGTCTCTCAAAAAAGGGGGTCAGGGCAAAGAGGGCGAACCCTACCTGACACTCTGGAATAGCCGCTGCTGCCAGTCAGAATAGGCAACACAGGGCTAGATGGACCAATAGTCTGACCTGGAATAAAGTAGCTTCTAATGTTCTCTTCTCTTTCCTAGGAATACTCGGCAATACAAATTCTATCATTACCGCCCCGTTCCCCTGCAATGGCTGCAGCTTGTTGCCTCCCTCAAAACTGTTATTGATAATGTGAAATGCAACAAGATGACATGGCTAAGCTTATGGCCTCACTGTTTAAATTTTTTTATATCTGTCTGTGTGTTCATGTGTGTGTGCACACATCCCCCCCCCGGGCTGCAGTCCGCGAACAAATGCAACAATACCACAAGATACCATAAAACACTTCTGCTTTTATTGCAATAGACCAGAAGTAACTAACATGGTACCCTCCAGATGCTGCTGGACTACAATTCCCAGAATCCCTGGGCATTGTCCATGCTGGCTGGGGCTGATAGGAGATGAAGTCCAACAACATCTGGAGAGTACATTGGCTAACAATAGACCAACATGGCTACTGCCGGCATGGCATTTAAAACCAAGGGGACATCTGACACACCTTAGTTATCATTTATTTATTTATCGTTTATTTACTGAAAGCATTCATAGCCTGTCCCTTAAAAAAAGGCACCCAAGGCAGATAGTAATCCATAAAAGCAAAGCTATAAAAATGCAAATAATAAATCCAATTCAACGTGAAAAAGAGCATAAAATGGTAACAAAACAGCCAAAGCAAAAGGGAACAGCAATAAATATTCCTTCCTTCCCCCTTCTCAAATGCTTTCTGGAACTGAACCATTTTGCCTTACCTCCTGAAAGGGAGGGGTGATCCCTAAAAGATGACCCTAGAGAGGGAGTTCTACAGCACATGCGCCACCACGGAAAAGGCCCTGTGACCATTAGCCTTGTTTCTGCCAAGAGTTCCCATCTGCACTATGCATTTAAAGCAGTATCATACCACTTTAAACAGTTATGGCTTGCCTCACAGAATCCTGAAAGGGTAGTTTGTGAAGGGTGCTGAGAGTTGTAAGAAGACCCCTATTCCCCTCGCAGAGCTACAATTTCCAGGGTAGTTTAGCAGTCAATCCCTCTTCCCAGGGAACCCTGGGAACTATAGCTCTGTGAGGGAAATGTGAGGAGAAAACCTACCTAATTCATGCATCCCAAAACAACACATGACAAACACAGACATCTTTAGAAATTCACAGTTCTCTGAATTTTGCAGCACAGTTCTCCAGCTAGGTGATGTGTACAAAGATGCATATACTAGGATAAAGTGTGCATGTAAATACATATATTAGTGAAATGGCGTTCCTGTCTTCGCAGGGGCATGTTTGCCGCCACCCTAATTCAATAGGAGACTCGGGAAGGTTCTCGAAGTTCTTAGATTGTGCCACGTGGGATCACCTTACCAATCAGGAAGGGGTTCGAGCAGCAAATATAGGGCTGCTCCTTCCCCCTAGCTCTTGCCTTTTTTGCCTTGTGGCCCCCTCCCTCCCTCCCTTGTCAGTATGGGCTCTGCTAGTCGCCAAAATAGGGCTCAGTAGGAATTTTTTTGGGGGGATCCTGATTTCAGAATCCCTTTGGTTTTGCCTACTCCATACTGCTTGGGTTTAATTCAATTGGCCTGTTGGTTAGGGCTGTGGTGTGTCTGCTTTGGCTGGCATGGAATTCAGGCAGGTGAGGTATATTGGGGTTAAAATTGAGGCGGTTGAGGCATTCTGGTAAAGCGCACTCCCTAGGGAACCATCAGGGCTTAATGTCTGGTGGGGATCTGGGCAGTGTTCTCGTGGGACTGGCTTGCGCATCATGGTGAACGCCTGTACGGTGGGGCCAGGATGTGGAGGTTGGAACCACACACCTGACTCCAATAGCAAAGAGGGAGGATTTCTCCCACATCCTTGACTAGAGAATTACAGTCTGAGGAGAATTATTTGCCTTCAGAATGGGAGGGAGTAGTCCCTCCCACTTAGGTTTAGCCACACCTGCCCAAAGTATTTTATATTTGAATAATTGGCTGAATTGAATTTGATTTAGTGTGTTATATTTTAATACATAATACATTATTCCATACTTGTGTCGCGAGTCTTCTTTGGTGTGGTGGCAAATAACATAAAACAATGCATTATGTTAGGGGAAACTGTTTTGCAACAGTGAGTATTTTTTGGCAAAATTGCATACAAAAATATGGATATTAGGAGCAATTTGCACTAAAATGCTGATGAATTTTCATGAGGATCCTTTTTTAAAAAAACAAACAAATTTATCATTTTTATTAATGACTTGGATGAGGAGGTACAGAGCATGCTTATCACATTTGCAGATGATACAAAATTGGGGACACACAGCTAATACCATGGAAGACAGAAACAAAATTCAAAGGGACCTTGATAGGCTGGAGCATTGGGCTGAAAACAACAGAATGCAATTCAACAGGGATAAATGCAAAGGAAAAAGAAACCAAATGCACAGTTATAAGATGGGGGATACTTGGCTCAGCAATACGACATGTGAGAAGGATCTTGGAATTGTCATTGATCACAAGCTGAATATGAGCCAACAATGTGACTGCAAGAAAGGCAAATGCTATATTAGGCTGCATTAACAGATGTATCGTTTCCAAATTGCGTGAAGTATTAGTTCCCTTCTAGTCAGCACTGGTTAGGCCTCATCTTGAATACTGCGTCCAATTCTGGTCTCCGCACTTCAAGAAGGATGCAGACAAACTGGAACAGGTTCAGAGGAGGGCAACAAGGATGATCAGGGGACTGGAAACAAAGTCCTATGAGGAGAGATTGAAAGAACTGGGCATGTTTAGCCTGGAGAAGAGAAGACTGAGGGGAGATATGATAGCACTCTTCAAGTACATGAAAGGTCATCACATAGAGGAGGGCCGGGATCTCTTCTCAATCGTCCCAGAGTGCAGGACACGGAATCATGGGCTCAAATTGCACAAAGCCAGATTTTAACTGGACATCAGGAAAAACTTCCTAACTGTTAGAGCCATATGACAATGGAACTAATTACCTAGAGACGTAGTGGGCTCTCCAACACTGGAGGCATTCAAGAGGCAGCTGGACAGCCATCTGTTGGGAATGCTTTGATTTGGATTCCTGCACTGAGCAGGGGGTTGGACTTGATGGCCTTATAGGCCCCTTCCAACTCTACTATTCTATGATTCTGTGATTCTATGAAATAAACTGCAAACTGATGTGGAAATGTGGAGAAGTACCCTTAAGAATGGAAAAATGAGAAACAGAGAAAAATCAAAATGGATAGATTCGCCCATCCCTAGTTAAAGGGAAAATGGAAATCAAGTCACACCCACATCAAGCCAAACCACCCAACCAGTTTATCTAGGATGATCTGATGTTATATGTAGAACCAGGATGTTCATATCACACCTGATCACCGGTAAGAGCTAGGGTTGCCCTCTTTTAACTTGGCAGGGTATGGCAATCCAGCCATTCACCAAATCAGTGGAGAAAAATAAACATGGCGTCAAGATATTTAAAGTAACCAAGTACCTAATAATATTGTTTTATTTCATTTATTAAGTGCAGAGCTGTAGAAACAGGTCCCTGGCAGATTACTGCAACCTTTTTATTGCTCTACATATCAATTTCAGCTTTCAGTACTGGGTTGGCACACAAAATGCATCACATGCTTAGCAGCCCATTGGTCCAACAGCCACTGACCCTTCCAGATTCCATCAACAGCCAGTGATCCTGTAGCTGACAGAAGTTAAGGGAGAGGCAGGGAGGCACCTTTTCTTTTTGTTCCCTTGACCGATTTGTATTTTATACTTCTGTTACCTGTCTTGAAAATTTTATCCCAAAAAAGATAGGTGAGATAAATATGAAAAAATAAGTACATGGGAGGATTGGAAGAGGCCCTATTCAGGTGTTGAAGGATTGTATGGGGGAATAAAATCTGGTGGGGGGAGGCAGAGCTATGCACACCAACCACACACCCCAAACTCCCCACCCATGCCAACACCACCCCCAGTCCTTGCAATCAAGGCTAAATATCTGACAAGTGGATTCTCTATGCATATTCTGCTGAATGTGCTTAGAATCCTCCCTGTAAACAGGAATCCTGAGCAATCAGGGTTCATAAGCATGGGAAGGATTCTGAGCACACTCAGGTGACCATCATGGAAGGAGCTGAGAGGGGCAAGACAATGAGGGCGTGGCTGGCATGTGTGACTCTGCCCCTTTCCACATTTTATTCACCCATGCAGTCTTTGAATAACCGAAAAGGGATAGATTAGATAGGTAGATAGCTATCCAGCTAGACAGAAAGATAGATTCAGGTCACTATAGTTTAATTCTTGCCATTACTGTATTTTTTAAAAATATGACAGTTCCTTCACATCCAAAGTGCTTTCACACACAAAAAAAGCCAAGGAACTCTTTAATGTTGACCTTTTATGGGAAGGAACCACAGAGGAAGTTTGAGAAATGACTATTCCAAAGAAGCTCTAGTCATTGCAATGGATACCCACGTCATCTCTTGCCCATGCCAGAGTTTTGGTATCATAAAATGTTGCCAGGTGATTTTATCTTCCAGTTGTAAGATGCATCTTACATTAAAAAAAACACTTTTACAATGTGCTACAGCTTAATTATTTAACACTACTGGGTTATGCAAATTTATTCATATGTTTCCAAGGGACAGAGTGGGAGTGATTGATTGGCAGACTGACAGACATGGGGAGAGGGAGGGAGGGGGGAGGAAAGAGGTTGCTCCTTTTTTATTACAAGTGTCAAAAGGACAAAGCAGAGAGGAAAGTTAAAAACCGGCTGCTTCAAAGTCTCAAAGCTCTCTTGGGTACTCATGCCAATCCACTCACTCCTTCCGCTCACTTGTCATTTGTTCAGAAATCATCCCCGCTCCAAAAATGATCCTCCAAACTCATGCACCATCAGAAGATCAAGAACATGTTGCAGAAACCTATTTATACATTCATCCATTTCTACATTCAGGCATGTAGCTGTAGTTTTCCTTCACTCAGGTCAAATGTCGGAGGGAGAAGTAACCTGTGCAGCTGGAAACAGTAGGATATTTCCTTAGAGAAGTTGTGGGATCCCCATCATTGAAAGCATTTGAAAAAACACTTACATAACAGATAAGCAGCTACCCAGAGGTTTTTCTTTTCTTCTTTTCTTTTCTGAGATCTATTTAATTATTTATTTCATTTTATTTATGATTAAATTTATATCCCTCCCTTCCTCCCAGAAGGAACTCAGGATGGCAAAACAAGAACACTCAAAAACATCTTAAAAACATAAGACTTTAAAACGTATTGAAACTAAACAGTTTTTAAAACAAAACAGCTTTAAAACAACTTTAAAAAACAACTTTAAAAAGATCTTAAAAAGCAATTCCAACACAGATGCAGACTGGGATAACGTCTCGATTTAAAAGGCTTGTTGAAAGAGGAAGTTCTTCAGTAGGCGCCAAAAAGATAACAGAGATGGCGCCTGTCTAATATTTAAGGGGAGGGAATTCCACAGAGTAGGTGCCACTACACAAAAGGTCCACTTCCTATGATGTGCAGAGTAGACTTCCTGATAAGATGCTATCTGCAGCAGGGCCTCACCTGCAGAGCACAGTGATCGACTGGGTATATAAGGGATAAGATGGTCTTTCAGGTATCCTGGTCCCAAGCTGTATAGGGCATTATACACCAAACCAGAACCTGCCTAATTACAAAGGAAAGAATGTGGGTTAGATCTGGTAGTTCCTAGGGATGGAAAGATCTATCAATTTCACTCTTTCAGTTTTTATTTATTTATTTATTTATCTATTTAATTTGTGTCCTGCCCTTCCTCCCAGCAGGAGCCCAGGGCAGCAAACAAAGCACCAAAAAACTTTAAAACTTCATAAAAACAGATCTTAAAATACATTAATACGAAACAGCATTAAAAACAATTAAAAACAACCTTAAAAGGGTTAAAACATTATTAAAAAACATATAAACAATTCTGACACAGATGCAGACTGGGATAGGTCTCAAAGAGGAAAGAGGAAAGTCTTCAAAAGGTGCCAAAAAGATAGCAGAGATGGCGCCTGTCTAATATTCAAAGGGAGGGAATTCCACAGGGTAGGTGCCACTACACTAAAGGTCCGTTTCCTATATTGTGCAGAATGAAACTCCTGATAAGATGGTATCTGCAGGAGGCCCTCACCAGCAGAGCGCAGTGATCGACTGGGCATATAAGGGGTGAGACGGTCTTTCAGGTATCCTGGTCCCGAGCTGTATAGGGCTTTGTACACCAAAACTAGAACCTTGAACTTGGCCCGGTAGCAAATGGGCAGCCAGTGCAATTCGTTCAGCAGAGGGGTGACATGTTGACGATACCCTGCTCCAGTGAGCAGTCTCGCCGCCTCATTTTGCACCAGCTGCAGCTTCTGGACCAAGCTTGAGGGCAGCCCCACATAGAGCGCATTACAGTAATCCAGCCTAGAGGTTACCAGTGCATGGACAACAGTGGTCAGGCTATCCCGGTCCAGAAACGGCCGCAGCTGTCTCACCAGCCGAAGCTGGTAAAAGGCAGTCTGAGCCACTGAGGTCACCTGTGCCTCTAGCGACAAAGATGGATCCAGGAGCACCCCCAGACTACGGACCTGCTCTTTAACAGGGAGTACGACCCCATCCAAAGCAGGCAACTGACCAATTATCCGAACTCGGGAACCACCAACCCACAGCATCTCTGTCTTGCTAGAATTCAGACTCAGTTTTTAAGTTTTCCAATCTTAAATTCAGTGCTTCACATTTCTGCAACAATTTGCTATTTTTTTTAAAAAAAAACCTCATTAAAATTCTCCAGCATTTTGATGTGAAATTCTCATAATAAACAAAGTTTTATAGGCAGTTTGACAAATGTACACATTTTTGCAAAGAATTTCTCATCATATAATACATTTTGGATATTATTTTCACACATATATACATTTTTATGCAAACGTTCCCCTAATATATGCATTTTTGTAAAATTTGACTAAGTGCAAATTTTGAAGAACGGCTGTGGTTTGGTTCTCATATGTTTCAGAAAGTTTGAATTTGATAGATTTGCCTTGAAATACAAAGAGAACCAAATTTCTCCTCCATCCCTAGTTCTAATATCACCACCCCTTCAAGGGTAGGACAATGGGCCTCTACATTGGTTGCTTAACTGTCTCAAGCACAGATTTGGCAGATGCAACACCAAGTGTTTGCTGAGGGCCCCATGCAACAGTAAAGAAATGCTGCATAATGATGCAACAAGTGGCCACTTGTATAAAAGCATAAACTGTCCTTGGGAAGAAGTATAAGACGCTCTCTAGCACACAGGGAAACTGCCATCTCTGGCCATAGCTTAGGAATGAGACTTCCACTGAGGTATGGAATATAGACACCAAAAGGCAAAGCAAATACATAAAAGAACAGGTCAAAGCTTGTGACCCAGCAAGCCTCTTAACAGAGGAATGCTAACTATAGAAAGTTGTAAATTATGCCGCCAATAGTGACACTTGATTAAGTTACCTCCATTCCAAACTCCATTCAGGAGGAATTTACGGAATTGTATTTATACCACCCTTTTTTTGCTGGCTAATTTCCACTGGGTTGCTAGGTCCATAACCAAGCTAAAAGGGGTTTGGAGAACGTGTAAGTCTTTCTTTGCCTTGTCTCATTCCCACCAAGCCATTGGAATGCCCCTGTTTTGGAACTTAACACTAGCATAAGTTACATTAGCTCAGCCTGGGTGAGGGACTAATGCCGGCAAGGCCCCGGTTGAGCCAGAAAAGCTCAAGATCTGCTGGATCCAAACTCTCTCATGCCAGCAGATCTTGGGTTTGGATTGTGCTGTTAGTGGAAGCTTTGGTAATCAATTTCATGTGCCCAAGGATGCCCGGTTGTCTACTAGTAGTGATCTCAGTTCTGCCAGTCCTTATGTTAGCAATCGCACCTTCTCCGCACAAGAGGGAATCAAGAGGTTTGGGGAAACCTCAAAGTTTGCAGAAGTAAAAAAAAAGTGTTTTTTTTATAAAAAACTTTTCAAGGGGACCCCCCCCTGAAAAAACACAACCTAGTGAGGACTGAGCTTAGCGAATGCTGACTTTGCGGGAAGGAATGGAAAAGGGGGAGGATGGGGCAGAGTGTCTGGCATCCTGAACATTAGCATTCCACACTGCAATATTTGTTACAGTATGTTTTTATGACTGTGACTACTACTATGTAATCATAAATGGCAGCCCCCCTTTCTACTCCCCAGCTAGTTTGCCTTCTCCTCTTCCCTTCTGCCCAGTTGGCTGATGCTGGAAATAGCAGCGGAGTGCACCAATAGGCATGTTCCTCAGCTGGCCCAGTGCCAGCCTGCAGGACAGCAGGGGGAGGTGCCCAGTGGGATCACTGAGATATATTATAGTGTGCATTATTTCAGTATTATGGCTGGGGTCTTATCCTTTTGTTTATTCATTCATTTTATTTGTGTGCCACTTGTAGGAATGCAGGGTGTTGCCTCATAGTGAGCCAAACCATGGATCTATCTAGCTCAGCATTGTCTACACTGACTGGCAGCAGCTCTCCCGGACACCAACAAGGAAATCCTTCCCAAGGCTGCCTGCCAGGAATTGAACCAAGACTGTACCAAGCAGCAAACAAGTTGTCAATTCAGACCATAATATGTGCAATTACAAACTGGGTCTTCCTATCTGAAGACCAAAAAAGGGTCGAGCTTTCTGACTGCCCATCCATGCCTCACTGCTTCTGTCCAGACAGTCAGCCCTGTAAACGGAAGAGCTTTATTTTTCATAACGGCTGGTGGAAAAGTGGGTGTTGCATTTGCTCTCGGACAGTGTTGCCACTTCTCTTCCAAAGAACTTCTATTTGTGCTCGTTTTGGCTTTTATTGATATTACACTTCTTGGTCCTGGTTGGATTATAGAAGGCAGCAACTTGAAAAGGATCAAGATGCATGTCTGTAATAAGACCATTTCTTTGGGCATGGCTCACTTAGGAACATAGAAGGCTGCCTTGTATTGAGTCAGAACCTTGGTCCATCTAGCTCAGTACTGTTTGCACTGATTGGCAGAGACTTTCCAGGGTTTCAGACAGGAGTCTTTCCCAACCCTACCTGGAGATCCCAGGGGATTGAATCTGGGACCTTCTGCAAGTGAAGCAGCAGCTCTACCACTGAACTATGGCCAGCCAAGGCCATGCTTTCTTCAAGTTCCTCCTAAATTTCTACTTCCTCTTCCTTAGCTCAACTCTCTGTTGCTTTAACCTGCTGGATCTTTCTTGTCGGTTACTACCTGCCTTTTGACCAATCTCCTGATCTCTCCCTCAAGTCTGAGAATTGGATTTGGCTCTACAGTTCTGGTGGTGGCTGGTATTAGCTAGTGAGTAGATTTTGTTTTTCCTCCCACTCCTTTCCTTTGGGCATGATACTGCCAATAAATGAAACTCAGATCTATCATAGTCTTTAATCCCACCTCCTCTCCTACTCGACAGGTTGTGCTTGGTTGCTTCTCCTCATCCATGTCAACTGCAGTGGTATACTATAACTAGACAAAGAAACACCTACACTTGTAGGCCTCGTTGGTCTTTTGGAGGCATTCTGGGAGGTGGTTCCAGGCATAAGGGGCAGGAAGACAGGATGGATTTGTCTGAGAGAGGAGGAGACATTTGACTGGTCGAGGGTGGCAGAGCTGGAGGAGCAAAGGTTACTTTATCAACATAAAGTCCTGTTCTCCATAGCCATGCCCATTTATCGCCAGTCCCTGTCATTTGTAGCCATGTGCCTCCCATAAATAAACAGTTAACATTAAGGTACCTCTGAATATGTGCAGAGTGCCTTTCCCTCCCCATTATACAAGCTTGTCCTCGCACACTTAGAATCCTATACAGTTTTCGGCAAATGGTAAAAATCACCTTTTTACCTTGGCCTTTGGCACTTGAGATGTATTTTTTCAGTCCCACCCTATTCCTGTGATTGCAATTTTATTGTTTTTAAAATTGAATTTTAAACTGTTATAACCAGCCCTGGGACCTGCTGGTGAAGGGTGGGCAATAAATTTAATAAAAATAAACCCAGGAGCAGAAACCTATGCCCTAGGCACCCTCCTCTCTCTGTCTTTTTAAAAAATGCACTGCCCCCTTCCCTTGAGAACATTCTTTAGAAGCCACCATCCAACATGTTTCGATTTCGATAGCTTGTCTTATTTCACACACAGTTATAACTTATAACAGTACTCTGTATCTGATCATACCCACACACTATCACCACTGCCCAGATCAGAGGTGGGAAACCTGAGGTCCAGAGTCCAAATGGAGCCTTCAAAGCCTCTTCATCTGGCCCTCAGGGCTCTTCTACAAGCCCTGCCCCTCCCCAGCCCTGCTCAAAGACTGTCTTGGCTCCCACCCAAGAAGCAGACTCAGGAGTCAGGAAACTGGATTTTTCTGCATGAAGCTTTATTCAAGAAATCAGTACAAGAAGTACAGCATCACACTCTAGGTGTAAATCAGAATACAGGAACACACTGGGGTTATCTGAGTATACACACACTAAGCATGGCGGAGGCGGTAAAGACCTTGTTACCAAAGAGAATCACAAATATTGCTGTGAGTATGTATCAGAGAGAGGGGAGGAGAATTCACACTACAAGTAATTCTCATCTTTTCTACCCTTTGCTACTGAGGACAAGCTCTTTCTAGGAGCTGATAATGGTTTCTTGAGCTGAATCTACTGTCTGGCCATTCTGCAAAACTTGGAGAGATCGGAGACTGTAACTCCGGCTAGCCACTTTTGCTTTGTTCCTCAGCTAGATCTGGGCTGCGTGCCAAGGCATCTTTATCTGTGCACGGCTCTGACAGGAGAGGGGGCAGGGTTCTGTGCTGTTCTTAGCAATTCTACTAGTAGACTCACTGGACTCTGAAAATCCTTTCCCTGTGCTGTCCTGATTTCCTTCAGCAGAATGGACAATCTCCTCTTTAAGTTCTGTACCCTACTCGTCTTCCTCTTATTCCTGCCACAGGTGGTTGTTGTTGTTGTTGTTGTTATTATTATTTATTTATTTATTTATTTAATTTGTATCCTGCCCTTCCTCCCAGCAGGACCCCAGGGTGACAAACAAGGCACTAAAAACACTTCAAAACATCATAAAAACAAATCTTAAAATACATTAAGACAAAACAGTGTTAAAAACATTTTTAAAACTTTTTAAAGGGTTAAAAACATTATTAAAAAACATATTAAGCAATTCTGACGCAGACACAGACTGGGATAGCTCTCAACTTAAAAGGCTTGTTGAAAAAGAAAAGTCTTCAAAAGGCACCAAAAGGATAGCAGAGATGGCGCCTGCCTAATATTCAAAGGGAGGGAATTGCACAGGGTAGGTGCTGCCACACTAAAGGTCTGTTTCCTATATTGTACAGAATGAACAGGTTCTCATTGGGGCCCATTGCAATGACCTCCTTTGCCTAGCTGGAATGTGTTCAACTGTGATCATGCTTCTTGCTTGCCTGGATGGTGAGATGTGCAGAGCTTGGAAAAATTACTTTTTTTGAACTACAACTCCCATCAGCCCAATCCAGTAGCCATGCTGGTTGGGGCTGATGGGAGCTGTAGTTCAAAAAAGTAACTTTTCCAAGCTCTGGAGATGTGTGCATATAAATCACTGGATTTTGTATGGCTGGCCTGGAAGTTTGATTTAAACTTTCCAGTCCTTGCTGTTTTTTGTTTACCCAAAGTTCTTTTTGGGAACCACTATTGCCAATAACATGGAAATGTTTCATTATACTAATGAACAGATCACAAGTTTGTTAGATGCTCCTTCATGTTTTACAATTTCTAATAGGAGTCTATCTTCTGACAAAGGAGATAAACTTCTAAAAGAAAAATGGATACACATGCAGGGGCATGGAAGGCTACTGTTGGAATCAAAGAATCCCTCAAGGTTTGAGAATGATGAAAGGTTCTGGAATGTTCCTACATAATGAAAAAATTAAAGATAGGTGGTATGCAATACTTAATAAATGTTCATTAGATTTAATGATTCTCCTAATAGACACATCTAAGGAAGAACTGGGTAAGACAGATACAGAACTGAACCACCATAAGGACAATATTAAAAAAGAAGAGAGAAGGCACTTCAAGAAAAAATGGGACAACTAGATAAAGGTTTGGAGAGAAAATATCAGGAATTAAAAGAATTTAAATTTTGTAAATTTCAAAGGGATTTAAAAGACAAAGAAGACAATAAGGTATACAGTTGGAGGAAAATAAAAAGAGAGCTACAGACAAAGAAAATCATTGTTCTTGAATAGTGACACCGAGGGAGGCTGGGAAAAGTCAGGAGATAGTACAAATTGGAACTACCTGAAAGTCCTTCTGAATCCTTCACAGCACAATCAGATAGGCCTTTGTTAATGGTCAATCAAGGAAGAGCATATGGGAAGAGAAAGAGATATGGGGAAGTCAGAGAGATGTACAGAAAGAAAAAAATATTGAAAATAAATTGGTAATCAATTTATCCAAGAGTAACCTTAGCCCTGAGGAACTACAGATATTAAGTAAGGGCTTGTCCTTTGTACCCACACCAAGGCATGATGCCTTTAATTGCATGATAGAGCTTCAATAGTTGTTCAGGAAGATAAAACCAGCAGAATTTTTAAGGTCATAGATCAAGGACTACATGATGATCAGTTTGTATTCAAACCAAAACCCAGTTTTAACCCCATCTCAAAAAAATGTAGAATTCAGACTTTTGAATAATGGATCACTCAAGAGGTAGGAAAGATAGAAAAAGATGGGATAGAATTTTGGAATAATTTATCATGACAAGAGAAAACAGTCCTTGACCATTTTTTGAAAAAAAAAAAAACACCAGGAGGATATAAACTTTAAGTCAGCAAACAAAGGGACCTGCCCTTGTTGTCTGGGATACTAAGGATCTACCAGAAGCATATAGACAACCTGGACAAAAGGCCTACTATGTTCCATGTAATGTGGATCCATCATTGGTGGTAAGAAGAGATATAGTAGAAATTGTGGATGACGGCTTGTTGGAAGGCCACATTGACAAAAAAACTTATAATTTTTTTTATTGGAAGCAGAAGACAGAATACCAGTATTCTACCTTCTACCAAAAATACATAAAGGGATAGTCCTAGTGCCAGGTAGACCAATAATATCAGGATATGCATCAATTTTAGAACCTGTGTCTGAATATGTGGACCACTTCTTGCAACCATTCATTCCACACATACAATCCTACTTTAAAGACACAGGTGACTTTTTAAAATATTTGGAGGCAGTCAGCTTGGAGAAACAGGATAGTTTGCTTGTTACTATGGATGTAGCAGCATTGTATATAAATATACCCCAGGAACAAATTGTGGAAGTAGCTGAGTCAACTTTAAATAAGAAGGGAAATTGTAGAAAAACTAGCTTTATCTGCTCCCTAGCAGAAGTGGCACTAAAGAAATATTTCTTTTTGTTTCAGACTAAATACTACTGACAAGTATCTGTAACAGCTACAGGCTGTAAATTTACCCTGTAACTGGCAAGTTTATTTATGGATTGGTTTGAGCAAATGTATATTTTGAATGTGATTAATGAATTCCTCAAGTATATAAGCACATTCAAAAGATATTTGGGTGATTTTTTTTTAATTTGGGAAAAATCAGTGGAAAATCTTTTGAAATTTAAAGATTATATAAATAACAATCATTATTCCATTAAAATTGACTCAAACTATAATGCATCAGGATATTTTATTTAGCTAGAACAGTAATAAAAAATAAAACTTCAGTATGTATAGATACATTCAGGAAACCAGTTGATGCAAACTCTTTTTTGATGTTTGATAGTTTCCACCCCAAATATATCAAAAGAATGTTGCCATATTCACAAATGATTAAACTAAGAAGAAATTGTAGTACCTTGGCAGACTTTGAAAAGCAAGCCAGTATATTAATGAAGCAATTGCAAGAAAGAGGATATCCCAGAAAGATCCTGAAACAAGCAAGATATAAAGCTAGGAGGATAGAAAGGAAGGAGCTGTTGAAACATTCAGAAAAAAATAGAATTGAAACCAGGATCGTAATACCTTTAACACTTGATGGGTATAATGGACAAATCCAACAAACTATACTGAAATATTGGGATTTACTGTCTGACATTCCTAGATGCGAAAAAAACCCTTTATTTGTATTTAAACATGCTTCTAACTTGAGCTTTTAGTCCATAGTGACATGAAAAAAGGATTAATAAAAACAAGTGTGTAATTCCATCAAAGCCACTAGAAACTTCCCATGTAATCAATGCAGTGCCTGTATGAATTGCATTAAGCTTAAAGCGTTTACCAACAAGGATAATAAGAAGCATGTCCTCAGAGGGTTCTACAGTTGTAATTCCAAGGGGGTTGTATGTGCCGTACAATGCCCTTGTAATCTTATATATATAGGAATGACAACTAGAAGAATCAAAATGAGGAGATTGGAAAATGGAAATGGACTGCCTTCATGTCAATCCCGACTTATGGCAACCCTATGAATAGGGTTTTCATGGTAAGTGGTATTCAGAGGGGGTTACCATTGCCTTCCTCGGAGGCTGAGAGGCAGTGACTGACTGGCCCAAGGTCACCCAGTGAGCTTCATGGCTGTGTCGGGATTCAAACCAGTCCAACACTCTAATCACTACACCACACTGGTGAACATAAAAGTTGAATTAAAAATGGATTACATGTAGGGTTTCCAGGTTCAGGGCCTGAGACTGATCCTGTATCTTTAGAAGAAGAGAATGTCAGCCAAGTGCAGGAGTTCTTGCAACACTGTAATGGGAAAAACCACAAGGTGGAATTCTCCCTTCCCCCGGCACAACTTTTAAAGATACAGAAGACCTCTTGGTTGCCAGGCCCAGCCTCCAAGAGGTCTTCTGTATCTTTAAAAGTTGTGCAGGGAGAAGGGAGAATTCCACCTTGTGGTTTTTCCCATTACAATGTTGCAAGAACACCTGCACTTGGCTGTCTTTTTCTTCTCCTAAAGATACAGGGTCAGTCTCAGGCCCTGAACCTGGAAACCCTAATTATATGCTTCTATGGTAAAACATTATATAAGATGTGGAAATACTGAAAAGGATGTAAGATTTTGGATTCTTGAGAAAGTTACAGGAGTAGAAAGACAACTAGAAGCAAGATTGAAAAGATGGGAACTTTTCCGCATATATAGTCTCTGAAGACTACGGTGCCAAAAGGGTTAAATAAAAATCTGAACTGGACTCCTGTGCTGTAAAAATTGTTTTGGGATCCTATTCATCTGTTCTTTGTAGAGTATAAGGCTCTATTATTGTGATTTGTATTATTGTAATGTATGTATTGAATTATTCCCCTTAAGAAAATTAATTGGCTCATATGGCGTACTAATTATGTTACTATCTTCTTCATGGTGAAGTGCCTCTGGTGGACTATTAAGGGTTAACTGAGCAATTCCAGCTGAGGTAGGTCATGTGTTTAGCAGCTGGAGGAGTAATTCCACAGCTGTGTTGGCTCTCTAGGCTTAGTAGTGAATAAGCTTGTAATAACCTAGCTGCAAAGGCATTGAAAGTACAGTAATATGCCTAGGATAGATATATAATGTTGGTTAAACTTTATTATTGTTTCCAGAAATATGCCAACAGGAGGAAATGGTAGGTGTCAATGGTGAAATGCTTACTTTACTGTTTATTGTCATTTTTATTATGGCATTTTATTATAATTTAATTTTAAATTATTTATACGCATAGATTTTGATTCTTTGAGCTGCAAAATTGTCAGCCCTTATCTATGAAAGTAATATACAAGGGTAAGTGACATTACATTATCCTCATCAAACAGCTGGGTTTTTTTTAAAAAAAAATCCAGAGACACTCGCCATGAGTAATTAATGTGTGAACATGTTTTTTTGTCTTGCCCTTTGTAGTGTATGCTACAGTGTAGTGTACATTACAAGGCTACCGAAGAAGATCTATGTCAAAACGCATTTGGCCATACTCTGTATTCTGTATTTTATTATGTATAGGCATTGATTTGTAATTGTATGTAGAATTTTATTAGTGAGTTTATGCTGGTTTTATAAAACATGTGCATTAAATTTTGTTCTATTTTTATTTTGTGCATCATATGTGTACCTAATTCTATTTTGAGCATTTTGTTTTTGTTAAGGTTGATTTAAACTTTCCGATCTTTGTTGGAATGTAGCCTGCTGTACAAAGGTAAGAGTCACATCCATTGCTCTGTCCACTTTTGCTTCTGGCTCCGGCCACCGCTGGCATGTGGACCCCAAAAGGTTGCTCGAGAAGAAATGTGACTTTCAAGCTGAAAATGTTCCCCGCCCCTGGCCTAGATGCTACCCTATTTCCCATAATCCTCTCTGTCAGTTGCAGTATGCTGTTGCTTATCTAGCTAGACCTATTTGGTTGTCTGCCTACTCTCTTCCATTTCCATTGACATGCCTTCCTTTTTGGTTTAGCATTTTCCAGCTGCATCCATCCTCCGGATAGCATGTCCACAGTTTTTAAAGAACACAAAGATGTGTGCCATTCACGTGAGAAGTTGCCCCAGAAGGAAGGCCAGTCCTGTAACCCTCATAGAAAATGCTAGCTTTTAATACTTGAATTTGCTTGACAGGAAGGACCAGAGTTCTGTGGTAGAGCATCTGCTATTTAATACTAGCAGAGCTGGGGTGGAGGAGTCAATCATTCCTCCCTGCCTCCCACCCATCTGCCTGCTAGTGACTGGATACCCCTCGCTGGATCGTCACCTTTTAGCGGTGAGTGGGCTTGCGTGTCCCAATAAACCCTGTGAGCGATGCCGTCAGGAGTCATGTACTCCCAGCAGGGTCACCCATGGCAGTAAGGTCAAGGGAGAGGAACCAAACAAAGAACGATCCAAGAATGTCCTCAACGGCAGAACAGGCGGAAGATAACAATGTGTATGTTACAACGGCTGTGAAAGCGGATGAAGGCTGCAGCAGATAAAAGACTTCCAATTGTCATGGTACCCATGCCATTGGATCAAAGCCTTTTTCTGGCAAGATTATTTGTTGATCATGGTGCGCTGATCTCCCCACATAAAACAAATTCACGTACAGGCGTCTTCCATAACAAAAGTCTCAAGGCGATCAGCGAATGACGACGGAGGTAGGACTGTGAAATCCAGAAGCCCCTAGTCATGGTCTGGTACATCGGCGGTGGATACAGATTCAGACGGATCCTTTGTTAAAGACTTTATTTTGGAACACAATCTTACTCTGTCAAGAGTGATCGCCAAAAAGAAGAAGTGACTGCATTTCCCAGTGCAGCTGGCACTTGGCAGCATGCCAGCCACCAGACTGAGGAAGGAAGAAGATAGTCATTCCTCTCTCCATCCTACTGCTGCAACCAAAGGAACATTGAATATTAGGCAGGCACCATCTCTGCTATTTTTTCAGCGCCTTTTGAAGACTTTCTTCTTTCAACAAGCCTTTTAATTTGAGACCTATCCCAGTCTGCATCTGTGTCAGAATTGTATAATATGCTTTTTAATAATGTTTTTAACCCTTTTTAAGGTTGTTTTTTAAAATGTTTTTAATGCTGTTTTGTTTTAATGTATTTTAAGATGTTTTTGTGATGTTTTAAAGTGCTTTAGTGCTTTTTTTGCCGCCCTGGGCTCCTGCTGGGAGGAAGGGTGGGATACAAATTAAATAAACAAACAAACAAACACGCCAGGTAAGTGGGTGGGAGCGAGGGGGGGATTTAGGAGGGATGGAAGCAGGTAGATAAGAGGGAGGAAGGAGGAAGGGAATTGAAGGATCCCTGAGGGAATGGGGAAGTGAAGGGAGGGATTTGATCTTGTTGTGTTCCCTGATTACATCATCAGAAGCACAATGAGGTCTGATGGGACTTGGCTATGGGCTCAGAATAAACTAAGCTCTTTTGTGTGTATGTGTGATGAAATTAATTTTTCCAGTCCAGTTCAGAGTCTGACTAAGGAATCTGCGCCATCAGCACTCCCCACAATCTAACATGGGGAGGAGGAATTTTAGGTGATTTTTTAATAGTTCCAATTAATCTATTAACGCTTAGGCCCTGCTAGCACATATTAGTACAGTAGAGTCCCAAAATAATCCATCAATTTTCAAACTATGAGCCCCAACTAGGGGGAAGGTGATTATGACTTATTCTTATTTAGACAATATCTCCATTTACTCTACAGCATTCATGGCATGAAGAAACTGTAGAAAAGGAGTAGGTTAGGCAATGGTGATGCGACAGTCTCCTCGGTTTGCTTTTTGTCTCCTACACAACAGACTTTCTCTTAAGGGTGTGCTTTCAAAGGCAAATAGTCATAAGAGAAGCAATCTCCATAATTCAGAGGAAGCCCTCCTGGAATTATATCACTTTAGAATGACAGTAGGAAATTGCTTGTTGGAATTTGCCCTCATCCGAACACTCACACATGTAAAAAACTAGCACATAAAGAGAAGGCTGGAGCTAGAACCTTCCTTCCTCACATGGCCTTTCCATGGCCAGGGCCTTGGGGGTATTTGGGGGGGGTCTGTTACATGGGGGACATTCAATCTTGCAATTTCCCCACATGCATTCTGATTTAGTGGAGCCCTAGGAAGGCTGTACCACATGCATTTGGACTGTGTAGAGACTGGCGATATTGTGCAGGTGTCTGGGCTGTACTACAATTCAGTTGTCTGCCTGTATGTTACTTTTTGTTGACATGTGAAAAGCTTCATCTTAATGGGGATGGACAAATTGGTTTATTTCCAGTCTGTCCCAATTTCATTTCTATTTACTCCTAAATCCATTTTATCAATTTCCATAATAATCTGCAATTTTAAAATGACCCTCCTCGCACACAAACCGTATGCATTTTCCTCTCAAAAGTACATGCTAACATATTTTGAAACTTTTTTCAGGAGAAAACTGCATTGGAAAATTTGGGAAGGGCAAAATACAGTACAGTATCTAACTAAATTCTGGTCTGCACATTAATCTGGGAGATTGCAAATCAGGTCAGTTTGATGTCAGAATTCCCAAAAATTAAATTCCTCAAGCATCCCTAGGCTTCAACAACACCTTGGAGAATTAAAAGCTTAGGGCATTTGCATGAATTTGAGACTAGATCTCAAAATGCTGTGCTGATGAGGCCACACAATTGTCACAGACCGATAAAGGCATATTTGTGATTGTTTGTCTCTGCCCTCCTTGAATTCTTTTGTTGTCCTTTCTTTCTGATATTTTGTCTCTGCCCTGCTTGGATCCTTCCTTCCTTTTTTGCTTTATGTTAGTGGCCTTTATTTAGCTTGCCCTGCAAAATTACTTTTCCAGTATCAAAGTTTGTTCTGTGCCTGTTTTTTTTTTTTAATTTTCCCCCAGTGGGAAGAAGAATCAAAACATTAGAAAGGCTGGCTGGTTGCTGCTGTGCCGATGAGTGAACAAAGATCCCGCAGCTTCCCACATAAGCATCATTCATTCTCTCTCTCTCTCTCTCTCTCTCTCTCTCTCTAAAGGAGCCAATTTGATTCACTTTTCAAGGAACAGGTTTTCATGCTTTATGCATTTATTTCCTAATTTTATTATCCCATTTAATTAGATCATGCACATTGGTTTTATTGTTAAAACATGTCCTTGTTTTCTTTATAACTGGGTTTCATGGCACTACAGGGACGTTTAGGAAAATATCACATGAGCTGCATTCCAGCATCCACTCTAACCTAGAAGATGAGCCTGAATTGGAGAAGGGGCTGCTGCTGGGCCATAAATCTAGTCACAGATGGAAAAAGCAGAATATTATTTGCAGCATGCAGAGCTCTGGCAATCCCAGCAAGGGACTCGGACCCCGCGGAACACTTAAATTACAACACTGGGAGGAATGGTGCTGTGCAGTAACCCGTCTTGGAAGGACACTGAAAAGTTGTTTGCAAGATTCCATTTTACGGGCTGACAACACTGAGCAGTATTCCCCAGAGATGCCGTATTTCATGTTGCCTACAATGAAGAAGATTTTGTGCTTTCCCTGTTTCCGATCTTGATTCAGGTGAAGAGATGCTTCAAGTCTTAGTGGGAGGGGGGTGAGCACAAAGGGCATCCCACTTCCACTCCTGCCAGCAGTTTCCTTTGAAACTTCATTGCTGTCCTATAGGGGAGCCGTTTCCCACATCATGTGCGAAACCAGGAATCATACACGGTGATTAGATTAACAGCCATTTTCAGGGCATGCGTTCTTGGGCTGAACAATGGAAGGCTGGCAGGGTGTGTCCAAAATGTTTTGGGGGAGACGATTGGAAGAGAGATGACTTGCTTTCTGAGATTTCCTCTCAGGGATATTGTATGTCTGTCTGTTGGAATGGGATGAAACAAACATTTGGCCAGCTGCTTCTTGGGTGATGTCAGAAAAAGTGGGTTTGAAATGGCATGGATTAGCTCTATTTGCACAGGTATTTGATTCTAGCAGGAAACTCAAAAAGCTTGATACCTGAGATGATTAGTGACAGATGAACATCAGATGGAAGGGGAGTGGGGGTCACTGGAAGAGACATGATAAAACTCATTTTGAATACTTCTAAGTTTAGTACATGGAAGATGTGTGATTTTCATGGCCCTCTCAGTTGCACCATAGAGGATATAACCTCAAGTAGTCTGGCTTGTAAAAGCCACAGAATTCTGGAGAGCTGATTTGCAGTGGAAGCTCATCTGAACTTTGTACATGACAGGTTTCAGATGTTTGGGCTGGAGGGAATAATTAACAGATAATAGTTTATCTAAGATAGAACTTGATTTTATTTGAGGAGGTAGGGAGGAATTTTCAGTTGAATCCTGAACATGGTGCCATTTTAGGACTGTAGAGTTTCCAGCTTGGCTTGGTGTCTGGTACTGTGGGCAATTTTTAGCTGAACTAAGGGTAAGGGCAGATCTAGGAATTTCAGAACAGGGATACCAGGAAGAGCCAACAGAGAAGGCTGTGAAGGAAATTGCTGCAGAAAAGGTTTACAGAAGGGGTGAGGCAGAACTAAAGGTCGCTTTGAGCAACTTGTTTCAGAAATGATGAATGAATAAATAAGGGCCAAAGACAGAGAAAGAAGGAAAAATGAATAGGTTTGTTTGTTTCATTTATTAATTGTTTTCTATGAATCATCTTAAAGTAATTTCACAATAAAATCATCTAAAATCATGGGACAGAGACTGCCCTGGTCGCCCTGCTTGATGACCTACACCGGGCATCAGACAGGGGGAGTGCATCCCTGTTGGTGCTGCTGGACCTCTTGGCAGCCTTTGATACCATCAGTCATGGTATCCTTATTTATTTATTTATTTAATTGTGCTTTTAAACCGCCCTATAGCAACGAGCTCTCAGGGCGGTGTACAGCAAGATAAAACCACATTTAAAAACGAACAAGTGTGGATTACAGCATACAATAAAACATATTTAAAAACAAAACTAGAATACAAATTAAAATAAAAATACAATTACAGTTAAATTTAAAATAAAATAAAATTTAAACTTAAAATGCCTGGGCGAAGAGGTAGGTTTTTACCTGGCGCCGAAAAGATGACAAAGAAGGTGCCAGGCGTATCTCATCTGGGAGGGCATTCCATAATTCGGGGGCCGCCACTGAAAAGGCCCTAGATCTAATTGTTGTTCTCCGGGCCTCCCTATGAGTTGGGACCCGGAGAAGGGCCTTAGATGTCGAGCGCAGTGAACGGGTAGGTACATAGCGAGAGAGGCGTTCCATCAGATATTGCGGTCCGATGCCGTTAAGGGCTTTATAGGTAAGAACCAACACTTTGAATCTGGCCCAGAAACATATAGGTAGCCAGTGCAGTTGGGCCAGAATAGGTGTTATATGGTCGAATTTCTTCGTCCCAGTAAGGACTCTGGCTGCAGCATTCTGCACTAGCTGAAGTTTCCGAATCGTCTTCAAAGGTAACCCTACGTAGAGTGCATTACAGTAATCCAATCTAGAGGTTACCAGAGCATGAATAACTGAGGCGAGGTTCTCCCTGTCCAGATAGGGTCGTAGTTGGGCTACCAGCCGGAGCTGGTAGAACGCATTCCGTGCCACCGAGGCTACCTGAGCCTCAAGTGACAGGAGCGGATCTAATAAGACCCCCAAACTACGTACCTGCTCCTTTAGGGGGAGTGTAACCCCATCCAGAGCAGGTCTGACATCAACCACCTGGGCAGAGTACCCCCCCACCAACAGCATCTCAGTCTTGTCAGGATTGAGTTTCAGTTTATTAGCTCTCATCCAGTCCATTATCACGGCCAGGCAGCGGTTCAGTACATTGACAGCCTCACCTGAGGAAGATGAAAAGGAGAAGTAGAGTTGCGTATCATCAGCATATTGCTGAAAACGCACTCCAAAACTCCTGATGACCTCACCCAGCGGCTTCATATAGATATTAAAGAGCATGGGGGACAGAACTGAACCCTGCGGGACCCCATATTGGAGTACCCAGGGACTCGAGTAATGCTCCCCAAGCATCACCTTCTGGAGGCGATTCCCAAGATAGGAGTGCAGCCACTGCCAAGCAGTGCCTCCAATTCCTAAGTCCGTGAGTCGCCCCAGAAGGATACCATGGTCGATGGTATCAAAAGCCGCTGAGAGATCAAGGAGAACCAACAGAGTTACACTCCCTCTGTCTTTCTCCCGACAGAGGTCATCATACAGGGAGACCAAGGCTGTTTCTGTACCAAACCCCGGCCGAAAGCCCGATTGAAATGGGTCCAGATAATCAGTTTCATCCAAGAGAGCCTGGAGTTGGTGAGCGACCACATGCTCTAGAACCTTGCCCAGAAATGGAACATTTGCTACTTGTCTATAGTTGTTAAAATTATCAGGGTCCAAGGAGGGCTTTTTTAGGAGCGGTCTCACCACCGGCTGTTTCAGGCAGAGTGGGACCACTCCCTCTCGTAAAGAGGCATTAATCACCTCCTTGGCCCAACTGGCTGTTCCATTCCTGCTAGCTTTTATTAGCCATGAGGGGCAAGGATCCAGAGCAGAAGTGGTCGCCCGCACCTGTCTGAGCACCTTGTCCACATCCTCGAGCTGTACCAACTGAAACTCATCCAATAAAACTGGACAAGACTGTGTTCTGGATACCTCATTAGATTCAACTGCTACAATATTGGAGTCAAGGTCCCGGCGGATGTTAGTGATCTTATCTTGGAAGTGCCTCGCAAACTCATTACAGCGGGCTATTGATGGTTGTATTGCATCCGGAGGACCAGAATGTAGAAGTCCCCGGACAACTTTATAAAGTTCCGCTGGGTGATTACAAGATGACTGAATGGAGGCAGCAAAGTACTGCTTCTTCGCTGCCCTCACTGCCTTCACATAACGTTTGGTAGAGGCCTTCACAAGAGCATAATTACAGCCGTCAGGAGTTCGCCTCCATTTGCACTCAAGCCGTTTCCTTTCTTGCTTCATCACTCTTAGCTCCGAGGTAAACCAAGGAGCCAATTGAGCTCTGCAACGGAGAGGGCACATCGGGGCGATTGTGTCAACTGCCCGGGTCATTTCCGTATTCCACAGAGTGACCAGGGTTTCGACAGAATCGTTAGTTTTATCAGCCGGAAAATTCCCTAGAGCTGTTTGAAATCCCTCAGGATTCATTAGTCTCCGGGGATGGACCATCTTAATCGGTCCTCCACCCTTGCAGAGGGGAGAAGACAATGTGAGTCTAAATCTCAATAGGTGGTGATCTGTCCATGACAAAGGAATAGATGTAAAATTCCTTACTCCCAGATCACCATCCCCTAACCCAGTGGCAAAAATCAAGTCTAGAGTATGTCCTGACACATGCATAGGGCCAGTAACAAATTGAGACAGCCCCATGGCTGTCATGGAGGTCATGAAGTCCTGAGCCGCTCCAGACAAGGCAGCCTCGGCATGGATGTTGAGATCCCCCAATACCAGAAGCTTGGGGGATCGCAACACCAAATCCGAGACCACCTCCGTCAGCTCAGTTAGGGAAGCTGTTGGGCAGCAGGGTGGACGGTACACCAACAGTATTCCCAGTCTGTCTCGCTGACCCAACGCAATGTGCAGACACTCCAGGCCATTAGCCACCTGGATAGGGTGCCTAACGAGAGGAATGGAACTTTTATAGACCACAGCGATTCCCCCTCCCCGACCCTCGGATCTACCCAGATGCTGGACCGAATATCCAGGTGGGCACAACTGGGAGAGATTAATACCTCCCAGATCGCTCACCCAGGTTTCGGTAATACATGCCAGATCGGCCGCCTCATCCATAATTAAATCATGGATGAGGGAGGTTTTATTATTTACCGATCTGGCATTAAGAAGCAGCAACTGGAGATCCGAGGGTTGGCTGATAAGACTACCAGCAATCCTGTGGATGTGAGGAGGACCGGAACACGTCACAGCCACCAATTGTCTGGGTCGAGTTCCCCTAACTGGCATGTCTTCCTCACAACGCCATACTTCCCATTACCCGTCACTGCACTAATTGGGGCCCCCTTTGGTCCTCCCTCCCAGCACACTATCCTCTCGCCCAGGCACATAATAAAAATAAAATTAATAACAAAGCTCATATTTTATACACAATCACACACTCATTCATACAACCACTCATACATCCAAATAGCACAGCAGCAACAGCAATGTCCCAGCAGCCAGTGGGTCGCAACCGCGGCAGCTGCAACGGCAGGGGCTCAGGAGCGATGGATCTACGATGCCCCCCAACCAAACAGCAGCATCAATGGCAGCGATCACAAAGGCTGCAAGGTCCAGGCGACAGCAACAACGATTAGCAGCGATGACGGCGATCCCAGGACAGTTCAAGGGTGTCGGGACGAGGCAGCAGTAAAACAGCACCCAGATCCGCAGCAGTCACAGCAACGGCGATGGCAACTCGGGCGGGAGGTCGCAGCAGCAGCAGCGGCAAGCGCCCAGCACTCTAAACTGCAGCAACAGCAGGAAGGTGACATCCGGGTCCACGATGGCCGCACAATGATGACGGTGCACCGGGTCATACAGTCGTAGCGGCAACGACAACGGAGCACCCAAGCCCACAGCAGTCACGCCGAAATCCAAGGCGCAGAGCCACGGCGGCGGAGACTGCAGAACAGCCCAGGGACACTCCGGCGAAAGCAGAAGCCCCACAACAACCAGAGGCAGAGATGGAACCAGGAGGCAGCAACGGCCGAGACCGGCACACCGGGAGAGCAGGCACAAGCCAACACAAGCCGGGGAGGGACAAAAAGCAGAACACTCCCGCCACAACACTAGTCACGCCGAAGAATGAACAAATATCAGCAGCAGCAGCGAAGAGACAGCAGAGAGATAAAAGGCCGCTACCATCCCCGGACTCAATTAGCCGCAACACCCAGCTCCTGCAGTTCCCGCGGTCCTCAGTTACCACACCGAGATTGCAAAAGGGTGGGTGGAGGCGGTTGGAAAAAAACATTCACTCACCTTTCCAATCCTTTCTATCCTTCTGAGCCATCTTGCTGGGATAGGTCTTGGAGGCACTATTTTACAGTGGCTCCGTTCCTACCTCATGGACAGGACCCAGAAGGTGGTGTTGGGAGACTACTGCTCGATCCCCTGGCCATTGGTCTACGGTGTACCTCAGGGTTCCATTTTGTCTCCCATGCTCTTTAACATTTATATGAAACAGCTGGGAGAAGTCATCCGGAGATTTGGAGTGTAATGTCATCAATATGCTGATAACACTCAACTCTATCTCTCCCTTCCATCTGATGGCAAGATGGGACTGTTTGTCCTGAACAGGTGCCTAGAGGCTGTGAAGGGCTGGATGTGGGCGAACAAACTGAAACTTAATCCAGACAAGACGGAAGTGTTACTGGCCAAGGGAAAAACTGCCCCAGGGATAGGGTTGCAACCTGTTCTGGATGGGGTTGCACTCCCGTTGAAAGAGCAGGTCCACAGTTTGGGAGTTCTTCTGGATCCTGCCCTGCTGCTGGAGTATCAGGTGGCTGTGGTAGCCAGGGGTGCTTTTGGCCATCTCAAAATGGTCTACCAGCTGCGTCCGTTCCTGGAAGCATCTGACTTGGCCACGGTGACACATGCCTTGGTGACATCGAGGCTTGATTATTGTAACGCACTCTATGTGGGGCTGCCTTTGAAAACGATTCGGAAACTACAGTTGGTCCAAAATGCAGCAGCCAGAATGCTAACTGGAGCACAGCACAGGGAGCATATCACCCCTGTGCTTTATCGACTCCACTGGCTCCCAATTTGTTTCCGAGCCCAATTCAATGTGCTGGTTTTGACCTTTAAAGCCCTAAATGGCCTTGGACCAGTTTACTTAAGGGACCTCTTACGCCCATATGTTCCTAGCCTGGATTTAAGATCATCTACCTCAGGTCTTCTCTGCGTGCCTGGAATGAAAGAAGTTAGATTGACAGGCACGCAGGAAAGAGCCTTTTCAATTGTGGCTCCCAGACTTTGGAATTCCCTGCCCCAAGAAGCCCGTTTTGCTCCATCCCTGATGGTCTTCCGGAAACTTGTAAAAACTATTTTGTTCCGGAGAGCCTTTGGTTGGGACTGATGGGTCAGCCTGATACTGTTTTAAGCTTTTTATTCTTCATTTTTAAATCTTAAGTTCTTTTAGTCTCACTTTTTTATACGTGCATGCACATATATACATGCATGTTTGTATGCGTATGCATGATTGCATTTTATGTATGTATGTGCATAATGCATTTTATGTATTTTAATAGTATTTTATGCATTTTAATCTACTGTAATGTTTTGTGTTTTTATTGTGTATTTTATTATGTATGTATGCATTTTTATTGTAGCCGCCCTGAGTGCCCTGTTGTAGGGTAGAAGGGCGGGATAGAAATATTTTAAATAAATAAATAACAAGTCTGTTGCATATATAAAAACAGTTAAAACAATTGCATGTATAAAAACAATGAGAAACAATTACACATATACATAAATAATCCAATGCAGACACCAACAGGGATAAAAATCTCCACTATGAAGGCATGTTAAAAGAGAAAGGTGTTCAATAGGTGCCCAAAAGACAATAGAAACAGCACCTGTCTGATATGGAATAAGAAACAGTTCCAAAGGGTAGGTGTTGCTACACTAATTCCAACCTTGTACAGAATGGCCCTCCTAAGATGGTACCTGCAAGATGCCCTCTCCTGCAGAGCATGTGATTAGTTGGGTTTAGAGATTGGTTAGATTTAGAGACACCAAATCTTTTGTCTGCCTCCAGCTACAAAGGTGTTTATGACAGGCAGAGCCACCTAATTTTAGTTTTATTCCAGTCTTCCACCTTGCTGTTCTACAAGGTCAACACTGAGACTTCAGCAGGAGGATGCTGACGGACAGTGCCACCCCTAGACTGGCTTATGACTAAGAGGGCAGGCAGGTGTGGGCTGCCTGAAGGCAGACAGGTTGGTGGGGCAGTGCCCCATTCTCCCTAAGGGACCAACCTCCACTGAGCCTACTGACATAAGGCAAGGGCTGAGTGGCTTATGATTTAAAACTAATTATATCAGCTAGACAGCAAAAATCTGGATTGCAATGTCACTGACATTGCAGAAATTGCTCCAACAGAACATTTCTCTTCCTTGGGGTTCTTTAAAAAAAATCAGGCACAAAGATTCACTTGTGATCTGGGAGATGGCAAACTTAACGCAACCTGCAGCTATTTATAGAATCAATATTGCAAACTTTTTGAGTATTCGTACCACTTCACATACAATTTCTCAGTCATTCTTACAACAGCCTTGTAAAGTAGGCGAGTATTAGTCACTTCAGATTGCACACGCAGGAGGAGGGCTCATGGTTAAGGAACAGCAGCTTGCCTAAAACGTTCATGGCATGATTTGAATCGGGGACTTTGTTCACAAACTCAAAATAGTCAACTGAATGTGAAGAGCCCAGCAAGGCTCTTTATCCTGCTGCCAGCCATAGACGCCACTGCTGTACAGTGGAGCATCATGCTCCACTAGAGGGCTCACAAGCTGCTTACATTTGACTCCATTCATTGCTTTCATATTAAAATAACCTATTCAGGGTGCGCATAGTGATTTTTACAGACAAGGTAAAAATCTAGGTCTCCTCAGGAATCCATTGTGCAGTGGCTGTTGGCTGTTCCACTACCATTCTTCTTCAAGCAAGCAACATCCCCATTCTTGCAATGCTCGGAGGGTCATAACAAGATCTAGGGCCTTTTCTGTGGTGGCCCCCGAATTATGGAACAGTCTCCCTGATGAGGTGCGCCTGGCGCCTACACTTTTATCTTTTCGGCGCCAGGTTAAAACCTTTTTATTCTCCCAGGCATTATAATTCTATCTTTTAGCTTTTAATGTATATCAGGTCGTTTAATTGTTTAATATGTATGTTTTTACTGTTTTTGTGATTCTATTGTATTTTATCCTATGTTGTGCACCGCCCTGAGAGCCTTCGGGCTGTGGGCGGTATAGAAATCGAATAAAATAAATAAATAAATAATATGGTGCATTGAGATGAAAACACCCTAATGCACCGACTGAAGCCATAGAAGGGTGGCTATGTGTCCTGCTGGAAGGCTTGTCAGAAGACCGTCCTCTATCTGAAGGGATGTCTGCTACAAGTCTAGTTAAAGATAAAGGACCGTAGGAAGAAAAGAGCAGGGAGGCGCTTTGAAGTTGCCCATCAACAGTTCATAGCACCTGGATAGCAGACTGAGCACACAGGACACTGTTGTGGGAAAAAAGAGTCTGACCCCATTAATATAAAATGCTATGGCTTTATTCAAAACCCACACAGAGAGAATTACTGCAGTAATGAGAGAGAGACCCCCCCAAAACAAGATTGGGAAGGCTCTCTCTGACCTCCATGAGCATGGTGCCTAGCTAGCATCGTTAATTATGTAAAAGATATGAAAAGAGCAAACAAAGTTATGGGCGGTGTGTCATGAAGGCATGTTGCAAGGGACTTTCCATGGTTCAACAGATGTGTTATTTTAACATACCAGGCCCAGGTGTGTTTCTCAGTTACTTCAGAATCTTCCCCAACTGGCCGACCACAAACGGCCTTTATTCTATTCCTAGTACTTAGCTACTTTCATAAGTAGTAGTGTCTGCACAGCTGTCTTCTCAGAAATAACTTTTGGGCCAAGGAGGTATGAGAGAGCAAAATGGATCCCAAGGACAAGATGGATTCCAATTGTTAAAACTTTTCCTCCATAACACCTAGTCTCATTCTTCTCCACTACAGTGAGATTATTATGTTTCTATTTAAATTAATAGTAATTCTTTCAAAATGTCCATCTATATAGGCCTTCCCCAACCTGGTACCCTCCAGGTGTTTTGGACTACAACTTTAATCAGCCCTGGTCATCAGTTAGGCATAGCTGAGCTATACATAAAAGTTAACATATGAACATTTTATGCAAATTTGTGCCTATTTTGTCCTCTTTTTGCACTGTAGCCAGCCTTCCTTGTTAGGTGGGGCAACTACATTTCTAAGTGGAGCATTTCATGGGGAGAAGAGCATAGCATCAGCCAATCCCCCCCCCAACTAGTGGAGAGGACATGAGGACCAGGCTAGGGGAAGGGAAAGGCAGTGAACTTCCCCTTCACTCCGCCATCTAGAGAGTGTCTTAACTTACATGAATGATGTTTAATCTGTTGAATTGTCTGACCTTTTTTTGAGAGATCTCCAGGAATCTCAGACTCAAAAGGTTGACTTTACCTGAAGGTGCAGCCCTCTCTTACCTGTGGTCTGATTCTTCCTTAACTGAACTTCTTTAGTTAATGACAGTGAGTTCCTGAGCTTGGCTTTGCTGTTCCATTAGTTTTCTCAGTTTTAAATTCCACCCGAAAACCAAACTTGTCTGTACTACAAGTTTAAGGAAGGGCACTGATAAAACAAATACTTTAGAGCAGTGGCTCCCAGTCTTTGTGAGTACGGGGGCCCCTTTGTAAGCTCAAAATATTTTGTGATTCCCCCCCCCATGCTAATTGTAATTTTAGCCTCCATTAATTGAAAAAATGGTGCATTGCAAAATCACGTCTCCAAATATCCTTTTCCATATAAAGCTCCCTGCAGACAGGGAGGTGTTGTTTTCTTTTCTTAATGCAAAGGTCCAATCAAATTGGGATCCCCCTCCCCCCCCCCCGCAGTCTGAAGATGTACAGTCCTGTCTCCCAACACCAGTGGGTTTCAGTGTTGGACTAAGATCCAGATTCAAATCCCCACCCAGCCATGAAGCCCACTGGTGACCTTGGGCCAGACACAGTCTCTCAGCCTGACCTATCTCACAGGGCTGGTGGAAGCATAAAATGGAAGGAGGGGGAACCACGTGCACCATCTTGAGCAACTTGGAGGAAAGGTGGGATATAAATGCAATAGTAATTCATTAAATAAATACATTTCAGCTGCAATATGTGGACCCCAGCCACAGCCAACCTGCTAAGCTTTTTTAAAATCATCATCATCGTCAAGCAGCAGCAACACAGTAGTGGTAGGAATACTAGATTGTGAAGACAAAAGGGTGGATAGGTTGAGGAGGGGGGTTAGTGCTTTTAGGCCTTGGGATGATAATCAGAATGGATAACTTGGATAGTATACACTTGGGGAATGAGAGTGGAGCAGAAGACAGATCAGCACACGTATGCACACAAACACGCCCACCCCTCCTGCAAGCATCTGCAGGAGTGCATGCATTTGGGCATGTGGGAGGGGGGAAACCGTCAACTGCTGCAGCATCTTGGAGAGACAGATCGGGAGGGGGTGGAATGTAGGTGGAAGAATGGGGGAACACTGGCACACACAGCCTCAGAGATGGGGGGCAAGCACTTAGCTTCCTCGCTGCTCCTTGGCTCCGTCTGGGCTGAAGATGAGATCTGGGCAGCCTCCTTTAAAAGGAGGTGGCAGCAAAGCAGGAGCCAAGAAAGGCAGGCAGGCTGGCTATCAGGAAGGAAGGGGGGAAGCAGCCTTTCCTTGCAGTCTTGTTTCTTTTTGATTCACAAAAAGCCCTCTCCTCTCATTCTCAGTAAGGGCGTTGTCCCAGTGGCAGTGCAGGGAGACTGAGAGTCGGCAGAGCTTGGAAAAGTTACTTTTTTGAACTACAACTCCCATCAGCCCAATCCAGGGGCCATGCTGTCTGGGGCTGATGGGAGCTGTAGTTCAAAAAAGTAACTTTTCCAAGCTCTGAGAGTCGGGATAGTAATCTCCTCTTCTTCCTGGTAGCACCTCTCTCAGCCTCCTTTGCAGAGCTTGGAAGATTACTTTTAAAAAGTAATAAATTACAGTTACAGTTACATGGCCCAAAAAAGTAGTAATTACCGTCACAATTGCAATTGCTCTGAAAGTAACTGATTACTTTACTTTTCCTCCAAAGTAATCACTACAATTACATTTCAGTTACTTAAAAAAACTGCCTACAAGGTGCTGGCCTTGGCTGCTGCACATCTAAGTAGCCTAAAACAACATTAAAAATAAACACACACATACAGAGGTAGTAGAATAATTATTTTTATTTGTAAGATAGCAATGGTGGTATCTCCGCTGGTAAGGGTGGTGGGGAGGAAGGCTGAGGCCACTACTCAGATCTTTGTACATCAAACCAAGTGCAACCCCCCAACTCAGCCAGCCAGCATAATCTCTCTCACTTAACCACCTCCGGGACCCTGCCCTGCCACCAACTAAGGGACACTCACTCAAGCAAACATTTTCCCCTGAGATGCATAAAAGTTAAAATACTGCAAATGCAGCACAGTAGCCAGAGAGGGTGGTGGAGGTCACTTTGTGTGCCAAGTGTAAACACAGTATTCACACACACACACACACACACACACACGTTCTCATCTTTCACCTCCACAGTTCTTTATCTCCATTCTGCTGCTGCCTCCTTCTCCTCCTTTATCCATGCTGTTAACCTCCGGATCCTTTTTCCCTCCACTCCATTCTTCACCACCACTATCAGTTTTTTAAAATAATTGTTTTCTCTACTCCACCCTGTCTCACTCTCCGCCTCCTCCCTCGTCACCTCCTACCCATCCACAGAGCATGAGGGAACAGCGACACTGCACAGAAGCCCAGTTTGAGGCACATGATTTTCATCCACAAATCAGAGGAGCAGAAGACTTCCCCTGCTTCCCCCCCCCAATAATGCCCCAAAGTAATTCTGGAAATGTTACAATTACTCCACAAAAGTAGTAAAATTACTCCTAGTTCTATTACAATCAAAATGTAAATGAATTACCCACTCGTTTCTCAAAAAAGTAATGAATTACAAGTAATTTGTTACTTGTAACTAGTTACTTCCAAGCTCTGCTCCTTTGGCGTCTGCCATGTGTGGTATAGGCAGATACCTGCTCATGGCATGCCTGAAAGACACGCTGGCACTTCAGCAAAGTCCTCCCCTCTCATTTGGAGCAAGGGGGGTGTCATCTGCAGCAGCAGTGTAGAGCAGTCAGCATCCAGGTAGTGAAGACTTTTTTTTTAATCATTTCTTTACTGTCCATGGCCCCCTTTGGATTACTTTGCAGCCTCCCTGGGGGTCACAGCCCCCAGGTTGGGAACCACTGCTTGGGGGGGGGTTAATTCCTGACAGTCTCTCCTTGTAGTGTTGTTCCTGACCTTTAGATTTTCCTTCCTGGTGGACAATCAAAGGAAAACTTTTTAAGTGGTTACTACATAAAGGACTAACTAGTCAAGTGGAAACTAACTGTGGAAAGTGCATTGAACATTTTTTTTACTGGTTGCTGGGTTGATTTTTCTGTACAGAAACCTGAAAAAGCCCTCATGCTGAGCTGCACATATTGGGAACATAAGATATTGGGCCTGAGTTATAGCCTAGGTGGTCAGCCAGCCAGCCAGCCAACTTTAGTGTATACAGCAATATTTCTATTCCTCTAAGGATGTTTTCTTCCTGTGCCATCATGTTCTCAAGAAAAAGAAGAAAAATAGCCACTATGACTGTGAGTACAGTGAGTGCTTTAAAGGAGTAAAGGGTAACTTAGGGTAGCCATTTTTTCAGATCACTCTAAGTTATCGCTGTATTTCACCCTTTAACAATAAGCACCTAACACTGTTCTACTCATTATAATAACTGCAGAATAAACTTCATACTATAAGCAAATAAACATGCTTCTTTATTGCTGGCTGGCTGGAGAACAAAACAGACTGAAATGCAGGGCACAGGGGTGAAGTCTAACTCTAGCCCATAACACAAAGTTCTAATATTTAACTCTTTAAAGGTCATACAGGCTAGATTCTTCAGGATCGCTTAAGTAATTATAGGGTGATTGTGATCATGAAAAATCCACCCTTAGTCAGGGAAAGTCTTGAGTGGGTAGACTTTGGAGGGCTGTTCCAGATCAGGTTTTTGTTGTGCATTCACCCTGCCTTATACACTGGATTTTTCAGAGGGCCCTATTCTTGAATTGCTCCTGTTCTTAAAACAAGCTGTCATTCTTTAAATGGAGGTTGTCATTGTCTGTCATGCAACAAATTAAAAAGACAATTTCCCCCCAAAATCCTAGAGGGAGCAAAACACAGCTCTGGGGAGGGGGTGCCCACATTTACCCCTCCTAGCTACAGGCCTGGGTAGTTATGAGCACACACACACACACACACACACACACACACACACACACACACACACACACACACAGAGCTCTTTTATTTTGAGACTTCTAAATGGCTGGTAAGTTGTGCACACATGCTCATGTGTGCTTCCTTTCCAGCATGCATGATCATGGGAACTGTAGTCCAACAGACTTATCAATTACTTCCAAGGTTAGATTTATGTACTGAATGTAATCCTTGCAAGAGCCCTGTAAGGGAGGCTACGATTCTGTCCATACTGTAGATGTGGAGCTGAGGCTTGCCTAGTCCACCTTCTGAGTTTGTGCCTCAGGCAGGGAGGGACAAATCTATTAATTTCAATTTCCCTGTCTTTCTCTGAGTTATCCTTAAGTTCATTTTGCTGTACTCCTCTATCAGCTTGCTTAAAAAAAAGTCCTCATGAAAATTTGTCAGCGTTTTAGTGCACATTTCTACTAACTTATTAATAATATTATTATTAATTATTAATAATAATATTTCAATTTATATGCCACTTTTCCATATTAATATGCTCAAAGAGGCTAACAAAACAAAAATGCAAACCACTACATCAAAACAATCAAATACTAAATCATTGCAAAACATAGCAATCCAACAAATAACTCAGTTTGATTACATGAACATTAGAAAATTTAAAGTCATCATAAAACAAAGTATCAATTAAAATATCAAGTAATGACAAAAATAATAAACATTCTAATACAAAAATGCAAGAAAACAGTCTGCTCCCCCCCAATGTTACACCCTCTGCTGGTTGCCATCAGTGTTGCTGCTGCCGCCACCAAGAAAGGTTTTGCAGTGGTGCCTCCTTTTATCCCTGTTCCAAATGCCAGCCCAGGGAAGTACCCAGAGCTGGCTCAGGGGTTGATGGTCTGGAAATCAGGGCTGGAATTATTTCCCTTTACCTGCACTCTTATGCTGTCAGAAAGGTTTCCACTGCACTTAAAGTGCCACTAGTTCTCAGCAGGGCAGATGCTGCAGGAACAGGGGAGGGGGGATACATCAAAACACCCCAGCTCAGATGTTACAGCCCCTGCTGGTCACTGTCAATCTTGCTGCTGCTGCTGCTGCTGCTGCACATTTCTGTATGCAATTTTGCCTAATATGCATAATTTTGCAAGCAAATCTCTAATTTGCATGCTGTTTTCATCCATATATGCATTTTCTACACACTTTCCCCTTTTACATGCATTTCTGTACACTTTTTTTCATTGGAGAACTGCATTGCAAATGCAGGTGAATTTCAAAGGATACGTGTGTTTCAGGAGGTGTGAAATAGGTGGGTAAAACTGAACTGAATTTCTCTACTGCCCCTAGTGTTAGGTAAGATGAGCATATTGTTACAATGGGAAGGTCCCAAACTACTGGCTCCACCCACATGGTCATTAACTTGTGTGTGAGTGCGCACATACACACCGCAGCATGAGATTGTTCCACTGGGAAGCTGTTCCCATGTGTCTGGGTTTATGTCTGTGTGAAGGGGGTCTTTGTCTCACACACCCTGATTGCTGACCTAGCGAATACTGACATCTCTTGGTACCATCACTATTTGCATTCCTGTCTATCAGTTCATTGTTGAAACATGGTGTGTGGTGCACAATGGCTAAGTGACTGAGCTCTGAACCAGGAAGTGTTTGATTCACCTCCAAGCTGATAACTCTGTCCCTTTGCAACGCTAGAATAGTATAGACCCCCTAAGGATTTCAGGGGGTTTTGTAAGGAATGTAAGGGGCTTGTGAGAATTACTGGCAAAATGTATCTGAATTGCTGTGTTTAAACACAAAGTGCTGCGGATAATGAAGCACAGGTCGAGTTGGCATTGAACTAGGGTGTCCATTTGTGCATCACCAGAAAACAGAACAAAAAAGGATACAGACTTGCATCTAATTTGAATATGCATATAGATTAGGGACATATATACCCTCCTGATCTGATCTAGGGCCTGATCCAGCATTTCAGATGGACTCTGAACTGACCCAAGATGATCTGGGGCTGACCAAACCCAGATTTGGGGTCCACATCAATTCAGGGGGCCAGTCTTAATGTTTAATTACAGTTTCAAACCCTAATTCAACATGTGGCTGGAAGCGGGAGGAGGAAAGAGGAGACACTGTGTCTTCTCCTTCCCCCTCGACTGCATGTTTAATCAAGGTTTTAAACTCTAATTGAGCATGTGATTGGAAGGAGGGAGTGGGAAGAAACATATGCTGCATTCGGTCTTGCCAAGTGCTGCTTTGCCAGCCCATTCCCTGCAGAGATATGCTGGCAGACCCTGCAGAGCTGCCTGCCTCTCCTCCCCACCCCAAGCTGCCTGACTGCCCTGCCTTTTGACAACTCTGGATCACTTCAGGTGGGCCAACTTGACCCAGGGTGATGCAGGGCTGTCTTCACCTGACTGGGCCAAAGTCTGGATCGGCCCAAATTGGGCTGATTTGATTCTGTCCTGCCCAAACTCGAGGGACTCAGACACGGCTGTAGATTTTTTCTTTTATTGAAGTAAGAGAAAGTTTCAGTTCAGTGCCCTTCTTGAATGTACCTATGGCTTACTCAAAACTCAACATCCCTCTCTAACTAACTAGGAAGAACTTGGCAGCATAAAGATGTTGACTCAGCAACTAACCCTCCCCCTTCATCCAGCTTAAGTAGGGCTGGGCACCCCCCCTGCATAAGTGTACCCTGGGTCATGGTTGGAGGCTGGTGCATAATCGCGAACTCCTCCTGAGCTGGGTTTGTTGAATTTCCCACCGCATCCTTCTCCTAGACCTGAACAAAGGCAGGGTCTCGGTGTCAGTCCCGTATTCTCCCTCTACAGGGGGAGAGCTGTCCAGTGGCCGTGGCGGCAGGGTAAGGGGTTGGTTGGGGGGTCCCTCTTGGGGGGTGTCTGGGATGGCTGGAGATGATCTGTCAACACCTGGACTGGGGGCTGCTTTGACATCCTGCCCCTCTCTGGGTCCTTCCCCAGCCAGGACATCCCAGTCCAAGTCTTCCTCCCTCCACTCCTGTGCATTGGTCCACCCCCGGCTAGCATGGCTCATGACAGATTCAGGATCCAGGCTTCAGATGGATCCAGGGTACAGCCCTAATACAGATGCACACTCAGAAATAATCACTATAATTTAAATAGAAACACAATATATCTCACCACAGTGGGGAAGACTGTGACTTGTGTGGCTGCTCGGTGTGGTGTCAAAGTACGAATTATTGGTCTATTTCAACATCTGTTTTTCTAAGTGCAGCTTTAACGCACACATGTTGCTCTCCTTGTTTATGGTTCTTTGTCTTTAAACCAGACTTGGACTGGACAGCCCTTCATACAGAGGATGCCTCCAAATCAGGGATGGGCAAGAAATTCAATTCAGTTCACCTTTCAAGCCAAACCTATCAAATCCGCACTTTCTGAAACAATATGAGAACTGGAACACAGCCCATCCTTTGAAATTTGCACATTTGAATTTTGCTTTGCAGCTCACCAGCCAAACAATGCTTTCAAAAATACATGTTGGGGAAAGCATGCAGAAAAATGAATACGTAAGTGAACATAACAAAAATGCATTATGGCTTAGTCAAAGCTGCCTACAAAAATGTATCTATTAGGAACAATTTGCACTAAAATGCTGGAGAATTTTCATGAGGATTTTTTTTTAAAAAAATTGCAAATTGCTGCACAAATGTGAAGGACTGAATTTGAGACTGGAAAAATGAGAAACTGAGATAACTGAAACTGACAGATTTCTCCAACCCTACTCTAAATAAAGAACTGTTCTCTAGAATCCCTACAAATAAAGGACTGTGCTCTGTTAAGAAGGGCACTTGGACATCCTACCTTCATCTCAAGCAAATGATATGATGAAATTAAGCGGGAGAACGGAATGTGAATCAAGGTATGGACAGTAATAGAAGTGGTCCCATGGTAACAACAAGGGAGAACAGGGTGGATACAGCACAGTAAACGTTAGGGGTGTGCACTGACCACAAGACATGGTTTATATCCAAACAGTCCTCCTTAGGCTGCCTGATACAGCTCAGGGTCCACCTGTGTCATTCCCCATCAATTCACTATTGGGTAGTAAAAATATGACTATAACCTTTCCCTTTTTGACATAAGTGGATGATATTTTCAGGTATACTAGTCCCACCAGAGTTGATAAACCCCAACAAATTACAGTCAAATAAGTCCAGGAGCTTTTGTTCTGGGCACCTTTAAAATTGGGGAGGCGTAAAAGGAAAAATCAATAACTTCCAAAATTTTGGGGCAGAACTGGATGGAATTTGTAGGCACAGCCACACCTTCTGAGATATTAATCCTGCCAAATGATAGCTGCAGTAGTTTTATTGCAAGGGTAGCCATTGCATTTTGGGGGTCCACTTAATCCCCCCTTCACTGTTAGAAAATGTAAAATACCTATAACTTTTTCCCCTTTGACAGAAGTGGATGAAATTTGCAGGCATGCTAACACCTCCAGACTAAATAAAGCCTGCCAAACTACAGGCAAATAGGTCCAGGGGCTTTTGTGCTAGGCACCTTTAAAATTGATGTGAGGGGAGGGGAGAAATAAGACATTTGCTTTCCAGATAAAATCATTCCCTTTGAATATAAGCTTGACCTGTTAGTCACAATGGAGTTCTAACTCCATCCTCTCCCCACTTCCTTCCCCATCATCCCAGTCTGGTGTTATTCCACATATGCAGAGCTTGGAAAAGTTACTTTTTTTGAACTACAACTCCCATCAGCCCCAGCCAGCATGGCCACTGGATTGAGCTGATGGGAGTTGTAGTTCAAAAAAGTAACTTTTCCAAGCTCTGCACATATGGTAAGTTTAAGGCATTACTTTCACTTTTAGTAGATACCTGTTGGCAGCATTTTTTTTTTTTTGGACATCTGGATTGCCAAAGCACCATGAAGCACTACAGGGCTCTCCACTTTGACTTATGGTGCTTTGTACAGATCCCACTTTGCCTCTGACAAACCCTAAATACTTCCAATGCATCCAATTGGCTCAGGATTCATCATTCGTCCAAATCCTATGCATACTCCAGTAAAGTGAATGAACAAGAGAACAAACGCACGCACGCACACGCGCACGTGCACACGCACACATGCGCGCGCACACACACACACACACACACTTTCAAGGTTGAACTAAGCTTCTGACAGTCCCCTAAATATTAGACAGATACTGTCTCTGTTGTCTTTTCAGCATCTGCTGAAGACTTTCCTCTTCCGACAAGCCTTTTAAATAGAGATAAGTAACACTTAACTATCTCCCATCATCAGCATCACTGCAGCTTACTGGGAGGGGAGGAGCAAGTCAGCAGCAAGATCTGCATGGTGCAAATGCACTGGTGGGAGCACTGGATTGATTCTGCCAATGCATTTGCACTGAACCAACCTTGCCGCCATCTCTTCCTCCCCCTCTAGATGGGAGGTCAGGTAAGTGCCACCACCTTGACCTGCCGACTGCTAAGGGTTCCCTTCTGGCAGGCAGCAAATACTATGCTACTTGACTGAGCCTTCGCTGAATGCTGGTTTTGAATAAGATTTGACTGCTGCTGCTGCTTCCAGCCTTTTGGTTGTTGTTTCTAAGATTGTTTTAGTGATGTGTTATTGCTGCTGCTTTGTGATATATTTATGGATTGTTTAGTTTTTTCCTTAGCTATGTTGATTGCATTTTTATAGTGATGAAAGAAATACTGTAAAACAAAATCTTGGGATGACATTATGCATACCTATTCAAGCAATCTACTACATGTGCAGCAAAATCATGTTCTCTGTGCCCCAGTGACTAAGCACAAGGGTCATATAGATTCTCATCCCAGTTGCATAAATATGTAAAGGGCTCCCTCCCTCCCCGTATCTATTGAAGCTTGTATGCATGCAAACATTTAGCCCGACCTGTTCAAAATTCCTTTCTCTGCTGAGAAAGCAGTTTTCCCAGAGGTTTACCCAGCGGAGATTTGTATCTTCTTCTTAGTTCCTATAACAGACCATCTCAAAGAACCAGAGATGCTGCATCCTACATTCAGTGGTTGTGCTACATACAGACATGCATCAAAGCCATTAACAGCCAATCATTTCCATCGTTCTCATTACTCTGTGAATACAGAATGTCTTGGATGGAAAAGCAGGCCATTTTAAAAAGAGGAGCCAGAGCTTTCAAGTTTTTATTTCCCCTTTCATTCAAATAGGCATTAGGAATGGAAGAGAAATTTGATACAGTTCACATTTAAAGCAAATTATCAAATTTGTACTTCCTGAAATGGTATGAGAACCAAAACACAGCCATCCTTCAAAAGTCACACTTATCTAAATTTTGCGATGCAGATCTTTGACCAAATAATGTTTACAAAAATGCAAATATTAGGGGAACGTGTTCATACAAATTAATATATTAGTTAAATTAACATACAAAAATGCATTATACTAGTGTGGATTAGTCAAGACTGCCTACAAAAATGTATCAGGAGAAATTCATACTAAAATGCTGGAGAATTTTCATTAGGATTTTTAAGATAAAAAATGTGCAAATTGCTGTAGAAATGTGGAGAACTGAATTTAAGATTGGAAAAATGAGAAACTGAGAGAACTGAAACTGACAGATCCTTCCATTCCTCGTCCCAAACAAAGCATGGGAGATCCACCCATGGAAATAGCCTTCTTCTTCTGCAGCTGGGTGATGCCGATACAGATCTATTTCTGGATCCATATCTCCAGCTGTTTTGTGATGTTTCAAGGGGGCCCAATGAAGAACTGTGTATTATTATTTTTTCCAAAAATTGGGAACATGCATCCATACCTGAGGCTACATCCCATGCACCTAGTTGCCTATGGGCCCATCCATACCTAACTGCAAAATCCACATTTTCCATATTTGGTTGGTGGCCTCAAGATCCATACATGTCCTGTTTGTGGTCAGAATTATTGTGAAAATCCAATTTGCAAACTTATGTACATGTGGGCTTTTTTTTTGGTCTAAATTGCTTTAGCATTGGCCACTCCCCTAAGTCCACCCCTTTTCAGTGATTGGTCCAGAACTGTTATTTGCTTTTCATGCCCTTTTTTGGAAAAGTGCTGAAACATATATCTTTTTTTAAATTCCCATGCATGTGCAGGTTTGTGGTATTATTGGGTGGGAAGGAGACAAGGGATTTGGCATATGATGGAGGAAACGTTCATGGACCGCCTATTGCAGGAAAGTCCACGAGATTGCATCCAAGTGCACGGATGTTAATGTGATTCAGTTTAGGAAAGCGTATTGGTTTTTTTGGTGGTATTTCTAATGCAGATTTGCTAATGCAAAAATCCGCACTAGCCTGCAACATCATATGGATGGTGATGAATTAATGAGGACACAAAGCTATAACATTGCAGACTATACAGTCATATGGACGAGCCCTGTGACTAGATCTGAATGAGGGCCATCAACCCAGGCTACCAGATAACAGCCTATGGGTCAGCTTTTAAAGGGTGCTTCCAGACTGTCACTATTTTTGTGGTGGGATTCAGTCACACACTGGCAAATTCAGATTGTATAAAGTTGATTGAGAGGTCTTGCGCAACAAACCCACATCGCCAAAAGATCAGACTTTTTGTGATAAGGAAAGTGACAGGAAAATGCATTGGGAAGTACAGGATAACATTTGCTTTGATCCAATGTTGTCTAGCCTTCCACAAATAAATCAGAATGAATGCTCAATAAACAGGTCATCTGGAAGCACACAAACACTGTCAAATGCTAAATACCCATTGCAAATACTGAACTCAAATAAACACATAATGAGAAGACATGATTTACTAGAAAAGACCATAATGCTGGGAAAAACAGAAGGGAGTAGAAAAAGAGGAAGGCCAAACAAGAGATGGATTGATTCCATAAAGGAAGCCACAGACCTGAACTTACACCTATTTTGCCTCCGTTTTCTCCCAAAAAGGGAACAGTGTGCAACCTTGCATCGGTAGCAATCTCAGTAAGGGGTCAGGACTGCAGTTCGAGATTGATAAGGAGATAGTCAGGAAATACCTAGGTAACCTAAATGAGTTCAAATCTCCAGGGCCTGATGAACTGCATCCCAGAGTATTGAAGGAACTACCGGATGTACTCTTGGAACCTCTTGCCATCATCTTTGAGAAATCCTGGAGAACGGAAGAGGTGCCGGAGGATTGGAGACTGGCAAACGTCGTCCCGCTCTTTAAAAGGGTAAAAAAGAAGATCCGGGGAATTACAGGCCGGTCAGTCTGACTTCAATACCGGGAAAGATATTAGAATGGATAATAAAAGAGTCCATTGGCAACTATCTAGATGACAATGCTGTGATTAGAAGGAGCCAGCATGGGTTTGTCAAGAAAAAATCCTGTCAAACTAATCTCATCTCTTTTTTTGATCGGGTCACTAGCTTAGTAGATGGTGGAAATGCTGTAGATGTCATCTATCTAGATTTCAGGAAAGCGTTTGACAAAGTCCCCCACAACCTTTCGATTAGCAAACTAGTCAAATGCGGACTACATGGAAATACTGTCAGGTGGATTCACAACTGGTTGGAAAACCGTACTCAAAGAGTGGTCGTCGGTGGCTCTGCTTCGGACTGGAAGGAGGTGTCAAGTGGAGTGCCACAGGGTTCTGTCCTGGGGCTGATACTCTTCAACATTTTTATCAATGACTTAGACGATGGAGTGGAGGGAAGCCTTATGAAGTTTGCGGATGATACAAAACTGGGAGGGATAGCTAACACAATGGAAGACAGGAATAAAATTCAAAGGGACCTGGATAGACTAGAAAATTGGGCTGAAATTAATAAAATGACATTCAATAAAGACAAATGCAGGATTCTGCATTTAGGCCACAAAAACAAAATCCACGGGTACAGGATGGGAAATACCCGGCATAGCAGTAGTGCGTGTGAGAAGGACCTTGGAATTGTAGTGGATCGCACGTTGAACATGACCCAGCAGTGTGATGCTGCGGCAAAAAAGGCAAACGCGGTTTTGGGCTCCATAAACAGAGCTATAGTTTCCAGGTCGAGGGAAGTAATAGTCCCACTATATTCTGCATTGGTCAGGCCTCATCTGGAATACTGCGTTCAGTTCTGGGCGCCTCATTTTAAGAAAGATATAGACAAGTTAGAGCGGGTCCAGAAGAGGGCGACGAGGATGATAGCCGGTATGGAGAACAAGTCTTATGAGGAAAGGTTGAAGGAACTTGGCATGTTCAGTCTGGTGAAGAGAAGGCTGAGGGGTGACATGATTGCACTCTTTAAGTACCTGAAGGGCTGTCACATAGAGGAGGGTACAGATTTGTTCTCTGCTGCCCCAGAGGGTAGGACTAGGTCTAATGGTTTTAAGTTGCAGGAGTGTAGATTCAGATTGGACATTAGAAGGAACTTCTTGACAGTAAGGGCGGTTCAGCAATGGAACCGACTGCCTAGGGAGGTGGTGGGATCCCCTTCACTGGATGTCTTCAAGCAGAGGCTGGACAGCTATCTGTGGGAGATGCTCTAGCTGTGGATTTCCTGCTGTGAACAGGGGGTTGGACTCGATGGCCTACAAGGCCCCTTCCAACTCTATGATTCTATGATCTATAAGATCTGAACAGGGTGGTTCATGACAGATGCTCTTGGAGGTCACTGATTCATAGGGTTGCCATAAGTTGTAACTGACTTGAAGGCACATAACAACAACAAAGTGACAATATCAAATATCTGACATTCAAATAGCTATTCAGTATCTACAGTTGCAGGGGAAATTTCTGTTGAAATTTAAGGGGGAGTCCCACTGTCACTGTTTTCATTTCCCTGTTATCAGGCAGGCCAACCATATAGGGATTTGGAAGTTGGTCCTGTAAATTGGAACATGGTAAGGGCCATAGCTCAATGGTGCAGTACACCGTTCATGTAATGCATAGGTAACATCACTGGTATCTCCAACTGAAATATCTCAGGCAGTTGGATTGGGAAAAATCTCTACCAGAGGCCTCAGAGAGTCCTGCCAGACAGAAAGACAATACTGGGTTAAATGGACAAATGGTCTGTTGCATTATAGGGCAGCTTCATACTTCAGCCACATTGTCCCAGATGCTCTGGTATCTGTGCATCAACTAAGTCTGGGCATCATACTTCCCCTACTGGCCACTTGCAAGCCTGCTTGGGGGGGGGAAGCAAAGTGCTGCTGCATAGTTGCGTTGCAGGCTATGAAATGGGACACTGAACCATATGGTTGGGCATCCAGTGGTTCCAGTGAATGCAAAATAGATATACACAGAATATGTGCATTATCCTAGTGGTAGATCAACCTCACCTGTCTCTATATGTGTGTATATATGTTGTGTGTGTGTTTATGTGTGCATGGGTGCGCACTCCAAAAAATAACATGCTGAGGACTTATAGAATTAATGGTTACAGCAGACCATTGTACATCTAGAGGGCTCACACCACTCCATTTCCTTATAGCCCTCAGAACATGGCCCTGAGAGTTTGGACACTGCCTCTGCAGTTAGGGTTACATAAACTGCCCCCCATGGGCTGAGATAGGGGTGTAATCTATGCTTCTAGCTCCACTCATATTATGTTCTCAGTCTCCACCCTCTGCACAAAGGGGAATGGAATCATTGCACAGCCAGTCCCTGCAGACAGTAGGGTTCACAGAATCACACTTACCTATCCCTCCTTTTCCACTGTTGAAAAACATGGCAATGATGATCACAGCTAAGAACCCCCCCCACACATATTTTGTTAACCAACCAGCCAATTTTTCCTTCCTTCCTTCCTTCCTTCCTTCCTTCCTTCCTTCCTTCCTTCCTTCCTTCCTTCCTTCCTTCCTTCCTTCCTTCCTCTCTCACCAGCTACATCTATCCAACCCCCATCTGAAACCCTCACAGCCCTCTGTGGCATCTCAAGTAGTTGTCATGGAAATGGTAATATCACAAACAGTGGATTATGACTTGGAATGGGAAGGAGGGAACAGCAGGAAATGGGTTTCATGCAAATATCCCTAGCAATAAAGAAAGAAAGAGAGCAAGATGCACATATATATGCTATGGAAAGTGATAGGCAGCAAATGAAAAAGGCTGACATGGGGCACTTTTAAAAGAGAAAAGTGTCGATCATGGCCCATCTGCTGCCACTCATTCTCTTGATCCATTTTTTAAAAAAACTTTTTTGCACTGATCAATCATCAATGCTTTGCAGAATATGCTCTTTTTATCCAGCATTCAAAGCGAATGATTGGGGATTAATTAGAAAACCAGGTGCTTGCTGGGTTTGTCTTGGCTTAGAAGTGCCATTAAAGGGAAGGGTTTTCTGTGCTATCCAAAGTATTTGTCATGTCCTGCCTTGCATCCTGTGGTGAAGATGAGGGTGGAAGGGATCTCTTCTCTTATCTTATGATTCAGGACTGACACCTGATGCACAAGGCAGAATGACTGTATTGGAGTACAATGACTGTGTATCCACCACAGAGCAAAATATATAATCCATACCTATAGCAGGCCCCATGCACCTCTTGGACATCCACGCCAAACAGTGTTTAACAATCTAAAACAACCAATAGTCAATTATGGGAAGGGCCATAACTCAGGGGTAGAACATCTGACTTACACGAAGAAGGTCCCTGGTTCAATCCTCGGCATCTCCAAGTAGAGCTGGGAGAGAACCCTGCCTGAAACCCTGAAGAGTCACTGACAGTCAGTGCAGACATAACTGAGCTAGATAGACCAATGGTCGGACTCAGTATAAGTCAGATTCTAATGTTCCTATGTTCCTACATCTTTTTCAAGTGCTCTCCAGGTGTTTATTGACTGGAACTCCCATCATTCCTGACCACTGGCCATGTTGCCTAGGGCTGATGGGAGCTGGAGTGCAACAGCATCTGGAGGGCACCTAGGTTGCTGCCCCTACCAGAAGGTAGCTCCAAAGGAGCAGTGCGTCTTCTCTTTTATGTGACTCTCAGCAAGGTGCCCCCTCTACTGTTTGGCAGTACGAGACACCCTGACCACGGCACTGGAAAAAGATGATCAGAGATGGGGCTGTGCGTATGCTGTGATGCAACATGAGCACAGAAACGCTTCCTTGGTACATCTTTCTAAAGAGCAAAGAAACAAATGTGATGAAGAGCAAATAATGAGCTGGATCCAGGCAAGAGCTCCACTCACACAATGGGTTTTTCTGGCTCATCCCTGCACTACAGCCACTTGCATCTCTGAAACACTCCTACTGAAGGTCAAGGGGCCTTCTGGAACAATGTGGAATGGGGCACAGGAGCTGCAGTGGGATAGGGAAATTGGAAGAATTCAGTGATGCTGCCTTAAAGGAGCACCTTTCCAGTCTTGCAGGACACCTTTGGATTCAAGCCATTATAATCAAATGAGATGTTGTTGGACTATTAACTTTCCTGATTCCCAACCAACATGGCCGATGATCTTCCGATTGTATGTACTCTACATTGGGCTTCCCTTGAAGATGATCCAGAAGCTGCATCTGGTGCAGAATGCTGCTGCCCATTTGTTCCATAGTAGCAAGGTGGGATCACATTACACCAATTCTTAAAACACTGCACTGGCTGTCAGTGATCTCCTGGGTCCAATTCAAGGTGTCGGTTCTAGCATACAAAGCCCTGAATGGCTTAGGACCCAATCACTTGAAGAAGCACCTTCCCCGATACCAGCCAATCCAGGCTTTAAGACCTGCAAGAGAGGACCTGCTTGTGATACACTTGGTGAATACAACACAAAGCAGTGCCTTCTCAGTGGTGGCACCCCAGCTATGGAATACCCTCTCTGCTGAGAGCAGATTGTCTCCTACATTATTCTTGTTCAGTGCTGGCTTAAGATCTACTTTTTCCAGCAAACCTTTGGAGCATGACATGGGTAATACTATTTGGAAAATCATCTTCATTGGCATCACCAGCAATATTATGGGCACAACCCAATGAGTATTCATGACATCCACATCCACAGTACACTCATCCTAGAAACTGATGTTTTGACTGAGGTGCACAGGGGAGAAAATGACAACATGCTATTACACCTGGAGTACTGAAGAAATGTAATTTTTGTCAACAGAAGAGCCACTTAGAGTAGGAGATGGGCAACCTGTGGCCTTCCAGATGTTGTTGAACTCCAACTCCCATCAGCCCCAGCCAGCTTGGTCAATGGTCAGAAATGATGGGAGCTGTAGTCCAGCTTCATCTGGAGGGCCGCAGGTTTCTCCACCCCTGCCCTAGAGGAAAGATGCCTGGGTCTCTGACACCCAACAGTTGAGTTTGAACTGTGAAATTATGTGTTATGGTGGACACTTCTGGAAAGGTCGAAGTGCAAGAAGAAGCTAAAAAGCTTTTGATCAGATATACTGGGATTTGGGATAGATCATTGTGCAGCACCCATGCTGCCTCAGTCCTCTTTGCCTTGCTCCAAATCTGAGCTGTTTTGCCCTTCACTGGCAATCACCGGAAGGCCTGGCTGTCCTAATTTATTCCAGGGACTTGCCCTGGCAAGTAAAAGCATGATGAGTAGTTGTGTCAGCATGCAGAATTTACTCCCGTGACTTTTTTTTAAAAAAAATCTTGCTTTAGTTCATACATAGGAAGTGTCTGTGCCATTTATAGCAACCTTATGAATAAGGGCTGAAGCAAAGGTGGAGTAATTTTGTAAAGTATGAATTTAGGGAGGCAGAGTCAGTCTCCCTCTGCATCAAGCAAAATGGACTGGCATGTTAATAATGTAATAATTACTGTCTGTGCTATACTTTCCACATTTCATTTCCCTCTGACCTCACTGTTTACAATCCCTTCTCCAGCCATGTGTGTATGTGCTTTTTTGTGATGGTACTCAATGGCAACCATTTTGTGTTGGCACCCACAGGATTTTTATCAAGGCATGAGTACAGACACCTCATTTTTTTTTTCAAAAAAAGAGAAAGCATATACGTCCTGTAACTGAGGATAACACTTCGTGCATCTGATGAAGTGGGCTGCAGTCCACAAAAGCTTATGCTATAATGGTAGGTCACATCCACACTACATATTTAAAGCACTCTTATAACCACTTTAACAGTCATAGCTTCCCTCCAAATAATCCTGATTTCTTTATATGCCTTTTTCCTAGGGTTGCCATATTCCAGTTCCACAAATCCAGGCAGGCTAATTTGCATATTATTTGCATATTATGCCAATCATTTCCATATTAATATTTTGATTGTCCAGTTGTTTTGTTTTTGTGCCTAGGAATTACCACCAAAAACTGGGGAAAGATGTGAGAAATCTTTTTTAAAAAAACAACATTTTCAGCCTTAAATGCCTAGACTAGTTTCCAACACTATGGAATATTTATTGATTGATTAAGAGGATTTATATCCTGCCCTTCTGCTGTTAAAAACAGAGCTCAGCACAGCTTACAAATATAAAAACAATAAAAATACACAATCAATATGAAAACATAATAAAAACACAAAATAGCAACAAACAAAGTCAGGGCAGCAGTATGGTTAACCTTTGCTGGTCATTGACCGAAATTAACTTATTTACATTTTTTAGTATGGTTAACCATTACATATACGATATATTTCAGAGATGTGGTGGGTGGAGAAAAACAAGAAGCCAAAATGTTAGGAAAAGGAGTCTTTCACACCACATGCTCAGTTCTAAATACTGTTGCAGCAAGTTTTACAAGTTCCTCCAGTATTCCACTGGTGCAGGCACTCAGACATTCAAAGTATCTGTATGTTTCTTAGGTTTTATAAAAGCAGAGCTTTGCTTAAAATTTCTTCACATACCTTGCTAATTAGATTACCAATGCCAGGATGTCTGTCTTATCGACTACTCTCCTGCTCTTCCACCCCCCCGGGCATCATGAAAGACCCAGTTCTGGGCTCAGAAAGAAAATAAATATCTAGTCCTCTTCAAAGTACTGATAAGCCTCTTGTTTTAATTAAAATAATAATTATAAATTCTTGCTCTTATCACTAATGGGAGTTAATTACCTTGCATATGCTGCTGTTGCTTCTATGGCTGTAATGGAGTGAGGTTAAAGATAAGTGAAATGCAAATAGGAAAAAAAAACACAAAAGGCAGTAACACTTTTCTAAATGTAATACCATACCAACCACAACAAGATTCCTATGAGTAAGGCAGAAAATTCAGCATCCCACAACCAGTCAGGGTTCATAACCAAAAACCCAAACTAAAAAAATCCTTGCAGCCAGTCAGCCAAGGCCACAGAAATCCCCTTGCAGCACAACCTGACCTGGGAACTGCAGTTAATGCAGAATGCTGCAGCACAATTGCTGACATGAGTGAGATCCTATCAGCACATAATACCTCTGCTCTGAAATCTGCATTGGTTGCTGATTTGCTACCAGGCCAAGTTCAAGCTGTGCTTTCCATGTTATGGGTGCCTCATAGTACAGTACTTGTTCTGCTCTTGTAAGAAATCAGTCCTGTAAAGTGGCAGCACCTACGCTTTGGAACTCCTTGCCTATTGACATTAGGCAGACGCCTCTTTTCAGCACCTGCTAAAATCAGTTTTCTTGAGGCAAGCCTCTCCAGGCATGTGGAAGCTATTGTGTTTTTAAATCTGTTTTTAACTCATTGTTCATTTTATTATTTTGAGTGTTTTTAAGTATCTGTCCTTAACGCTTTTGCCAATAATTGTATTGTTTAAATTCTTTCTGTAAACCACTTTGAGATTTTTTTACAATAAAGCGGTATATAAATGTTGTAAATAAAAATACATAAATAAATGCTGGAGTCACTGTGGCCCCTTAGTCTCTTCCCACTTTTAGGAACCGAGGAATCTGCCTTATACTGATTCAGGCCATTTCATACCATGATTTCTTAAATGCAACACCATACCAACTACAACAAGATTCCTATGAGTAAGGCAGAAAACTAAGCATCTCACAACCAGTCAGGATTCCTAACCAAAAACCAAAAATATGATAAATGAAGAAATATTTATATAAGCATGACTATCAAATATATTTATTATTTACACTAACTGTAAAGATATTTATAGTGCAATCCTAGGTTTATTTATTCAGAAGCAAGTCCCAGTGTATTCAGTGGGGCTTACTCAAACAGGGACAGAAATGCAACCTCAAGTGATAAGCAACTTCATTCACACAACCCAAAATTCCGAATGCCACTTTATGCTGTTTTGCAACTGTTTATACTTGTTTTTATGGTTATTGGATTTTAAATGGCTTTATTTCTTGTTGTGAGCTGCCTTGGTTTCCAACCCTACCTCACAGGGTTGTTGGAAACACTCCATACACGCACACAAACTGTAGATGTATAAATACATACAGCCCATATAATAGTTTATTGTCAGACCAGTTGGTCATTGCAGAAAAATCAGTATTAGTTTTTTAAAAATCAGTATTAGTTTCCTACAGAATAAAAACTGTAATACCTAAGTAGGCCCTGCCTACTTGCTTTAAAATAGGACTGGAGAGGGAGAGAGAAAGAGTTAGAACACAAACATAATTCTTTTTTACATTCACTCCAAAGTCCCATTGATTTCCAGCACGTTCATAACCATGTCTACTCAAAAGTAAGTCCTATTGAATTCAATGGGATTTACTCTGGGCATATGGGATTAGCATTGGTTTTACAAAAGCAACTATTGGGAAGGTTTTCAAAACACTGCTCAGGATCTGACTCCTGCACACAAGAGGAAAAAAAACGGAAATGTATATACTTACCCAATTTATGAGATTTTCAGATAAACGGGGGGAAACCACCATTTTCTGGCATGGCAATGAGGTTTTTTAGAGTGACACTGCCTCAGGTCAACCAAATGCAACCCTGGCTTCACTGATTGGCTGCAATCCTGAACGGGCAGGGTTAAAGCTACGAAGTGCTATACGGTACTGTTTTAAGAAAGATTTAACAGTCGGGGGGGCAGCTGATGTTTTTATGTATATCTCGAGAACCGGACCATCTAGAAACTTAATTTTTTAAAAAAATTAAAGCTGAGAATCTGGGCCACCTAAGGGGCTAAACAGGCACTGGGTGGCATGCAAAGAATCCGGGTAAAACCTGGCTAACCAGGCAATATGGCAACCCTACATTTTCCTAAGTCCTTGGGCCACCGTGTAATATTATTCTCCCTACCCCCATGTTTACTCATCTCAATCACTTCTTCTGATAACAAGATCAGTTTGATGCTTCTATAATGGTACGTCTACAGGCTTCACCCTGTGAGATGTCAGTAAAGATTGTGGTTTCCACCCAAGACTAGGCTTATGCCCTCCCTCACTTTCTGAAGAATAAATAGGAACGAGGCAGTGTAAAGGCTGCTGTTCCTCAGACTTTCTCCATCAGGAGAGGACTGATTCAAGTCCATTGCTAAACTGCTAGTTTTTGCTCATTATCAAAATGAAACCTATATTGCAGGAGTGGGGAACCTCAGGCCTGGGGGTTGAATGTGATCTCTGGGGGTTGAATGTGGCCCTCCACGCCTCTATATCTGACCCTTGGAATCTCCCCAGACCACACCCCTCACCAGCCCAGCTTGACACCCAGAGTGTTTTTGCCTGGCTGGTATGTGTCCTTGAACTCTGATAAAGCCTTTTTTTGTCTGGAAGGAGGACAGAAAGGGTGTTTGAGTGTGTTTAGAAAGTAGCCTACCGTACAAAGGTATAATCCTGCAGCAATGCTGGTCTTTAATTCTAAAATAGTACCTCAACTCCTATACGGCTCACAACTATGCACCCAGAGTAACTATGCCCCCCTGGAATGCGCACAATCCAAATTTATCAGGAACATTCTAGGTCTACCTTGTTGTGTGCCAAATGTTGTGTTATGTCGGGAGTTAGGTACCTTGCTGGTTGAGACTAGGGCTTGGGTATACAGGATGAACATGTGGTTAAAGTTAACCTTCTCCCCTCTGGGACTTGACCCATTAACTCTCACAGATCCATATCAATCGGGTTGGAAACGTGCGATGAACTCTAAGTTGCTGTCTATGGGTTTCTCATGGCCAGATATACTACGACTAGGATACTTTAAAGCTAAAGAGCTTATCTCTTTACGTATTAGGGACATTGAGCTCCAGCACAATATGAGCCAATTGTCGGCGTTCAACAATATAGGGCCCAGTGTAAGAGCACCTGTACCCGCGCCCTATTTAACTTCCTTAAGCATCCCCAAGTATAGGAGGGCGTTCTCTCTGGCCAGATTTAATGTTCTCCCCTCTGCTGTATTGGAGGGGAGATATAAGAAAGTACCGCTAAAAGAACGGGTCTGTATTTGTGGTTCTGGAGCGATGGAAGGGGTAGAGCATGTCATATTACATTGCTCCTTTTATACAGACCTTCGCACTTTGTTTATATCTCCTTGCCTTTTAAAAAGATTCAGACCTTTTGAAGATATCCAGGTACATGTTTTACTTGACGACCGTGATCCACTCATTACGGATATGGTGGCGAGATTTTGTGTGGCGGCCATGGCACGCAGAAAGAGCTTGGCCCAAGCATTTTAACACTTGTAACTATTTTGTACCTGATCTGGTCAATGTGTACAATCTTATTGTTTTAAATTTGCTGGTCTTGTACCGAAATAAACAAATCAATCAATCAACAAAGGTATAATTTATGTTCATTGCTCCACCCACTTTTGCCTCTGTCCCTGCCCACCACTGACATCTGGTCCTTGGAAGGATGCCCAAAAGAAAATGCAGCCCTCAGGCTGAAAAAGGTTCCCTGGCCCTGCTATACTGCCTTGTGGTTGCATGTAGTATGTGGAGGCGCCGTGATTAAAATGCACCGCAATCTCCCACATTGTCGGGAACAGACGCTATGTGCACATTTCAGTTTCATCATCTGGCACCTTCTCTAAATCCACCCAACCAATCCAGCAGTGCTCCTGACTAACCCGTTTAATTGGTAACATGTACAAAACTGCATTTTATGCATGTGTTAATGCAATCAAATGATGATTTATTAACTGGTCCTAATGTGGTCATTTATTTGAAGCAACAGTTAAAAAGTTTGGAAACTGATCCAAAGGTGTATTGTAAGGAAGACCTCAGAAGTCCATAGGCAGATGTACAATAGTTATAAAGATTCAAACCATGGCTTCCATAATCCACCCATTAAAATTGGTTTCTGTGGGGAAATAAATGATAAAATGTGGAGCAAATAAATTGTCTGGGTGAGAATTTTGATTCAGTTGGCATTTCAAGTCAAATTATCAAATTTGCAGCATCTGAAACAATATGAGAACCGAAACACAGCCATCCTTCAAAATTCACATTTATTCAAATTTTGCCATGCAGTTTGCCAACCAAACAAAGTTTACAAAAATGCATATGTTAGGGGGAAATGTGCATGAAATGAATATATGAGTGAAAATATACAAAAATGCATTATATGATGAGAAATTGCTTGCAATAATGTGTACATTAGTAAAAACTGCTTATAGAAATGTGTTTATTAAGAGAAATTGATATTAAAATGCTGGAGAATTTTCATGAGGATTTTTTTTTTAATCACAAATTGCGACAGAAATGTGGTGAAATGAATTCAGATTGGAAAAATGGGAAACAGAGAGAACCAAAACTGACAGATCTTGCCATCACTAATCTATGTTCTGCAGCCTCCCACAGGATGCCATTTCTGCTTCAATAAACACTAGGCACAATCTAGCCACAGTTAATCCCTTTTAAACACTTACTTAACTATATATATAAAAATTAAGCCTCAAAGGAAATTTTCAGTATTTATTTGTTTCTAATTCACTAGTTGAATTTGTGGGGGCAATGCTTGGAAATAAGACTTTTCAAAATTGTAGTATGGGTCAGTGTGTGATTGTGAAAAAAATCTGCCATGTTGATGAGGATTATGTCTCTAAGTAGAAGGCCAGATCCAAGCAATTCAAACAATATCATCATCAACCACAACAACCACAACAACAGCCTCTGGTTTCAGTCCAATAAAAATAATATGCAACTAAGTCTCATTGAAAGCTATGGAACAATTTCAAATTAATATTGTCATCTAGATCTAAATTCAGGAAAAAACTGGAAGAAGACCTGTCCGCCTCCGGGTTTTCCCCCCACTGTGCCTTCACATCTCTACTTTCCATTGTGCAGGGAATTCATTCGAAGGTTAGGGGGTTGAGCTGGCACATAACAATCCCCATAACAAGAACAGGGAAGACTGTACCACATACATAAACCCAAGAAGCTGGGAGCTGAAAGGACTGGACACCCACCCTTGGAAAGATGAGGCTGAGCCACCCCAGGATAATTTGGCAGAAACAAACCAGCAAAGAACAAACAAAAACAGTGGTTGTGATCAAGGTTTATTGATGTTTTATTTTTATTTTGATTAGTTATTATTATTTATTTATTAAATTTTATATCCTGCCCTTCCTCCCAAAAGGAACCCAGGGTGGCAAACAACAATGGATAAAACAATAAAAACAGATAAAAAAAATCTTTAAAAAAGAATCTTAATACAAACAATTCCAATACAGACGCAGAATGGAAAAGAGCTCTACTTAAAAGGCTTGTTGGAAGAGGAAGGTTTTCAGTAGTTATGAGTTCTTATATTTATTTCTTTTTTAATTCAGACATACATACAATTGTAATAAAACTCATTTAAACCATATTACTGAGAAGCTCAGCCTCGCTATCATTTTAAGTATGCCCCTAGCCTGATTGACCCAAGAAATCTCTATGCTAACTGGGAAGGTATGTAAAGCAAAAGCTGAGGCACACAGGATGATGCTTGTCGTTTGTATTTGCTGGCTTCAGGGCCCGTCCACAGTGCCAGCCACAGACATGCCGGAGCCCTTGGACACAAGCCTGCCCCGGGCCCTTACTCTCCCCTTCTGCCATTCATGGCAGGATTGCTGCGGCAGATTGCATGGTGAGACCTTCGGAGCCCCTGCCATGCCCTTGCTTAACCTACCTTTCTGGGCTGTTGTGCGGTTGCGTGCGCAGTGCTGCTCTTAACCAAGATGGCGGCTGAGGTTTCCCTAAGGGGCTGAAGCCTCTGCTGCCATCTTGGCTCATGACAGGGATGCGTGCGCGTAGTATGTATGTGTGCCATCAGCCAAGATGGCAGCAGATCGCAGAAAGTGAGTGGAGGGGCCCCTCACCTGGCCGCCCTTTGGAGCCAGCTCTGCCCGTCCATATGACTGTATAAGTGTTATAGCTTTGTGTCCTCATTAATTCACCATTGTTCATATGACATTGCAAGCTAGTATGGATTTTCGCGTTCACAAATCTGCATTAGAAATACCACCAAAAACCCGATATGCTTTCCTAAACCGATAATCAATCGCATCAACATCTGTGCTCTCGGACACAATGCCACAGACTTTCCTGCAATAAGTGGTCCATGGACGTTCCTCAGTCATATGCCAAGTCCCTTGTCTCTTTCCCACCCAACAGCACATACACAAACCTGCACATGTGTGGGAATTTTAAAAAGATGTGTTTCTGCACTCTTGCGAAAAAGCGTGTAAAAGAAAACAACTGTTATGGATCAACCACTGAAAAGGGATGGACTTAGGGGCATGGCTAATGCTAAAGCAATTTAGACAAATAAAAAACCCCACACGTATGGATGCTTGTTAATCGGGTTTTCACAATAATCTGACCACAAACAGGCCATGTATTGATCTTGAGGTCACCAAACAAATACGGAAAACAAGGATTTTGAGGTTAGGTATGAATGGGCCCTCAGTTTAGATATTCTCATCTGGTAGGCAAAACAGTGTGAGAACTCTGCAAATGCCTTCCCCTCTCCCTCTCTCTGACTTCTAACCAAATTCAGTCATTCCTAATACTTCCTAATTTGGTTGTGCTGGAGCCTGAAGAAGGATGACCCATGTCTGAGGCACTAGTGCTGCCACCTCTGGCAGTCACATCAGAACTCATTAGTGTTACTTTTTAAGAGGTGGAATCCTCTATGAACTATGAACACACCACGTCCTTTTGCACTCACCATCTATGGCAGGAATGGTGAATCCAGGTTTGGAAAAACACCTACTAGTACCCTAGATCAGTGCTTCCCAAACTTTTCCCCTCACAAACCACTTGAAAATGGCTGAGGGTCTCGGCAGACAGCTTAATAATAAATAATAAATAAATAAATTTAATTTCTGTGTCGCCTATCTGGCCAATGGCCACTCTAGGCGATGTACAAAATCATTAAAATACAATTAATAAAATACAGTGATACAATATAAAACAGTGTAAAATCAATAAATCTGCAACAACAGTATTAAAAGAGGGCAGGAGGCATTACAGTTATAGCAGTTAACCCTCCCCAGAAACCCCAAAGGCCTGTTGAAAGAGCCAGGTCTTTAAGGCTTTCCGAAATACATTTAGGGAAGAGGCGTGCCGGAGATCTTGTGGGAGGGAGTTCCAAAGAGTGGGGGCCGCCACTGAGAATGCCCTCTCTCTAGTACCCGCCAATCTGGCTGTTTTTGTTGGCGGGATTGAGAGAAGGCCCTGTGTGGCCGATCTTGTCGGGCGGCATAATTGGTGGCGTTGAAGGCGCTCCGTGAGATAAACTGGGCCGAAACCGGGATTTAAAGGTCAATACCAACACCTTGAATTGGGCTTGGAAAACAACTGGAAGCCAGTGTAGATCGAACAACACTGGTGTGATGTGATCCCGGCGGCGACTAATGAGCTTAATGATTTTTCTTCCTGTTGCAGCAACTGTAATGTGCTGTGCTAGAGTCTGATTGATTTTTAATTGTATTTTGATTGCTTCTTTTATTTCTTATATTGCATTTTAATATATTACAGTTTGCATTCCATAGAATTCAAACTGAAATACGATAAAATACAATGAAAGAGAAAGAAGCAATAAAATATAATTAAAAATCAATATGAATATTTAATATGAACACACTGCGGACCATGAGAATGAAACTCACAGACCACTAGTGGTCTGCAGAACACAGTTTGGGAACCTCTAGATCAGTTTCCTCCTTTGTTCTGGGCAAACTCTCCTCTCGGGTAACCGAAGCTATATGAATGTTCTGCCTCTAAGCATCAGTTAGGGATGGAAGGATCTGCCAATTTTGGTTCTCTCCATATCTCCAGTCTTAAAATAATCCCCCACAATTCTGCAACAATTTGCAATTAAAAAAAAAATCCTCACAAAAATTTTCAGCACTTTAGTGTGAATTTCTCCCGGTAACACATTTTTGCATAGAGTTGACTACTATATGAGTTTTGGCAAGCAATTTCTCCTAATATAATGCATTTTGGTATGTGTTTTTATGCACACTTTCCCCTAATATATGCATTTTTCAAACATTGCTTGGTTGGAGAACTGCATCGCAAAATTCGGATAAGTACAAATTTCAAAGGATGGCTAGATTTCAGGTCTCATGTCAGTTTGGAAAGTGTGGATTTGAAAGATGCAGCTGTAAATATGCACAGAGCTGAATTTCTCCCCATCCCTAGCCTCAGTGTTCAGTCTTGGGGGTCCTATTCAGCCCTGGATTAACCATTAAGCAAAATAAGCATGTGCTTAGGGCACCAGGGGAAGGGGGACACCACAGAGTTTTCCCCCTAATGATCATGCCCTTAACTCTCAACTCTTTCACTGCCACACTTGACTTTAGTCGATTTTTTTGTAATTCTCCTTATCTGCCGTGTTTGATTTAAATCTGAATTGTTAAAAAAACGTTTTCTTTGGTATGGTGAGTGACTAAAGTTTAAAAGTTTGAAGGTGTCAGACATAGACCTAGAGTTCAGTATGTTTGACTGTCTTACCAACGTTTTTCTGCATGAATTTCAGTGTTTTTCTAATCATTATAAATATATATGATCCATATTCTTTTGTGGCTTTTTAAATTTTTGCTTCTGTATTAGGGGTGGTTCTAAAGGGCGGCCAAGTGGGGCACTGGCCCGAGGTCCCCTGGAGCTACAGGGGGCCCTCTGCTCTCCTTCAGCGATTGGCAGAAGCATCTGTGGACTGCCATCCCCCCGCTATCCCCCCACTTTACCTACCTTTCCATTGCTTTTTGTGACACACAGATTTGCCATCAATCAAGATGGCGGCTGAGGTTTCCTTAAGGGACTGAAGCCTCTGCCGCCATCTTGGCTGATGGCATACATGCATGCTACATGTGTGCGTTGCTGCCATCAACAAAGATGGCGGCAGAGGCTTCAGCCCCTTAGGGAAACCTCGGCCACCATCTTGATTGATGACAAACCTGCGCGCGCTGCAAAAAACAACGGAAAGGTAGGTGAAGCGTGGGGCTAGTGGGGGGATGGCGGGTGGCGCAGAAGCTCCTGTCTTGCAGTCCGCAGATGCTTAAGTTCTGTGGATCATGGAGGGGCCCGGGGCAGGCTGGTACCCAAGGGCCCCGGCATGCCTGGGGCCAGCCCTGCTCTGTATTTTCAGACCCCATGATGAAACGTGTTCAATTAAGTGGTGCACAAAAGAGAAAACTCAAAGGTGCACCATAAGTTCAGTGCAACATAAACTGTAAAAACCAGATTCAGTCATGCTGAACTTTATAAAATAATTTTAGAATACAAAATGGAGTATACATTTCCAAATGTAGACATTGCCTTGCGTATATTTTTAACATTAATGGTCACAAATTGCACAGCTGAGTGTTCATTTTCTCAGCTCAAGCATATTAAAAATCCCAACAGAACAACTATGCAACAAGATAGGCTGGATGCCTTGTCTCTGCTAAGTATAGAAGAAGATTTGTTACGCCAGATTAGTTTTGAGGACTTGATCAAAGACTTTGCAATTAAAAAATCTAGGAGAAAACTTTTTCAAGTATAAATAAAATTATAAGTAGGCAACAATGTCAATAAGCATTATTTTGCATCTGTTGATCCATGTATGCTGAAATGCTATGTATCTTCAAGGTTAGAAAGCAATGGAATAAAAGATGTTTTGTTTCGTACAAATAATGATATTTCTCTATTATAATATCTTTTTTAAAAATTGTCCACCAACATCGATTTCTGTAGAAAGAGGATTTTCAAAATTGAAAAGTATGCTCTCGAGATCACGTAATTTAAGTAGAGATAATATCAGATCTTATTTTGCCTTATAATCTTCGGGAGGGTGATTAAAAATAGTTTTCAATAAATTTTTGTATTTGCATTTTTCCCTTATAACAATTTTATTAAGAAATGCATAAAACAGTGTTGAAATTTTTTTCTGTTGCCCTAGTTATAAGTAAATAATTTGCTTATATTGCTTACTGCTATTTAGTGTTAAATAAATTTTTTTAAAAAGTTTTTATTTTATAGTTGTGGGGTCTGGCCTGGAAGAAAGCTGAATTTTCAATCTCTTATTTCACCTTCGGCACTTATTAAGTCTTAATGTCTTGTCAGTTAAGCAATGGAAGGGCCGAGGGGGGCACCATTGTTGGGCTGTGCTTAGGGCATCAGTTGGCCTTAATCCGGCCCTGGTCCTATTCTTGCCTAGATTGTTCCAATTCAGTTCAGTCTTGGTAGGATCTCTCCTAGCTGAGATTGTTCTGACCCTAACTTGGATCTCCTCCTGACTTTCTTTCCTAGTGCTCCCTGCCTTCGCTTCCATCCTTGTTATTTTGAATTTGGTTTAGTCAGGGGCCTAAGGGAAAACACAGCCTCAGGTTTCCCTGGCTGACTCTCTCGCTCTAAGAAGGACTTGAACCACAGGAAGCTTAAGGGAACCTGTAGGGCTCCCCTTGTCCCAGTTCCCATGATGCAGATCTTCCAAGGAAACCAAGATAGCTTGGACTCTAAGGCCTGAAGTTCCCCACACCTGCTCTAGGGGACAGAATAGTTTTGCTCTGGCTTTATCATTCTTACTCTGCTTCTGCCTTTCCACCTCCCTAGTTTCCCAGAAATGTTAGTCATATTGATCCTAGCTAGCACTGTTTTCAATGTAGCTTCCCTCTCTAGCCTCCTTCAGCAAGACTCGTGCCGATCACGCTCCCTTCGCCATATTTGGGGGTATCAAGCATCACTGTTACATCCTAGACTTAACCCCAGGATTACTGGTCCAATTGGAATGTTGCCTGTAGAGTCTGTTTTTATTTATGCATATTCTACTTGGTATAATAATCAGTCTAGCTGTTTCATAATAAGCACATACATTTTTTTGTCCTAAGCTTTGGTTTGTTGTCTGATTGCTAATTCCCCCTGGTTTAAGTGTACCTTGCCCCACGGCATGCCATGAATCTAAGCCGGGGTGGGGTAACTTTTCAGCCTGAAGGTTGAATCTCCCAATGGGCATCCTTCTGGGGGGGGGCACATGCCAATGGCAGGTGGAGATGGAGGCAAACAGTGGGTGGAGCAACAGCTAAATTATGGACCGTAGGCTATATTTCATCCATGCAAAAATCATACTGTACAGTTCGGCTATCACAATGAAAGGATACCTTCTAACTAGGCAAAAACATTTGAAGAGTGTGAAGGTAGGGCCAGTGAGTAGTGGGGAGGCATCGCCCTGGGTAGCCCTCAGGACCAGACAAAGAGGGCTGCATGCAACTCAGGCTCAAGATCTTCCTGCCCCTTATTTAAGCCAAAGATCTGGAGTTACACTGATCAGTTGGGTAGATCATATCATTGCAGCCTAAACTTCTCTTCCATACAATAGGGAAAACATTTGCCTACTTCACAGGATTGTTGTCAAGGGAAACATAACAAGGCTTGTGAAGTATTTTCAAAGTTAAAATGTGATGCAAAGCACAGCAATAATAGTAGAGGGTGTTTTTTTTTAAAAAAATGAGCAAAATATATTGATAGTACACCTCATATTTTCTTTTCTTTTCTTTTTTAAGTAAGCATTTATCTGTGTCATGGGGGCGATGAATCAATCCCTATGTTCCACAGACCTTGAGGCTTTTCAAATTTCTCTTTGAATTAAAAAAAAGCATTGATTATCCAACTGTATTAAGTGTCTCCTGATGGACAGGAAAGGACATGAAATTAACCCCACATCGTTCCTGTCTCCACATAAATCTAGACAAAGTTCTTTTGTGCCCAGCTGCATGGAGACACCTTTACGTCTCTCCCCTGCTAGCCAGCTTGGAGGGTTTTTTATTATTATTATTATTTTCTTTTTGCTCACAATATATTTCCTTTGACAGTTTGTGCAGATAGTTAAGGCACCATGTAATTATCGTCACAGCTAAAAGGCAAGAAATAATTTATTCCTGGCAAGCATCACCTTTTCAAGACAACGGTGTTAACACTTACATTACTTGTATGATTCTCTCTTTTTTTCTCTTCAGGGGATTGCGGGGTGGGGGTGAGGAGAGGAAGAAAAAAATTGCCTTAACAAATCTTCTCTCATTTGTCCCAAAGTATTCTGCTTGGAGATTTGGGGGAGATGGCAAATATACCCAGTCTTTGAACGGCAAACCTATCTTGAGGTTTTCTGGGTGTCTTTGCCATCTGGAGAGAGAAGAATCTCTCTCTCTCTCTCTCTCTCTCTCTCTCTCTCTCTCTCTCACTCACTCACTCACTCACACTCACACACACACACACACACACACAAGGTTACCTCAGCACACAGCTGGTGCCCCGCTTACACACCCTGAAACATCTGATTATAGCTTTTGGAGCCAGTGTGATGTATCATCTCAGGCAACCAAATATGGCAAACAGACTCACTTGGGGGGGGAAGCACCTTTTTGCAGAAAGGTTGAATTATATGGGTTGTTGCTGAGCTGCTTCCCCCTCCTCCTCCCTCCCAGAAATTGTGTTCATAATTGTTCTAACATGGCTTGTAGCAAGGAAAGGGCTGCCGTGAAACAATCAACATTCAAGCGATTTGCCAGTAATTTTTGTTTTCAGGGACCAGGCCCCTCGGAACTAACAAGCTCATCGATGTTTGCATGGTGTTCTTTCTCACTCATTGAACAAGCCCTTTTCCTTCCAGACACCTGAATCTAGCTCACCAGACTTCCCCAACCTTCTGCCCTCCAGATGTTGTTGGTCCCTTAACTTCCATTATCCCTAACCATGCTAGTTGGGGTGGATGGGAGTTGGGATTCCACAACTTCTTCTGGAGGGATTATGGAGATCCGTCCTAGAGATAATGGTGCCACCCAAATTACTCTGCCACACTTTCTTGGTACTGCCACTGCTGGCCCACAATTGCTTTGCTGCTGGGTCTCTCTATGTATTTTGCAAGTAGTTGTTGCTCCACAATCCACCACCATCTGTTGACAGTCTTGGTTGCAGTATAGCCCTGTCAAATAAGGAGTAAAAGTAAGACTAATAAAATTCTTCAAGGAAAGAAAAAGATTTTCCAAATAAAATAAATGGATTAACATCAAATTGGAAAGAGATATGACATGAGATGACACTGGGATCAGTCTTAAGTTATTTCTTTTTGAGTTGCACATTTTCAGTAATGAGCTAGATGAAGACAGAAATAATGCACTTATCGTATTTGGGTGCAACACTGAACTGAAAACACATGACAGCAGGGATGGGAAACCTGTGGCCCTCAAGATGTTGCTGGACTACAGCTCCCATCATCCCTAACTGGAGATGTGAAGTCCTGGAAAAAAAATTGGAAAATTTCAGGGGGGACCCCCCCATTTTTCAGAAAAACAAAACAGGCTTCAGGGGGGACCTAACCCACCCCCTGTTTTTGTCTTAACGTTTCTGGGTTTTTTCCTTCCAGACAAACTGAAACAGGTTCAGAGGAGGGCAACAAGGACGATCAGGGGACTGAAAACAAAGCCCTATGAGGAGAGACTGAAAGAACCAGGCATATTTAGCCTTGAGAAGACTGAGGGGAGATATGAAAGCACTCTTCAAGTACATGAAAGGTTGTCACACAGAGGAGGGCCAGGATCTCTTCTCAATCAACCCAGAGTGCAGGACACAGAATAATGGGCTCAGGTTACAGGAAGCCAGATTGCGGCTGAACATCAGGAAAAACTTCCTAACTGTTAGAGCGGTATGACAATGGAGCCAACACCAAGAGAGAAGGTGGGCTCTCCAATACTGGATGCATTCAAGAGGCAGCAGGACAGCCACATCTCAGGGATACTTTAAGTTGGATTTCTGCATTCAGCAGGGGATTGGACCCAATGGCCTTATAGGCCTCTTCCAACTCTACTATTCTATGATTCTGTGATCTGTACCCTGAACCATTGGCCATGTTGGCTGGGACTGATGAGAGTATGAGTCCACCAACACTGGGAGGGCCACAGGTGTTGACGTGTGTGCGTTGTTGCGTGAAACAGCATACATTACGTTGGAGTTAAGTTGAGCAAGAAACTTCTTCAGAGCAGTAGAGCATGTTAAGAGTCTTTTATTAAGACATTATGGCTTAAGGCTTAAGAGTAAATACATGTAGAGTTTCTTCAGTCATCCCCCCCCTCTGGTACATCACTCTCCAAAAGTAAACACAAAAGACAACCTCTCAGCTCAGAGGCATAATTCAGAAGACACAACTTACAGAGTCTGTTAGAACTTTCCCAGTCTATCAGATGGTTACCATAGCAACGGCCTTGACAGCCCGTTCCCAGACTGTGCTAAGACAGAACTCCCCCTAGTTACAGTTTTGCAGACTTGATGGAAAACTACTAGGCCTCATGCCAACAAGCCCCCCTTTTCCCCATCATGTCTGTCAATTACAAAGAAATCTCAACAATACATCTCCACAATACATAGTCATACAGTAATACATTTCTACAATACCTCTTGCAATACATTTCAGTACATTGCATCATACATTTTCAGTTCAGTACAGTTCAAAATTACATCTCAGTACAGTTCAAAACTTTATTCACTCAAACTTTGGTTGAACACATGTCAAATAAAGTGTCTCAGGATCCATTTCTACAACTTTATTCATTCCAGGACTTGTTATTAATCCCACGGTAAATCTTTCAGGCGGTTTGCCTAAATTTGCTCTTGTAGAGCGTCTTAAAGGAACCAGAGCTTCGGCTCTCTCTGCCCCCCCATTTGTGCTTGTACTTGTGCTTGTGCTTGGCACCGCATGCCCAGAATCTTCCATTTCCTTAGCTTTTCATTTATTTGATCTGCGTTTCCCACAAATGAGCTCATTCAAAGCATCTCTGAGAGGTATTTGTGTACCTTCCACTTTAATGTCAAGGTTTGGCTTAAATGTCTGTGATTGTGTTCGTGTTTGTGTGTCATCCGTTCCTGTAAGAATAACTGTCTGCCTTTGATCCCAAGGCTTTTCTGAGACTTTAATGCTTCTGCTCAGAATTAACTGCTGTGTTTCTGGACACCAAACTCTGAAATATGCATTCTGAAATCCCAAAACAAAACCTTGCTGTGCTCTGGGCGCAAGCTTGCCCCTCCTTTTTCCCTGTGGAATGTGGATCCAGCACCTTGCCCTGAATTTTTGAATGTGTTCTATTTTAGGCTTTCTGCCAGTAAGTTTCTCATAAGGAGACATTCCAAGTGCACTGTGTAACACCCTGTTGTGAATATAATTCGCATAAAGAATTGCTTCTGCCCAGAAAGAATTCCCTAAACTGCAATCCATCAGCATGGCTCTCATTGCTTCCTGCAGCACCCTATTTTTTCTCTCAGCAGTTCCATTGGAAAACGGGCTAAATGGAGCAGTGAAATTCTGGTTTATTCCCTTACTCTCAAGGAAGTCACTTAACGCTTTGCTCGTGAATTCCCCCCCTTGATCTGAGCGTATAGCCCCCACCGTGACACCGTGTTGAGTTTCGATTCTCTTAATGAACAGTTTCAGCTTCTGCTCAGCTTCACTTTTATGCTTTAACAGAAAAACATGACAAAATCTTGAAAAATCATCTACCAGTACCATGAAGAATTTCGCACCTCCTCGTGAAGCATTTATTGGCCCTGATAAATCAACATGAACTAGCTGGTAGGGAGCTGTTGTGGTTCTCTCAGCCTCCCGGTTTATTGGTGCAATAGTCATTTTAGCTTTATTACATGCATCACAATCCATTCACAATCTTTTAAATGCATGATTTCACTGTGCAAAGGGGTTTTCTTTATCGTGTCAAGGTTTGCATGCCCCAGCCTTTGATGCCATTCATGAACGCAGCCCTGATGTACCTGTGCCTCAGCGTTTAACACAGCACACCCTGCTTGACTGCTCTTTATTACAAACTGTGAATCATTCAGGCTTCCCTGCATGCACACTTGATCTTCCCTCATTACAAAACATTGGTCTTTGTGAAACAAAATTGAATAATTACAACTCACCAGTTTTCTAACTGATAAAATATTATGAGCCAATTCCGGAACAAACAGTCTGTCATTATTCCAAGCTTGTCAAATTTCACCAGACCTTTAGCTTCCACAGATTTCCGTGATCCATCAGCAAGTTGCACAAAACCTTGCACTTTTTCTGAAGTGTAAAACAAACTTCTGTCTTTAATTAATATATGGCTTGCCCCGCTTTCAAGCAGCCAGTCAATAGGTCGTAAATCTTGAGACTTCTGTTTACAAACAAAGTTCACACTGCCCTGCTTCAAGCCTCCGTCCCTGGAGTTCCGCTTGATTGCACAGTCTTTTCGGAGATGCCCACGAGCCCCACAGGCAAAACAAGACTTCAGCCGCTGCTGCTCCCGCTTGTTTTCCTGTCTGCTTTTGACAGCCTGCTCAGGTTCGGCACTTTTCTCCTCCTTGCTTCTGACAGCTTCCATCAGCTCAGCTCTCTGCGCCTCCTGCCTCCGCTGCCATTCCTGGGACAAATCCTGCAACGCATCCCACATCTGTTTTGCCGACGGCTCATCTCTCACACACATCAGTTGAGAATCCGATAGAGCCAAGATTATAAACACCTGCGCCCTCTGATCTTTACGCTTCCAGGCCGCGGTCAATACCGCCGGGGGTGGTTCATCTATAATGTCCCATAAATCCTCTTTTATCAGCAAAGCCCACATCCTCGGCTTCCAGCTGCCATAATTCTTTTCATTAAGCCGTTCCATCGGCAAGCCTCCCCCAGACAGGTTTACAGCCATGTTGCTCACCTCCGTCTGGTACAATCAATCAAGCTGCCCTCTCGACCTCCATCTGCCGTTCAGACCAGCAACTTACTCCCGTGTAATGCACTGTGGATCTGGGCCCATAACCCCTGCTGACGTGTGTGCGTTGTTGCGTGAAACAGCATACATTACGTTGGAGTTAAGTTGAGCAAGAAACTTCTTCAGAGCAGTAGAGCATGTTAAGAGTCTTTTATTAAGACATTATGGCTTAAGGCTTAAGAGTAAATACATGTAGAGTTTCTTCAGTCATCCCCCCCCTCTGGTACATCACTCTCCAAAAGTAAACACAAAAGACAACCTCTCAGCTCAGAGGCATAATTCAGAAGACACAACTTACAGAGTCTGTTAGAACTTTCCCAGTCTATCAGATGGTTATCATAGCAACGGCCTTGACAGCCCGTTCCCAGACTGTGCTAAGACAGAACTCCCCCTAGTTACAGTTTTGCAGACTTGATGGAAAACTACTAGGCCTCATGCCAACAACAGGTTCCTCATCCTAGCTCTTTAGGTAGAATCCATAGTCAAAATGACGAGGATATTGACAACAACAACAACTGAGAGCAATGAGATTATAGGTAAAAGGGACGTCATATAATGGTGGCTGTTTCCATCTCATTTGCACTCACCTTTCGGGAGCAAAAATTTGGGAAACGGGAGGGGGGTGGTCTGAACGACAAGTTTCTATCCCTTTCCTGTTTTCAATAAAAGTCACTACAAGGCCTATGAACCATAATTTGTCATCCTTTAGGAACTTCAGGTAAGCTGTCCATGTGCCAGTCCTCTGTTTGAAGGGCTGTCAGAGGCCTATCCTCTATTTTATTTTAATTTATTTTACAAATGTATATACTGCTTTACTTTGAAAAGGTATCCAAGGTAGCTAACAAAAGAACCTAAAAAAAAAATCATAAAAAACATATCATAATCACTACCACCACCACCATCATATAATAGCTAGGGACTTCAATCAAAAACTTCAGATCATTCAAATTAAACAGGAAAAAGATAGCAAATATCTTTTCAAATAACCAAGTTAGCAGAGCATTCCATAGGGAAGGTGCCACCACCAGTAGTGTAATGGCAAATTCAGAAGTGCAGGGTCCCTTCATTATAGTCACAGCCACACACACATCCTTTTTTTTTTTTGCTGCTGCTGAGTTGAGAATGAGATCCTTGTTAATGCCTTCTCTCACAACAACAGAAGTTCCTAGGAGCCAATTAGCATGGAAGAAGGGAGTGTTAGCAACTGAGAGGAGTCTTCTCACTGGCTGACTCACCTCCTTTCATTCTAATTGGCTCCAGTCAGCAGGAAAGGCCAAGGAAGCATATTAGAAGACCCTTTTCAGTGATTAACTCAATCTCCTTTCATGCCAATTGGCTCATAGGATGCTGGAGACATAGAGACCCTGCTGAGACCCTACTCCCAAAAATGTAAGGGGTCTAAGACCCCACAGAACTGTGGAAGACTACACGCCTCGCTACAGACAGTGCTCTACCTCTGGTAGCGGCCCACCTTGCTTCACAAGATGAAGAAATCTGAAGGAGAGCCTCCAATGATGAACATATTTTATTTATTTATTTATTAAATGTATATCCCATCCATCCTCCTAGAAGGAGAACATACAGGGCGGAACAGATGGAAGAAGGCTGTCCTTACCTAAGTCCAAACCATGTAGGACTTTAAAGTACGGGTGAGGCACCTCAGGTCTGGCAGCCAAATGTAGCCCATCTCCACGCCTCTCAACGTGGCCCTTAGTACCCCCAGCCAGACCCTCTTTCCAAAAGTCACACCTCTCACTGGCCTTTCTTCACATTCACCTTGAGTGTTTTTCCCCCCTAGCTGGAACATGTCCTTGAACTCTGATGCTTCTTGCTTGCCTAGGTGAAGGATAGAGAGGGGTGCATTGAGTGTATATAGAAAACAGACTACTGTACAAAGGTGACATTTATATTCATTACTTCATCCACTTGTGCCTATGGCCCCACCTGCCACTGGAATGTGGCCCCCCCAGAAGGTTGCCCAGAAGGGAATTAGCCCTCAGATTGAAAAAGGTTCCTCATCCCTGCTTTAAAAGTTAACAACAACACCTTGAACTGAGCCTGGAAAACAGAATGGCAAGCAGTGCAGATCAAACACAACAGGCGTAATGTTATCAAAACGCCTGGCCCCACTCAACAGCCTAGTCACTGCATTTTTCAATAGTTGTATTTCTAAATGCTTTTCAAGGGAGGGCAGCCTTCCATACAGCACATTGCAATAGTCTGATCTGGAGGTCACTGGGGCATGAATGATAGTGGCAAAGTAGGGCTTCATCAGAAAGGATCATAGTTGGCAACTCAGTCAAAGTTGGAATAGGTGACTCTTGCTACCGATGCCACCTGTACAGACATACAGATATGCAGGGTCAAAGAGAACCCCTAAATTACAAACTGCATCTTTTAGGGACGTGCAGCCCCATCCCAGACAGGCTACACATCCAAATCAGAGTCAATCTGATGGTCCACCTACCAGCAGTACTTCAGTTTTGTCTGGATAAAGCTTCAGCTTATTGTGCCCCCCCCCCAATCCTTCACAGCTTCCAAACAGTGCTTCAGCACTTCTACTACCTGCCTAGGATCAGGGCTTGGAAAAGTTACTTTTTTGAACTACAACTCCCATCAGCCCAATCCAGTGGCCATGCTGGCTGGGGCTGATGGGAGTTGTAGTTCAAAAAAGTAACTTTTCCAAGCTCTGCCTAGGATCTATCAAAAATGAGAGATAAAGCTGAGTGCTATCTATAAACTGATGACTTTGCATATGAAATCTGAAGGGCTGTCTGGTCTAATTCAGTTTAAAGCTAAAGTACTCTAAGAAGGGAACAGTAGTTTAGTGGCAAATTCAGAAGTGCAGGGTCCTTTCATGATAGTCACAGCCATGCCACATCCCCATTTTTGCTGCTGAGTTGAGATTTAGATCCTTGTTAATGCCTTCTCCCACAACAACAGACATCCCTAGGAGCCAATAAGCATGAAATGGAAGAGTGTTAGCTACTGAAAAGTGTCTTCTCCATGGCTGACTCACCTCCTTTCACTCTGATTGACTCCAGTCAGCAGAAAAGGACAAGGAAGCATGTTAGAAGACACTTTTCAGTGGCTAACACACTCCCCTATCATGCTGAATAGCTCATAAGATGCTGGAGATGTAGGGACACTGCTCCCCAAAAATTAAGGCGTTTAAGACCCCCTGAGACTTTGGATGACTATACCCCTGAAAGGGGGAGCAGGGAGGGAGCCTTGAAGTTGCCCATCAACAATGAGCATGGACAACAGGCTGAGCAGAGCAGGCACAGAGATCTTTTGGTTGCAGTCTCCCCCACTATGGTGAGATTATGATATATCTATTTAAATTATATTTCCAAATTTGCATCTACACATGTACATTAGAAATGTATACAAAATCTGTGTCCTGTTGTCTTCTTTTTTTGGTGATGCATTTCCTTTTTTTGGCAATGTGTAAACGGCCACACTAATTTAGAGCATGTTTGCACAATACGTGACTATCACTTGTTGAATGTAGCATCAAGTGACATCTTGCACATGCGAATGTCCCATCGCAGACTAATCAGCATAGAACTTTTATACCAACCAGTGTCAACAACTTCTCAATATACACACAGACCTTTTCAGCTAAGATAGTTCACAATTACTAACACTGGAAGTGGACATGACATTAAAACAACAGCAAAAGCAGTGGCTTAAGATCATTAACAAACATTTTATTTATGTGCCTAAAAACAACCACAGCAGCGTTATCAGTGCAGGTACATACAGAGACTCCTTTCATTTTAACAATAGTCAATGTGTACAGACAGTAAGCTGGCCACAGATAAAGGTACTCATAAGGAGGAATAGCACCGACTTATACATGTCTACTCAGAAAAAAAACCCCACTGAGATTATATTATTATTATTTATTCGATTTATTAGTTGCTTGTTATCGGAACGTCTCCAAGCAACTTACAATGTTAAAAACAAAAACAACTACATCGTGCTATAAAAACAAAACAATCAAATCACAACACACCTATGCAGCCACAGGAAGCTAATAACAGATCAATGGGCCTCACTCCCAGGTAACTGTGTTTAGCATTGCAGTCTAAATGATTTGTGGTCTGAAACACAGGAGAGTGATCTGCCCTCCCCATCACCCTCACTAGAATGTGCCCCTGGCAGTCCAGAGGCCAAAAATGTGTTTTTGCAAGGGTGTGAAATTCACTGCTTGCACTTTAATCTGTGAGTGACATGACATGTACCACTAGGAGTTATTGCTTCTGATATATTATCGACATCTGCTCCAGAAGCTTGAGGGAACCCCAGAACAGAGTTGGGGGGGGGCTCAGGGGGAGAAGAGGAGCTGTGCAAGGAAAAATCATTGTGCGGATGGAAAGTTCAACTTAGCGTTAAATGAAATACAACCTGGACAGTCTAGATCTTTTTATTTGACAGACACATGTTTTAATGCACACAATGCTTCAGAACATGTTAAGAATATCAAACCACTTCTGTTGTATGTAAAAGACTGTTTGGCCTGTAAATTTGATTTGGGCTCATTGCAGAGAACAGAGATAAGCTTGAAGAGCACAAAATTGCAAAAATAATGTGTCTCTTCATTACAAAAATGTACAGAAGGAACACGGAGTCAAACTGGGGGGGGGGCAGAAATTATAGCATGCAGGAGCAAAAATGAATGCTCCCAACTAGAATTGAAACGAATGTATGTGAGCATTTCGAATTTAGTTATCTAAATCATGAATGCAAAAGTCTGGATTTGGAATTCAGCTTTCAATTGTGGCACTGTGCTTTGAAATCCAAAATCTATTCTGAAAGTATTTCAAATGTGTTCACCATCACCATTTTTTTTTCTTTTGGAAGCTATTATCTATGAAATCTTCAAGTACTTGAAAGGTTGTCACACAGAGAAGGGCCAGGATCTCTTCTCAATCAACCCAGAGTGCAGGACATGGAATAATGGGCTCAAGTTACAGGAAGTCAGATTTCGGCTGAACATCACTTCCAGGATAAAATCTTTAGCATCCGCCAGGACTTAGACTCCAGTGTTATAGCAGGTGAATCAAGCGAGGTATCCAGAGCACAGCCTTGTCACAATTTCTTGGTTGAGTTTCAGTTGGTATAGCTTGAGGACGTTGACAAGGTGCTTGGACAGGTTCGTGTAACCACTTCTGTGCTGGATCCTTGCCCTCCTTGGCTAATAAAAGCTAGCAGGGATGGAACAGCCGGCTGGGCCAGGAAAGTGATTAATGCTTCTCTGCGAGAGGGGGTGGTCCCTGGCTGCTTGAAAGAGGCAGTAGTGAGACCACTCCTGAACAGACCCTCCTTGGACCCAGAAAATCTTAATAACTATAGGCCGGTAGCAAATGTTCCATTCCTGGGCAAGGTCCTTGAACGAGTGGTTGCGGGACAGCTCCAGACACTCTTGGATGAGACCGATTATCTGGATCCATTTCAGTCGGGCTTCAGGCCTGGTTTTGGCATGGAAACAGCCTTGGTCGCCCTGTATGATGACCTTTGTCGAGAGAGAGACAGGGGGAGTGTGACTCTGTTGATTCTTCTTGATCGCTCAGAGGCATTCGATACCATTGACCATGGTATCCTTCTGGGAAGACTGGCTGAGTTGGGAGTGGGAGGGACAGCATGGCGGTGGTTCCACTCCTACTTGGGGGGTCGCCTCCAGAAAGTGGTGCTTGGGGAACATTGCTCGGCATCCTGGATTCTCCAGTATGGGGTTCTGTCCCCCATGCTGTTCAACATCTACATGAAACCGTTGGGTTCGGTCATCCGGAGTTTTGGAGTGCGTTGCCATCAGTATGCTGATGACACGCAACTCTATTTCTCCTTTTCATCTTCTTCAGATGAGGCTGTCAATGTGCTGAACTGGTGCCTGGCTGCAAGAATGGACTGGATAAGGGCTAATAAACTGAGGCTCAATCCAGACAAGACTGAGATGCTGCTAGTGGGTGGTTCTTCTGACCAGATGGTGGATGTCCAACCTGTTCTGGATGGGGTTGCACTCCCCCTGAAGGAGCAGGTTCATAGCTTGGGAGTTCTCCTAGAACCATCTCTGTCACTTGAGGCTCAGGTAGCCTCGGTGGCATGGAGTGCCTTCTACCAACTTTGGTTGGTGGCCCAGCTGCACCCCTATCTGGACAGGGATAACCTGGCTTCAGTTGTCCATGCTCTGGTAACCTCCAAGTTAGATTACTGCAATGCACTCTATGTGGGGCTGCCTTTGAAGATGGTTCAGAAACTACAGCTTGTGCAAAATGCAGCGGCCAGATTGGTAACAGGGACCAGACGGTCCGAACATATAAAGCCAATTCTGGTCCGCTTGCATTGGATGCCTGTATGTTTCCAAGCTCGATTCAAGGTGCTGGTTTTAACCTATAAAGCCTTACACCAGCGTTTCCCAACTAGTGGGCCACCAGATGTTGTTGGACCACAATTCCCATCTTTCCTGACCATTGGCAATGCTGGCTGAGGCTGATGGGAGTTGTGGTCCAACAACATCTGGTGGCCCACTAGTTGGGAAAGGCTGCCTTACATGGCTTGGGACCACAATACCTGATGGAACGCCTCTCCCGATATGGACCCACCTGTACACTATGCTCAACATCTAAGGCCCTCCTCCGGGTGCCTACTCCGAGGGAAGTTCAGAGGGTGGCAACAAGGGCCTTCTCAGTGGTGCCCCCCAAATTATGGAATGATCTTCATGACAAGGTGTTCCCGGCACCATCACTATTATCTTTTTGGCCCCAGGTCAAGACTTTCCTCTTCTCCCAGGCATTTTAGCATGTGTTTTTTAAATTGTTTTAAATTGTGTTTTAAATTGTTTTTAAAAGATTTGTTTTAAATTTGTATATTTGTTTTTAATGTTTTTTGTTACTGTAAACTACCCAGAGAGCTTCGGCTGCGGGGTGGTATACAAATACAATAAATAAATAAATAAATAAATAAACAAACATCAGGAAAAGCTTACTTTAGAGTAGTATGACTATGGAACCAATTACCTAGGGAGGTGGTGGGCTCTCTAACATTGGAGGCATTGAAGAGGCAGCTGGACAGGCACCTGTCTGCATTTAGCAGGGGGCTGGTCTTGATGGTCTTAGAGCCCCCTTCCAACTCTGTTATTGTGTGATTCTATCTCATAAGAGAATATCTTAAGACCTTCTTCAGAGGCCCTCCTTCAGTGACACCACCTTTTGAGGTCAGGTGAACAGAGGGCCTTGTCTATGATGCCCCAAGTATGGAACTCTTTTTCCATGTTCACTTGGCACATGTATTTTATTCCTTTAGGCCAGTGGTGGGGAATCTTCAGCCCTCTGGGCGTTACTGGACTATAACTCCCATCATCACTGACCATTGGTCAAAATAGATGGGGCTGAAGGGAGTTAGAGTCCAATAACATCCGGAGGGTTGCAGATTTAGGACTGCAGACCACTGCTTTAGGCGTGAAGCAAACTGTCCTATTCTCTCAGGCTGAAGCTTTCAGTGGTATATGAGATTTCCCCCCCAATCGCTTTGTACCTTCTGTTTTTATCTGCAATATGCTGTCTTATCTTGTTGGTGGGTGGAACGGCATTTACGGTGTGAGTGTGCTTGATCGTTGTATACCACCTTGACACTGTCAGATGCTGCCAAATATTATTCACCATTAATGAGCCAGTCTTCAAATGCTATTAAATGCCAAGTATCAAATATTACTGAATGTCCACATGACAAATACCAGCAATACTGTAATAATCAGAGGCTATCTGGGGAATATTCAACAGCAGTACTTGCAGAACATTTTGGAAGGAGCATTTCAGATCTTTTGCAAACATCAGCACAATTAACTGAGTGGACGTTGACTTCTGCCATGTATTGTGTGAACATTACATCATATGCCATGATGGACATCAAATAAAGTTTAGAGCCAGCTGAAATAACAGTACTGTTCAACAAACAGCGTGACAAGTTTGATGCAGTTCCAGGTTAGATGTTTATTTTTTTTTTAAATGAAGATTTTGATTACTGTTTTGAACTGTACAAATACAGAAACTTACTACGTTTCAAGTGCCAACGACTGGTTTCTTTTCCAAACATTTATGTTGCAACAAACCAATACAACTTACATGAGAGAAAATTCTATTTAATATAGTTCAAAATTCACTTCAGAATGTATTTGCTTTTATCCATGTTGACTCCTGGATAAAATTATTTACTTATGCATATAATTTAAATTCTACAGCATAAGACAATTAATGGTTCAAGTATTTGAGCAACATCAGTTAAGATTATGTAGAATATTCATTTGCAAATGGGACCCCTTGGCTTCAGTCATGATCCCTGCAGAAAGTAGTGGGGAATTGATTGAGCTTGTACTTGATAACCTTAATTGAAGAACAAGGCATCGTGAATTGGCTGTTGAACTGGACTGAGATAGTTCTGGGGCTTGGAAGGGGCTTGGAAGGGGCTTGGATACAGACAGCGGTAGCTGGTGGCTCCGTGTCAGTGGGGCAGTGGAATCTGCTTCAGGTTTTAGTCCAAACTTTCAAGGTGCTTCAGCACCTTTGGCAGCTCCTTGAAAGTTCAGTCAAAAAAACGGAGTGAATTTCACTGCCACACAGACATGGAGCCATCAGCCGCCCACTGGATGCTGAGAACTAAGCAGTCCTATCACAGGAACATAAGAAGCTGCCTTATACAGAGTCAGACATTGGCCTAACTAGCTCAGCATTGTCTACCCCCACTGGTGGGGAACTTTGGGCCCAGGGGCCAAATGCAAAACTTTAGGCCTATCTGGCCCTTGTAACTTTCTCCAGGCTACACCCCATCTTCCCTGGCCATGTCTCTCAGTGGGCCTGCTTCACACCCTGGGTGTTTTTGCCTAGCTAGAGTATGTCCTTGAATTCTAACCAGGCCTCCTCTTGCTTGGATGGAAGATAGGTGTGTATGCAGAAACCAGCATACTGTACAAAGATAAAATTTACATTCATTGCTCTGCCCATGTTTGCCTCAGGTCCTGCCTATCACTGGCATGTGGCTCTCAGAAGGTTGCCCAGAATGGAATATGGCCCTTAGAATGAAAAAGGTTCCTCACCCCTAATCTACACCATGGTAGCCAAAGTGCTACCCTCCAAATGTTGTTGGACTACAACTCCCATCATCCTTGGCCATGCTGGCTGGAGTCAATGGGAGCTGGAATCCCAACAATATTAGGAGGACACCAAATTGGCTACTCCTGGTTTAGCCTTAGAAGTGGCTCTTCGGTGTTTCAAAGAGGAGTCTATCATATCCCTACCTGAAGAGGGTGGGGATTAAACTTGGGATCTGTTGCATGCAAAGCATGTACTACCCAGCCTCAGGCCTTCCTTAAGCAAGCCTTTTTAGTTTGTTTAGTCAATGGACATATTGCCTATTCTGTCACTATGGACTAGTCATGCATGTTCATCATAATGACTGGTGACATCAACTGGTGACTTGTATGTGTCAATGTGACATCACAAGTCTAACACTGCAAGCAAAACTTTCATATCACCAGATGACACTTCAAAGGCAGTGCTTATCAGTGAGTCGGTTCATTTTGCAGAATCTCACTGACATTTTCTTCTGCTTACTCTGAATGGAAGACTATTTCCATTCTCCTCTCTTGCTGGTGACCAGTCCCAGGGTCTGGAGGAAGTTTATCTCACACACTATAATTTCCAGGTCAGGTGTCCAATAGTGCAGCATTGGTGGTTCCACACAGACATAAAATTAGCACATCAGTGCTGCTGTTTGGTTTGAAGCCTAATATTCATTTCTACATGAAGGTAAGTCAAAATGAGTTGAAGAGAAAACTAAGCTCACCTTCTGAGAACAGGATGTTTCACCAGATGGGCCACTGGCCTGATCCACCAAGCTCGGTATATGTTCTTATACTGTGTGAAGGCCCAGATCATTGCTGAATGGATATCAGTGGAGTCCTTACTCCATTGGGGAAGGGCCATAGCTCAGTGGTACAGCATCTACTTTGCATGCAGAAGGTCCCAGATTCAATTACTGGCATCTCCAGATAGAGTTGGGAGAGACCTAAAACCCTGGAGAGCCGCTGCCAGTCAGTGTGGATAGTACTGAGCTAGATGGACCAATGATATGACTCGATGTGAGGCAGCTTCCTGTGTTCCACTCCCTCTTTTTGTTTGATCAACCAATATAAAACAAATGTTCTTTTTTCTGATAGTTGAAGCATAACAATAACCTGTTCCATTATGGCCTACTGTTGTGCCAGATGGAAATTCTATTAGGATCACATCCAAGGATTCATAGAGTGTCCACTTGAACATTGTCAAAAAGGAGGAAATGTACCACCAAAAAGGGGGACAAAATAGGACACAGATTTGCAGCCCTTCAAATAGAGAAATATCTTTTGTAAGGTAGGGCACATGGTCACTCTAGTTCATGCCTTGCACCAGTGTAACTCACAAGTCATGCTGATTTATCTTGGTGACTGTTTATTTATTCGTTACATTTATATCCCACCTTTCCTCCAAGAAGCTCAAGGCGGAGTACATGGCTCTTCCCCTCTCCATTTTTTTCTCACAAGAACCCTATGAAGTAGGTTGGGCCAAGAGCTATTGACTGGCCCAAGGTCACCCAGTGAGCTTCGTGGCTGAGTCAGGATTTGAACCCTGGTCTCTTGGTCCTAGTCCATCGCCTTACAGCTTGTGCATAATTAGCACTCTGAGTAGGAACACTGAATTGATCAACTATCAACCACATTTATTATTTATTTATTTATTTAAAATATTTATACCCCGCCCTTTTTCCAGAGAACTCAGGGCGGCTTACAAGAATAATCATAAAAAAGATTAAAACAGTAAATATACAAAATTAAAAACAATTAGAATGAATAAAATCAAGTACAAGTTAACCAATTCAATTAAAAGCTCATCTAAAAAGGATCGTCTTCACCTTAGCACGGAAGGACAAAAGCGAGGAGGCTAATCGCACTTCACTAGGGAGCGAATTCCACAATCTGGGGACAGCCAACGAAAAAGCCATATTCTGTGTCTTTGCAAGAAGAACTTGTGAAAAGGATGGAGTAGTGAGTAAGGCCTCACCGGAGGATCTTAGAGTCCGGGCAGGTTCATAGAGGGAGATACAGTCTAACAGATAACCTGGACCTAAGCCATATAAGGCTTTATAGGTCAAAACCAGCACTTTGAATTGTGCCCGGAAACATATTGGCAGCCAGTGGAGCTGGTACAGCAAAGGGGTTGTATGTTCCCTGAGCCCGGCTCCAGTTAACATTCTGGCTGCAGCTCTTTGTACCAATTTAAGTTTCCGAGCAGTGTTCAAGTTTGGGAAAAGGATGCCACACATTCTGATAACTAATCATCCACACAGGCTAACAAGATCGGTCCTGGGGGGAAGCAGGCAGCACAACAGTAGTTGTGCAGCACAAGCTTAGGTATGTGTACTCAAGAATAAATCCCACTGAGTTCAATGGGGTTTATTCCAAAATTAGGATGGTTAGCATTACAGGCTAAAGAATTGCAACAAAATGTACTTATTTAATGTGATATTCCGGGTTTTGACGAGATCTTCTCTTTATAGAATCATAGAATCATAGAATAGTAGAGTTGGAAGGGGCCTACAAGGCCATCAAGTCCAACCCCCTGCTCAATGCAGGAATCCAAATCAAAGCATTTTCAACAGATGGCTGTCCAGCTGCCTCTTGAATGCCTCCAGTGTCGGAGAGCCCACTACCTCTCTAGGTAATTGATTCCATTGTCGTATGGCTCTAACAGTTAGGAAGTTTTTCCTGATGTCCAGTCAATATCTGGCTTCCTGAAACTTGAGCGCATTATTCTGTGTCCTGCACTCTGGGATGATCGAGAAGAGATCCCGGCCCTCCTCTATGTGACAACCTTTCATGTACTTGAAGAGTGCTATCATATCTCCCCTCAGTCTTCTCTTCTCCAGGCTAAACATGCCCAGTTCTTTCAGTCTCTCCTCATAGTTTGGTTTCCAGTCCCCTGATCATCTTTGTTGCACTCCTCTGAACCCGTTCCAGTTTGTCTGCATCCTTCTTGAAGTGCAGAGACCAGAACTGGACCAGCATTCAAGATGAGGCCTAACCAGTGCTGAACAGAGGGGAACTAGTACTTCACGCGATTTGGAAACTATACTTCTGTTAATGCAGCCTAATATAGCATTTCCTTTTTTGCAGCCACACCACACTGTTGGCTCATATTCAGCTTGTGATCAACGACAATTTCAAGATCCTTCTCACATGTCGTACTGCTGAGCCAAGTATCCCCCATCTTGTAACTGTGCATTTGGTTTCTTTTTCCCAAGTGTAGAACTTTGCATTTATCCCTTTTGAATTTTATTCTGTTGTTTTCAGCCCAATGCTCCAGCCTATCAAGATCCCTTTGAATTTTGTTTCTGTCTTCCACGGTATTACCTATGCCCCCAATTTTGTATCATCTGCAAATTTGATAAGCATGCTTTGTACCTCCTCATCCAAGTCGTTAATAAAAATGTTAAAGAGCATTGGGCCCAGGACCGAGCCCTGTGGTACCCCACTCGTTATTCCGTACAGTTTGAGAAGGAACCATTGATAAGCACTCTTTGGGTATGATTCTGGAGTCAACTGTGGATCCATCTAATAGTTGTTCCATCCAGCCCACATTTAGCTAGCTTGCTAATCAGAATATCATGGGGCACTTTGTCAAAAGCTTTGCTGAAGTCAAGATATATTATGTCCACAGCATTCCCACAGTCTACAAGGGAGGTTACCCGATCAAACAATGAGATGAGATTAGTTTGGCAGGATTTATTCTTCATAAATCCATGTTGGCTCCTAGTAATCATTGCATTACTTTCAAGGTCCTTACAGATTGACTGCTTTATAATCTGCTCCAGAGTTTTTCCAGGGATTGATGTTAGGCTGACTGGTCTGTAGTTCCCCGGTTCCTCCTTCTTGCCCTTTTTGAAGATAGGGACAACATTAGCTCTCCTCCAATCATCCGGCACTTCACCGTTCCTCCATGATTTTGCAAAGATAATAGAGAGCGGTTCTGAGAGTTCTTCAGCCAGTTCCTTCAATACTCTAGGATGCAGTTTATTGGGCCCTGCCAATTTGAACTCATTCAAAGTGATTAGGTATTCCTTGACCATTTGTCTATCAATCTCAAGATCCAATCCTGCCCCTCCTACTTCATGTTTCCCGGGAGGGTCATAGGCCCTTTTTGAGAGAAGACAGAGCCAAAGTAGGAATTGAGTACTTGGGCCTTTTCTTTGTCATCTGTTATCATTTTGCCATCCCCATTGAGTAGCTGTGCCACCATTTCTTTTCTCTGTCTTTTACTATGGACATATCTGAAGAAAGCTTTTTTGTTGCTTTTAGCATCCCTCGCTAACCTCAGCTCATTCTCAGCTTTAGCCTTCCTGACACCATCCCAGCAATTCTGTGATACCTGCCTGTACTCTTCCTTTGTGGCCTGGCCTTCTTTGTTTTCAGGTCATCTCTAAGCTTTTTGTGAAGCCACATTGGCTTCTTCTGCTGTTTTCCCCCTTTTTTCCTTGTTGGAATGGCTTGCCATTTCACTTTTAGAATTTCCTTGTTTAGAAACTCCCACCCATCTTCGACTCCTTTTCTCATTAGGGTGGCTTGCCATGGAACTGTACTTACAATTGTTCTGAGTTTATTAAAATCAGCTTTCCTGAAGTCCAGGGTGCGCGTATGGCTACTCTCAGCTTTTGCTTCTGTTAAAATCAAGAATTCAAGTATGGTGTGGTCACTTTCCCCCAGAGTTCCCGTAACTGCCACTTCATCCACCAAATCATCTCTCTTGGTTAGAATCAAGTCCAGGATAGCTGATCCTCTGGTTGCTTCCTCCACTTTCTGTAGGAGGAAGTTATCTGCAACACAAGTCAGAGATTTCTTGGAGGGGCCGTGTTTGGCAGAATTTGTCTCTCAACAGATATTGGGATAATTGAAATCTCCCATTACTACTATATCATGCCTCCTCGAAATATTGGCAATTTGCTTTTCAAAAGTTACATTCTCATCTTCTCCTTGATTGGGTGGTCGGTAGTAGACTCCAAGCACCACATTCCTTTTGTTACTTACCCCATTAATTTTAATCCAGATACTTTCGGTGGAGCCACCAAGCTCATCTTCCTGTATTTCTGTGAAGGGATATATATCTTTAACATATAGCGCAACTCGACTTCCCGGAAGGAGTGCTGGCTGGTGGTTGTCTCTGAGGGAGCTCTGCCTCAGAGGAAGCTTTTTTCAGGTTAAAAGCCAGCCAAGAGGAATCTTGGACTGGCTTAAATGTTCTCCAAGGTATAGGAGAACCGATCAGATTTTCCACAAGACTTCGTTGAGCTGTCGGCGGCTGGAATTGATCAGGAAATCCCTGAGATAAGAAGGCATGCCGATCGGCTGAAGACGGAGTCAGGATTTCCACGCAAGCTGTACTGGAAAAAAGCGAAGCGTTTTTTTTTTCTTCTTAAAAAAAACATTCTTAACCAGCGAGCCTACTTCTGTCTAAATCTTATCATTTGGCTTAAATTACTACAATAAAAGGGATTTGTTTACAAATCAGCAACTGAGAAACCTGGGTGAGTCATACTTTTTCTCTTTTAAATATAATTAAGGAAGAAAGAAAATGTAAACAACTTATATATTTTTTTACGACAAAAAGCTGGCCTGAATTTGGAGTTTTAAAGTTTAAAAACGGATGAGAGGTAATTATTATATTTTGGACTATTTTTCTTTTGGACTATTTCTTTTTGGACGAATCTGCTGCTCGTATATGTTACTAATTGTTTGGTGTTGGCAACCAGAATTGTTTTGCATTCTTGGATGTAGATAAGAACTGTGCTGTGCTGGCTGGACTTCAATAACAGGCCTGGAATATTAACTTTTTTGTTGGTGGAGGAAAAAAAAAAGAAATAGACTGCCTCTAGGTTTTGGAACAGTGATTAATATCAGAAATTAAAGGCTTTTCTTGAAAATGACAACTAAAAAAGCAACTAAGACCCAGGAGCGAAGAAGAAGTTCTACTGATCCACAGGAAGGGGTCATACCCCCAGATATGTTTCAAAAAATAATGGAAGGGATTAATGATATAAAACAGGAAATGAAAACTGAATTGACAGATATAAAAGACTATATTAAAACACAAGTGGATGAGATTAAAGGGACAATTGGGCAAATAAAGGAGGATGCAAAAAACACTAAAGAAAAGGTACAAATCTTGGAGAATAGAACAGATATATTAAATCTGGAATTAGAAAAAAACTTGGACTATATGGCTGTGACTGAAATGAAAAATAAAGAACATTGTTTGAGATTCCGTGCAATTCCTGAGGAAACAGGTGAAGACATCAGAGATAAAATTGTTAATGCTCTAGTAAAATTTCTGGATTTGAATGAAGATCGGATGGAATTTGAAATAGATAAAGTGTATAGAATTAATTCCAGATATGCAACAATGAATAAAATTCCAAGAGATGTGCTTGTTCATTTTATAAAGAAGACGACCAGAGATATGGTATTACAGGAACACTTTAAAAATACCTTTAAAATTGATGGTAAGGAAATACTGGTGATGAAAGAAATTCCTATTAGACTTTTACGTAAGAGAAAAGAATATGCTTTCCTTACAGAGAAACTTAAGCAATGCAAAATTCAATTTAGATGGGATGTTCCAGAAGGAATGATCTTTACATTCAGACAACAGAAATATAGATTGAATACTGTTCAAAAAGCAAGGGACTTCTTGAGAAAAGCTTCAAAAGATATGGATGAAGATAAACTCAAAGATATGGATATAATTCCTGGGGAACAAAGTCAACAAAGATATGCAGAGGAAGGAAAGGAAGATGATGGATTAAAAGGAGCATCAGGCACATTTTAAAATACACGCTTAAAGATGGATTACAAATATCTAACTTGGAATATAAATGGAGCTAATACGGCGCAGAAGAGAAAGAAAGTGTTTCACTATTTGAAAAAATTAAAATTGGATATAATTTGTTTACAAGAAACTCATATTAAGAAGAAAGATTCCAAATATTTGATTTGTAAAAATTTGGGTGAAGAATTTATTTCGGCTGGACCAAAAAAAAAAATGGAGTTGTTCTCTACATTAACCCACAATTGCTTCCTAAATTGGTATTACTGGATGATAGTGGTAGATTTGTGGGGGTTGAAATTACTCTACAGGGTACAAACATTTTGATAGTGGGTATCTATGCCCCCAATGAAGATAAAACAAGGTTTTACACAGGACTTATGGAAAAATTGTCAGAGTTTTCATATGACCATTGGTGCGTTATGGGTGATTGGAATGGGGTAATCTCACCAAAAATTGATAGGCTTTCTGAAAAAAATATCAAAGAGACACAGGGTAAATTACCGAAGATTTGCTTTGAACTGATGGAACATTTAGAATTGGTGGATACCTGGAGATATATAAATGATAATGCAAAGGAATTTACTTATTTTTCAGAAAGACACAAAACATTCTAGAGGATTGATATGATCTGGATGTCTAAAATTTTAGCGAAGGACACTTTTAAAATGGATATATTACCAAAAACTTTTTCAGATCATAACCCTGTGATATTAACTTTAAAAAAGAAAAATCTTGGATTTAGATGGAGACTAAATGAATCTTTATTACAGAATGACAAAGTAGTACAAGAATGTAAGAAGAAATTAAAAGTTTTTTGAACATAATTTACATAAAGGAACAAGTGAAAATATCGTTTGGGATACAAGTAAGGCATTTATGAGGGGATATCTTATTAAATGTAACTCTGAATTAAAAAAAAAGAAACAACAGAAAATGCAATTAATTTTGGAAGAAATAAAACAAAAAGAGGAAGAATTGAAAAAGAATCCAACTAAAGTTTCCATTGTAAATCAAATCAAAATGTTACAGAAGCAAGTATCAATGCTGACAGTTAGAGAAATTGAAAGAAAACTAAATTTTGCTAAACAAAGGACTTTTGAATTTGCAAATAAACCGGGGAAATGGTTAGCATATAAATTAAGAAAAGAACGTCAAAAAATATCATTTTAAAGATACAAGAAGGAGATGAGACGTTGACAGATAATGTAAAAATTAAAAAGATTTTTCATCAATATTATTCAACATTGTACAAATGTCAGGAAATTCCATCTGAAAAAATAGAAGAGTATATATCTAAACAGAATTTGCCTAAAATTACAGACTTTCAGAGACAAGCTGTTAATGGCCCTATTATGTTAAGAGAGATATCTGAAGCTATAAACAAAATTAAATTAGGAAAGGCACCAGGACCAGATGGGTTATCTGCAATGTATTATAAATGTTTGGAGGAAGAACTCTTACTACCTTTACAGTCTACAATGAATCTTATTCTGCAAGAGGGAAAGATACCGGATAGTTGGAAAAATGCTAATATAACATTAATACCTAAAGAGGAGCAAGATTTAACTAAAACAAAAAATTATCGACCAATATCTCTATTGAATAATGACTATAAAATTTTTACAATGATCTTGGCAGAAAGATTGAAAATAATATTGCAACAATTTATTCAGGAAGATCAATCAGGGTTTTTACCTAAAAGACAATTACGTGACAACGTCAGGAATGTCTTGAATGTCTTGGAATATTTAGAACAACGAAATGATAAACAAGCAGCTTTGATTTTTTTAGATGCTGAAAAAGCATTTGATAATTTGAATTGGAAATTTATGTTTCAGGTTTTGGAGCAAATGGATTTTGGAGACAATTTTATAAAATGGATTAGATCGATTTATATATCTCAGAAGGCTCAGATAATTGTTAACGGAGATTTAACGGATTCATGTGAAATACAAAAGGGTACAAGACAGGGATGTCCTTTATCTCCTCTTTTATTTATTCTGGTCTTAGAAGTGCTGCTTAGAGATATAAGGCAAGATAAAAGAATTTCGGGATTAAAGATAAAAAAAGAAGAATATAAATTGAGAGCATTTGCTGATGATTTGATAATTGTACTAGAAAATCCTTTGGAAGGAATTCATATATTGATGGACAAATTAAAAGAATTTGGACCGTTAGCAGGATTTAAGATCAACAATCAAAAAACAAAGATGTTGGTGAAAAATTTAACTTTAAGGGAACAGAAAGAGTTAATGGACAAGACAGATTTTACAATAGAGAAAAAGTTGAAATATTTAGGTATCATTATGACAAATAAAAATTCAAAGTTGTTTCATAATAATTATGAAAAATTATGGACAGAGATTAAGAAAGACTTGCTAAGATGGGATAAACTACAACTGTCATTAATGGGTAGAATATCTGTGATAAAAATAAATGTATTACCGAGAATGATGTTTTTGTTTCAAACAATACCTGTAATATCCTCTGATTTACCTTTTAAACAATGGCAAAAAGATATCTCTAAATTTGTATGGCAAGGAAAAAAACCAAGAGCCAAATTTAAATTACTACAAGATGCCAAAGAAAGAGGAGGACTGGGATTGCCAAATCTGAGACTTTATTTTGCTGCCTGCTGTCTAGTCTGGATAAAGGAATGGATCTTATTGAGGAATAAAAGACTATTGGATTTGGAGGGCCATAATTTGAAGTGGGGATGGCATGGATATCTATGGTATGACAAAGTAAAAGTAAATGTAGACTTTAACAATCATTTTATAAGACGTCCTCTGTTGAAAATATGGAATAGATATAAACCAAGGTTTTATTCGAAAATACCATTATGTGTCTCAAGTCAAGAAGCGTTTTATAGAAGAGAAATGGCTGGAAAAGAGAAATGGTTAACTTATCAAGAACTATTAGAAAATGTACATGGAGAATATACAATGAAAGAGAGAGAACAACTGACAAAGGAAGGATATAGTTTTCAATGGTTTGCCTATTTACAATTGTTAGAAAGATATAAAATGGACAAGAAAATGTATGGGTTTGAAATAAGTAAATCTGATTTTGAAATAGGACTGTGTACAAATGATGAAAATATAATTGCGAAAATGTATAAACTCTTATTGAAAATGGATATGGAGGAAGAACAAGTAAAAGAGTGTATGGTAAAGTGGGCAAAAATTTTTGGTTATAATATACAAATGGATCAATGGGAAAATATGTGGAAAAAAGGTTTGAAATTTACACTATGCTATAATCTTAAAGAAAATTTTTATAAAATGATGTACCGTTGGTACATGACTCCAGAAAAGTTGTCAAAAATGTATAGTAATGTTTCTAATGTTTGTTGGAAATGTAAACAACAAGAAGGATCATTTTATCATATGTGGTGGTTGTGTAAAAAGGCAAAATCATTTTGGGCACAGATAGGTAGGAAGATGCAAAAAATTCTAAAGATAAATATTCAGTCAAAACCAGAATTTTTTTTATTGGGTTTTATGGATAAACAAATAGAAAAGAAATATGGAAGAATAATATTATATATGATTACGGCAGCAAGATTATTATATGCACAAAAGTGGAAAATGGAATCAACACCAACAATGGAAGAATGGCTATTGAAATTAATGGACTTAGTAGAAATGGATAAATTGACATGTTTACTTAGAGAAAAATCGACGGATACATTTCTTAAGGAATGGAAGCCTCTCTTGGACTTTTTGTTGAAAGATCAAAATAAAATGATGATACTGGGATTTGACGATTAATTAAGACAGCCTATGGAGAAAAGGGATTCTGTATGTATATATTAAGGGACAGGTTTGATGTATATTATATACTTATAGCTGATCTGTGACAAATCGGAAGTCAACTATTTTATTTTTATTTTTTGTTGTTGTATTGTTATTTTTTTTGACTTTGTTTTGTTTGTTTTTGGAAAAATTTGAATAAAAAAAATTATAAAAACAAAAAACAAAAAACATATAGCGCAACTCCACCTCCCTTTTTATTCCTTCTGTTCTTCTTGAACAAGTTGTATCGTTCAATTGCTGTATTCCAGTCATGAGAGTCATCCTACCAAGTTTCAATTATACCTATCAAGTCGTAATTGCCCTCCTGTATTAAGAGTTCAGTCCTTGCAATTGGCCTGGAAGCAAAGAATGTACTCAAATTTAGTGAATTGTTTATTTTAGTGAATTATTTATTCATTATATTAAAATCTATTCCTCATCATTGTCACTCCTGAATAAAAACAGGAAGCTAGAGAATAGCCAAGGTCCCTGTCCCAATAGTTGCATTCCAGAACATCTTCATAATGCTGCACTGCTCAAGAAGTCAGACCGGGGCGGAGTTGGGAAGCATGTATCCCTCCAGATTATGTTGGATTCCATCTCTCATCAGCCTCAGCCAGCATGGCCAATTTTATCCAATTGTCAAGGCTGATATAGCCCAATAATGTCTGGAGGGCCACAGTTTCCCCAGTCCTGGACAAGGGCTAATACAGACCATGGATAGGGCAAACTGTATGATGAAGACATTACTTCATCACCCTACCTATTTGTCATAATAGCCTTCCTTTCAGAAGCAGTATGACATCATCATTCTGGTTTTCTGTGCAACCATAAGAACCCTAGCATATGTGAACTCTGCCGTTGATTGGCTCAGGCAGTACATTTGCACTGAGTCATCCACTCTGCTGCCTTGCCCCTCCACCTCTACCTCCAGTAACCAGCAACAATGTGACCGACCAGAGATCAAGGGAGCAGCAGCAGCCCACCACACTGTCTGCTATTGTTCTCAGTGAGGAATTATTTTACATGCAGTCAGCACCACTATGTTGACATCTGTACCAAGTACCAGTTTATCTGAAGGAGCGCCTCCAGCATCACCAATTATGCCGCCTGACGAGATCAGCCACACAAGACCTTCTCTCAGTCCCACCAGTTAAAATAGTGAGGCTGGTGCGGACTAGAGAGAGGGCATTCTCGATTGTGGCCCCCATCCTCTAGAATTCCCTTCCTTTCGATCTTCGCCATGCCCCCTCCCTGATAGGTTTCCGCCGAGCCTTGAAGACCTGGCTGTTCAGGCAGGCCTATGGGATCCCTGGGGTGGGTTAGTTTTTAATACTGTTATTAATCAGAATTGTAGTGTTTAGTCTAATTATTGATTGTGTCTCTCATTGTTTTATATTGTATTGATGTACGTCGCCTAGAGTGGCTGTTAATTCGGCCAGATAGGCGACTCATAAATAAAATTTTATTATTATTATTTTATTATTATGCTAGTTTGTAGTACAGGTCCTGCAGTTCAGTTGTGCCTTACAACATTCCCACTGAATGACTGATATATGGAAAAATAGAAACAACATGGATTGGTTGCACATCATCAAGACAACAGTTGATATAAAATTGTCCAGTGGATTTGTGACTATGCAGGCATAATCCTGATGTTGGTTGGTTGGTTTGAGTATTTTTATACCTGCTTTTGGCTAAAATGCAAGCTATTGTTTGGTCACTGTGGTTGTGAGCTCTTGGCATTGCCTTGAACAAGTCACTTTCTCACTATCTGTGTTTCCCTTTCATAAATTGGGAATAATAGAACTGAAACAAAAGTGTGCCCTGTACCCCCCCCAAAAAAAATCTCCTTTGCAAATTTTTATGTCAGATATTTGCCAAATATTTAATAAATATTTGAAATTGACATTTGGTGTCCAGAAGGGCTGTGCAGCAGATTTGTACAAATCACAAACCAAATCTGGCCAATTTGGGCTGATTTGTATCCGGTCCGTAAAGAAGGTCCTTCCTGGCTCTCCGGGTGAGTCAGTTTAATCTCCAGACTCTCAGCTTTCATTAAAAAAAAAAAAAAGTTTCTAGGTGGTCTGGTTCAAAAGATATAAATCAAAATATCGGCTGCCTCCGCTGCAACTTCTGTGTAGTACTGGCTGCTCTAATCCCTGCCCTTTCAGGTTTTTAGCCAATAAGTGAACTCAGGGTTGTGATTGACAAGATTTGTTGACTCCCTGGCAAAACCTAAACCCTAAACAGTTTCCTTTTCCTGCTTGTCTCACATCAGGAATTCTGTAAATATATAGCCTTCAGCAGCATAATGTCGTTCCTTTTAGGGACGGATTTGCCGCCGCCATTATTAAAGGGAGGACTCGTGAATGCTCGCGATACAAACATTTTAGAGCCACGTGAGATCGTTCACCCAATCAGGAAGGGTGTTTGAGCAGCATATAAAAGGCTGCTTCTTCTTCCTGCTCTTGCCTTTTTCGCCTCGCGGCATATGCGGTTGGTTGGTGCTTACCGTGGCTCCGTCGGCGTATTGGTTTGCTTGTTCTCTTTCTCCTAAGTTATATTCGATTGTTGTAATCCTCAATCTCTTACCCGATTTGAATTTCCCTCCCCGCTGAACAGCTGGGCGGCGGGCGATCGCCCACGCGCCTAGCGGCTTTTTTCTTTTTTTTTTCCCGTTCATTCCCCCACCCCTCTCTTCAGTTCGTACAGCTTCAGTTTTCTTAATTTCTTTGGTCCAAATTTTGGAGTTTAGTTGGTGGAGTAGTCGTTCCTGTGTTAATTTAGAAGTTAATTCTCCGTTCTTGCCTGAGTTTCATTTTTGTCCTCGTCTAACCCCTTTTAATTCCGTTTCTCTGTGTGTAATCGCTGTATATAGCATTTTGATCGTTGATCTTTTAATTTATTGGAGCCTCGTTATTGAATTTAATAGTTTTATTTCTCATAATTCAATTTTGTGTGTAGTGCTAGTTATTCTGTAGTTGTTGCTTTTTAACTATAATTAGCTTATTGAAATTTAACACACACACCCTTCCTTTTCCTTTATCCCCCCACCACATAGTTTATAGTATAGTATTAATTTTATTATTCATTATCAAATAATAAATATTAACTAATTATATAATCACTTAATAATAATAATACAATAAATAAAATATATATAAATAAATTTAATTAGCATAAAATTAAAATAATTTTAATTTTCGATTTTCTATTATAATTGGCAATTGTGTTAGTTGGTTAAATTGCAGAACTTGTTCATATTTGGTGGTATATATACACTTTGTTAATTGTGTATTTGTTTATCCTGGTCTTTTGACCATGCCTCCCAAGAAGGTGCAACAGAAGAAAAGGGTTCGGGTGCTGAAGCAGGCCACCAAGCGCCCTTTCTCAATGCAGCATCAATCTTCTGACGAGGAGGAGGATTTGGGGACCATCCGTGCCTTGGTGGCTAGAGTTGAAGTGCTTGAAAGGGAACGCAGGCAGACTCAGGACGTTGATGCGGGTCCCAGTTCCGGACCTGTAGGTAAGAAATCTGCTAGGTTAGCTTCCAAAATGACTAAATCTCGTCTTCTCGCCGACTTGGTTTCTAGAGTTGGTGTGCTTGAAGATGCTACGCCCATGGAGGGGTCTTCGGTGCATACTCCTCCAGTTGGTTTGCCTGCTGTTCCGCCCACGAATCTTACCTTGCCTGAACTTGAGCGTCGGGATGTACAGATGCCTGTCCATTCAACACCCGCCACGTTCACTCCCGGGTCTCCAGGGTTCACCATGCCGCCGGTTGTTGCTTCTCCTGCAACTTATACAGGTGGGCAACAATTACACCCTCATGCTACACAAGCACACGCCTCTAGTCCCCTTCTTCAGGATAACTCTGCTGATGGTTCCCCGGTGCAGGGTGATTCCTGCTGTTTTTATGGGGGGGGTGTTGGTGCCTCAGCACCCACAGCTCCCTTGGCCTGCTGCTGCAGTATCTCCTTGGCAGCCTTCTGCCAATTCTTCCTCTCTGGCATCCACTTACTTGCCTCTTCCTCAAGGAATTTATCCACAGGGTGACACATCTCTTCCTTTGGGGGACCATTTATTGTTAGGAACAAAAGAAAAAATTTGGCGCGGAGAGTACATCGATTTGTTTTCTCTCCTGTTTCATGAAAACGAAACAAAACCTAAGGATGGTCAGGAGGTTAAGGAGCGTGAGGCCGCTATTAAGCGGAGGGTCGATTGCATTTGGCCTAACTGGTTGAATGCCTACACAATTTATATGGGGGTTATGACTCAGGCATATCCTTCTAGAGCTTTGTCCATGATAAAGTATCAGAACATTGTTCATCGAGCTTTCCGGGAATTCTCTGGCACCGCTTGGCTTCGGTATGACGAGAATTTCAGGCAGAGGGCGGCATTGGATCCCACCCTCCGTTGGGATGTTGAGCATGCCAGTCTTTGGCTCCGATCTATGACCCCCGCCAGGCCCACCTTGGGCGATAGAGCTGATAGTGGGCATTTGTTAGCACAAGCGCAGACTGCCGCCTTTGGTTCCAACCAAGGCGGGCACTGGGTTCAATCCCAGCAAGTCTGCTGGGCATTCAACAGCACTGGCAGATGTTTCAGACGTCCTTGTAGGTTCAGACACGCTTGCGCAATGTGCGATGGCACCCACCTCAGTTCCTCCTGTCAGCGTGCACGCACGGCTCGCCAGGGTACAGGGGAGCATCACCAGCCCAAACGTGGTTCTGGCAACAGCGGCAGTATGTCGCAAGGCCAGTAGCCCGGTCAAGCTGGCTCCTTTGGCTAAGCTGTTAGAGTTTTACCCTGATAGCCAGGCTGCTAGTTTTATACTGCAAGGGTTTACTGATTGTTTTCGTATTCCCTTTGAGGGTCCACGGATTGCTACATCAGTAGTCAATCAGCCCTCTCTTAGCCATTTAGCGTCTGTTGGAGATAAGTGCTGATCGTATTTCCGGCCCTTTTCCTTGTCCTCCTTTGAGAAATTTGTGGATTTCCCCGTTAGGTATTGTGCCTAAGAAGCAGGTTGGCGAATACCGGCTTATTCATAACTTATCTTACCCGAAAGGTGATGGCATTTCACCGTTACACGCGTCAGTTAAGTATACCTCTTTTGATGAGGCAGTGAGAGTAGTTAGGAGGGCAGGCAGGGGTGCCTTAATGGCGAAGTGTGATATAAAATCCGCTTTTCACCTCCTGCCTGTACATCCTGATGATGTAGATTTATTGGGTTTTAAATTTCAGGGCCAGTTTTATGTAGATAGGGCCATGCCAATGGGTTGTTCTGTGTCTTGTGCTGCTTTCAAAGCATTCAGCACATTTTTGGAATGGGCACTGCAGAGGAAAGCTTCCTCCTCCTTCTCTGCTCATTACCTTGATGATTTCTTATTTGTTGGGCCGGCTGGGACTTCTCACTGCCTCTATTTAATGCAATCCTTCACCTCTTTAACTGAGGAATTGGGAGTTCCGCTCGCTCCTGAGAAGTCTGAGGGCCCTGCTACTTCCCTTATTTTCTTAGGGATCCAATTGGATACGGTAGCGCAGTCATCACGTTTGCCGTTGGATAAATTGGTTGCACTGCGACAACTGCTTCGATCAGTGCTTGTATTAAAGAAACTTACACTGGGTCAATTGCAGGAGCTGGTAGGACATTTAGTTTTTGCTTCCAAAGTTATTTCCCCTGGTCGTGCATTTCTCAGGCGGCTATGTGACGCCATGAAGGGTGTTCGCTCTCGTTTTCATTTTCTGCATATTACAGCAGGAATGAGAGCGGATTTGCACATGTGGCTTGAATTCCTGACAGAATTCAACGGCCTTTCCTTTTGGAGACAGGAATTGTTATTGGAAGCTGAATTGCAGGTGCATTCTGATGCCACTGGGGGAACTGGTTTTGGAGTAATATTTAGATCACAATGGTGCGCTGAGCGATGGCCTGCCTCTTGGCTGGCCAATGGAATTACTTCTGATTTGACATTCCTGGAATTTTTTCCTATAGTAGTAGCTGTACACATTTGGCCTTTGTCATTTCAGAATCGCACAGTGCGCTTCTGGTGTGATAATTGGTCCACAGTTTGCGTTATCAATGCACAAACTTCTAAGTCTCCCCATGTTATGCGCCTAGTGCGGGCTTTTGTCTTGCAATGTTTGCGCTTTAATATTTTATTCCTTGCCAGGCATGTTCCAGGTTTACTAAATTCCGTTGCTGATGCCCTTTCCCGCTTACAGATGGCGCGCTTTCGGGAGCTTGCACCTGGAGCGGCACTAGATCCTGTGCCAGTCCCACCTTTCCTGTGGAACCTTGGCAACTAGAAGTTGGGGTTGCGATTGCAGCTGCTCTGGCTCCCAGTACTCGAAATGCGTATGAGCGTTCATTTGCTAAGTTCCAGACTTTCCGCATCAGCAAGGAGTTGCCTTTGGCGTGGCCTATTCCTGTGGATCATCTATTGCAGTTTATGATAACTTTAAAAGGGCAAAACAATGCTGTTTCTACTATCGCCGGTCACCTTTCCGCGCTTGCCTTTATCTCTAAGGCACGGGGGCTGCTGGATCATTCTGTAGATTTTAGGGTCAGAAATGTCCTTGAGGGTTGGTCGCATTCCACTCCCAGGTCCACTGACCGGAGGAGGTCAATCACGCCCGATGTTCTCCTCCAGATCCTGGTGTTGTTTAATTCATTATGCTCATCTCGGTATGAGTCGCACCTGTTCGCCGCAGTAACTCTGACGATGTTTTACGGTGCTTTTCGCCCTAGTGAAGTATTGGCCCCCTCCAAGCGTGATGTGACCTATCGTGCCTTATGCATAGGCAATTGCACATTAGGTGCCGATATAGTGAGGCTTTCCCTGCGGGTCTCTAAGACCGATCAGAAAGGCCGTGGCACTATTGTGTTTTTACGCAGTTGCCAGGTCTCTGAATTGTGCCCTGTGGCTGCAATGCGACAATTTCTGTCTCTCCGGCCAGCGGGCCAGTGTTATCTTTTCATTCATGCTGATGGTTCTGCCCTGACTCAATTTCAATTTTGGGCCGTTGTTCGGCGGGCCTTGTTGGCAAATGGTCGTGAAGCTGGAGTCTATGGGCTGCATTCTTTCCGGATTGGTGCGGCTACGGCCGCAGCCCTCGTGGGCATGAGCGTTAGTGATATACAGGCGATTGGAAGATGGCGTTCCGATGCATTCAAATCTTATGTCAGGCCTTAATAATAAGGTTTTGTTTTTGTTTCCTTAGGTTTGCTAAGCATCCCTATTCCCGTGAGGATTGCCTTGTGTGGCCAATCAATTTTGTTTTGGGCTCATCGGAGGGCTTCTTCGTCTGCTTCTGGGACCCAGCTGCAGCTTTCTGCTACCGCTACAGTTCACTGGGTAGCCCGGAGGGGCATGTTATGGGACGCGTTTTTGTCTTCTGTGTGCCGTATTATGTCTTCTATGGATCGGCCACATATATTATTAATCCATTTAGGGGAAAATGATTTGGTGCAGAGTCCTGGTGTGGACCTGCTTCTTAAGGTTACTCGCGATCTCACGTGGCATCTTAATTCCTATCCATGCCTTATAATTGTGAGGTCTGATATGCTTGTTAGAAGGGTGTGGAGGGGTGCTATTCATCCCAACACGATCAATAGATCCCGGAAATGGGTGAATAGGAAGATCAGGGCTCTTGTCCTGTCGCTTGGGGGGGCATTCATTCCCCACGACAGGATTAGGTTCCATGCCCCACATTTGTTTCTTGGGGATGGTGTTCATCTTTCGGACCAGGGGTGTGATTTATTTTTAGAGGATATTATGAAGGGTTTAAGGGTTTTGTTGTCTTCGTTGGGTGGAGTGGACCAAGCTTGAGCTGATCCCCTCCTGTGGCATAGAATTCGGGCAGGTGAGGTATAGTGGGGGATTATATATTTAGGTGGTTAAGGCATCACAAAAGGAGCACTTCCCAGGGAACCATCAGGGTTCATCTCTGGTGGGGATCTGGGTGGTGTCCTTATGGGACCGGCTTGCGCATCATGGTGAACGCCTGTACGGCGGGGCCATGGTGTGGAGGTTGGAACCACGAGCATGGCTCCAAGAGCAAGGAGTGAGGATTTTACACACGTCCTTCACTCTGGAGTTATGCAATACTTAGAATTAATGCCTTTTGAAGGTGGGAGGGTAGTCCCACATAGTTAGGATTAACCTCACCTGCCCGAAGTAATTATATTTGAATGATTGGCTGTCTTGCTTTGGATTTAGTATGTTATATTTAATAAATATAACATTATTCCAATCTTGTGTCACGAGTCTTCCTTGTGTGGTGGCAAAGAGTAGTTTCTCATACAGGATTAGGACTTGCTTCTGAGTAAACATGCATAGGATTGCACTACAACAGAAGATCACAGCAGGATCCTGGTGGGCATACATAGTCAACAATTTTAGTTATAATAAAAGTTTACATTCAGGTTTTTTTAATTACTTGCAAAAAATGGCATAGTATACATTTTATCCTTCAAATAATTTTTGAACATAGGATTTAAAAAGTGTACATGCTGCAGTGTTATACTTTTCTAATTTAGGAGTCAAACAAATTTAAATTTTACTGGACAGTTGAAGAGGGCAGTTTATTTGTCTTATTCATAACCTGTTTTGAAAGCCTTCCCAATATGAAGCTTTTCTGGGAGTAAAGCTGCAATGCTAATTCCATATACCTGGGAGTTAACCCCATTGAATTCAGTAGGACTTACCTCTGAGTAGACATGGTTAGGATTGTGTTGAAAATCAATGGGACTTTTGAGTGAACACAGAAAAGGATTGGGTTGTAAATCTTTCTCTCCCCCTCCAATCCTTTTTTTAAGCAATTAGGCAGGGCTTACTTAGGGCTCGCTGCTTTTATTTGGCAGGAAACTAATACTTTTAAAAAAAATGTTCTGCAACGGCCAACTGGGTTTGACAATAAGCTATTATATGGGAGGTATGAATTTTTACATCTCCAGTGTGTGTGTGTGTATGGAATATTTCCAACAACTCTGTGAGGTAGGGTTGGAAACCAAGGCAGCTCACAACAAGTAATAAAGCCATTTAAAATCCAATAGCCATAAAGCAAGTGTAAAACAGTTGCAAAACAGCATAAAGTGGCATGATTCTGAATTATGGATTGGTGAGTGAAGTTCCTTATCACTGAATTGCAGTCCTGTGCATGCTTCCCTGTCTGAGTAAACCCCATTGAGTACATTGGGACTTGCTTCTGAGTAAACATGCATAAGATTGCACTATAAATATCTTCTCAGGCTGTGTAAATAATAAACATATTTGACATTCATGCTTCTATAAATATTTCTTCATACTATGTCTTGATATGTATCTGATTTCACACTATGGTTGTAAATGATTATTTACAAATGATTATTTCCTCTACATTTTAAGTGTGCCCTTCTTCTTTGGGGTGGTCAAGGTCTCCCTCTGTTGTTTTCACCCTGAGGGGCAGATTAGGCTGAGAGATGGTGCGTAGCCCATGGTCACCCAGTAAACTTTGTAGCTTATTTCCATTTTAAAATTTAATTAAAATGATTTATATGTGGGCAAAGTTTATGAAGTAATACAGATCCACATAATACATTTAAAACACACACAACTTGCATTTAAAGCTCATGATTTCCCCCAAAGAATCCTGGGAAGTGTAGTTTCCCCCCACAGTTATAGTCCCCACCATCCTTAACAAACTACTGTTCTCATGATTCTGTGGTAAGATTCATGTGCTTCAAATGTATGTTGAGTGTGCTTTAAATGCATAGTGTGAAACTACCCTAGTATGCTGTGCATTCATCAGTGAATTGAAAATAATAATTTTAAAATATACTTTTTTAACAGGGCTGTAGCTGATTGTTAGGGCACATGCTTTGCATGCAAAGACCCAAAATTCAATCTCTGGAAGAGACTATTGCCTGGAATCCTGGAGAGCCAATGCTAGTCCGTGTCATCAGTACTGAGCTAGATGGTATCAAATGGCCTGACCTGCCAAAAAGAGGAAAGAAACCCAAGGGCCACATTATAACATTTATATACTGCTTTATTGTAAAAACCCCAAAGCAGTTTATAGAAGGAATTAAAACAATAAACTTATTGGCAAAAGCAGTTAAAGACAGGTATTTAAAAACATTCAAAATAATAAAACCAACAATAAGATAAAAACAGATTAAAAAAACATAATAGCTTCTACATGCCTGTGTAGGCTTGCCTAAACAAAATGTGGTGCCAAAATGAGTACAATGAAGAGCCTGTCTAAAGTAGGAGTTCTAAAGTGCAGGTACTGCCATGCTAAAGCATCAATTTCTTACAAGAGCAGAACAACTAGTGCAGACTTCAGAGCAGAGGTATTATGTGCTGATATGGTTTCCCTCATGTCAGCAATCGTGCCGCAGCATTCTGCACTAACTGCAACTCCCAAATCAGGTTGTGCTCCATGGGGATTTCTGTGAACTTGGCTGACTGGCTGCCAGGAATGTTTTAGTTTTAGTTAGGAACCTGACTGGTTGTGGGATGCTGAATTTTCTGTCTTACTCATAGGAATCTTGTTGTTGTCATTATGGTATTAAATTTAAGAAATCATCACTGTCTTTTGTTTTTGTTTTTCTATTTTTATTTCATTACCTCTGACCTTACTCCTATACATCCATAGAAGCAACAGTGGTTCCATGTAGTCAGCTCAACCACCTTAAGCCCACTGATGATGCACCTTGTTATTTGCATGATGGTTTGTTTCTTGCCCAACAGTGGTAAAAGAGAATTCATATACTAGGAAGTGTGGCTGCAATTGCTGTTGTTCCTAAGTTACTGTTGTGAAGGTAGACTAAACCTTGTATGTTTTCTCTCTGTTAATTATTACTCACTGGAATTAGGTTGGCTGTCAAAGTAAGTTTATAGCAGCCCACAGAGAAGGCAGGAAAGGGTAGAGAATCTTCTTAACTCTTACTCATTTCTCAAACCTCTCTCTGCAGTGAAGGGTCAAGTCTGTAAAGAATTTTGGAGCAGCCACTTAAAAGGCAAGCAGGGCAGTCCAGGAAAGGGGTTGCCAACCCTGCTTTGATATGGATATTGTTGCAGAGGATCCCTAGTCAAGCCTTACCAACAGCACAATCCTAACAATATCTACTCAGAAGTAAGTCCTGTTGAGTTCTATGGGGCTTAGTCCCTTAGTAAGTGTGTTTAGAATTGCAGCCTTCAGGGGCATATATCTTTATTCCTGAGTGCTCCCATCTAACATCTCCACAACACTAGGCTCCCTTCTTCCTACAATGGCCTTCTGACTGGTCTGGCCTGAGGGCACTTAAACCCTTCTTGCCAGAAGCAAGTAGGCTATATTAAATGTTCCTTACAGGGCCAGCTCCAGGCATGCTGGGGCCCTTGGGCATCAGCTTGCCCTGGGCTCTGGTGTGTGCATGCGATTGCAAACATGTGTGTTTTGCGCGTGGTCCCCCATGCCCCCACCTACCTGTCTCCTGTCTTTTACCATTGCCCTTAATGAAGATGGTGGCTGTGGTTTCCCTAACGGGACAAAGCCTCCGCCACCATCTTTGTTGATGGCATGTCTGCATGCTATGCGTGCGCATCTCTGCAATCAACTAAGATAGCGGCCACGGCTTCAGTACCTTAGGGAAACCGTGGCTTCCATCTTCATTAAGGGCAATGGTAAAAGACAGGAGACAGGTAGGTGAGGCAAAGGAATGGCGGGCAGGCGGATGGTGCTGCAGATTGCAGATAGCGGTTTGCGAAGGGCCCCTTAGGGGCTCCTGTAGCTCTGGGGCCCTCAGGCCAGTGCCCCACCTGGCTGCCCTTTAGAACCGGCCCTGGTTCCTTACCCAGGCTCTCAAGAATTATCCATATCTCTGCACAGTCATTAACCAAAATGGAGACAATAGTCAAGAAATCACAAGAAGACTAGGACTAGGGAGGGCAGTTATGAGAGAACTAGAAAAGGTCCTCAAATGCAAAGATATATCACTGAACACTAAAATTCAGGATCATTCAGACCATGGTATTCCCGATCTCTATGTATGGATGTGAAAGTTGGGCAGTGAAAAAAGCGGATAAGAGAAAAATCAACTCATTTGAAATGTGGTGTTGGTGGAGAGTTTTGTGCGTACCATGGACTGCAAAAAAGACAAATAATTGGGTGTTAGAACAAATTAAACCAGAACTGTCACTAGAAGCTAAAATGATGAAACTGAGGCTATCATACTTAGGACACATCATGAGAAGACATGATTCATTAGAAAAGACAATGATGCTAGGAAAAACAGAAGGGAATAGAAAAAGAGGTCAAAGTGTCTTCCTAAGTACTGTGAAAAGAGGACAAGAAGTAAGGACCATCTTTTGACACTTTTGGAGGAATGTGAAGACCCTGAATTAAGTGTTACCTCATTTTTTGACAGATTTCCCTCATGCCCAGCAGAACAATCCCATAGTTCAAAGACAGCATTAGAAAGCAGAACTAGTTTTTCTGAGTGTCAGCAAGGAAAACTTACACACAACATGAGATCACCTCATACCCAGACTCCTCCTTTACATGTTCATTTGTAAGATGGACAGTGTATTTAAGTGCAGGGCTTGAGACCTAGGAGGGTGATCTGAACTCCAACATGTATAACTACATTCTCAAAGAACGCGTTGCAGGATTGCAAGCCACACATCAGGAAGTGAATCTGTGTCTCGGTGCAAACCTTGAGGCAGTGATTCCTTCCTGCTTTTTGGCCAGACCTCCTTCACATCACTTCAGCTCAGTGGCGTCACTAGGGGGTGCGGGGGGTGTGGACCACACCAGGTGACACCATCAGAGGGGGGTGACTCTCAGCTTTAATTTTAAAAAAATAAGTTTCTAGGTGGTCTGGTTCTCGAGATATACATAAAAACATCAGCCGCCCCCAGTGGCGTCACTAGGGGGGTGCGGAGGGTGCGGACCACACCAGGTGACACCATCAGAGGGGGGTGATTCTCAGCATTAATTTAAAAAAAAATAAGTTTCTAGGTGGTCTGGTTCTCGAGATATACGTAAAAACGTCACCTGCCCCGTTAAATCTTTTTTTAAACTACTGTATAGCACTTCGTAGCTTTAACCCCGCCCATTCAGGATTGCAGCCAATCAGTGAAGTGTTTGTTTGACCTGTGGCAGTGTCTAGTAAACCTCATTGCAAGGCCAGAAAATGGTGGTTTCACCCCCGTTTATCTGAAAACTCATAAATTGGGTAAGTATATATATTTCAGTTTTTTCCCCTGTTGTGTGTAGGAGTCAGATCCTGGGCAGTGTTTTCAAAACCTTCCCAATACTTGCTTTTGTGGGGGTAAAAGCATTGCTAATCCCATATCTCAAGAGTAAATCCCATTGAATTCAATAGGATTTCCTTTTGAGTAGACATGGTTATGAATGTGCTGAAAATCAATGGGACTTTGGAGTGAATGTAAAAAAGAATTGTGTTTGTGTTGTCTTTCTGTCCCCCCCTCCTCCAGTCCTATTTTAAAGCAAGTAGGCAGGGCTTACTTAGGTATTACAGTTTTTATTCTGTAGGAAACGAATACTGATTTTTTTAAAACTAATACTGATTTTTCTGCAATGACCAATTGGTTTGACACTAAACTATTATATGGGCTGTATGTATTTATACATCTGCAGTGTGTGTGTATAGTCTTTCCAACAACCCTGTGAGGTAGGGTTGGAAACCAAGGCAGCTCACAACAAGAAATAAAGCCATTTAAAACCCAATAACCATAAAGCAAGAATAAACAGTTGGAAAACAGCCTAAAGAGGCATGATTCTGAATTTTGGGTTGGGTGAATGAAGTTTATTTATTTATTATTTGATTTATATCCCGCCCTTCCTCCCAGTAGGAGCCCAGGGCGGCAAACAAAAGCACTAAAAGCACTTTAAAACATCATAAAAACAGACTTTAAAATATATTAAAACATCTTTGAAAATATTTTTTAAAAGCTTTAAAAAAACATCTTTTTTTAAAAAAGAAAAGGCTTAAAAACATATTAAAAAGCAATTCCAACACAGACTCAGACTGGGATAAGGTCTCAACTTAAAAGAACATGTTGAAAGAACAAGTTCCTTATCACTTGAGGCTGTAGTTCTCTGCACACTTCCCAGTTTGAGTAAGCCCCATTGAATACATTGGGACTTGCTTCTGAGTAAACAAACATCGGATTGCACTATAAATATATTTAAAGATTGTGTAATTCATAAACATATTTGAGAGTCATGTTTATATAAATATTTCTTTATACTGTGTCCCAATAAGTATTTGATTTCACACTATGGTTGTAGATGATTTTTTCCTCTACATTTTAAGTGTGCCCTTCCTGGGGGTGGTCATGGTTCTCCATTGTTTTCATCCTGAGGGGAGGATAGGCTGAGAGATGGTGAGTAGCACATTTAAGGTTCTCTTCACCTCCACCCCTTTTTTATTTGTATTTATTTTATATTTCTCCAATATCTTCCCCTGGCTATTTTTATGTATTTTAAATATTTTTAGATCAAATAAATAGGAAATCATAATTGTGAACCTCCCTAAAAGCAATTTACCTATCCTTATGTTTTGGCAAAGTGATGGTGTGAAGGCATGCTAGTAGAACAAGAGACCATGTTTGAGGCATGTTGTAAGGTGTTTGAGGACTTTGTCACACATTACTTTTTCAGACCTGTAGATTCATGTTGGAAAGAACACGTGCACGTATTGAATGGTGGCTTGGGTGCTGTTTTATCAGTCTACGCTGCATGTGTAGGGAAGGTGATACATCATCTGGCAGCTAGCTTCATAACGTGAGAATGAAAAACATTTGGATCACCATTCACTTGTTTACTTTTCTCACTATTGAGACCACTTCATATATTACTTTTTCATACACAGAAATTTAATCTTTGTATAGGAAAAAGTATTTTGTAAAATGTGAAGGACAGTGGCTGCCCAGTCAGTATAACCACTGTACAAGATCTACTCAGCCACTGTAATTACCTTTTTGTTTTGAGTGCCCTTTTGTCTGGGTCTTGGTTCAGGTGTGTATCCAACTTTGATGTGCTTATGGAAGGGGTGTGCAAGAAGTGCCCCCACCAAGTGTGGAGGCTTGGACAAACATTGTATTATGGAAAACCAAAGTCTGTGTGAAAGTACATATTTGGGAATGCCATCATTGTAATCCTAAACACACTTAATAAATAATGTCGAACTTGCACATCACAAAATATATTTATTTATTTATTTATTTATTTATTTGTTTCATTTATAGACCGCCCATAGCGAGTGGCTCTCTGGGCGGTGTACAAAAAGGTTAAAATACAAAATATCAACAATAAAATCAGACAACAAACAATAAACACAAGCAGCAACTAAAGAAAAAAATAAAAAATAAAAAATTAAATTATAGCATAAACGCTTAAAATGCCTGGGAGCATAGCCAGGTCTTAACCTGGTGCCGAAAAGATAGAAGCGTAGGCGCCAGGCGTACTTCTTCGGGGAGGCTGTTCCACAGTTCGGGGGCCACTACAGAAAAGGCCCTAGATCGAGTAACTGTCCTCCGGGCTTCTCGATGGGTTGGTACCCGGAGGAGGGCCTTGGATGCTGAGCGAAGTGACCGGGTAGGTTCATAGCGGGAGAGGCGTTCCACAAGATATTGCGGTCCCACACCGTGTAAGGCTTTATAGGTCAAAACCAGCACCTTGAATCTGGCTCGGAAACAAATAGGTAGCCAGTGCAAACGGGCCAGAACAGGTGTTATATGTGCTGACCGGCTGGTCCTCATCAGCAGTCTGGCTGCTGCGTTTTGCACTAGCTGAAGCTTCCAAACTGTCTTCAAGGGCAGCCCTACGTAGAGCGCATTACAGTAATCCAGCCTAGAAGTTACCAGAGCATGAACAACTGAGGCGAGGTCATCCCTGTCCAGATAGGGGCGTAGCTGGGCTACCAACCAAAGGTGGTAGAACGCATTCCTTGCCACCGAGGCCACTTGCGCCTCAAGAGACAAGGAAGGATCGAAAAGAACTCCCAGACTACGTACCTGTTCCTTCAAAGGGAGTGTGACCCCATCTAGAACAGGGTGAACATCCACCATCTGGGCAGGGGAGGCACTCACCAACAGTGTCTCAGTCTTGTCTGGATTGAGTCTCAGTTTATTAGCTCTCATCCAGTCCATTATCGTGGTCAGGCAATGATTCAGCACATCCACAGACTCACCTGTAGAAGATGAAAAGGAGAAATAGAGCTGCGTGTCATCAGCGTACTGGTGGCAACGCACTCCAAAACTCCTGATGACGGCACCCAGACGCTGCATGTAGATGTTAAAAAGCATGGGGGACAAAATCGACCCCTGAGGGACTCCACAATGGAGAGTCCAAGGTGTCGAGCAATGTTCCCCAAGTACTACCTTCTGGCGACGATCCGCCAAGTAGGAGCGGAACCACTGCCAAGCAGTGCCTCCAACTCCCAACTCCGCGAGTCTCCCCAGAAGGATACCATGGTCGATGGTATCAAACGCCGCTGAGAGATCAAGGAGAATCAACAGAGTCACACTCCCTCTGTCCCTGTCCCGACAGAGGTCATCGTACAGGGCGACCAAGGCTGTTTCAGTGCCAAAACCAGGCCTAAAACCGGATTGAAACGGATCCAGATAATCGGTCTCATCCAAGAGCACCTGGAGCTGATTGGCAACCACCCGCTCCAGAACCTTGCCCAAAAAGGGTATATTTGCCACCGGTCTATAATTGTTCAAGTTATCTGGGTCTAAGGAAGGTTTCTTCAAAAGAGGTCTCACTACTGCCTCCTTGAGGCTACTAGGGACTACTCCCTCACTCAAGGAGGCATTTGTCACTTCCTTGGCCCAGCCGGTGGTACCAGTCCTGCTAGCCTTGATATTACAGTCATGTCCATAAGCACCAGGAGGGTAGTCGCCCAGGGGATCTTAGTCCCTCTGCTTTTTTGGAGCAGGGTCCCTATGTCTCCAAGCATCCTACAGTCAGCATGAAAAGGGAGTGTGTTAGTCACTGAGAAGAGTCTTCTAATATGCTTCCTTGCCTTTTCTGCAGATTGGAGCCAATCAGAGTGAAAGGAGGTGAGTCAGCCACTGAGAAGACTCTTCTCAGTTGCTAACGCTCTCCACTTTCATGCTGATTGGCACCTAGAGATGTTTGTTGTTGTGAGAGAATGCATTAACAAAGATCTCATTATTAATCCAGGAGCAAAAAAAGGGTGTACGTGGCTGTAACTATCATGAAGGGACCCTGCAGCTCTGAATTTTCTACTAAACAACTGATAAATACCTATGTAACTTTGTGTCTGGAGACTTATTATTAAGAATCACTTTCCATAATTGTAAGGAGGTGTGTCCACACGCATGCATCCCAGGCACCTAAATGAGGGGAGAGAGCGGCATAGGGACATAAGCAGGTGTCTTATTCCAGGGGTTCCCAAACCTTTCTTCTACATAGACCACTTGAAAATTGCTGAGGGTCTGAAAGTATCTGAAAATTTACTATGGCATATGCAAGATAATTAACTCCCATTAGTAATAAGAGCAAGAATTTGAGCTGTGCGTATGATATTGTAATTTAAAGGTGTAATTTTAATTTTGCTAGTTGTTGGAATTCTAGTCCAACAACATCTGGAGGCACCACATTGGCTACCCTGGTCTACTCGGACTGGCAGTGGTTCCCCAGGAAGTCTTTCCCAATGCTATCTGGAGATGCCGAAGATTGAACTGGGGGCCTTCAGCATGCAAAACATGTGCTCTGCCACTGAGCTACAGCCCTTCCCCTAATTAAGTGGAGGCCTTCAAGATGATGAAATGCTCTCTGTGATTCACGTTCACTTTAAACCTGGCTTGTTCTGATTTACCTTAGCTTTAATTCCTTACAACTTTACACTGGGCTGTAATTTGCAGTAAGGGCTCAGGTTTTACTTGCTTTTCAGCTAAAGTAATTTGTTATCTTCAGAGGTCTTTAATCTAGCAGAGGAAAACACAACAAGAAAATAATGGCTGGAAGCGAAAGCTGGACAAATTGAGAGTAAAAGCTAAGTTCACTCTGTTGGAGTGATTAACCACAAGTAGCGCTGTAACATCCAGTTGATTAATTAGTTAGATTAACAACACAATCCTAATCATGCCTACTTAGAAGTAAGTCCTATTAAATTCATCATGGCTTACTCACAGGTATAAGGGGTTTGGGATCCCAGCTTTAGTTGTTAAAAACCTTCTGATCTACTAAAAATGTACTCTCTGATTAATCAGGCAACACATTTTTAAAAAGTTAACTATTTGTATTATAAGCCCTTTTAACAAATGATGCCATATTAGTCTGAATATAAGCCACACTTTTTTCTGAGTGTGGCCTATAATTACAGTCTTAGGTAGAGAAATCATGATCAAAGAGATCTCATTTCAGGGTTGCTACCAATATTCAAGGGTGGCTTATATTTAGACCAGTATGGTAGGTAGCAAAATGCCATTTCAGAAGGTGAGTTTCCCCTTCTCTTTTACACTGGAGGAAGCACCTCCTCAAACATAGTGACTGCCGAAGTACATACATACATCATCTTAAGAAGAGAGTATGCTCCTTTCCACACACATACACAATATTATTAATATTGCCGCCCTGGGCTCCTGCCGAGAGGAAGGGCAGGATATAAATCAAATAATAAACAAACAAATAAATAAATATATAAATATGCATATTTTTCAGATTTAACTGATTAATTATGATAAAACCTCATATGATTATTGAACAGGAGCAGAGAACTAATGGGCCTCCAGATATTTTTGGACTCCCAATCCCATTGTACCTGGCCATTGGGCATGCTGGCCTGAGCTGGTGGGAGCTGGAACCTCCTCTAGAGGGCACCGTGTCAGTTACCCTGTCCCAGAACAGATGCAGCATCCAGGAAATTCTTGGAAAGGAAAATGGCAGCCGCCAGAAGCAACTGCTAAACCTAACTAGATGCACAGCCTGGCTTTCTCGGCTGACCCACCGATGTAACAGAACATGTTACTGTAGTTTATCCCTCACAGAGCTACAATTTCTTGCACCCTTAACATACTACATTTCCCAGGATTCTTTGGCAGGAAGGGGGAAAATGTGTTTTAAACATGTTTTAAATGTGTGTTATGCATATGTAGTTCATATCCTGAGCCATGCAATATGTTTAATTGAGACACATTCAGCTGTGAGTCATCAATTGATATCTATGCAGGGCTGGTCCTACCAGCAAACAGAGTGAGGTGGCTGATACTCGGGGGTGAAAGCAGAAGTAGGATGGTGGAGGGCAGAACTGTGCCACACACCTCATATCTGCTGTGCCACCTAAGCTACCCTAATGCTCTGGAATTCATCTGCCAACCCAGTAGGCTTCTGTAAATAGAACAGGAGGGAGCACCATCTTGCCTTTCACCTCAGGCAGTAGTATGTCTTGAGCCAGCTCTGTATCTATGGATCTGTCAACCTTCATTAAATCTGTTGTACAAACAATGTTAAAAGGAGATTTTTAAAACATCAGCAACGCTCCTGAACTCATCTCCTGGCATCTGCAGGGTCTTTCTTCCTTTCTTTAGGTTGGACTCATATGGATATTCACATCACTCTTTGACTATAGCATCCCAATGAGACTAGCCTGGATGAATCAGCTAGAGGCCTGCAGACACTGATTTGGCTAGATATTTCATCTAAGGGCACTTCTTGTTCAAGTTTCCCCCCTCTCAGACTCTTCCCTGCATTAGTGCATTTTAGTTTGATTTGATTTTAGTTAATAGAGTTGTATATCACTGTATATATATATTTTAAAGTCGTAAGGTGATTTACTGTATGCACAATAAACATAGTAAAAGCATATTAAAACAGTATACACCAGTATAATTGCAAAAAAACACTAAAGCCCAGATTGAGTAACTCTAACAATTTAATTAATTTAAATTAATTAATTAATTAAATCAAACAATTAAAAACATTAAAATTGTCCATATGCCCAGAAGAAGAAGAATGTATTTACCTGGGACCAACATGATAGTACAGTTGGCCTCAGACATGCCTCTCTGGGAAGAGTATTCCAAAGCTGGTGGGGGACTAATATAGAGAAGGCCCATTTTTTGGTCACCATTCTCTATATTTCTTTTGGCAGCAGGACACAGAGAAGAGACTCAGATGACCATTGGAGTGTCCAGGCAGGTTCATATAGAAAGACATGGTCCTTTAGGCAGTGGGGTCCTAAGCCATGTAAGGCTTTCAAGTTCAAAACCAGCACTTTGAATGAAACCCAGAAACTAGTTTGAAACCATTCACCCAGTTGGCTGAGAATCATCAAGAACAGAGTGATTAAATGATGAGAACTCAATTGACATCCAGGCATGTGTGAAGCAGCCCTCGTTAGATGCTCTGGTCCAAAACATTTTTTCAACTTTTTAGGCAAATAACAAGGCATGACTAAACTGAAAGATGAGTTGAATGGAAGAAAATGTAATGGGCATTCCTTCCATGTCAAAGGTCCATTATTGATCTGAATAATAGCAGCAGCAGGAGCTCAAAGATATTCCTGATACAATGGAGATCCATGTGCTCCATACACATGCCATCTCCCACTGTTCCTTTCACAATGGCTCCTTTATCACTAGTGCTGGAACCAAGAGGAAAGACCTTGGGTGGTAAACCCACATACTTATAGCCATGGAGTCGTCCTGGAATGTCAGCTGCTGCTGCTGCTGAAGGACTGTCTCTCTCTTCCCCCCCCCCGTCAACTCCCACCCAGGGCCATATCTGGAAGAGAGCTAAACATAAGCTCCAGAACTGAAACAACATTTGGCACAGTACCCAACAAAGATAGGTGACTTATCACAGCAGCACTGCTCTTCCAGCTTACCTTTGCCATGTCATTTACTGTGTTTACTCTGTTTGTGTTTCGTATATCTCACAGCCTTTCCTGGCACAGATAAACAGACAAGAATGCTGCAGAAGACATGGCTGTTTTGTGGGCTGCCAGAGTCCACAAGTACGGATTGGAATGCTAAGGCTCAGAGCGCACAATAAGATTGATTCATGACATTAAATCCCCACAAACTTTTGGCACCAGCTGAAAATCTTCCTCTCTCTGCAGGCTTGCCGGATATTATTATTATTACTACTATTATTACTACTACTAAGAGGGCTCTAACCCCCCACCCCCAGGCACCCCCAGGCACTCCCAAACACACCCACACAACCACACACATGAACTCTCCCACACACATACACCAGGCACTCCTAAACCCACACACACACACACACACACACACAAGGATCCTGAAACACACACACTAGCAAATGCACCCAAGGCACTCGCAGATGCCCCTCCATACACTCCTCTCCCCTCGCCGCCACCCCCATTGCAATTCCCCCTCATGCCTCCAGGATTGGTGTGCGCTGGTTGTCATGGGCCTACTTATGCTCCTCGCCTGTTCGTGTGCTGCATTGCGCTCCCACCACTGCCCCACACTGCCACTGTCTCTTCAACAAACAGCAGCACCACACTGATCCGCACAGTACACCAAGGCCACTTCCCCACCTAGGGCATTACCTGCATCCAACCCAGGCTGCCTGCACTGCCACTTGTCTCCTGGCCTCTTGCCCTTCCCCGCTGGCCACTTGCCTGCTCAGCCTCCCACTCACCTCGCTTGCTTGCTCACCCACCCCACAGCTGCCCACTCACTTCACTTGCCCTATAACCAGCTGCCCTGTTCGTTCAGTGACCCCACACGCCAGCCATCCTTGTTTCCCTCATGCCCTCGCTTTGCTTGCTGGCCTGCCCCTGCCCCCCACCTCGCCCCATTCCCCATGTGATGCTGCGTGATGGCATGAAAGCTTAAGAGAAAATTATATAGTTAGATTATTATTACTCTAGATTTCTCAGATGCCTTTCTCAGGAAGATCCAAGATGACTTACAGAAATACAAAATATACAAAATTTAAACCAAAACAATAAAACATGCCATTTTAAAACCATCCAGCCCATAAAAATTCATTAAAAAAACACAATGCCAACACAACAATCCCAATGAATTAATCACATCAATCCCAATTAATTCATTAATTTAAAATAAAAAAAACTAATTAAAAAACAACAGCCCATCAAATGCCTGAGAGCAGAGGAAACTTTTCACCCGGCACTGAAAAGACAGTAATGCTGCTGCCTGACAGGATTCACTGGGGGGGACATTCCATAACCAGGGGGCAGGAAGAGATAAAAAAGCTGAACATCTCTTGGAAGGGCACATGAAGAAGGTCCTTGCCTATTCCCCACCCTATCTGCTGTAACCAATGCCCATCTGCTTGCTCTCTTCTAGGTCAGAGATAGGAAACCTCAGGCTCTGGGGCCATACGCCGCCCTCCAGGCCTTTCCACACACATTCCTGAGCCACACCCCTTCTGAACCTTGCATTGCACTCTCCAGGAATGTTTTTGCCCAGCTGGAATGTATCCTTGAACTCTGGGTGGAGGGTAGGGAGGGGTATGTGAGTGTGAAGAAACTAGCCTACTGTACACGGTAAAGCTCACATTTGTTCTCACTCTTGTACCTCTGGCCCTGCCCACTACTGGCAGGTGGCCACTGGAAAGGAATAAAGCCTCCGGTTGAAAAAAGTTTCCCCAGAAGCCCTGCTCTAGGACAATCTGTGCCACTGCTCAAAAGTACATGGCAGGACAAGTGGGAAAGACGCCTTCTTTTCATTGCTTTCAGACGCGGAAAGGGCAGGTGAACAGGCAACAACAGTAAGGGAGTGAGGCAGGGCAGGGGGACTGGGGCGGAGGCCAGCAGTGGACTTCCCAGCTAGGGTGTGAGCCTCAGCAAGTACCCAGCAATGTTCCCTACCACCATCGTTCCTTGCCCTGTCTCAGGCCTTCACCACCTAGAGCAACATAGTGTCTAGGCCAGCATTTCCCAACTAGTGGGCCACCAGATGTTGTTGGACCACAACTCCCATCAGCCTCAGCTAGCATTGCCAATGGTCAGGAAAGATGGGGATTGTGGTCCAACAACATCTGGTGGCCCACTAGTTGGGAAACGCTGGTCTAGGCAACTCTGCTATGAGAATCAGGAAGTCCTCAGTTCAAAGCTCAGCTGTCATACACACAAGGAGAGTTTAGGCAAACCACTGTTCCTTAGCCCCAGTCCTCTATCTCAATATGGGCACAATAATACTGACTTACCTTACAGGGTTGTTACTTACTTATTTATTCAAAGAATTGAGAGTTGTCCTCTTTAGCCTGAAAAGGCTCCCAAACTCGATTACAGAGGTCACTAGTAAATATGGGTTGCAGTCAACTGAGATCTACTCAGAGTAGACCCATTGAAATTAATGAACCTAAGTTAGCCATGTCTATTAACTTCAATAGCTCTACTCTGAGTAAGACTAGCACTGAACACCATCCTAAGACAATCCCTGTCACACAAGGAAAAAGGAATGGGGAGGAGGAGAAGACTCCAACTCCCATCATCCCTGCCCATTGGCCATACTGGCTGGGGCTGATGGGAGTTGGAGTCCAACAACATCTGGACAGCAGCAGATTCTCCATCCCCTGATATAAAGCATATACATATAATTACCATTGCAACAAATGCTGTTGGTGGTGATGGGGATAATGTTGAATACATCCTAGAATGGCTCTTTGAAACCTGGTGTGAATCATGCCCTCCCCTTCTGAGATGTTTTCTCTGACATCCAGCTGTGATGGTGTTACAGCTGCACAAACCTTGGCACTGCTTGGACACAAGAGGTGGCTAGGGATTCTGCCTCATAGAACCACACCCATTCCCACTTACTTGGTCTCCCTCTAGCCTTTTTTCCATCCCTGCCCCACACCCCAGATCTAGTCCTGTAGGTCTAGATCAGGGGAAGAACACTTGGGATCTGGCAAGAGATTCTGAGCAGAAACTTGGCAAGTAGCAGCTAGAACAGCCTTTCCCAATAAGTGGGCCACCAGATGCTGTTGGACCACAATTCCCATCTTTCCTGACCATTGGCAATGCTGGCTGAGGCTGATGAGAGTTGTGGTCCAACAACATCTGGTGGTCCACTAGTTGGGAAAGGCTGAGCTAGAAGAACAAACTGCTCAACAACAACCTTACACAGTGTATACTGGTTATGTCCACACACTGGTTTAAATGAGGAAAAAGTGCAGATTGCCATTTTACCAGCAAATCCACAATAACTTCTCATATGGACAAGCTCACTGTGTAGTCCAGGCATAGCCAACATGGTACCCTCCAGATGTTTTTGGCTACCATTCTCATCATCCCCATCCTGCATGGCCAATGGTCAGGGATGATGGAACTTGTAGTCTGCAACATCTGGAGGAACCATAATGGCTACCTATGGTATACAGTCAGTGGCTTGAGGTCAGTCAGCTAGAGTGGTCACATCATTTTCTTCTCACCTTCTTTCCCAGGCTCAAAGAGTGAAGCCCAAGCTGCTCCTTTACCCATCCCACTTCTTAGATCCTGCACGGTGAGTGGGCACTGCTGACACCTTTCCCTGCTTTAGTGCAAGCCCTAGCTAGCCAATAATCTCCCCTCCCTCTGTGGCAAGGACCTGAGTGAAAGAGTGCTCTCCCCACATGTGATTCCCAGCAACTGGTACTCAGACATACTGTCTCCCAACAGCAGAGGTATTCAAAGACTGCAAGAAACCAGGAATTACCAGATTAAGAGATAAGGGATTGTGAAAGCCTATGATGAAATTATCTCTGTCACCACATCTAAACCACCATGTTATCAATTCATTGACAAGAGAAGCTGATCCATTGAGAATATGTTCTAAATTTGAAACTTTAATAATGAATGATGAAGCTAATGGATTCTTGGGGGGAGGGCTTACACAATATTGATGGAATTGGTTTCTTAACAAAGCCGTTAACAAAGTGAGAGGAAAGTACCTCAGTGGTAGATCATCTGCTTTGCATGCAAGAGGTCCCAGGTTCAATCCCTGGCATCTCCAGGTACAGCTGGAAGAGAACTGCCAGTCAATGTAGACAATACTGAGCTAGGTGGAACAATGGTATTACTCAGTATAAGGAAACTTCCCAAATGGGATTTATGGCAGGAGATTATCTGTGGAAAGGTGGAGATGCAGATGGCAAGAGGTTTCATCAGAAACAATATGTCTTCATCTTCAGAAAAGCTAAGAATGAGCCAGATAAACCCAGGAATAGAGAACAAGCGTTGGAGATGTGAGAGTATAAGAGCAGATATTGGACATATTTGGGAGAAATGTCCTAGCATTAGAAAATATTGGGAAGCAATGTTGGATAATATCAAGGAAATGTCAGGATATCAATTAATGTGTAATCTAACAGTTATTCTCTTTGGGAAATGTGAACAAAAAAAAAGTATTGAAAGAGGACAGAAAAAAGTTCATTTATTAACAGCAGCAAGGATTACAATCATTTACAAGTGGAAACAGACAGAATCCCCATTGGATGAGCAGATTATGACATGTGGTTTGTATGTTGAAAATGATATTAATAAATGCAGAGAAGGAAGACAAGGAAACAAAAGATTGACAGGAAAATGGTCATCATTTTGGAATAGCAAGGTTCAAGACAATATGCAGCCATATAGAATATTATGAATGTTATAATATTAATTTATTAATATTACATCTATACTCTATTATTTTCTTCTGCACCTCCTCTGGTAACATAATGAATATATATTGGAAGTCTCAGTAATAAGATAGCATAGAACAATGTATATAGATATCAAAGAAGGGGGCTTGCTAGAAACCTGTGTTATTTTATAGAATGCAAAGTCTGTTGTGTTGTGTAAGGCAGTGGCTGTAAACCTGCTTGGGACAGTGCGCAGATGTGGAATTCTGAGAAAGTGCAGTGAGCACCAGTAACAAAATGGTTGCCATGGAGGTGTGGGATAACACAAAATGGCTGCCATGGGGGTGTGCCATCACATAAAATGGCTGCCACATATAAAACCAGAAAAAGAAACAGGACCATAAAACAATGAAAACATGCCCTCCCCATTAGCCATCCCATCTGTGGGGACGGGGGGGGGGGAGGAAGCACCTGCATCAGCCACTGCCGCACTCACTCACAGACATGGGCTCTTTGCACCTCTCCTCTGTTCAGAATTTATTTAGTTTTATTTAGCAAGATTTATATACCACTTGACTGTAATAAAACCTCAAAGCAGTTTACAAAAAACACACACATTTTAGTTACCTGTAAACAATAGTTAAAACCAGGTATGTAAGAACAGTCAAAAGCCAAATACAATGAACAATACGCATAAAAAAAGAGTTTTAAAAATGCAACTTTTTACAGTCCTCCCATCCAATGAAATGTTGGAATGTTTAATGGGATATCTCCAATGTAGGAGAGGCTTAGCTAGTGCAAACAGAAACTGAGCAGGAAGAGCCAACAGTCTGTTGTGCATTGTAGATTTTTGAGGGGATACTTACTGTTACCTTTTGCGAGCACCGTAAGACATGTGTTTACTCAGACATAGCTTCCATGATGTTCAATGGCCCTTAGTCCCTAGCAAATGTGTATATCGGGCTGCAGCCTTAGGGCATACTGTACACACTGCATGATAATGTGCATTCACTGCTTGATGCAAGCACCTTTTTAGGGTGCTGTATGCACAACGTCATCCCCATGTTATCCCCATCCAACACTATTTGTTGATCTGAGGCACATCCTGCTGGAACTGTTATAATCCACTTTGTGTCAAGAATGCACTTCTCAAGTGCTTGCTGCATACTTGTGTACGCACAGAGAGCACCTTCTCAGGTCACCTGAGCAGACCGACTGACATTGCAGTGCTGTGCCACTCTTCCCCCATAACTTGTCTATGAATGAAATAAGCAAAATACAAAGTCAGTGCCATTATTACGTTTGGAGTTTTTTTAGTGTAAATTTTGCAAAGTGTTGCTGTACTTCACATATTCACAGAAACAGAAACAAAAGGAAATGATTTCCTATAGGAAACTTCACTAAAATTGCAAAGGAAATCAGACATATTCAAAGTGACCATCTGAACTATATCAACTGTCTTAAGAATGTTGCTCCCTCCCTGCTAAAACAAGATCAGCACAGCACATGTCTTGTTTCTATTCTTTGGGCTGATTGCAGGTGTTGCCGCCACTCACCATATGCTCAGAGGCACATGTTACCAAATTCTTCCAAGCTACACAGGAAGTGGATTGGACTGTGAAAGACCAACCCAAATTGTGTTTGCATTTTGACCAATTGTAGGGCAGTCCAATATCTCAGAGAGGAGTTCAGGTCTCCTGCTCCCCTGGTGCATTCACTATAGCTGCCCAATTTCCCTGCTTTTTAAAGTTTAATAGAAATAGCTGTGGGCTATAGGTACATTCTTAAACCGCAAGGTTTTTTGCCTATTAGTGAATAGTAACTGTGCTTTATCAGTATATCAATACACCAGTTTCCAGCCCCTCTCTTTTGAAAGACTGCAAAAAAATACATTTTTTAAAAGCTCTGTGGAAACACTATTTGAGGGGAGGGGAGTTTGAAAACATACACCCCTGTGTGTGCACAGACAATGTGGACAGTAGCTGCTTCTTTAGATGATATTGTGCAAAGAGTACAATTGCAAACAACTATGTACAAAAGCCCACTATGAAAAAAACAACCCCTGTGCATTTCAAAGAGTATATGTACACACAGCCTTAGTAGAAACTATCTCTGGCCTGGGGCCTTACACTGCAACCCAAACACATATACAAGGGGGGATGTCCTGCGGCTTACTTCTGAGTAGATATGCACCGCACCATTGGTCTTTTAAGTAGGGTCAGCCAGGTCATTCTGCTGCTTTTTTGATATGGAAAGATGGGGTAGAAAGAGAAAACCAGAATAGAAAACCGAAGGCCACTTGGGTTGACATCTGTCTGGCTCCAAGCAAGGATTGCAACACTCACATGAAAGACAGAAATGCAGAATGGATGCTGAAGGAGCTATAGGATAACATGAATTCCTGGTTTCCCTGTGGATATTATGTTCTATCACCACCTGTTTTACCTATTTCCTATGAGGACCCTATCTTTTCATGCAGCTTGAGGACTGCTGCCTCTATTGTCTATCACATGCCAAATGGCGGGTTGATCTGGAAATATGTCCCCAAGGATCCCTCCTCCATTATCAAAGGGCTGAAAAACTGTTGAGTGTCATTATGGAATTCCAGGGACATCTGGTTTAATGTATTTAACTTGTTTTTAACTGTAGTGAGGACAGCAGCCTTTTCACTAGTAAACAATGAATGAAATCTAACAGACCATGTTTTAGTCTTTTTATGAGCAATCTAATCAACCAGAGGCATGGATCAACTCCTCTGTCGTTGTTCTGTGCCTCCAAGTCGACTTATGACTTATGGCGACCCTATGAATCAGCAACCTCCAAGAGCATCTGTCATTAACCACCCTGTTCAGATCTTGTGAGTTCAGGTCTGTGGCTTCCTTTATGGAATCAATCCATCTCCTGTTTGGCCTTCCTCTTTTTCTACTCCCTTCTGTTTTCCCCAGCATTATTATCTTTTCTAATGAATCATGTCTTCTCATGATGTGTCCTAAGTATGATAACCTCAGTTTCATCATTTTCGCTTCTAGTGATAGTTCTGGTTTAATTTTTCTAACACTCAATTATTTGTCTTTTTCGCAGTCCATGTTATCCACAAAGTTCCCTCCAGCACCACATTCCAAATGAGTTGATTTTTCTCTTATCCGCTTTTTTCACTGTCCAACTTTCACATCCATACATAGAGATCGGAAATACCATTGTCTGAATGATCCTGACTTTAGTGTTCAGTGTTTCATCTTTGCATTTGAGGACCTTTTCTAGTTGTCTCACAGCTGCCTTCCCCAGTCCTAGCCTTCTTCTGATTTCTTGACTATTGTCTCCATTTTGATTAATGACTGTGCCAAGGTATTGATAATCCTTGACAAGTTCAATGTCTACAGGACGCTGGGCCCAATGTCCTGAAGGACCCTGCAGAGTTGCGCTGCAGAACGGAGAGTACTGAGCGAGTGTATGTGTGTGTGTTTGAATCTTTGCTAAGATTCTACCTTCCCTGCAAATTAATCAGAGACTTTAAGCTTTAAAATAAGAAATAACTACTTTATTCTGGAAGTACATGTTTGATAGGAAAGAGTCCTATATCTAGCTAACTAGCTAAGTTGGAGCAGCAAGCACTGAGCCCAGTGCCCGCCCTCATGCTTGGAGGAGAGGGAGAGACAAAGGAAAGATGTCTGCTCCCCTCTCAAGAGAAAGAAGAAGACTGGAAGGAGGGAAGGAACTGGGATCAACATCCTTTGCATATCAGTCTAGCAGTAAGGAAGAGATAGCAGGAGATCAAAGGGATAGGTATAGCCTAGCAACCAAGAGGTCTCCTCTCTAGCTACCCTTTGTAACTCCATGCAGCCTCAACCCACAAGCTGGAGTTGAACCTCATATATTCCAGCAATGTCCTCACTGTCAACTGTAAAGTTACAAAAATCTTCTGTTGTCATTACTTTAGTCTTTTTGACGTTCAGCTGTAGTCCTGCTTTTGTGCTTTCCTCTGTAACTTTCATCACCATTCGTTTTAAATCATTACTGGTTTCTGCTAGTAGTATGGTATCGTCTGCATATCTTAAATTATTGATATTTCTCCCTCCAATTTTCACACCTCCTTCATCTTGGTCCAATCCTGCTTTCTGTATGATATGTTTTGCGTATAGATTAAATAAACAGGGTGATACAATACACCCCGTCTCACACCCTTTCCGATGGGGAACCAATCGGTTTCTCCATATTCTGTCCTTACAGTAGCCTCTTGTCCAGGGTATAGGTTGCACATCAGGACAATCAGATGCTGTGGCACCCCCATTTCTTTTAAAGCATTCCATAGTTTTTCATGATCTACACAGTCGAAGGCTTTGCTGTAATCTATAAAGCACAGGGTGATTTTCTTCTGAAATTCCTTGCTTCGTTCCATTATCCAACATATGTTTGAGATATGATCTCTGGTGCCTCTTCCCTTTCTAAATCCAGCTTGGACATCTGGCATTTCTCGCTCCATATATGGTAAGAGCCATTGTTGTAGAATCTTGAGCATTACTTTACCTGCATGGGATATTAAGCCAATAGTTAGATAATGACTGCATTCCCTAGGACCCCCTTTCTTTGGAATTGGGATGTATATGGAACGCTTCCAGTCTAGGGGCCATTGTTTAGTTTTCCATATTTCCTGACAGATTTTTGTCAAAATTTGGACAGATTCAGTCTCAGTAGCGTGTAACAACTCTATTGGTATGCTATTCCTGGTGATTTGTTTCTTCCAAGTATTTTAAGAGTAGCTTTCATCTCACATTCTAAAATTTCTGGTTCTTCGTCATATGGTTCCTCCATGAATGAATCTGTCATCCTGGCACCTCTTTTATAGAGCTCTTCAATGTATTGCTTCCATCTTCCTTTTATTTCATCTCGGGCAGTCAGTGTGTTCCCCTGTTATTCAACATCCCTATTCTTGGTTTAAATTTCCCTTTCATTTCTCTAATCTTTTGGAACAGGGCTCTTGTTCTACCCTTTTCGTTGTCCTCTTCTGTTTCTATACAGTAACTATTGTAATAGTTCTTCTTGTCCCTTCGTACTAGTCGCTGTATTGTTGCATTTAGGGTTCTGACTGTGTTTCTATCTCCTTTTGCTTTTGCTTTCCTTCTCTCTTTAACCATTTTAAGAGTTTCTTCAGTCATCCATTGAGGTCTTTCTCTCTTTTTAACTAGAAGTCTTGTCTTTTTGCACTCTTCCCTGATAACATCTCTGACTTCATTCCATAGTTCTTCTGGTTCTCTGTCAACTAAGTGTAAAGCCTCAAACCTGTTCCTTATTTGATCTTTATATGCTTCTGGGATGTTATTTAAATTGTATTTTGGCATTGTGACTGCTTTGTTGGTCTTCTTTAGCTTTACTCTGATTTTCAATACAACCAGTTCATGATCTGTACTGCAGTCTGCTCCTGGTCTTGTTTTTGCAGAAAGTATGGAACTTCTCCATCTTCTGCTACCAATTATATAATCAATTTGATTCCTATATTGACCATTTGGTGATGTCCATGTGTACAGTCATCTTTTCGGTTGCTCAAAAAATGTGTTTGCAAGAGACAAATTATTGGCTTCACAGAATTCAATAAGTCTTTCTCCTGCTTCATTTCTGTCTCCTACGCCCCATTTCCCCACAATTCCTAATTCTTCTCTGTTCCCTACTTTTGCGTTCCAATCCCCCATGATTATCAACCCACCTTGTTTTGGTGTGTGATCAATTTCTTCCTGTACTGTGTAAAATCTCTTGAATTCCTGTTCTTCTGTGTTTGCCGTTGGAGCATAGACTTGGAGAAAAAAGGGGGGCTTTTTCATTTAGAAGGAAGGTGAATGAGAGGGGGCATGATCAAGATTTATAAAATTATGCATGGTGCATAGAAAAAATGGATAGAAGTATTCCTCATAATACTAGGAGTCACTGCCATTCAGTAATGCTGATGGGTAGAGAGATATTGAACAGACAGAAGGAACTATTTCACATAGCACAAAGTAAAGGATTCATTGTCACAAGATGTGGTGATGGCTAGTGCCACCAATTTAGATGATTTTAAAGGAAGATCAGAAAATTTGATAGTGGATTAGGCTATCAGAATAACTAACTGTGATGGCTAGGTTTAGGTTTACTAAATTTGTATACTGCTTCCAGCTAAAAAATCTGGAAGTGATTTACAAGAAATTTAAAAATACAACAGTAAAATGACAAAAACATATTAAAAACAAATTTAACACTAGTATTATTTATTTGTTGCATTTTGCACTCAAGTGCCTCAAAGCGACTTACCCAGTAAAAATAAAATAGCAGACATTCAAATCAAATAAAATATTCATCCAACAATATATTTTAAGAGGAACAAGTCCTATCCATCCCACCTAAGGGACGAGCCCATCAAAGGCTGCTGACATACCTAACTGCCCTCCCAATGAAAAGCAATAATCCTAGGTAAATAAGAATGTGTTTGCCTGATGCCTACAAACAGACAGCAATGGTGCCAGCTTTGCTTCCCTGGGGACAGTAATCCACAAACGGAGGCTATTCTAATATAATATTCTTGGCTCTTCCCATATGCCCAGGGGAAAAAAAATCTTGGCTTGGTGACACAGCTATATACTACAGCCTCTGGGATTAGATATATCTCTGAATAGTGGTTGCTGGCAAACAATAGCCCAAGAGTGATGTGCACATATCTTTCTTGTGGGCTTCCCATAAGACATCTGGCTGGCCACTGGAAACAGGAAGCTGCACTAGATAGACCTTTGGTCTGATCCAGCAGCACTCTTCTTATGTTCCATCAAAACCCTGACACTGCATGTGTCCGAGTGTTGCATTCACCTTGCCCTTAGTGGTTTGCCAAAGTAGGATTTTGACTATCTCCTTGAAAGGCTGCAGGATTCTCCTACTGATGCTGGCTTTTCAAAGTGTGGAATAACATGCAAGCCTGATATTACACATGTTTACTCAAAAGTAAGTCCCATTACACTCAACAATATCTAATCTTGGGTAAGTGTAGACAAGATTGCACCCTTTGTTTCAATATTGTTGTGACACATGATATCACCATCACTGTCTGCTTTTATGTAGCAATTTGGGAAATGTTTTAATCCTCCCTGAGCTCTCCGAATGTGGCAGAATAAATGTAAAAACAATAAAATGACCACCACACATATTATGCAGACAGACTTTTTTTCAGTCTGTCCTCTCTCCTACCCATCATTCATATAGCTGTCTACTTTATTTGCCCCTGTAATTGAAGCGTAATTGATCTGCAGTAAAAAGTGAAGCTTCAGATATTAGGGCAGCCTTCATGGTGATTCAAGAGAAGTGGTGGAGCCAGTCTCATAGTCTACACCCATCAGTGGACTATCTTGCTCTGTTCTATCTGGGGAAGGGCTATAGCTCAGTGGTAGATCATCTGTTTTGCATGCAGAAGGTCCCAGGTTCAAACCCCGGCATCTCCAGGTAAGACTGGGAATGTCCCCTTTGTGAAAGGCTGGAGAGGCACCGCCAGCCAGCATAGATGATGCTGAGCTACATGAGCCCATGGTCTGAATCAGTATAAAGTGGCTTCCTACATTCCCATCTATTCAGTTAACAGGGACTGGACCTACTACACACAAAGAGCTTCACCACCACCCCTCCCCATACTCATCTCCTGCACCTGAAGGTAGCCCCCCCATCTGAATAACCAGGTAGAGGGGTATGACTACTGGTGTGTGCCTCACCGTAGCCATATTAAAAGGAGGAGGAAAGGGAGACTGGGCAAGATCTAACACTTTTATTTGGGAGTCCGCCCCATTATACCCAATAAGACTTCAATCCTGCCCCTAGAGGTGTTTGCTCAAAAATCAACTCCACTGAGCAACTTCAGTAGAGTTTATTTTCCAGAACACTGCCTGCAACTAATTGGCGGGGTTCAATGTTAAGCAAACTTGTCCAGGATAAGACTCTAGCCCCTGTGAATTTCAGGGGACTCACCTCCCCCGGGGTTGCAGCCTCTTACACCCTTAGGATCGGGTTGCAAGTCTCACTGATGGTAATGGGGGAGATTAAGACTGCAATCCTATACCCATTTACCTGGAGGTAAGCCTCCTTGCACTCTGTGGGATGTAAGGACGGAACTGTGAATCACATGCTCGGCATTCCCCTTGAAACAAACCGCTCAGACTTAAAAAGCGTAACTTTGGTTGTCCATTGTAATCCAGAAGCTTGCTCTGGTTCCATCTTTAGGTGCCCTTCACACGAAACAACAGACCCATGGCAAAGCCTCTCTTCAGCGCCACCGTCGCCTTTTCGTATATCTCTGCGGTGCTGCTGAACCATGACTTTTCATAGTCTGGGCAAGCGAATTTAACTTGAGCCTGGTTCGCCGTGTCACTGTCAAATTCCTTTCGGGGGCTCCCCTTCCTGGAAGGTACACCCTCTCTGCGCTTGGCTCAGGGACAGCGCCGGGGTGGGACGCCTCTCCCCACTCAAGGACCTCGCCCCTCCCCAGTATATTTCGCCCACTTCGACTTATGCTTTGCCCCTTCTGTGCCCTCCTCCCCAGAAATATTTTTTCTGGTGCCGCTACTGGGCTGGCCATTTCCCGGATCTCTCAAAGATGGGGGCCTGTTTGGTTGCTCCCCGGTGAAAGAAATGCACTCTGCACATGCTCAAATGTCCTGACGTTGAAACCACTTCCGGGGTTCATCCGCGGTGAGACTCGTCTCAGAGTCCATCTTGCTTCTCTTCTCATTGTAGGAGCTGATCAAGCGGCGCTGTCCGGAACGTTAAGAAGCTCGGCCCAATCCCGTCCACCTTCACCTTTCATGCAGTTCGATAGACCTTACCACCGGCAAGGATCCCCCCCCCACATTCTTCGCCGATCCATTTGTAGCTTGACAGTCCCTACATACGTAATGTGTATATTTATTTATCTTCCTAGTAACATTGATACGGAGATCCTAAGTCCCTGTAAGAAACCCGAGTCCCCCTTAGAGGTTGTTGGGACTCCAACTCCCATCAGGCCCAGCCAGCATGGCCAACGATCAGGGACTTTGAGAGTTGGAGTCCAGTAACATCTGGAAGGCCACAGGTCCTCAGTCCCTGCTATCACTGAAAGAAAAGGTTCGTGGGTTTCCATAGAATTTACTTCCGAGCGAGCGTGCTTTACAAGTGTCCTACGAGTGAACTGTGGTGAAAGGCTGTGGTTCAAAAACTAAGACTGCACTCCTACCTGTGAATAAGCCACAGGAACTCGTTTAAACCACAAGCCTTCCCCCAAAGAATCCTGGGAACTGTAGTTTGTTACGGGTGCTGGGAAATGTAGCTCTGTGAGGAGTAAACTACAGTTCCCAGGATTCTTTGAGGGAAGCCGGGTATTTTCAATGTGCTTTAAATGGATTGAATGTAGGCAGTCTGTCTTTTGACTAGACAGTTGCGCTGTAAACCCTTCTTACTTCAATTACTGGCCTTAAGCAAACCTCTGTTCTCTCAACTTCCGCCCTCCTGTCTGCACATCTGAGATAACAATGCCGCCCTGCCTTAAAGGGTTGGTGTAAGTACAAAGGCCAAGCAGCGTGACGTGCTTCAGACTTCTCGCGCATTGTCTCAGTGATCTTTTCCACTCTGAAAGCACTAGGTAAATATTATTGTGACTCTTACGAAAGTATAGCTGTTAAATTATTTTCTTAAACATAGTCCTTATATAATAACCTCTGCGTTTAATAATCCGTACAGCACAATCCTACAGATGTCTGGTCAGAGGTAAGTCCTGCCGAATTCCAGGAGATTTACTCCTAGGAAGTTCTATGTAGGCTTGCAGTGTTAGACGGAGCAATTCCAAGTACAGTTTGCGAGGGAGGAAGATTTGCGCATTTCAGTGGAACTTGTTCCCAAAATTCGAAAAACTTGCCGTCCTTAAAGCGACCCCCATCATCCCCTTCCCAGCTTCCAAAGTATTTTAAAAGTGTGGTTGTGAGTTCTCCTCGGCCAGAAGAAGAGAAAGGGGGCGCGGGGGCGGGGAGTAAGAGAAGATTCGTGTAAATGCTTTTTCTGCCTTCTTCTGCCTAGGCTGAGCAAAGATATGAGCGTAGGTGCTCACCTAGTAGATGAATAAACCACCTGCGGTTTAAAATAGTATTAAGAATTCGAGGAAATGGAAATGCAAGGGGTGGTGGACCAGAAGGTTGGGGTGTTCATGTTAGTTCTTGCCCCGACGATATATTTCAAGATGATGAATGTTGCTTCCATTTCGAACCGTTCTGTGCAAAAAGATCTGCTCTTGGGGGCCGACAGCATACACAGAAGACAATCTGAATCGGTAACTACATGTACGCACACACACACACATCTTACAAGTTCCTCTGTTGTTCAGCCATTCTGAATAAAATTGTTTCCCGGGAAGTCAAGTTACTTTATTATTATTATTATTATTATTATTATTATTTATTATTATTTATTAAATTTATATACCGCCCGAATAGCAATAGCAGATCTTGCACTCGGAGCCGGACCTGACCGTGTTTACTCAGAAGTAGGAGATCCCGTTGAATTCAATAGGACTCGCTCCCTAGCTCAATAGATTTAGGGAGGACTGGAGCTGGCAAGAAGGAATATATTTGCAACTCTATAGAGAAGTAAAAGCGCCTTGAATGCCTTGGCGGAAAGGCGGTCTATAAATGGAGCAAATAAATAAATAGCAAATGTGATAACGGTGCGATCCCATAGCTATTTACGTGGGAAGTAAGCCCCACTGAAACCTTTTGGGCTTATTTCCGAGTAAACAAGGATAGGCGCGGGCTGCTGGTCTCCCTGAACTTAACGGCAATTACTCCTGAGTAGGTATACACAGAACTGAAACGTTGCATGCTGCTCCTCTGCATATTTACTCGGGAGTAAGTCCAATAGATGTTCATGAGATTTATTTCCCAGGAGAGGACAGCTAAGGAGCAATCAATGAATGAAGAAACGGATCTACACTGCAACAGGAGAATAAATACAGACTATTTCTACAATTTGGGACATATCCCATCGGCTTCAAAAGGATTTTGGGAATGCCCTTCCCGTCCTTCAGTTAGAAGCCAACGACCCTAACTGATGGAAAATATGGCGATTTAAAAAATAAATTAACTATTAAATTCCTGATGATGTAGACAGTTTTACAGAACCAAAATCCAGTTAATTTCCTTTGTAGAAGCCTTGCCGTTTTCTTTTTAAAAGGGCTGGTTCGTGTAAATGGTTTTCACGAAAGGAAATTAAAGGCCTTATTTTCAAAGCAGCAAGTTTCCGAGAATTCCCCGCCGTTAAGTTTGGGGGAAGTTTAAAAAAGAAGAAGGCAGAAGGGCTTGGCAGAAAAACTTGGGATACAAAAGAGCTTATGGAGCAGTATGCTCTCACGAGGGTGAAAAATTTAAATGAGTGTTTGCTGGCAGTATTGTTTTCAAACAGCATTTTTTTTTGAAAGGAAGGAAATGATATTAATTAAGGCATATTTCCCCTTCTCCCTACTTAGAATCTGTAGGAACTGACAGAGCAATTTTGAAAAATTGGGCATAAAATTGGGTGAGGGAAGGATTCGGCTCCATTAAAACCGCTGAGAGTTTTGTGGCCGACTTTATACGAGATATGAGCTGGATCTTTATTGCCTTTAGCCTTAAGGATTCGAAGGGACCAGAGTTTGTGGAAGGAGGACTCACGAGTGAGTCATTCACTACCCCCAAACCGCCCTGATTTCTCGAAGTATTTCTTGCCCCCACACCCCGCAATGCACACGTAAAAACAAAAAGCATCGTGGAGATAAGCGAATAAAAGGTGGGAGGAGATCAAAAAGGAGATGGAAAATACAGAAGGGGAGCAAGACAAAAGAAACAGGCACCAGGCTGTTTTGTATTTTTTATCTTTTATAGACTATGGTCTGAAGGCCACCACCTTGCTGAAGCGAAGCAGGTCTGGGCAGTGCCTGGATGGGAGACCACCTGGGAACCACATGTATGCCGCCTTGGGTTCCACGATGAAAGAAAGTCGGGGTATCAATGCAAGGAATCAAATAAATTACTACATTTACATGCCCCCTTTTCTTCAAAGAGCTCAAGGTGGTCAACATGTTTCTTCCCCCTCTCCATTGTATCCTTGCAACAACCCTGTGAGATAGATTAGGCCAGCCTTTCCCAACCTGTGTGCCTCCAGATGTTGTTGGACCACAACTCCCATCATCCTCAGCCACCATTGGCAGCCACATCTGGAGGCACACCGGTTGGGAAAGGCTGGATTAGGCTGAGAGGCAATGACTGGCCCCAGATCACCCAGTGAGCTTCCTGGGTGAATAGGAATTTGAAGTCTGGTCTCCCAGATCCTAGTCCAACACCCTCACCACTTCCCTGCAACTGGCGAACTTACAGTGTAGAACAGTGCTGGGGAACTTGTGGCCCTTCGGATATTGTTGGACTCCAACGCCATCAGCCCCAGCCAGCATGGCCAAGGGTCAGGGATGATGGGAGCTGGAGTTCATCAACAACATCTGGAGAGCCACAGGATCTCCATCCCTGATGGAGAAATATAGGTACGATTAGCAGAGTTTGGGCAGTTTAGATCCCGTTGATTTCAATGGGAGAGTTAAGCACATGTTTAAGATTAACTACTAAGGGGGGGAAATCTAATTTTGGCTAGATCGTTCTGTATGCCTTACTCTCCCTGCCCCCAACATATATGAATAATGAATAATTATGTGAATAATTTATATGTAGAGGGCATACCCCGACTACTTCCCTGCACCATCCTTTACATTTTTCCCTAAGGGGTTTTGTTAGTCTTGAAGTTGCCACAAAACTCTTTGAGGACAAAGGATTTTAATCACACCAAGTTTGTTAATCAGTTTACCAATGCCAGGATGTTTGTGTTAACAACTGTTTTGTAAATGACCACTTTAAATTATGGAAGTATCACCCGCCCCCCCCCAAAAAACCATGTGTATCAGGATAACATTTCATGCATCTGATAAAGTCGACTCTAGTCCACAAACCGATAATAAAAATACCACGTTAGTCTTTAAGATGCCACAAGACTTCTCTATTTTTTCTGCAACAGACTAAACGGCTCCCTCTCTGGATTATTACTATATTTAGCTCTGTACATGTTTACTTAGAAGCAAGCCACACTCTGTGCAATGGGTCCTCCCCCCACGTAAGCATACATCAGATTACAGCCTTATTCGGGTTAACAGAAACAATCCTCTCTTCAGCTCTCCCTGCCCTTGGCATTAAGCTTTAATAATTGTGCTAATAAAATGTTTACAAAGGGACTTTTACCTCTCCATTTTGCCTGGGTTACATTTGAGAAGGCGCCAAAGTGTTTTCTCTGCGATGCTGCCGTTTACCTACTGAAACCGAAGAGCCCCGTGCTCATCTGATGCGTACTGGGCTGAACTGAGAGTGAGTGAGAGAGAGTGAGAGAGAGAGACGTAGATGTAGTAGTTTTACCCACCCCAAGTCCTTTAAATGGTAAAAGGCAAAGGCGTCCTAAATTCAGTGAGGAAATCACCTCCGCAGATTTCTCAAGGAATTAATTCAAACAAAAAAATGGTGTTGATTGCTGCTCTCTCCGCTTTCTCCCTTTTGAGATGTTCATTTGTATAATTTTTCACCCATGTTCCTATTTACCCTCTGTAGATACGAGAGAGAGAATCTATTAGGACGCAATTATCAGTAGCGTAACTAGCTTTTCATGTGCCCTGTGCAAGGTTTTATTTTTGGGCCCCTTAATTTTTTTGGGGGGAAAAATAATAATAAAACAAATACGATATAACAATTGTTTATACATAATTTTCATTTCAGCAAATCCATTTCAGGGCCCCCTTCGTCCTGTGCCCTGTGCCTGTGCACCTGTTACACCTGTCTGGTTACAGCACTGATTATTATTATTATTATTATTTGATTTATATCCCACCCTTCCTCCCAGCAGGAGCCCAGGACGGCACTGAGGATTTGCTCTCTTAAGGAGCAAATTGCATAAAAAAGGATATTAGAGAAAACTAATCAGATGATGTCCCTCTTTTAAACATGTGCACCCAGTCACTGCAAATGGGCGTTGAAGCATTGTAAAGACCATACTCCCCCTCCCCCTCAAAAAAGCTGGACGTGGGAGTTTTATTTAAATTTACATATCACCTTTCTGTCTGTATTTTTTAAAAAAACAAAACCCCGAGGCAATCTAAGTTTAAGTAACCTAGGCTACACAGTTTAAGAAACCAATTAGTACAATACATATCTAAAATAGAAGCAACAGCAAAAACCACAACCGGCATCAGAACAAAGACGAACAAAAACGAACAAAAACACAGCAACACTTAAAGCTCCCAGTATACAAGAAGAATATCCGGGAATGTGTGTGTATGGGGTGGGTGGTGGTGTATATATATTACACATTAATTTTATTCGGGAATTCTTACTTATATAGGAGTTGCTTGTAGTCTAGTATTCATATCCATATAAGAGTCCTTCGTGTTTGGTACAAGAGTTCAAAAAGTAAAGTAAGTCCTTAAGGAAGGTGACAATCAAATGTCACTCTTTCTTATTAAATACAAAGTACTTTTCGACAACGTGCCTACACCTCAGCTGTGAAATGAGACTATTTTCTTATTCACTTCCCCCTCCCGTTAGACCAGCCTTTCTCACAAAATCTACCGGCTTTGCCACACCAGACGTTTAAAACACCCTTGGCAAACTGTTTAAAATGGTGGAAGAGAACTTTGAATGTCTAATGTGGATGTGACTGGCTCAGACCAGCAGCAGCCGGACTCCCCCAAGGGCCAATGGGATGCCTCTGGGGAGCCCATTCGCAAGACAAGGTCCGCCCCGTTTGCTTGAGCATCCCAGAAACCGGCGTTCAGTGAGACATTACCTCTGAACATCGACGCTGCATAGAGCATTGATGACTAATAACACCAAACCAGAGATTTGAACCCAGGTCTTCTTCCTTAAATCTCATTACTCTGGTCATCACGTTACAATGGCACCTAAGAAGGCTTTTGAAGAAGAATATTGCCGCTACACAATGTAAATACAAATACCCGCTTTAGGGTCAGGGAACCTGGGATCTTCAGATGTTATTGCTGGACTCCCCCTGCCATCATCCCTCACCACTGGCTATGCTGGCTGGGGTGGAGGGGAGCTGGAGCCCAACCATATCTGGAGGGCACAGCTTCCTCCCACCCCTAATCAAGACTTTGTGGTTTTAATAGAGGTCAGTTAAGCACTTGCTCAGTTTCCCCCACTGAAATCAGGGGGATCTAGCAATTTTATTTATTTACAAAGTGGGTGGCTGAAATTTTTCGCCGGAGGGCCGCACTGACAATTGACAAACTAATGCACCAATGGTGGTGAATTCTTCATCTCCAACCACCATCTCATCATTTAATTCCACTGCATAATCTGAAAAGGATGTTACAGCCCAGGTGTATCTCCCCTTAGATGGCTCTTCCGCTGCTTAATTAATGGGGATTGTGGTCCAACAACATCTGGTGGCCCACTAGTTGGGAAACGCTGTTCTAGGAGAACCCCCAAGCTACGAACCTGCTCCTTCAGGGGGAGTGCAACCCCATCCAGGACAGGTTGGACATCTGCCATCTGGTCAGAAGTACCACCCACTAGCAGCATCTCAGTCTTGTCTGGACTGAGCCTCAGTTTATTAGCCCTCATCCAGTCCATTGTCGCAGCCAGGCACTGGTTCAGCACATTGACAGCCTCACCTGAAGATGATGAAAAGAAGAAATAGAGTTGTGTGTCATCAGCATACTGATGGCAATGCACTTCAAAACTCCGGATGACCGTACATCGGAGCCATTCGAGTTACAGCGAATATTTACTTCTGCGCTACTAACATGGTTGTAGATCTCGATCCCGTCCCAATCCCTGGAGCTCAGACCTTGGGTTACATTTGCACAAAATACTGCAGGCCTCCTAGATTAAAGAAGCACATCACGCCACGTTAAAGCAGAAGGTAAATTTCTTTTTCCCTCTAAATCTGGAAACGGCAAATAGAGGCTCCAGGAACTGACCCGACTCGTCTCGTGTCGCTTAACGACTCAAAAGTTAGAAATTTAAACCTGACCGTTCAAAGCCCTGGCAAGCAGCTTTTCTGAAGGCTGCTCAGGTTCGACCTTTGGAGAGTCTTTAAAGGCAAAGAGTCACACAGAAGGCCCGTTGGCTTGCTATGCAGCTACCAGGATGACAGCCAGCTGGAAAACGCGCTCAAATTGTAGCACCAAGCACCACAACTTCTAGATCACTGTTCTTCAATCTTGGTTCTACAACTCCCATCAACCCCAGGCCAGCTTAGCCAATGGTCAAGGATGATGAGAGTTGTAGTCCAACCACATCTGGGGCCCAAGGTTGAGGAACGGAGGTCTAGATGTTGTTTGATTCCCAACTTCCATCAGCTCTGGTCAGCACAGTCAATGGTTAGGGATGATGGGAGTTGGAGTCCTACATGGTCTAGAGAGCCACAGATTCCCCTTCTTTGATATATAGCAAGCAGCCCAATCTGCAGACTGTTCCACTTGGAGTTTGTATACTCTGTTAAACAAACAAAAAACCGGAGGACGCTAGACTCTAGGGGTTTCAAGGCAACTAATAATCTCGTTTTGTTTGCATTTAGAAATAAATCCCGACGAGTATGTCGTTTTCATAGTGGTGATTCATCCATTATCCTAAACGCCGTGGTTCCCAGAAGTATAATCCCACTCAGCTGTAAAACTCCCTGGGTGACCTCGGGCCAGTCACTGTCTCTCAGCCTTACCTACCTCACAGGATTGTCGTAGAGTGGCGGTGATTGAATTCCTAGTGAATGTGGTGGGTCAGGATGTTACTTTGACTTAACTGTGTTTAGGATTTTACCCTAAACAGTCTGGGTTGTAGCCAGCTCTTGTTCAGAGTAGTCCCACTGAAATGAATGAACCTAAATTAGTCAACACTACTAACTTCAGTGGGTCTACTCTGAATAGGACTAGCATTGAATACCCCCCCGTTTTGTTTGTAATCGAATTCTTAATGTTATTTTGGATGAAGACCGAAATGTGTTGGATAGCAGCGGCAAAAGAAAGTTACTCCGGATCTTGTTCTGGACGCAGAAGCGTGTATAGGGCTGGAGACATATTTTAAAGTAGTTTGTGTTCCATCAGACTCAACTATATTTAAATAGTACCAGTTGTTAGGCAATAACAATAATCAATAGCCTAGTCATTTCTGATGAAAACTAAAGATGTGTCTTTTTCCGTCTTCCCTCTGAAACAGTAATATTTTTTTAAAAAAATGTGAATGGTAAAAGAAAAGAGGGATCCGGAGAGATAGTCTGAGGGCTCGTGAATTATCTTGAAAACAATTTCGCCTGATAATAATCTGGCATATCTGCGGCATGTTTGTAAAACTTGGAAGGTACGATTCTTTTAAGTCCGATTTACGTTTCAGTGGAAAAGGATGAAGCATGTGCGGTAGACATCTCTGGGAGTTCAAAGTGCTTCATTTTGGTTGGATCGAGCCCTCGTTGTACGCACATATTCATTTAGGTAAAGTTCTGTGAGGGTTATTTAGTACTAGGCTAGCTCTACTCAGACTAGATGCACAAGCCAATAGACACGACTAATTTAAGTTCATTGATTTCAGTGGGTCAGCTCTGGATAGGACTTATATGAATACAACCATAAGTCGACCTCTAACTATTTTACTATTTATGATAAATGCATGTATATTTACTTCTTTTTAAGGTGAATGTTGGGGTGTCATTTTCATATTGCAGTCTTAACTACCCTTACAGTTTTAACACTTAACTAGGGAGCAAACCCCACTGAGCTTGTGAGTAAACCGTGCTTAGGCTCGTACCGTAACATGGTTTTAAAAGTGTGATCGAGTTCAAGGGGCGGAGGACTTGCAGGGAGTTGAAAGCTGAACTCACAACGCTTTTGCTACCTTTCCTCTTTTAAAATAACTTTTTTTTAAAAAAAGGTCTTTTTCCTACACGCAAATGAAAAACACAAAATGCCGAGGCTTTGCGGAGCAGAGGGGCTGGATCTGTTTTTTTGTTTTTTTGCGGAAAGACAGTTTCCTAAAAAGCGCGCAGAGACAACCGACTAGGCATTGCGCTGGCAAAGAAGGTTGTGACCCCGCCCCCAGGCAAACGAAGCTCAACTTTGCTAGAGTTTTGGACCTTCCGGTTTCACCTGAATGTTGAAGATAGCGGACTCAAGAGGATTTATCAACAAATGCATATCAAGAAGTTAGGAACCCAATTGGTGATCACCCCCTCCCCTTCACAGCCGCAAGAATAGGTTAGTCAGCGCTGTGGCTCTCTTATTAATTTCAAAGAAGCTACTGCCGAGAACTCTTTCTTAACTGACTCAGCCCTCCCTGTTTTTTCCCATACAGACATAGATCAGCCTTCCCCAATCTGATCTTCCCCGTACTGCTGGGGTTTATGGGAGACGCAATCCAAAATCTTTTTGCGGGCACCAGATTGGGGAACGCGGGTCAGCTGCGGCCCTCTAGATGTTGTCGGTCTCCAGTTTTCATCGGCCTCACACCTTACATGGCCCACGGCCAGGGATGATGGGACAACTTCTGGAAGTCGCTCGTCCACGCATTAAAGTGTGTGTCCTTCGGTCAAGGGGAGGGGGATTGGGTATGTTTTTATTTATCAGCCCGAACGTTGAAATCTTTTTTTCCCAACTAAGTTCAGAGAATCTTATGAAGCCAAATATTAAGACTCCCGCATCCCCACGTGCAGTTTAATGGCCACGCGTACCGCATTTACACGACCCTGTTTTGACTGTAGTTATTCTATCGGCGATTTGCTACCGGCGATGTTAATTCCCGTCGAGGACGACCGCTGCGGTTGTGTTTAGCAGGAGTTACTTTACAGCTGTCGTGGTTCTGGGAAAGCCTGGTAGGCATTATTATTCCGCCGAACGCATTGCCACTGATTTCAGATTTCTGAACCACCAAGGTCCGTAGTATCGGCTGAGTCTTACTGCCCATGTCTAATAGGAGTTAACAATGCAATCCTATGCACGTTTGCTCAGGAGTAAACCCTGCTGTGTTCAGTTTAGCTTCCTCCTAGGTACATGTGCATTGAATTGCAGCCTAGCAATGCAGTCCTAACCATGTATACTCAGAAGTAAGTGCTATTGAATTCAGTGGGGCTTACTCCCAGGTAAGTGGTGTTAGGATTGCAGCCTAAGGCTGTGTGCACACCATACATTTAAAGCATATTATCTCCCCCCAAGAACCCTGGGAACTGTAGTTAGCCCCTCACAGACCTACAGTTCCCAGCATCCTTCATAAACTGTAGTTCCCAGGTATCTTTGGGGAAAATAATGTGCTTTAAACGTATAGTGTGTACACAGCCTACCATTAATGTGTTCCTGGAGGGGTGGGGGTGGAATCTTCTATAATTAAAGATGGGAAGTGGGAGGAAGCAGCACTGTAATCAGACTTTCCTCTTTCAACAAGCCTATTAAGTAGAGACTTTATCCCAGTTTGGTCTGTGTTGGAATTGCTTTTAAAGAAGTTTTTAAACCTTTTTTTTAAGATGGTTTTAGATGTTTTTAAGAATGTTTTGTTTTAATATATTTTAAAGTTTGTTTTTATGATGCTTTGAAGTGTTGTTAGTGGTTTTGATTGCCGCCCTGGGCTCCTACTGGGAGGAAGAAAAAAAATTGAAATGGACTGCCTTCAAGTCGATTCCGACTTATGGGTGACCCTATGAATAGGGTTTTCATGGTAAGCAGTATTCAGAGGGGGTTTACCATTGCCTCCCTCTGAGGCTAAGAGGCAGTGACTGGCCGAAGGTCACCCAGTGAGCTTCATGGCTGTGTGGGGATTTGAACCCTGGTCTCCCAGGTCGTAGTCCAACACCTTAACCCAGACTTTCCCAACCAGTGTGCCTCCAGATGTTGTTGGACTACAACTCCCATCTTCCTGACCATTGGCAATGCAGGCTGAGGCTGATGGAGTTGTGGTCCAACAACATCTGGAGGCACACTGGTTGGGAAAGACTGCCTTAACCACTACACCACACTGGCTCTCTGCTGGGAGGAAGGGTGGGATATAAATCTAATAAATAAATAAATAAAGAAAGAAATCAGTACTATTTCCTTCCCAGAGCAGTGCCTTGAATTTGTTTCTGGGAGTCTTTAGCTGAGGAAGTGCTATCTCTGCCAGGGATTGGCTGTATGGTCTTGGGCAAGGCAGCCTTTCTCAGCCCTAGTTCTCCATCTGTCCCGTAAGGATAATAGGGACCTATTTCACAAAGCTGTTGTACAGGCAGACATAAGAAAGACTATCCAGCACTTTGCACATTAAAGCACCCAAATGATATATTTCTTCAGAAATGTGAAGAGTGTTGAGTATAAATGTTGCCAGTGATCTTTGCCCTTCTTCCCTCTCTGTCATAAAATAGAAGCCTATTTTTGCATTGTGGCATAATAATAATAATAATAATTTTATTATTACTTCTACTACTAGTAGTAGTAATAGTAGTTTCTTCTCCCCCTTTTCTGTGCTCCTCAGTTGTCAAGGTTTATATTGGAACCTTCTTGGGGAAGAAATTTGTCATTTTTGCTTAAGGTATTCTGTAACAGCATGTACTTTGGTGGATTGTTGTTGCTGTCATCACTTTTTTCAAAAAGAAACTGGAAACAACTTACTGCATTAAAAACAGATATAAAAGCAAGAATGAAAATATCCTAAAATACTTACTAAATACATGTGAAGACTATAAAAATAGTCACCTTGCAATGAAATTTGTTGAATAACTCTGATGAGGCTATAAAAAAAAGGGGGGGGAGATAAAACCAATATCCAGGACAATTTGAGAAATTAATCTCTGAGTTAAAATATCTGGTGTAATGCTCATAAAAATATGTATGTATGTATTAAATGTACTTCCCACCCTTCTCAGGGTCCTAGGGCAATACAAAATAATACTACTGGCCTATATGGGGGCCAACTCTTTCTGCAAAGTTTTACTCTTGCTTTTCTCTCCCTCTCCGTCATCCTGAAACTGTTGTATAAGCAGATGAACAAAACTGTGAAGAAAATAAGATGCCAATTATTTGTGTTAGCCTTATTGTAACAGCACTTGCCAAGGCCATTCAAAGAGGTTCCGAAACTGAGGCCAGCTTTCTCTTGAATGTTTATTGTTTTGAAAAATGTACTCTCGTCTGTACAGGCTGATCCACCTGAAGGCTGTTCTTATCCCAGCATGCCTAACTGGTACCTTGAGTCCAAAGTGTCATTAAAAACTCTTGGATTATAGTTGTAGTTACAGTGGCAGGACTGAAGGAAAGCCAGATCTTTTTTCTGAAATCAAGTGGGATCCAGAACTATGAGGTCTTGGGACTTGATTAGACCTGGAGTGGTAATGCTTATCTTGCAAAAAATTGTGAGCTTGGTTGGGATCCTTCCCTTTGATACTCCAGTCTCCTTCCTTTCCACTCTACCTTGCAGAGATGGCACCCACAAGCTAGTTGCATGAACAAAGACCAACCTATATTTGAACCAGTTTGTTTTATTAGCATCAAACACACATAATTCTTGTAAGTACATGTGTTCTATTGACGTGGGAGAACCTTTGATGGTGGTGTATAGGGGACAGAGGCCTCCATTCTGTAATTATCCCCTTAAAAAAACTTTTTGCACATCTAAGCTAACCCTAAAATGGGCGTAACTTGGCCTTGCAAAAGAATTGGATGGCTCCAGTTGGTTCTATAGTTCTTTCATACAACTCCTGTTCTGCCTGAGATTTTCCACTCATTTTGTTCTTGGAAACTAACAGACCTATTTTCAAACATGTTTGGGTAGAAAGATGCACTCAGGATTTCAACAGAGTTTTCAACCCATAGAAGTGTATTGTGGATTGCAGCCTTAATTGGCATAGCTATCCCAAGACGTTTTGCTTTCCAGTTCAAAGGGCAATATGGCACTCACTCACTCACACAAACATATTCCATACTCAGAAGCTGACTTGACTGGCTGCTGAATCTTACTTCAGTGCTGGTAAAGGGATAGTATCTTCCATTGACCTGAGGGTAGTGGGCTAATTGAGAGGCTGCATGACAGGCATATAGTACACTGCCTTGATTTCCATCAGAGGGGTTAGAGAGCTCAAAAGGAATGGCTGAGAAAAGGGACACTCTTGTTGTTGTCTCCAAGTGTTTGACACCTGAGGAAATTGCGTCACTATGCCTAATGATAGTGCTGGCCTTCTGAACTAGGGGTCTTTCATCTCAGACTATGTACACATCATACATGTAAGACACGTGGCTTCCCTCCAAAGACTCCTGGGAATTGTAGTTTGTGAAGGGTACTGAGAATGGTAGCTCTGTGAGGGGTAAACTACAGTTCCCAGGATTCTTGGGGGGGGGGAGCCATGGATGTTAGATGTGCTTTAAAATGTATGATGTGTATGCAACCTTAATCATAGCTGAAAACTCATCTGTCTTACAAACAGATTCACAGGGAACATTTGTAGATATGCCCTCTGCTTTGTCAGTTGTGGAGCTTTCTTTTTCCAAAGTGCAACTTGAGACATACCGGGTAAGATCCAAGAGTAGTTCATTTGACGCAAGCACTTTTGGCTGTCCAATGGAATTTCATCCTCCTCCTCCTCTCCCTGTATGCCCCCTGCCTGCCCCTAAATATGTTCTGGGGTTTTCCCCAAGCCTCTGGAGTAGATTTAAGGGGCACATGTGGAGAGGAGAGGGATGTGAAGTTCCACTGCACAGCTCAAAGTGTTTGTGCCAGTGGAACTGTTTAGCTGGATACCACACATTCTTTTAAAAAAACAAAACAAAACAAAACAAAAACCATGGCAGTCTCCTGGTGCTTCCCGACTGTTGCAACTTTGGGGTGAGATTCAAGCACATGCTGGCAAATTCAGTTCTGCAATTAGTTGATTGGGAGCAATTAGACAAGAAACCTGCTTCCTCAAAAGTGAATTGACCTTAAGGTTAGAAAAATGCAAAACTAAGCGAGACTAAAATTGACAGGTTCACCCATCTCTGTCTGGAGATCCATCAGGCAGAATGAAGAATGTTGTCTTCCCAGATTTCACTGGTATTACAAGGCTGTAATGATGTCCAAGAAGCATGTTATGGCTGTTATGAGATATACAATTTGAATTTTTTAAAGTTTCTAATTTATGTGTGGTTTAAGTTATAGAATTCTGATATTGTTTCACTTCATTTTTTGAAAAATACAGTAAATCTCAGGGTAAGCAGCTTTGGGAGGACCTTTTGGTTTTGAATAGTGACATGAACATTAAAATACAGTAATGTGATTGGAACTGGGACCTTTTGCAGAGAAATCATATGCTCTGTACCTGAGTTATGATCCTTCTGCATCAGGACTCTCTAAAACCTGGAATCTTGACTCTTTTGGTTAGGACCATGAGCAGTTTTTTTTCCACCCATGAAAAGTTCCTCTTCTATACAAAATGGAATGAAATGGACTGCCCTCAAATCAATCCCAACTTATGGCTACCCTATGAATAGGGTTTTCATGGTAAGTGGTATTCAGAGGGGGTTTACCATTGCCTCCCTCTCAAGCTAGTCCTCTCCAGCTGGCTAGGCCTGCTCAGCTTGCCACAGCTGCACAAGCCAGTCCCTTCCTTGTCCACAACTGCCAGCTGGGGGGCAACTGGGCTCCTTGGGACTATGCAGCATGCCCACGGCTACACAGATGGCAGGGCACGTAACCCCTGAACCACTAACTGTGGGGGTGATCTTTAGCTGGCCCTTGACACCCAGGAGACACGAGCAGGGATTTGAACTCATAGACTCTGAACTCCCAGCCAGACTCTGATATAAAAGAGTGGTGGCCTCCTTTGCATCAGAACTGTGTTAGAGCTGAGGTCTCTTAGATTGGGTGGTAGGATTGCCAACTTTTTTTAAAAAAAATTGGCCTCTGTTACAAACATAAGAAAAGTCCTGCTGGATCAGGCTGAAGGCCTATCTAGTACAGCATCCTGTTTCTCACAGTGGCAGGCCAGATGCTCCTATAGGAAGACCAAAAGCAGGAGATGACTGCAACAGCTCTCCCCCCACTTGCAGTTCCAGGAACTGGCATTGTTCCTGCCTCTCTAACAGTGCCTTGATCAACAGACATTAGCTGGTGATAATGTTTTTCTCTATGCTATGAACAGCCTCACCTACTGATTCCTACATATCAAGGTAGCTGTAAAAAGTGGAAGAGAAGCTGGCCAGTTTGTTTATTTCCCTGGTAAATCAGTAATCCTGGAGAGTAGTATTCAATAAACATACAGATAATGGGGGGAAGTGGAATAAAACCAGGCTTTTGATGTCATTACTATCAAGTGGTTTTTTCCCTGTTTTATAGGGTGATATATATCAAAGTGGTGTATTTTAGTGGGTTTTTAAAAATATCCTAAGCTCCAAGGAAGGGGGAGGGGAGACATCCAGGTAAGCCATTAAAAAGCCTTCCATATGATTTTGTGTTTTTAAAAGCAGCAGCTGGGGTTAGTAAGCCCTTCCTCTTGGAGTCAGGTCCCCATTTACAAAATTATCTTCTCTCAGGTTTCATTAAGTCTCTTTTTAAAATTGCCTAGTTCAGGTTGGAAAATAACTCAGATATAGATAATTTATTGATCTATATTATATCAAATGTCAATAATATATTTTATTGTCCTAGCTGTAGGCCATAACACTCAATCATACAGATCTATTACTATAAACAATACACATAGACAATAAAACCCTGCAGTGACATACCGGAGGAAGTGTAACAATCTGTAATATTGGTTTAATAAACTTTGTCCTGTGTTTTCTGGCAGCTGTTGCAAACTAGCCAACTGTAATAATAATAATAATAATAAATTTTATTTGTTAGTCGCCTATCTGTCCGACTTAACGGACACTCTAGGCGACTTACAATAACATAAAATAAATACAGTATACAATAAAATGCAATATACAATATAAAAACACAATTATCAATTTCTTTAACATCAACATCAATTAATATATCAAAAAGCTAGTCTACCCCAAAATTCTTGTAGGCCTGCCTGAATAGCCAGGTCTTTAAAGCTTGGCGGAAACCCATCAGGGAGGAGGCATGACGAAGATCATAAGGGAGAGAGTTCCAAAGGGTGGGGGCCACAGCCGAGAACACCCTCTTCCTGGTCCGCACCAGTCTAGCTATTTTGACTGGCGGGACCAAGAGGAGGTCCTGTGTGGCTGATCTTGTAAGGCGGCCTAATTGGTGATACTGGAGGCGGTCCTTCAGATAAACCGGGCAGAAACCGTATAGGATTTTAAAGGTCAGAACCAACACCTTGAATTGGGCTCAGTAAACCATTGGTAACCAGTGCAGGTCTATTAACACTGGGGCGATATGATCCCGGCAACGGCTATGCTTAATTAAGCGTGCCGCCGCGTTTTGTACCAACTGCAGTTTCTGAACCGTTTTCAAGGGTAACCCCACATAGAGTGCATTACAGTAGTCTAAACGGGAGGAGACCAGGGCATGTATCACTTGTGGGAGCAGATGTACAGGAAGGTAGGGTCGCAGCCTCTGTATCAGATGTAATTGATACCAAGCCGCCCGGCTCACTGCTGAAACCTGAGCCTCCATGGACAGCTGGGAGTCAAGAATGACCCCCAGGCTGCGGACCTGGTCCTTCAGGGGTAATTTCACCCCATTAAGCACCAAGTCGATGTCTCCCAGCCTTCCTTTATCACCCACTAGCAACACCTTGGTCTTATCGGGGTTCAGTTTCAGCCTGTTCTCGCCCATCCATCCACTCACGGACTCCGGGCACTTGGACATGGTCTGCACAGCCAACTCTGGTGAGGATTTAAAAGAGAGATAAAGCTGAGTGTCATCTGCATATTGATGACACTGCAGCCCAAAACTCCTAATGATGGCTCCCAGCGGCTTCACATAGATGTTAAAAAGCATGGGGGAGAGGATAGAACCCTGTGGCACTCCACAATTAAGAGGCCAAGGGTCTGAAACCTCATCCCCCAGTGCCACCCGTTGGTATCTGCCTGAGAGATAGGAATGGAACCACTGTAAAACAGTGCCTCTCATTCCCAATCCCTCTAGGCAGTTTAACAAGATACTGTGGTCAACGGTATCGAAAGCCGCTGAGAGGTCCAGGAGGACGAGGAAGGTATATTCTCCCCTATCCAACGCCCTCCTCATATCATCCACCAGAGCGACCAAGGCTGTTTCAGTTCCATGTCCAGTCCTGAAGCCCGATTGGAATGGATCTAAATAATCTGCTTCATCCAAGTGAGCCTGTAACTGTTTGGCCACCACCCGCTCTATCACCTTGCCCAAGAATGGTAAATTGGAGACTGGGCGAAAGTTGTTCAGCTCTTGGGGATCCAAGGAGGACTTTTTTAAGTTTTATCACTGCCTCCTTGAGGGCTGATGGCATTGCACCCTCTTCCAAGGATGCATTTACCACCGCCTTGATCCCTTTGCCCAGTCTTTCTTTACAACTCACAATGAGCCATGAAGGGCAAGGATCCAGCAGACAAGTGGTTGGTTTCACAGTACAGAGCACCTTGTCCACTTCCTCAGTGAGGAGAGGCTGAAACCGATCCCAATAGACCGGTATGCAACTGGCCGACTCTAGTCTACTTCCTGTGTCCACGGCGTACGAAATCATGCTCTTCAGGCACTCAATTTTATCGGCAAAGTGTTTAGCAAATGTGTCACAGGAGGCTTTACAATGTTCCATAGGTTCCTGAGCAACTGGACCGACGAGGCTTCAGACCACCTGGAACAACCTCCTGGGACAACACTCTGCCGACGCAATAGAGGCAGCAAAGAAATTCCTCTTCGTTGCCTTTATTGCCACCTGGTAGGCTGCTATTGCTGCTCTAACCAGTGTCCGATTGTCTTCAGTGCAAGATTTCCGCCACCGGCGCTCTAGTTGTCTCACCTCCTGTCTCAGACCCTGCAACCGTGGTACCAGGGTGCTGTCTGAGTCCTATTCAGGGGGAGAGGACGTTTCGGAGCCATCCGGTCTACCGCCCCCGTGATCTCCCTGTTCCACTCCGTCACCAGGGTTTCGACCGGGTGTCCTTCAGTCAGCTCCAAATCCCCCAGCGCATTCAGGAATCCCTCAGATTCCATCAGGCGTCTGGGGCGGACCATCCTAATCGGTCCTTGACCCCTGCGGAGGGTGTGTGGCATAGAGAGGTCTATATTCACCAGATAGTGATCTGACCATGACACGGGGTTAGATAGAACAGCCCCCATTTTCAGAGCACTTCCCTCCCCTCCCGAGACAAACACAAGGTCAATAGTATGACCGGCTACTTGGGTGGGCCCCGTATTACTAAGGTGCAGTTCCCAAGAAGTCATGGTTTCAATGAAATCCCGAGGGGCTCCCATGAGGGCGGTCTCAGCATGTACATTGAAATTCCCCAAAACCAATAGGTTGGGGGAGAGCAACTGCACAGCCGAGACCACCTCAAGCACCTCGGTCAGGGAGTCTACTGTGCAGCGGGGTGGGCGGTACACAAGTAGAATCCCTAAAGTGCCCTTTGGGCCCAGCCTCCAGTACATGCAATCAACAAACTTGGTCTCGTGGAGAGGGGGTCTGGCGAAAACCAAAGACTCCCGATAGATGACTGCAACACCCTCCCTGCCTACCAATCCTCAGCTGCTGTGCGTATCGGAAACCGGCTGGACACATGGCCTCCAATATGGGAGCTGAGGCGTCATCCAGCCAGGTCTCCGTAATACACACCAGGTCTGCGTTCTCATCCAGGATCATATCATGGATGATAGATGTCTTCTGCACTACAGACCTGGCGTTACATAACAGCAGTCGAAGGTTGGCTGGAGTACTGCCTCTCCCAGTTATCTTCTGTACAGATCAGAAGTCATCTGTTCCTTGAAGCCTTTGGCTGAGCCCTGTGAGCCTGTTGAGAATACAAGCCTTTTAAGCCGAGACTTTATCCAAGTCTGCGTCTGTGTTGGAATTGCTTTTTAATATGTTTTTAAACCTTTTTTTAAAGATGTTTTTAAAGCTTTTTTTAAAAAAATGTTTTTTAATATGCTTTGTTTTAATATATTTTAAAGTCTGCTTTTATGATGTTTTGAAGTGTTTTTAGTGCTTTTCTTTGCCGCCCTGGGCTCCTACTGGAAGGGCAGAATATAAATCAAATAATAAAATAAAACAAACAAACAAACAAACAAATGAATAAATGCTTAATCAGAATTATGTCCCACTGAGTTCAATGGGACTCACACACAGGTCAGTGTGTATATAAAGAACCACAGCTTTGCAGTGTAATTGGATGGTATTTAATGCTAGTCCTGCTGAGAGTAAATCCACTCACATTAATAGCTGTGATTAACAGGTGCATTCATTTCAATGGGTCTACTCTGAGCAGGACTTAGTTGACTGCAACTCATTGTATACATGGCTAAGAAGTAAGTCCCATTGAATTCACTGGGACTTACTTCCAGTTAGGTATGTTCAGGATTGTATCCATTCCCCTACTAAAATGAAGCCAGGGTACAGATCTAGATGTACTGCCCTCAAGTCGATTCCGACTTATGGCGACCCTATGAATAGGGTTTTCATGAGGCTGAGAGGCAGTGACTGGCCCAAGGTCATCCAGTGAGCTTCATGGCTATGTAGGGATTCGAACCCTGGTCTCCCAGGTCATAGTCCAACACCTTAACTACTACACCACACCAGGGTGCATGGCTGTAAATATGTTTATTCACATTGATCTTTTGTTAGACTTGCCTTTCATAGAGTTAAGAGAGACTTCCCCCATTGCCCACTGATTAAATTTAGATTGTAAGCTCCTTGCATCAGATACATGTTTGGGTTTTTTGTTTATAGTAGTCTAAAACAACATGTACTGTTGATTGTATTGTTATTATTATTGTTGTCATCATTGTTATCACCTGTCCTTACTCAGAAAAACTCTATTTTTGTTGTATAAATAATATACCAATAGGACATTCTGGATAAGATGGAAAACAAGATCTCTTTCTAATCCTGGCAAGCTTATACACTAGAGTGCATTAAAGGAGCTAGCAGACCAAATCCTCCACCTTGCTGTATTTTATCTAATCCAAAGGATGATTATTAAAATTACAGGTTTCTGTATTGTTTAAAGGCAGGACTGTAAGCCCCACTGGTTTGTCACATTTGAGTTTTATTGTATTTTTTGTTCTGTATAGCTTTCTTTTTGTGGTGGTAAAATAGCTTTGCAAACAAGCATGCTGCAGAATCTCCTTGGGCTTTTAAAATCCAGAAATGTTCCCTGCATATCTGAGGCAAGGGAACATCCATAAAGTCATGCATCAGAGGGAACAGCAAAGTTGTGCCAAAGGAGGGAAGAGATATTGGTTAAAAATGGAGCAAAGTGTTACCGTGGAGGAAGATAGGGGGGTTATTTCTTTTGTAAGGCTTTAAAAAGCATAACATATTTTATGGATAGTCACTAGGCCGAATGTGGAAACTACCATTTCCTATATCTTATTCTCATATATGGCTAGATTCCACTAACACCCGTCTCACCAAAATAGTTCATGTTAAATAGCGGTAAAATAAGTCACCATAGTTCACAACCACACCATACATTTAAAGCATTCTTTGGGGGAAGCCATGTGCTTTAAATGTATGGTGTAGATGTGACCATAGTCTTTAAATTATGTGACCGATTCAGGGAGAATAGGTCTTTCAATGGCTGTTGGACAAGATGGCTAAATGGAGCTTCCAAGTTCAGGGGCAGTATACCTTGAATGCCATTTAATAGGGGACAGGTGTTGCCTTCTTGTCCTGTTTGTGGGGTCTCTGGAGCACCCAACTGGCCACTTTGTTAAAAGAGCTAGATCGAATCTCACCCAACAGGTTTTTGTTTTGTATTCTTTTGTCTTCTGAGTATATATAGAGATTTAAACATGGTGATGGGGGTTTCCCTAGTTATAGACTGAAAGAGTTAGATGGACCTGAAAGCTCGTTGAGCTCAGCCCTCTCCCAATGCAGGAAATCTGCTCTGCTGGAATCCCTCACAGGTAGCCATCCAGCTTCTTCTTTAAAACCTCTAATAAAGGAGAGCTGCCAGACTCTCCAAGGCAGGTCTGTTACACTGTTGAACGACTTGTGTTTCTTTTGCCTTGAAATAAGTGAAATTACCTTCTTCTGTTGCATTTAGGAGTCTCATTGTTTGGACGGATGCTCAAGAGGCAAGTAGCTCCATTGAAATTATGTAACTTAGTTATGTCTCCACAATAGAACATGGCTTGCACGTGTTTTGTTTTATGAGTTACTGGATCATTCTATAACTGTTAACATTAGACCAATAAATACTGTGTGTAAATGAAGTTTATGTGTATTCTGAACCAAGTTCTTGTTGTCCCTGTGTGTCATTAAGCACAGTTGTAATAGTTGGAAGAGGAATATATGCAGAAAAAAGTGGTAGTAGATCAGAATGCTAGTAATCTCTTTTTTGCAGATTCAAGCTGGAATTAATTAGACACTTGGAGTAGTATACTCTGAAAATAAACTGAAGCCAAATGTAATAGGAGATTCATCATCTGCAAAGAATATTATAGGGAACTGCCACTTGTCAAAACTAAAAACTATACATAGATATACATAGATTTCCAGGGCTCAAGAGGATCATAGATCTGAACCTTAAAATGTTCATTATATATCTAGAACTCCAATATGCTGCATGCTTACATGGATTTCTCACTGAATTTGATGGGTTCCATAATATTCTGATTAGCAAGCAACCAAAATGTGGGCTGGATGGAACAACTATCAAGGGGATCCACAGTTGGCTACAGAATCATACTCAAATAATGCTTATGAATGGTTCCTTCTCAAACTGAGGGGAGGTAACAAGCAGGGTACCACTAGGCTCAGTCCTGGACCCAGTGCTCTTCAACGTTTTTATTAATGACTTGGATGAGCAGGTGCAAGGAATGCTTATCAGATTTGCAGATGATACAAAATTGGGAGGGATAGTTAATACCCTGGAAGACAGAATCAAAATTCAAAGGGATCTTGATAGGCTGGAGCATTGGGCTGAAAACAACAGAATGAACTTTAACAGGGATAAGTGCAAAGTTCTACACCTAAGAAAAAGAAGCCAAATGTTATACAATGGGGGATACTTGCCTTAGTTATACTACATGCAAGAAGGATCATGGAATTGTTGTCGATCACGAGCCACTATGAAAGTGAGCCAATATGAATATGAGCCAACAGTGTGATATGGCTGCAAAAAAGGCAAATGCTATTTTAGGCTGCATTTACAGAACTATAGTTTCCAAATCATGTGAAGTACTAGTTCCCCTCTATTCAGCACTGGTTAGACCTCAACTGTATTGAATGTAAAACTTATATTGATTTTTGTTGAAATGTAAACCACTTTGAGATTTTTTGAAATATAAAGTGGTGTACAAGTTAAATAAATAAATAATAATAAATAAACTTGAGTATTGTGTCCAGTTCTGGACACCACACTTTAAGAAGGATGCAGACAAGCTGGACTCAGCGTGTTTAGCCTTGAGAAGAAAAGACGCAGAGCTTGGAAGATTACTTTTAAAAAATAATAAATTACAGTTACAGTTACATGGCCCCCCAAAAGTAGTAATTACTGTTGTAATTACAATTGCTCTGAAAGTAACTGATTACTTTACTTTTACTCAAAAGTAATTGCTACAATTACATTTTAGTTACTTAACAGAATCTCACATCCCCTCACCCCACGCCCAGCAATGGTGATACCCCAACACACATATTTTTTGTATATATATATTGCCTCCAGCTCTTTTCTCCTTCCACTCCTGTCAATTGTTAAACAATTGTTTTCTCCACGCTGTCTCACTCTCCACCTCCTCCCTCGTTGCCTCCTAAGTTCCCATAGAGCATGAAGGAAGAACAACGCTGCACAGAAGCCCAATTTGAAGCACATTATTTTTATTCACAAATCAGAAGAGCAGTAGACTTCCCCTGCCCCCCCCCAAGTAATGCACAAAAGTAATGCTGGAAACATTACAATTACTCCTCAAAAGTAATGAAGTTACTACTCGTTCTACTACCAGCAAAATGTAATGAAGTTACCCACTCGTTACTCAAAAAAGTAATAAATTACTTGTAACTAGTTACTTGTAACTAGTTACTTCCAAGCTCTGGTGACAGGTAAGACTCTTTTGAACTTTGTCACAGACAAAAGCCAAGCATGCAGCATGTCAGAGTTATTTTATCCAAGGCCTACACGAATGTACCAAAGGTGAAGATGTCGAAAGTGGACAACAGAGCTGCAGAAGAGATAATGGTCAAGCATGCTCCAATTAGCAAAAGCTACAGAATATTGGATCCAAGAACAGGAAAGATCACAGTGAGCAGTGTTGTATACTTTGAGGAAAATGAGAGAACCAACACAAACCATGATGATGAGTAGAGTACCCAACATAGGGAATTCACAGCCAAGAAGGGGAAATAACATACCAACCAGTATGCAAAACTGAGGGTTACCCACCTGCATCACCAGGTGATGGGTAAAGGGTGGAGAGATGCAAGACCATGCAAGGGCAGAAGGGGATGCAGGAAAGGAAGAGGAGAATGCAGGGCTGGAAGTCGCTACACAAGCAAATGGGACTCTTGAAGCAGACCTCAGATGCTCATCCCAACTCAATAAAGGCATATCAAGCTACATGACTGTCCTACCCTGTCACGGCAGCAATGTTACATGAACCCTCAACATAGGAAGAGATAGAGAGAATGCCTGCAGTAGAAGCCAGTGAGTGTAGAAAAGCTGCACAAAAAGAAATAGATTTGGACAAAAACCAGATGGACTCTCAGAGAACTACCAGCAGGCAAAAGGTGTAAAGCAAAGCAAAATGCAGAAGAGGAGATCCAGAGATGCAAAGCCAGACTAGTACGCAAAAGCTATTTCCAGAAATATGGGAAGGAAACATTTGTTCCTGTAGTAAAGTATACCACAATAAGGACAATTTTAAGTGTGGCAGCATCAAGAAAAATGCATGTTGAACACCAGAGCTTGGAAGTAACTAGTTACAAGTAACTAATTACTTGTAATTTATTACTTTTTTGAGTACCGAGTGGGTAACTTCATTACATTTTGCTGGTAATAGAACAAGTAGTAATTTCATTACTTTTGAGGAGTAATTGTAATGTTTCCAGCATTACTTTTGCTCATTACTTGAGGGGGGGAGCAGGGAAAGTCTTCTGCTCCTCTGATTTGTGAATAAAAACCATGTGCTTCAAATTGGGCTTCTGTGCAGCGTTGTTCTTCCTTCATGCTCTGTGGGTGCTTAGGAGGCAATGAGGGAGGAGGTGGAGAGCAAGACGGGGTGGAGAAAACAATTGTTTTAAAATTGACAGGAGTGGAAGGAGAAAAGAGCTGGAGGCAATATATATATACAAAAATGTGTGTGTTGGGGTAACATCATTGCTGGGGGTGGGGTGAGTGGATGTGAGATTCTGTTATGCCATTCTGTTAATCTTATGGATAAAAAAAATATTCTACTACCCTGTGTGTGTGTGTGCTTATTTTTAATGTTGTTTTAGGCTACTTAGATGTGCAGCAACCAAGGCCAGCAATTTTTTTTTTAAAAAGTAACTAAAATGTAATTGTAGCAATTACTTTTGAGTAAAAGTAAAGTAATCAGTTACTTTCAGAGCGATTGTAATTGTAACGGTAATTACTACTTTTGGGGGGCCATGTAACTGTAACTGTAATTTATTACTTTTTAAAAGTAATCTTCCAAGCTCTGCCTGTCACCTTGGTTGGCAGTCAATTCTGCATGTAGGTAGCTGTTATCACAGTCTCTTCCCAGTACTGACTGGGTAGCTCAGAGTCCAGCAATATGGATTTTACAATCTCCACTAAGAGATCTGTTATTTCCCTCTGCAATGCCATTCTGTTCTGGCATGTAAAATATTGTGTCTGTGTGCTATACCCTGCTCTCTTATGTGTGCTTGGGTGTGATGCAACATGTACTTACCCTGTTGTCTATTTGAAGAGCTTGAAGTTTCCTGCCAAATGTGTTGCTCACAGCTGCAACATACTCCTTCAGAAGTTGCAGGGTCTGGCTCTTTTCCCTCAGCAGATATATTGCACAATACTTGGAATAGTGATTTACAAATGTTAGTAAATAAGTTTCCTGTTTTAGAAGTCTGGATGGGGCCACACAGACCGGAGTATACCAGCTCAAGTGAGTGCCTTTGATTCTGTTTGGAAACAGATGGCCTGTACCTTTCCCCTTTATACAGTTCATGCATATGTCATTGCCACTGTTGCACATTTTTACTGTTATGCCTTTGGCTAGATTCTTTCTTTCCAGATCAAGTATGGGATTTATATCACAATGTCTGTGCCATAGATCAAGGCAATTTGTATCACACAGTTTTTTTTAAAATCATGTTTGCCAATTTCCTTGGACAGACTAGTTTGAGCACTCTGGTTTTCAAAAGATGTGGCATACAATTCTCTATCCATGGTTGCTGAGTACATGTTGTCACAGAAGTTCACACTGAAGCCTTTTTTTTGTTAAAGACGCAACACTTAAAACATTTTCATTCTAATATGAAACTAACGTAATGTCTCTTGTTTCTATCTAATGGCTTCCAAGCTCTGCATTGCAGGTCAGAACTTCTCCATTGGACCCAATGAACAATATGATGTGAAATTACACCAGCTGAACACAAGGCTCTCTCTTGCTGGAGTGGGACAAATGTGTATAGTGACTTTGCTGTATTATAAAAGTCAGACTGAGACTGCATACACATACCATACATTTAAAACACATTCCCCTCCCAAAGAATCTGGGTAACTGTAATTTGTTAAAGGTACTGGGAATTGTAGCTCTGTGAGGGGTAAACTACAGTTCCCAGGATTCTTTGGGGGAAATTATATGCATTATTATTATTGTTGTTGTTATTGTTGTTGTTATTGTTGTTGTTGTTGTTGTTGTTATTATTGTTATTATTATATGTGTATGCAGCCTAATTCAAAATTTAGTGATGAATTCATTGGTTTTTTTGTTTAATTGCCACACAGTTTTCAAATAGTTCTAAATCCAACATCTAGATCCATTTGTCTCTGTAGGACAGAGGACAAAAGGACACATTTCTGTTCCCTCCAACAATGAAATTACTATTATGGGGGAAAATATTTTCTCATGTTTCTTTTATTAAGTTGTCAAAAATGCAAAGTACAGAAAGAAATATGACAAAGCATTACTCTACAGTTGCCAGAATACAGCACATAGTGTAACTTGACAGAATTAGGTCTAATTAGAAATTAACACAAGATATGAATCTATTGGGAAAACGAATAGACAAAAAAGTTTTGTGGGAGGGCTCAATAGTAAGTGAAAGAGAGAAAACACAGAGAATGTATTGATGCTGTTTTCAGTTTTGTTACTGAATGAAGAACTGGTGGAAAATTTCAATCTGGACACATTGTCACAGCAGAGGCAAGAAATTAGAAATTACTTCCTTCTGTTTTGTTCCCCATTAATACATACTGGAAAATTCTACTTACCTATCTACAAACCACTGTGAAAATTCATGATCTTTAGTCTACTTACACATGTGTGATGATACTATAAACATAGGAATATGCCTTATATGGGGACAAACCATAGGTCCATCTAGCTCAGTAATGTCTACACTGACCGGCAGCTCTTCAGGGCTTCAGGAAGAAGAAGACATTTCCAGCCCTAGCTGGAGATGATGGGGATTGAACTTGGGATGTTCTGCATGCGAAGCAGATGCTCTGCAACTGAACAATGGCCCCTCCCTGCTTCTGGGTGGCCACATATTCTACTTCACAGAGGACTGTTCTTAGTTTAAATAAAATCCCCAACTGCATTGTCTAAATGGGAAATTTGGGTCAGGGGACAAAATTTAGCATCTCAAGAATCTCAAAAATCAGTGTTATTGTGTGTGCTTTTAAAGCAACAGTGACAATTCAGTCAAAGTTAAGCACTTTCAATTCCTGTGTACTTTAATGGATGAGAACTAAGTGCATGCTAAACCCCACCACTGAAATAAATGGGATCTAAAGATGCTTCACATGGACTGGTTTATGTGGCCCAAGTTTCTTCCACTTGACCTTCAAAAGACAAAGCCTGAAGATACAGGGCAATGCCTGTATAAGGCAGAAGGGGGGGGAGGGCTGCAAAGCAGGGGAGCCAGGCAATGACTAAAGAATGGGGCTTCAGCGCTCTGGATGACTCTTTGCATTGCTGCCCTGTGACTAGCAAAAGAAGAGTCTATTGCACTATAAAAAAAAGACAACGCAGTTCACATGATGGGGGGGGTTGTCACGGAATTTGGGACAGCCTGGTACACATCATGTTATTTACTATAATCACCCCAGGCTATGACCTCTCCATATCATGTGATATGTGAACAACTGCCATGGTCTGAACTCTTTTGAGTTCTGCAAGACTACAGCATATAAGGGCACAGAACAAGCAGATCTTGTGGGGAGGGGAGGGGAACTTGTACTATGGCTCACAGGTATATACTGTGTACTGTATAAGATTATACTATACTACAGGGATGAGAAACCTGTGGCCCTCCAGTTATTGCTGGACTCCAACTTCCACTATCCCTTATAAACACAACCAATCATTGCAGTCTGTAGGAGGGGGCATCCTGAAGATGCTGTCCTATCAGGAGGTCCATTCTGCATGATGCCAGAATCAGGTCTTTAGTGTGGCAGCACCTGCCCTTGGAACTCCCTCTTGTTACATATCAGACAGACGCCATCTCTATTGTCCTTCCAATATTTGTTGAGACTTTCTTCCTTCATCAAGCCTTCTAAGTGGACATTTTTATCCGAGCTGGTATCTCTATTGGATTTTAAGTGGATTTTATATGTGTAATTGTTTTAACTCTTTTTATATAATGGTTTTTAACTGGTTTTACATATGCAGTTGTTCTAGGTATGCTTTTTATTGTATTGTAAAAATTGCTCTGAAATGCTTTATAGGAAACAATTCATTATTATTGTTATTGTTATTGTTGTTGTTTGTTGTTTGTTGTTTGTTGTTAATAATAATAATAATAATAATAATAATAATAATAATAATAATAATAATAATAATAATAATAATAATAATAATAATAAATCCACCAGAGTACACACAGATTACCCTGACAACTGAGGAGCAAAGAAAAGGGGGAGAAGAAGCTACTATTACTACAAGTAGTAGAAGTAGTAGTAGTAATAATAAATAAATAAATAATATCCCTGACATGATTGACCATGGTAGCTGGGCTGATGGGAGAAGGAGTCCGATAAGGCACAGACTCCTCATCTCTGCTATACCATAGTTATTGTAGAACTGGCTTCAGAGACCAGCTCCAAGGAGGACTCTGAAGATGAAGCCATAGCTGTTGCTTGGTTGCCTATCATCCCATTTCCTTGCCACTGAGCATTCTTTGACCAAGGATCTGTGGCAGAGACTTTCCAAACCAGTTCTCTAAAAGAGAACTTGGCTGGCTTAAGTGGATGGACACTTGGGCATGGCTATCGGTAGATACAATCTATCTAGGTGCAATGTACTCACTAGCTGGCAGTGTAGAAGACACTGTCTCTTTGCTGCTGTTCCTCCTTTGTGAAATGGGAACAACTGGTGGCTGCCTTTTGTGCTTTACTGCAACAAAATCAATGGAAAATCATGTGGGATCTGCCACAAAATGTTGCAGTGTTCAGGGTTCTAGCCAACTATGCCCTTTTCCAACATACTCAATTTCATTTGTTCTCTCCCCTAGTTTTCCACCCCATCCCTACTCAACAGTCAGCATTCTGTGAACGTTTAGACTGCTCAGTACACATTGAGCTGTTTCCTCCCCCTCCTTTTTTGTACTTCAACAAACCTTGGAGTTTCCCTGAGCCTCTGGATACCTCCCTCATATGCATGGATGGGGCCATTTTGGCTACATAAGGATCCATGCTCAGAGAATGAGTTTGTTATGAGTACATAGCACACAGTAGTGTAGGGGCAAATTCAGAAGTGCAGGGTTCCTTCCTGATAGTCACACCAAGCCCCTTCACAGCCATGCCCCCAAGATTTACCAGCTCTTCTGCAGTCCCAAAATTATATAACCATAGGCTTCCCCCTGCCAATCCCTTCCTCTGGGGGCTAAACATTGAGAAAAACTTTTTGATTTTAAGAATTCTGAAATGAAGCAGTGTGGGACTAGGATTTCAGAGACCGAAGTGCTTTGCCATGAAGCTCACTTCTCATTTACTCTAGGAGTCAATGGGCATGAAAAGGAGCCTGTGTTAGCTACTAAGAAGAGTCTTCTCAGTTAATGACACCTCCTTTCACTCTGATTGGCAGGGGGGGCGGCTAGGTCAGGCCCTGGCCAAGGGCCCCTGGGGCCCAGAGGTCCCCCTCTTAAGATGGGAGGGTAGCACTCCCATTCTGCAATCCATGGCAGAGTCAGCTCCCAACCCTGTCACAGATCACAGAGGGAGAGCTCCCAGGCACCTCCCCCCATACAGTTAGTGCAAGACACACATGGCCCACCTACCTCTATCACTCTATAAATGACATGTGCACTGTGTGCACATGCCTGCTGTCAACCAAGATGGTGGTGGGGGCATCAGTCCCTTAAGGAAGCCCCTGCCACCATCTTGGTTGATGGTAGGCATGCACGCGCAGTGCACATATGCCTGCCATCATCTAAGATGGAGGCAAAGGCTTCCCTAAAGGGCTGACACTCCCCTTGCCATCTTGGTAGATGGCAGGCAAGTGCATGCAGGACACACATCTTTTACGGGAGCAATAGAGGTAGGTGGAATGCATGTGGGGTTGCGCTCCAGCACTGTGGGCCTGGGGCAGGCTAGTGCCCAAGGGCCCAGGCATGCCTGGTGCTGGCCCTGCTGGTTGGCTCCAATAAGCATGAAAGGACAAGGAAGCATGTTGTTAGTCAAGTGAGAAGATTCTTCTCAGGGGCTAACATGCTCCTTTTTCATGCTGATTGGTTCATACATAGGGACCCTGCTGGGACCCTGTTCCCAAAAAAGTAAGGGGTTCATGACCCCTCATGACCTTGGACAACTACACCCCTGATAGCAGCAGTGGGGAACATCTGACCCTCCAGATGTTGCTGAACTACCACTCCTATCAGTCCTAGCCAGCATGGTCAATGGCCAGGAATGATGGGAATTTTAGTTCATTAACATGTGGAGGTTCCACAACTTCTCCACGCCTGGTATATAGGATCATGAAATGCTTCTCCATCTGTATTTCTGCATGATGAACAGCCTCACCTGCTGCATTTCTTTCTCTCACACAGCTGTTAAAGGCATAGAGCCTCTGTCCATGGAAAACCCTTTATGGCAGGGGGGACTAACCTTTGATCCTCCAGGTGTTAATGAACTACATCCCATGATCCCTAACCAATGGCTATGTTGGATGGGGCTGATGGGAAGTTGGAGTCCTCCAGCAACATCTGGAGGGCCACAGATTAGTCACCCAAGCTATATAGGCTATAGTGATAATCAGCCCCTGGACTACTGAAACATTTGGAAACACTGCTGTACCTCTCTGGCCTGTTTTCTACAAATTGGGCATGATGTCCAGAGTGATGCCTTCTGTCCAGAGCTTGGAAAATTCATTTTTAAAAGAAACTAGCTCCTGCTCACGTACAACATGCCCCCAAAATGAACTAATTCCAGTTCATGTTCATCCCTTTACAAAACAAACTAGTTTGGTGCACGTTCAGTTCAAGTTCATCTAAATGATCCTCAGTCATTTTTCTTTTCAGCATTAAGAATGTTACAAGTTGCTGTCCTGAAGCTTAAAATATTCTTGAGAAGACTAAGAAAACATCGAAACACACGCAGTGGAATGTGAATTGTTTGAATTATTTTTCCCAACAATTACAATCTTTAAGCTTGAAAGTCCAAAGAGTAAAAAGGAATTAAAAAACCAGGTGTAACAGAATGAACTTGAAGATGAACTAGAAATTGTTCAGACTTCTGCCCCAAAATGAACTTAATTCACATCTAGTTCACTTGGCAATTATGGTAACTACTTTCAGGTGTAGTTCAGAGATTTTTGAACTAATTAAGTGAATTTCATTAAACCGTATTAGTTCATTCCAACCAAGCACTGTTTCCATATTGAGTGTCTTTCCACCCCTGCTTTAGAGACAAATAGCTCATCACCTGCTAAAAAGAATGTACCATGTCAGTCCACAAGCAACAAATTGCATGATTGAATGCTCCCCTCCCCTCAACCCCCCCTGCTTGCACTTTAAAAGTTAGATGTCAGGGTCCTAACCTAACTTTCTTCCCTGATATTTTGTTTTTCTATATGTACATAATGTGATATTTTTCATGGAGGATTATTCAGCCCTGCAGTCCTCCACTTGTATACTGAAGTGGTGTTTGTCTAGGAAGAGTATACTATGTGATGAACTATTTGTCTAAAGATCCTCTGAGGCTCTGTAAATAATAGTGGTAGAGGGAAAGAGACACATATGGCAATGATAAATTCAGTGTTAAGATTTTTCAGAGGCTTCATATTCAGCCTTTCCCTCCTCAACACTCTTAATAACCAACAACGTTCATTGATTGTTCTTGCTTTGGTGCATTCTTTCATTGTATTAGTGGATAATTTATAGTACTACGGGTCTCCAAGCACAGTTTTAAAGTACCTGCTGAGAGAGAAGCATTTTTTTTTAAATCATGTCTCTGAGTTGCTGTAAAGGAAATCCCCCCCCCACTTTCTTGTTTTGGTGTGCCTTTTGAAAAGGAGGGCAGTGGATTCCTGTTATGTCTAGAGAGAGAGATGAAAACCTTTGCACGACACGAATTCAATAGCTGCCACATTGCCCATGGATCATTGTTCCAGATTGCTGGAAATCATTTAAAATAGCTGCATATAAAGGGATCAGATTTATGGCTTCTTGGCTTGCAATACATCCACAGGAGAACAGTTTATTTTTATTTATTTATTATTTCAATTTATATACCACCCTTAGCAGAATAGCTCTCAGGGCAGTGAACAAACAAGATAAAATACAATATATCATAGTAAAAAATCACAAAAACATGTACAAACAAACAACTGAAAGCACAACAAAAACGAAATACAACACAAATTAAGAAGGATACATGTTAAAAGTAGAAAGATTAAGAAAATTAAAAGATTAAAATGCCTGGGAGCATAAAAAGGTCTTTACCTGGCACCGGAAAAATAGAAGTGTAGGCGCCAGGCGTACCTCTTCGGGGAGGCTGTTCCACAACTCAGGGGCCACCACAGAAAAGGCCCTAGATCTAGTAACCACCCTCCGGGCTTCCCGATGAGCTGGTACCCGGAGGAGGGCCTTAGATTCTGAACGAAATGAACGGGTAGGTTCATAGCGAGAGAGGCGTTCCACAAGGTATTGAGGTTCCACACCGTGTAAGGCTTTATAGGTCAAAACCAGCACCTTGAATCTCGCCCGGAAGCAAATAGGGAGCCACTGCAGACGCGCCAGAATAGGTGTTATATGCGAAGACCGACTGGTCCTCGTCAATAGTCTGGCAGCTGCATTCTGCACCAGCTGAAGCTTCCGAACTGTCTTCAAGGGCAGCCCTACGTAGAGCGCATTACAGTAATCCAATCTTGAAGTTACCAGAGCATGAACAACGGAGGCGAGGTTGTCCCTGTCCAGATAGGGGTGTAGTTGGGCTACCAGACAAAGATGGTAAAATGCATTCCGTGCCACCGAGGCCACTTGGGCCTCGAGAGACAAGGAAGAATCGAAAAGAACCCCCAAACTACGTACCTGTTCTTTCAGGGGGAGTGTAACCCCATCCAGAACAGGGTGAACATCCACCATCTGAGCAGGGAAGGCGTTCACCAGCAGTGTCTCGGTCTTGTCTGGATTGAGTCTCAGTTTATTAGCTCTCATCCAGTCCATTATCGCGGTCAGGCAACGGTTCAGCACATCAACAGACTCACCTGAAGAAGATGAAAAGGAGAAATAGAGCTGCATGTCATCAGCATATTGATGGCAACGCACTCCAAAACTCCTGATGACCGCACCCAGCGGCTGCATGTAGATGTTAAAAAGCATGGGGGACAAAACCGACCCCTGAGGGACTCCACAATGGAGAGTCCATGGTGTCGAGTGATGTTCCCCAAGCACTACCTTCTGGTGACGGTCCGCGAAGTAGGAGCAGAACCACTGCCAAGCAGTGCCCCCGACACCCAACTCCGCGAGTCTCCCCAGAAGGATACCATGGTCGATGGTATCAAACGCCGCTGAGAGATCAAGGAGAATCAACAGAGTCACACTCCCCCTGTCCCTCTCCCGACAAAGGTCATCATACAGGGCGACCAAGGCTGTTTCGGTGCCAAAACCGGGCCTAAAACTGGATTGAAACGGATCTAGATAATCGGTTTCATCCAAGAGCGCCTGGAGCTGGCCGGCAACCACCCGTTCCAAAACCTTGCCCAAAAAAGGGACATTCGCCACCGGTCTATAGTTGTTCAAGTTATCTGGGTCCAAGGAGGGTTTCTTTAAAAGAGGTCTCACTACTGCCTCCTTGAGGCTACCAGGGACTACTCCCTCCCTCAAGGAGGCATTAACCACTTCCTTGGCCCAGTTAAGGATATGTGTGGGGAGGGGACTAAGCTGACAAAGCATCAAGGCCCCAGCTGACAAAGCGTCAAGGCCCCAGCTGACAAAGCGTCAAGGCCCCAGCTGACAAAGCGTCAAGGCCCCAGCTGACAAAGCGTCAAGGCGAGTTAAGCAGCAGAGCGAGTTCGGCAGCAGGGCGAGGAGGCCAGGGCCCCCCACTCTGCCCGTCTGTTCCCTGACCTCAACTAAACCGCAGTCTCCAACCCATTGACGTAATAAACCTTAAACAAAACTATGCAGATAAGAAGCCAGCAGGGGTGTGGGGGCTTTCCAGTGTTTTGCACTGCCTGCAGCATGTACGACTATCTGCCTGTTGGACAGAAGTCGTGGGTGTGCTCTCGGTGCAATGAGCTCCTGGCTCTCCGGGAACGACTTCATTTCCTTGAGGCCAAGGTGGCGGACCTGGAAAAGCTGAGAGAGGCAGAGAGGTGTGTGGAGGAGGCCTTCAGGGACGTTATAGCTGTGTCCCACTCCAACGATGATAGCTCTCCTGCTATCATGGAGAACGATGGTCTCGGGGAAGGAGAGCATCCAGCTGAGGAAGAGGGAAACGATCCCTTAGAAGGGACCCATTCCTTGGGGGATGAGCAGCTATCCTCTCGTGCCGAGGATATATCTCCAGGGGCTGGAGGGATCCTTGTAGTGGGTGATTCGATCATTAGGAACTTAGACAGTGGGGTGTGTGATGGGCGTGTAGACCGCAAGGTGTTTTGCCTGCCTGGTGCGAAGGTTGCGGATATCGCCCGTCGTTTAGATAGTTTGGTAGACAGTGCTGGGAAGGAGTCAGTGGTCGTGGTGCATGTTGGCACCAACGACATGGGGAAATGCAGCCGTGAGGTCCTGGAAGCAAAATTTAGGTTGCTAGGTAGGATGCTGAAAGCCAAGACCTCCAAGGTGGCTTTCTCTGAAATGCTACCGGTTCCACGCGCAGGACCAGCCAGACAGGCCCAGTTTCGCAGTCTCAATGCGTGGATGAGACGATGGTGTCGGGTGGAAGGGTTTGGATTTGTTAGGCACTGGGGAACATTTTGGGACAAGCCAGGCCTGTACAAAAGGGACGGGCTCCACTTGAACCAGAATGGAACCAGACTGCTGGCACTTAAAATTAAAAAGGTAGCAGAGCAGCTTTTAAACTGACTGAGGGGGAAAACTTGACAGGAGCTGAGAAAGGTCCGGTTCGGAATAAACCTCCCCCCTGGGATAAAAACCAAAGAAATGATGAAATTTTAAAAGGGGTAGGCCTAGAAGTAGGCATTGTGAGAGCAGGGGCACAGGATATAAATTCAGAAGAGCAAAATTACCACAGGCCTAACCACAAGTGCCAAAGACACTTGAAGAGAGACACTGCTTACAAGTGCCTGTACGCTAATGCTAGGAGTCTGCGAACCAAGATGGGAGAACTGGAGTGCTTGGTCTTAGAGGAGAGCATTGATATAGTGAGCATAACCGAGACCTGGTGGAATGGAGAAAACCAGTGGGATACGGTTATCCCTGGATATAAACTATATCGGAAGGACAGGGAAGGACGTATTGGTGGCGGAGTCGCTCTATATGTGAAAGAAGGCATTGAATCCAGCAAGCTCGAAACCCCAAAAGAGGCAGACTCCTCCACAGAATCGTTGTGGGTGGTGATACCGTGCCCTAGGAGGGACTTAATACTGGGAACGATCTATCGTCCCCCTGATCAAAATGCTCAGGGAGACCTTGAGATGAGATATGAAATTGAGGAAGCATCCAAACTAGGAAATGTGGTAGTAATGGGTGACTTCAACTACCCGGACATAGACTGGCCGCATATGTGTTCCAGTCATGACAAAGAAGCAAAGTTTCTAGATATTCTAAATGACTATTCCCTAGACCAGTTGGTCATGGAACCGACCAGAGGGACGGCAACCCTGGACTTAATCCTCAGTGGGGACCGGGACCTGGTGCGAGATGTAAGTGTTGTTGAACCGATTGGGAGCAGTGACCACAGTGCTATTAAATTAAACATACATGTAACTGGCCAATTGCCAAGAAAATCCAACACGGTCACATTTGACTTCAAAAGAGGAAACTTCACAAAAATGAGGGGATTGGTAAAAAGAAAGCTGAAAAACAAAGTCCAGAGGGTCACATCACTCGAAAATGCTTGGAAGTTGTTTAAAAACACTATATTAGAAGTTCAACTGGAGTGCATACCGCAGATCAGAAAAGGTACCGCCAGGGCCAAGAAGATGCCAGCATGGTTAACAAGCAAAGTCAAGGAAGCTCTTAGAGGCAAAAAGTCTTCCTTCAGAAAATGGAAGTCTTGTCCGAATGAAGAAAATAAAAAAGAACACAAACTCTGGCAAAAGAAATGCAAGAAGACAATAAGGGATGCTAAAAAAGAATTTGAGGAGCACATTGCTAAGAACATAAAAACCAACAACAAAAAATTCTATAAATACATTCAAAGCAGGAGACCATCTAGGGAGACAATTGGACCCTTGGATGATAAGGGAGTCAAAGGTGTACTAAAGAACGATCAGGAGATTGCAGAGAAGCTAAATGAATTCTTTGCATCTGTCTTCACAGTGGAAGATATAGGGCAGATCCCTGAACCTGAACTAACATTTGCAGGAAGGGATTCTGAGGAACTAAGACAAATAGTGGTAACGAGAGAGGAAGTTCTAAGCTTAATGGACAATATAAAAACGGACATATCACCGGGCCCGGATGGCATCCACCCGAGAGTTCTCAAAGAACTCAAATGTGAAATTGCTGATCTGCTAACTAAAATATGTAACTTGCCTCTCGGGTCCTCCTCCGTGCCTGAGGACTGGAAAGTGGCAAATGTAACACCAATCTTCAAAAAGGGATCCAGAGGGAATCCCGGAAATTACAGGCCAGTTAGCTTAACTTCTGTCCCTGGAAAACTGGTAGAAAGTATTATTAAAGCTAGATTAACCAAGCACATAGAAGAACAAGCCTTGCTGAAGCAGAGCCAGCATGGATTCTGCAAGGGAAAGTCCTGTCTCAGTAACCTATTAGAATTCTTTGAGAGTGTCAACAAGCATATAGATAGAGGTGATCCAGTGGACATAGTGTACTTAGACTTTCAAAAAGCGTTTGACAAGGTACCTCACCAAAGGCTTCTGAGGAAGCTTAGCAGTCATGGAATAAGAGGAGAGGTCCTCTTGTGGATAAGGAATTGGTTAAGAAGCAGAAAGCAGAGAGTAGGAATAAACAGGCAGTTCTCCCAATGGAGGGCTGTAGAAAGTGGAGTCCCTCAAGGATCGGTATTGGGACCTGTACTTTCCAACTTGTTCATTAATGACCTAGAATTAGGAGTGAGCAGTGAAGTGGCCAAGTTTGCTGACGACACTAAATTGTTCAGGGTTGTTAAAACAAAAAGGGATTGCGAAGAGCTCCAAAAAGACCTCTCCAAACTGAGTGAATGGGCGGAAAAATGGCAAATGCAATTCAATATAAACAAGTGTAAAATTATGCATATTGGAGCAAAAAATCTGAATTTCACATATACGCTCATGGGGTCTGAACTGGCGGTGACCGACCAGGAGAGAGACCTCGGGGTTGTAGTGGACAGCACGATGAAAATGTCGACCCAGTGTGCGGCAGCTGTGAAAAAGGCAAATTCCATGCTAGCAATAATTAGGAAAGGTATTGAAAATAAAACAGCCGATATCATAATGCCGTTGTATAAATCTATGGTGCGGCCGCATTTGGAATACTGTGTACAGTTCTGGTCGCCTCATCTCAAAAAGGATATTCTAGAGTTGGAAAAGGTTCAGAAGAGGGCAACCAGAATGATCAAGGGGATGGAGCGACTCCCTTACGAGGAAAGGTTGCAGCATCTGGGGCTTTTTAGTTTAGAGAAAAGGCGGGTCAGAGGAGACATGATAGAAGTGTATAAAATTATGCATGGCATTGAGAAAGTGGATAGAGAAAAGTTCTTCTCCCTCTCTCATAATACTAGAACTCGTGGACATTCAAAGAAGCTGAATGTTGGAAGATTCAGTACAGACAAAAGGAAGTACTTCTTTACTCAGCGCATAGTTAAACTATGGAATTTGCTCCCACAAGATGCAGTAATGGCCACCAGCTTGGATGGCTTTAAAAGAAGATTAAACAAATTCATGGAGGACAGGGCTATCAATGGCTACTAGCCATGATGGCTGTGCTCTGCCACCCTAGTCAGAGGCAGCATGCTTCTGAACACCAGTTGCCGGATGCCTCAGGAGGGGAGAGTGTTCTTGCACTCGGGTCCTGCTTGCGGGCTTCCCCCAGGGACCTGGTTGGCCACTGTGAGAACAGGATGCTGGACTAGATGGGCCACTGGCCTGATCCAGCAGGCTCTTATGTTCTTATGTTCTTAACTGTCCTGCAAACATTCTTACCATAGATGCTGGAGTCGTAGGGACCCTGCAGGGATCTGGCTCCCCAAAACATAAGGGGTCTAAGACTCCCTGAGACCCTGGATGACTGCACCTCTGACTAAATGAAGGACTTCTCTACATAGTGAATAGTTAAACTATAGTATTCACTACCACAAGTAGTCATGGCCACTAACTTGGATGGTTTTAACAAATTCATGGAGAATAAGGCTATCTATGGGTAATAATAATAATAATAATAATAATAATAATAATAAACTTTAATTTATAGGCCGCCTATCTGGCCAATGGCCACTCTAGGCGGCTTACAGTAAAATATGATAAAATACAATAAATGAGATATAGTCAATATATGGCCATGATGGCTCTGCTACAGTTTCAGAGGCAGTATGGTAGTAATAGTAGTAATGCCAACTAATGTGGAATATGAGAGGAAGAGTGCTATTGTAATGACCTGCTTCTGGGCTTCCCATCAGTATCTTTTGTCCACTGTAGGAGCATGATCCTCCGCTAGATGGACCTTTGGTCTGATCCAGCAGGGCTCTTCTTACATTCTTATGATGATGCTATATTCATCATCAGTTGCACTGGATATCAGTTTTTCTAGAATGTGGGGGTCTCCATGATCAATCCTACCGTAAATTTCAGGATTGGCTGAGTGGAGTGAGTGGGTCTATGCATGCAGTAGAATGGGGTGGTAGAAAACTTTGCTGCAAGTAGAAAACTAGCACAGCATGGAGAAGGCTGAGTTAGAATTTTCTTGCTTTACTAGTTTTCCAATTACAGGGGGTCTTTTTTTTTAAGTGAGGAAACATTCACCGTGCTTGCACCTTAGAGTAGTATGGTTCTCTCTGCCACCAGAAGACTCAGTTATCTCATTCAGCTGCGTTGGTAGATCTGGCCTGAATTATCTTCTACCAAATATTCTTCCGCCCTTGAAGCCTGTCCAGAATCTACAGATAATTAGGCTATGACAGCCTCCTTCTCATGTATCTATAACTCTGTCTATGTATTTATATATATATTTGGAGCATCTGCACTGGCTGATTTCTGAGTATGACTCAACATGAATGTTTTTATCTCTAAGCCCGTATTCATTTGTTGAGTACATTTATTTTGCATCTTTCTTCCATTGCAGAAGTCAAGGTGAGGTTCATGGGTGTCCCAGGTGGTTTCCCATCCAGGCAATGACCAGACTCGGACCTCTTTAGCTTCAACAAGCAGGCTACATCACATGCCCTCAAGACCATGTTTTTATTTTCATTTTTAAACAGGGAAGTGCTTCTCTCCATTATAAACCCTCTTAGATGCTGAGATCTGTAGCAGAAGCCCTGCTTGTGAATCCATCTTGTTGTTGTGTGCCTGTGGAAAACAAACAACAGCCTCCCCCCCCCGTAGTGGTCTAAACCAGTGGAACTCCCTGCTAAAGTATCCTTAAAAGGATTTCTTTTTACCCAGGCATTGAATTTGACATTTAATTGATTGTATGAATACTGCTGACAGTTTGTTATATAGGCAGGGGTGTAGTCATCCAGTGTCTCGGGGGCTCTAAGACCCTTTACTTTTTTGGAAGCAAGTTCTCAGCAGGGTCCCTTTGTCTCCAGCATCCTACAAGCCAATCAGCAAGAAAGGAGAGTGTGTTAGCCATTGAGAAGATCTTCTAACTTGTTTTCTTGTCCTTTCTGCTGATTGGAGCCAATCAGAATGAAAGGAGGTGAGTCAGCCACTGAGAAGTCTCTTCTCAGCAGCTAACACTTTCCCTTTTCATGCTTATTGGCTCCAACAGAATCTGTTGTTGTGCAAGAAGGCATTAACAAGGATCTCATGCTCAACCTAGCAGCAAAAAAGTGGAGGGGGGGGAGCAGGCATGGCTGTGACTAACTTGAAGGAGCCCTGCCCTTCTGAATTTGCCACTGCACTACTGTTTATAGGTTATTATAGCTTAATAAAATTTGCATTGTATTAATTTTATCAAAAAAAATGCCAGGAATCCATTATCACTGGTAGTAACAGTAGTGTTAGTGGCAATAAGCCCCACATTTCTCATGCATTATCTCGTCGTCCCTCTTCATTCAGCATATGGCATCTATTTCCCCACATACCAGAAAATCTTTGAACTCTCACCTTCTTCTCTATTCAGTGACACTCAGTTAGCTAGCCTTGCTCAAGACACACAGTAGGCCAATTCGTATGTGCCAGAAATGCAACAAGGTAGAGTCCTTTTTAGACGATACCTCTTCAGACTACATGTGTGTGTGTGTGTGTGTGTGTGTGTATGTTTGAATGTTCCTCCATATTTAAAAAAACCATTTGCAGATAAAATACTAGACATCTTTTTAAAGAAAACACCTTCTCTCTGGCATACTAATTTTCCATTTGAATGGAGATTTTGGATTGCTTGCTTGCTTGTTTCTATTTGTGTGATGCCCCGCCTGCAGTCTGAAGTGGTACAGCCCAGGAAGAACTCTATCACATTCCCCACCCCCCATAAACTTGGATGGTTGAATATGTGGATGTGTTGATACACAGTGCCATTTTAAAACCCATGGTACACTGACAGTGATAGTTGGGAGAGGGGGTGAAAGGTGAGTCCCGGTTTCACATGGATTGCTCACAAACATTTAAATTTAGATTCTGAGGTCTCAAGGATGCACCCAGCCACCCTAGACCAAGTTGGAGGCCCAACCAAGAGGTCTTCTGTATCTTTAAAAGTTGTGCAGGGGGAAGGGAGAATTCCACCTTGTGGTTTTTCCCATTACAGAGTTACAAGAACACCTGCACTTGGCTGACTCTCTCTTCTCCTAAAGATACAGGATCAGTCTCAGGCCATGAACCTGGCAACCCTACTGCTCCAGATCAAGGCTGACAAGCTTCTTTCTTTCTTTCTTTCTTTCTTTCTTTCTTTCTTTCTTTCTTTCTTTCTTTCTTTCTTTCTTTCTTTCTTTCTTTCTTTCTCTTTCTTTCTTTCTTTCTTTCTTTCTTTCTTTCCTGCCCTTCCTCCCAGCAGGAGCCCAGACATAAGAGCAGTCAAGCCAGTGGCAGCTAGAAGAGCTGCAACAAACCACAGGGTCTGGGTGTGTGTGTGTCTTAGCTCCCTTGTTTTTTGAGAGCCAGGTCACAGCAGGGTCCTATGTCTCCAGCATCCTATGAGCCAATCAGCTTCAAAGGAGAGTGTGTTAGCCACTAAGAAAAGTTTTCCAACTTGCTTCCTTGTCCTTTCCTGCGAATTGGAGCCAGTCAGAGTGAAAGGAGTTTCTACTAGTTTCCAATTCAAAAATCCAAGTTGTGGAGAGTGAGAATTCTGTAACTGCAGAAGAGACAGGGAATCCTGATGATAGCATCCCATCTAAATCATCAAGCAGTTTGATAGCAGCAGGAGATAAATGCAATTTTGTATAGATATTAGCAGAGATTGTCAACGGTCTGAGATGCTGTGTGCCAGTGTGTGCATTTACCTAAGTGGCAGGCTTTTACCCTGCATTAGGATCACTGAGACTTAAGACTTGGTAAAAATAAGAAAACCTACTTTGTTTATAGAAATACATAGTAGATAGGAAAGGCATACCTAGTTTTAACTAACTAACTAAGTTGAAGGCTCAATGCCCAGGCTTGGGAGTTGCCCTCATGGTTCAGGAGAGAGAGAGCAGAGACAAAGGTGTCTCCTCTGTCTCAGACAGTCAAAGAAGAGAGGAAGTGAAGAAAAGGCAGAAGGAGGAGGGGCAGATAAGCTTCCCTAAAGACATAACAGTCTAGGCGACAGAAGGAAGTCAGTCAGAGCATCACAGGTAAAGGTAATCAAGTCTATCCATCTGGAGGATCCTAACTCTATCTACCTTCTGGAACATAAACAAAAGAACAAAACAGGAGTTGCTGTTTCCTCACTTCCAACAGAAATGACAGTCAAATGATGATAGTAACAGAGATGTGGACAGCAGTATTGAAGCCTGGCCACATTATTCTATAATCTTAGAAGGTTGTATAATTTTAGAAGGGGTGTGGCTGTGATGATCATGAAGGAATCCTGCACTTCTGAATCTGCCGCTATACTACTGATGGCCACCGTAAATGGTTTCTCACTTAATATTTGGTACTTGAGTATAGATACAAATGCACAGATGCCCTGTCAGTTCAGGAGGGCAATGTATGTCAAATTAAGTTGCTTATATTTTAATCAATAAAATACATGGTAACAGCAATCACAAATAGCCTCCACTTCTGTGTATACATGCCTATGCCTTTCACAGTCAAAAGAGGAACAGAAAACTACAAGTAAGAATAGCAACATTAGAACAGATCAACTACCTAAAGCAAGGATGGGGATCCTGTGACCCTCCAGATGTTGTTGGACTTCAGTTCCCATTATCCCTGACCACTGGCTGTGCTGGCTGATGAGAACTGGGAGTACAGCAACACTGAAAGAACCACAAGTCCCCCATCCCTGATCTAAGGCAAAGAAAGACAAGGAAAGAAGCCAACAGAGGTTTGACAGCAGTTGTGGCCTTTGGTACTGATGTGTGCTCACTGGAGTCACATCTCAAGACCTTCCAGAAGGAAATTCATTTTTCTTTTCTCTTTTGTTTAAAAAATCCATTTCATTTGAGTCTTCATTATGTCAAAATTTATGGAGATTAATTCACAGAGTTTTAAAAGTTGTTTGGGTATTGCTAACATACATGAAAAGGGCAAAATCACAGTCTATTTAAGGTGTCAGAACATTTGCCCTTGATATTAATGCAGTGCATATTGTGCCCATTGGCAGTTGGTGTTATTTTATATCAGATTAATTTAATATAGCTGTGTATTACATATGTCATCTATATTTCTGCATGGCTATGAAAACCCTATTCATAGGGTCGCCATAAACTGGAATCGACTTGAAGGCAGTACATTTACATTTAATACACACATACAACTCATATAGTCAGTCATAATAAAATTAGCAATGGCAATCTAGAGGTCCCGAGGTTCATGCTGCTTTGCATAAAAATAGTAACATAACAAACAACAGAACTAAGCTAAATGCGCTTTGAAATCACTTTTTAAAGGGAAAAATGGGGAAAGAAGAGGAAAGATATTGTAAATGTTGTGAGCCCTGCTGGAGGGGGGGTGGACTGATGGGAACAAAGCGGAGAAGGAAGAGTGGGATGGTTGAGCTGGTGAAGGGGTGAGCAGAGAGTTGGACTCAGAAGGCTCCCTAGCTCTGGACTTTGATAGTTCAACCCCAGCAGCTTCTGATATCCTTGTGGAGAGTCAATCTGATCAACCGTTTGTTTCTCAACCTGCCGCTTACCCTCACATCACCTGCAGGCAGCCCTCATCCCTCTGAGGGGGAAAACGAGACATTCAGTGGTGAATGTTTAAAACATACATGGAGAATGAAAGAGTCCTCAGGTATTTTTAAAAGTGTAGCTGAGAAACAGAGGTGGCCATCATCACAGACTTAAGAAGCAGTTGTGGGGTTCTCAAACAGCCACCAGGGTAAAGTCTCAAGAGTAGGTCTAGAATTCAGCTACTGTTGTGGCTTTTCTTATAAATCAGGTATGTGGAACCTTTCTCAGCCCAAGGGCTGCATTCCCTTCTGGGCAACCTTCCAGGGGCCAAATGCTAATGGGGGGCAGGGCCAGAGGAAAAAGTAGGTGGAGCAAGTAATGTACATTGTACTTTTTTACAGTAAAGTAGTTTCTACACACACTCTCACACCTGTCTCTATTCTCCATCCAGGCGAACGAAGGCATTATCAGAGTTCAAGAACATTTTCCGGCCTGGCAAAAACACTCAAGGAGTGTATGAAGCAAGGGTAGTGATGGGGACAACGGGTCTGGCCTGGGAAGAGTTCCAAGGGCCAGAGAGAGAGTGAGACCAGAAGGACCACATTTGGCCTCTGAGCCTGAGGTTCCTCACCTCTGTGATACAGCATGCTAGGAAGAGCTGGATTTTCTAAGCATACACTCATGGTTTCTTTTAGAAGACGTTAAGTATAGCATAAATAAATAAATGCTGCCCTGGGCTCCTACCGGGAGGAAAGGTGGGATCTAAATCAAATAAACAAATAAAATAAATGGAGGAAAGTTTTATTACATTATGGGAATGTTTTTCATTGTTGCTGTGAAGAGCCCTAGTGGGGTTTATGGAGCTCACTGCTTGTCTCCCTTTAACATCTATCCTTGTACCCTGTTCCCATTTGATTAGTGAGGTGCTTTTAAATCATCAAGACTTCTCTTAAGTTTAATTTTTGTTTTTGTTTTTGTTTTATAAAAGGCTTCCTGGCTCGCATTTTGACTATGAAGCACAATCTTTTCAATCATCAACCCCGTGCATTTGTGGGCTAATGGGGCTTGGAAAAGGATTGATTTATGGATCCCTAATGTTATTTATGTTCTTTGCAGGAAAGGCCTAGTGAGTCACCAAGTCTGTGTATGTGAACACACACACACACACACGCCATTCCTGTTCTGCTTTCAGAAACAGTACATGTACTACAGTTTCAGAAACTCCGACCCACCATGCTCCAACCTGTAATCAAGACACTGAACATTAAGAAATAATGAGAGTTCTTCATGCCTGGGATAGTCTGTTAGACCATATAACAAAAATTCTACCACATCATCACATTCCTGGAGGCACTGTACAATTTTATCTCACAGATTTGCAGCCATCTGAGAGCTGGGGGGGGGGAGGGAGGAAGGGACAGATAGACCTATGAAATCACAACTCCAGCATAAAGGTAGGTTTTTTTCTCTCTCTCTTCATGCTAATCCTCTTTACTAACAGTGATGTCATTCTCTGAGGGCCAAACTGAAACTAGACATGATGTTTGTCATGTACCTCACCCTTTCACCTTTGTGTGGTAGAGCATCTGCTGTGCATGCAGAAGGTCCCAGGTTCAATCCCTGGCATCTCCAAGTAGAAGCAGAAGCAGAAGAAATCTGTTTATCGATCCAACAACCATTTCAACAGATGTTGAAAGACAGCCATGTCTGAAATCCTGGAGAGACTCTGCCAGTCAGTGTGGGCAATACTGATGTTGAGACTTGGAGCTTTGCAATCACAGGGCAACACCCGCATCTCCCCAAAAAAGGGTTTCTAAGCCCCCGGTACTAGCCCTTCATATATGGCAGGTAGGCTGCAATTAAACTTGGCAGGTCAAATTTTGGACCAACTTGAAAAATAGGTTTGCTGAAATTCATTTCCCCACTCCCCATATCTACTGAATCTACCTTTAGTGGATTACATCAGGCTTAATTTAAGAGAAAAGCTTGCCAGTCTGGTGCTGTCCTAGTGTTGGACATGTTGGAATGCATGAGGTTCAACTCCAACTTGTGGGTTGAGGCTGCATGGGGCTAAAGGCATAGCTAGAGAGGAGACCTCTTGGTTGCTAGGCTATACCTGTCCTTTGATCTCCTGCTGTCTCTTCCTTCCTGCTAGACTGATATGCAAGGAATGTTGATCTCAGTTCCTTCTGTCCTTCCAGCAGTTTTCTTCTTTCTTGAGAGGGGAGCAGACATCTTTCCTTTGTCTCTCCCTCTCAGCCAGCATGAGGGCAGACCCTGGGATCAGAGTCTGCTGCTCCAGCATAGCTAGTTAGCTAGATATAGAACTCTTTCCTATCAAGCATGTACTTCTAGATTAAAGTAGTTCTTATTTTAAAGCTTAAAGTCTCTGTCTGACTAATTTGCAGGGAAGGTAGAATCTTAGCAAAGATTCAAACAAACACACATAAGCTTGCTTAAAACTCTCCGTTTCGCTATGCAACTCTGCAGGGTCCTACAGGACATTGGGCCCAATGTCCTAGAGGACATAGGTGATCTGGGTTAAATCCCACCACATCCTGACATTAAAATGTTTTCTCCAAGTTCCTATATTTCAGTGTAGCCCACCTCCCAGAGTTGCGTCAATGATAAAATGGAATGCATGGCACCCTGGAAGAAGAAAATTAATGCAATTGACCAAGTACCTAGGCAGCATCATTTCTTTCTTTCTGTTCCTCCCTCCACCTCCAACCCCCACTTTGTTTCTGTATGATCTTTAGCCCACAATCGTGCTTCCGAAACCATGTATTGCAAGAGAACTACTAGTGTGTCATGATAAATCAATTAATTAAATAATTAATCATGAATGATCAAAGGCTCCACGAAATCCAAAGCAGCCACTCACAACAGAGGTTGCCTACTGAATCTCTGCATGATTCACTGCTCTGAAATTATCTCCTTCTAACCAGCCTCTGTTGAAGCAGGTAATTCTACCTCTCTGAACTGGGTGTGATTGGAGCATTTAATGAATAAGAGTATCTGGTCTCAGAGGAGGCGGCCCACTGCATCTCTGCATGAGTCTCCACCTCTGAGGCTCCTTTTTAATCAGAAGGCATGCCCTAAACCAGTGATTTATGTAGAAATAAAAGAGGCAAATGGATTCTCCTTATTCTTGTTCTTACACACTTTAAAAGTAAACCTTTGGGGCTGTAAGAATAAAAAGACATCTTGACTTTTAATGGACTGGTGTGCTTCAGCTGTCAGACGTTTAGGAAGCTCTGCAACATTTTTTTTTTATCCCACCCTTCCTCCAAGGAGTTGGAAGCTGTATTCAGGGTTTTCTTCATTACCTTCACAACACAATCCTGTGAGGTAGGAAAGGTTGGCCTGAGATCAGCTAGAAAACTTTTCCACTGAATGGAGATCTGAAGCAGTTTCTCTGCAGTTTAAGTCCAACAGTCTAACCACTACACCACACTGCTTATCCCTACTCTCACTTCAAATGAACTGAAGTACTTGCTCACATTCTCCTCCTTACCCTTTCATTCCTCCCCCCCCCTTGACAGTTTTAGTTTGGTAACTCTTTGAAAGAGGAACTTTTTTATTTTTGCTGATGCAAATTCCCCAAGTATTTTGATGACGTGTATAAAACAAATGAATCATCATAACAGAGCTAAACAGCTGCAGCCAGTATCCAAGATCTGTTGGCCTTAGACCTAGAGGGAGAGAAGCCAGCTTTAAAATCTCCGCCCTGAATGCTTACTAAACTCAACCCTATTCTTTAAACCACCGCTGCAAAGGCGTACTAATTCAAAATTAATCCATGACTATTTGGAGTGCGCATATTGGGGGGAGGGTATCCCCTTTGACGGTTGCTGACGCGGTTTCGGGAGGTGGATATTGCATTTTATCAGAGTAACTTTAAAGCCGTAATTCTTCCAATCTACCATCGAGTCAAACCCGGAGTGTTCTGGTGTCCAAAGTCTACTTTTCTTAAGAGATCGTTTCAACACAATTATGGTTAGCATGGAGCTCTCTGTACCTGACGAATGAATAGCTGATTCATGTTATTCCAGCCGGTACCGAAGCTCCTGAGCAAGGCTTCGCTCCAGAGCAGATGAGTGGGAGAAATAATTACAGTATTCCCTCCTTATATGGAGGCTGCTTTGGGAACGAAGGAAGTCCTGGACCAATGTCTCAAAGCATTCTGTGTTGTTTAGTTACCCTTTAATAACCATTACTGAGCAGTTACATAGCACGTTCAAGCGTTCAAAATGTTTAGTCACCAGCTTGCTGTAAATCTTACAACAGCTCTGGAAGGGGTGGGCATTGCGGGATCTACATTGTTGTTTTTAACTAGAACCTTGAGATCTAGCAACCCAAGCCGGGCGTGAAATTCGGGGGAGAATTTAGAATTAAGGGACGATATGCCTTTCCGCACAGGCTCATCTTAGGGATTTGCTTTTCGTTCCAGCGCGACCTCACAGTCTTTCCACGCACAGATCCACTCCCCCACTCCGCCCTAATTGAAAAGCTTTCTTTGTTTCAGCAACTTAATTTACGGGAGAATGGGGGAGATAAAAAGCCCATTTGTTGTTACAGTTGTTAAACGATTGGGAGTCAGAAGCCCTTGTGGATCAACAGTAAATCACCCAGGGATCTGCCTGCACGCCTGGATCCACCTTCTGCCTTGCATTCTGTAATGTTAGGGGATCAATATTACGATCCCCATATTGGCTGTCCTAAGGCGAACTAGGCAATTCGCGGCAAAGATGACCTCATTGCTGGAAGCGAGGCAACAGCGACTCCTGTTTTGTTCTTTTGTTTATGTTCCAGAAGGGAGATAGAGTTAGAGAATGTGATGTTTCTGTAGGTTAAGTATCTTTAAATATGGTAAGTGCGGGTCTATTAGGTGATGTAGGGTAATTGACTGAGAGAGAAAGAGGGAGTACATGGGTGAGAAGCTGAAGTATGCTGGATGATGATTGGCTGCATGGCTGGCTGGCTGAAGGTATAAATGGAGGTTTATGAGTGATGGGGGGAGAAGTTGTTGAGTTGGTTGGAGTGAGGTCGTTTGGTGAGGGTTGGTTGGCAGAGTTCTGAGGGAAGTTTGGATTGTATTTGGCTGATATTTAAAGAGTATATATATGAACAGAAACATAAAGAGTGACCATATATGAAACCATACGCTTGTGAACCATTCCTAAAGTAATCTTGTTATTTCCTGTTGTTAGTAAATAAATACTTATTTAGTTTGCCAAAGGCCTGATCCTTGGCTGGGGGAATATACAGACCAGAAGGGAGGGCAAGGTAATTACCAAGGCTTTACAAGTGAAGTATCCAGAGCAACCCAGAGTTGTATGCTTTATATATAAAGATACAAGGGGGTTGGGAACAGCATAGGCACATTGTCACAATGTAACAAGCTATAGAGAGACTTAGGCAAAGTCTCTAGGAGTATTGGTTACAGGAAATGACTGGTGGTGCTGCCTAGCAGTGGGATCTAGTGAGATCTGTGCTAGAGCAGAGTGAGAAACCATATAAAGGACGGTCCTGACTTGTGGTGCCTAGTGAAAGGCAGTAGCCACAAGCAGGTGGGAACCTGACGGGGAGCCAAAGGTGGGATTGTCACAGGGTCCACCAGATGGATAGGCTTGATTACCTTTACCTGTGATGCTCTGACTGACTCCCTTCCATCGTTAGACGGATAGTCTTAAGGATGTTTATCTGCCCCTCCTCCTTCCACCCTTTCCTCTCTTCTCTGTTTCGACTGTCCGAGAGAGAGGAGACATCTTTGTCTTAGCTCTCTCTCCTGAGCCATGAGGGCAACTCCCAAGCCTGGGCTTTGCGCCTCCAACTTAGTTAGCTAGAACTATCTAGCCTTTCCTATCTACTATGTATTTCTATAAATTAAATAGCTTTTCTTATTTTACTAAGTCTTAAGTCTCAGTGATCTCAATGCAGGGTAAAAGCCTGCTTTCTTAGGTAAATGTACACACTGGCACACAAGCATTTCAGACCACTGTTGTTCTCTGCTTAACAAATATACAAATTTACACTACAACAGTCATTGGTACACCAGCACCTAGTAGGCTTTCCAAGCCACCTCCCCAAGCGACATATACTTACAAGGTGAGGCACCAAAACTCAAGCCTGCTTGGCAGGGGTGCAAACAGAATTTCCTGGGCCTGGTACACTCTCTCTATATTGGGCCTCTTACATTCCCAACCACCACCATTTGGCAATCTTTTGGCAGGAACCACTGCTTATGTACATATATGAACAGTTCTTTTGAATCCACAGTCTTGATGTATTTAAAATATTTTTAACCTGCCTTTCAGCCTTCACAAGGCACTTTGCAACAGTTATAAATAGTTCAGAAACCATAATCATATAATTATTAAATAAAATTTTAACATTACAATAACATCTAGATCAGCCTTTCCCAACCAGTGTGCCTCCAGATGTTGTTGGACCACAACTCCCATCAGCCTCAGCCAGCATTGCCAATGGTCAGGAAAGATGGGAATTGTGGTCCAACAACATCTGGTTGGGAAAGGCTGATCTAGATGGTGGCCTCTCCAATGCCGGAGGTATTCAAGAGGCAGCTGGACAGGCACTTGTGGGGTGTGCTTTAACTTGAATTCCTGAACTGAGCAGGGGATTGGACTTGATGGCCTTAGAAGCCCATCCAATTATACTATTCTTTGATTCTGTGATCATTGATGAAACCCAGAGCATACTCATCTAAGGCAGAGCCGAAGAACTAAACTAAATGAGAGTTTTCAACCAATGGGGGCCAATTAGGCCAAAACCCTTGAGATGGCATTCTAAGTATGCTCAGCTTTTTTGCTCAAGTTCCATGGCAGAGCAAAAATTAAACCTTGTCACTATTTAGGTATTTGTATCTTCCTTGTCCTGGACCAGGGGTATGGAACCTTTTTCAGCCAGCTGCATACTAGCAGTAGAAGGGGCATAGCTTCCCCCACACAAATCACACACACATTCACCCTCATGCATGCATACATACATACACATATATTCACACACTCATTCTGTCTCTCCCCTCCACCCATTTAAAACTTTTTTAAAGCCTATGGTTTGGAGGTGGGATGATCTTCCTGAAGGTTGCAGCTGAGGAGGGAGGATTAACCTATGCAAAGGATCTACAGCAGGGGTGGGGGATCTTTGGGGGCCCCCAGGGGTTGCTGAACTACAATTCCCATCAGCCCTAGCAAGCATGGCCAATGATCAGGGATGATGGGAGTTGTAGTTCAGAAGCATATGGTGAGCAAAAAGTTCCCCACATCTGATCTACAGAATATAGATTCCTATACAAAGCCCAGAGTGGGGTTTTATCCTTACAATAAATAACCCAGGGAGGGGAAGAGATTAACCCTGGCCCTAGTATCATCTTTCTCATGGACCACAGCTTTGAACCTGGATTAAAAATATTATAAAAAGAACCCTGCCAGATCTGATTGTGGCGGTGTTCTATATTAATTTAACTGGGTGTATTTCAGAGTACATCTGTATAACAATGCACTTTAAGGTCACAATCCTGAGCACACTTATGTGGCAAAGAATCCTGCTGAACTTGATGGGAATTTCCTTCTAAGTAAATGTGCGGGTAGTCCAGTGGTCACAGTGGTCAGCCAAATATTTCCAGGAAACCCAAAAGTAGGGGCTCCTAACATATGCCCCACCCCTTGATCTCACAAGTGATGTGGTGAGGGTCCTACTTTCAAACCCAGGAGGAAAACACATTTCATACATACTTCATTAGGTACAAGATCCCAATGAGGTTGAATCCCAAACTAATTCTTCAGGAAATGGGGTGGAGGAGAGAAAATATTCATTGTGAGATAATGCAGTGAATGCTGTTTACTTGTGTTTTGGTTTGCTTGTTTTTAATTAATGATTCTAAATGTAACTGGAACTGGTCGCATTTGGGCCTCACTTTGAACCAGTGAAGGTTGGCTGGTGAGAGGATGGGACTCATTATTTATTAACCTTTGGTGAATGGTGTGAATTTTTCTTGTCTCCAGCACTTGGGGTTGGGGGCAGAAGCAGGGGCAAACAAGAAAAACAACACAAATATGCTAACACATCAAGAAAAAAAATCTCTTTTGACTGACTTTAATTCATTTTGGCTGAAGTCCTGTTTGCATTAAAGCTAATGGCAATCCCACTAAATTTAATGGATCAGGATTTCACCCTCAGTGAAAACCCTATTCATAGGGTAGCCATAAGTCAGAATCAACTTGAAGGCAGTCCATTTCCGGATTCCTCGGACCATCACATATGACTCTGCAGTTTACAGTTTTGCTGCATCAGTTGTTGCTCTCACCAGTGCAGACTGAGAGTAGAGAACACTTACTGTTGTGCGGGTTCCAGTGCATCTCCACCTCTCTTTTCTGAAAATGGGAGCACATGACACTAGTCAAACTCCACCCCTTTTTACTCTAAAACCTGGTCAGATCAGCGTGGGTGCAATTTTTAAAAAAGTTCAGCTTCAAACAGATTTCACAACTGGTTGGTAAATCAACCTGTTGCCACTTCAAGTGTGGCTAATGGAAATACTTTGCTATAGGCTCAGGCAGAGACAGTCACTGGCCCAACACTTTGCTGTGGGCAGTCCTGAAAGATCTGAAGTCAGCAGTGAGGAAGCGAGATGTGTCCAGCTTAGGGCAGAGTAGTTTCAAAATGCAGCCAGAAAAACCATTCTTGCTGCTTTTGAAGAGACTAGTGTGCTCATAGCCTGAGTTCCTGTCTGAAGCTCTAGTTATTGTGAAAATGGAGTAGGAATTGCTGAGTCATCCCTGGACATTGCAAAAACTGTAATGCTATGAATAAATCTGGGTGAGGGATGGCAATCCTTTTACATATTTTTAATAAGGAGTTCTGAGAAATGTGATTTTTTTAAAAGAAGTGTTAGGTGATGCTAAAATTGTCACACACACTTTCTCAATTTGGGGGACAGGTTATCACAGATATGAGCATTCCTTTGCACTTTCCATAGGGAAAGCTATCTTCACTTTCAACTGAAGACCTTCCATCCATCTATATATATATCTCTCACTGAGAACAGATGTAGCTTCTCCAAGCCATTTTAGCTCCATATATATTTCACCCCTCAGATGCTAGTGGAAGGTGTCTTTGATAACAGAAATACTCTACATCTTTATAATGTTTTGAAAGTTTGAAAGTTTTTTTTCAGGAAGGATAATATAACTTCTAACAGCACAATCCTGTACATATCTCCAGAAATAAGTCCCATTGAGTTCAGTGAATCTTATTCCCAGTTAAGTGTATATTTGAATGCAGTCCATAGCTAACACTGAAAGCACAAAAGTTGGCTTAAAGCCCCTTTATGTGAGTCAATGACTGAGACCAGTTTTGAACTCTGGACATTCCAGCTCACACTTTTGGCTACAGTGTTAAACAAGAAGGAAAACATCAGGAATATAACTGACCTGGATCCACTGTCTGTGTGCTGGAACTGCGGGAATGCACCTAGAATTGGGTTGAGATTCGCATGTCTAAGGGGAGAAAGAGAGGAATCCTCCAGGATGGTAGGCTGCACCTGTCCTTTGATCATCCACTAATGTTCCTTCCTGTAAACTGATACTCTTAAGGAAGCTGGCCAATCATTTCAACTCTCCTTCCTGCTTCTTCTTCTTCAACTGTGAAGAAGAGGAGACATCTTTTTCTTTCTGTCTCTCTCACCTGCAACATGAGGGCAATGACCACATCTGGTCTTTGCACATCCAACTTAGGTAGTTAGAAAAAGATTGCTTTTCCTATCTACTATGTATTTCTTTCAATAAAGTAAACTTTTCTTATTTTACCAGGTCTGAAGTCTCAGTGATCATAGCAGAGTAAAAATCTGCTCCTTTACAGGTAAAGTCACTCAAACACACACTCAATCAGCTGTGCTGCAGCTGATCCAAAGCCTAATTCTGCTGACACTGTGAAGGGCTGGCCTCCTTTACACCTGCTAGGCATTTGTTCCAAAAATAATATCAAGGATATAATACCATTTCCCAAACCATTGGTTTTATTTGTTTCCTTCAGAGCTTCCAGCTTAAAAGTGAATGCCTGAAATTACCTTTGATTGATGCAATACCTTGTTTGGCTGACTCACTGACTGCATGACACAAGTGAACATGAATTTAAGCAACCCACCTTCCCCCCCCCAGGAATTAATCATGGGAAATATCTGCTTTGGTGGAAGTTTAAAGTTGCACTCCTAAGCCAGACTTATTAGGGAAGTCCCATTGAATTCCGTTATAAATTTGTTTAAGGCTGTGCTGCACTGTCACAATATTATGCAGATTTATGTGGATGTGAACCACATTGAAAACAGTTGAACTGCTCCCAGGGTATGATCTGAAAGCACATGAGGCCACCACCTTACTAAACAGTTATACAGGTCTGGGCTTCGTCAATGCCTGAATGGGAGAACCCTATGTACACCACCTGCTTGGGTTTCATAATAGAAGAAAGGTGGAATATTAATGTCAGAAAATAACAAAGAATAAACTTACTTCCAAATGAACATATATAAGGTTGGACACCATTGCTCCTAGTCTGTTCTGACCTGAGATCTTTGGCTTAGCCTGGATATGCACTTCCTTTTATGACTGTTGACAACATAGAACTATACCTTCCCTTCTATGTTTCTTGGTGGCAGTAGAAAGGAATGTAGATTTTACTTATGAGTGCAAAATGATATTCAGGATTCAAAAATGGAATGGTGTGTGGGAGTGTATAAGAGACAGCAAGACAGGAGAAGAATCCACTCAAAGAAAGATATAAGAGAATGACTCTTTGGAGCATGTGTAGAGTACCTTCTATTCCTTAGTGAATAATCATAGGGTATATTCCCACAACTTGTGGGGCAGGATGTCAGATTTCTGGATAAGAAGGCAAGGCTCCCAGGCATGCTTATTTCCTTCCCACTCTGTGATTAGAAATTAACTACTCTGTGTTATGTAAATTTGAATAGATATTAGCAGAGATTGTCAACGGTCTGAAATGCATGTGTGCCAGTGTGTGCATTTACCTAAGTAGCAGGCTTTTACCCTGCATTGACATCACTGAGACTTAAGACTTAGCAAAATAAGAAAAGCTACTTTATTTATAGAAATACATATTAGATTAGAAGGCATACCTAGTTCTAACTAACTAACTAAGTTGGAGGTGCAACGCCCAGGTTTGGGAGTTGCCCTCATGGCTCAGGAGGAAGAGAGCAAAGACAAAGGTGTCAAGGGAAAGGGCGGAAGGAGGAGGAGCAGATAAGCTTCCCTTAGCATATCAGTCTAACGACAGAAGGAAGTCAGTAAGAGCATCATAGGAAAAGGTAGTCAAGCCTATCCATCTGGAGGACCCTATCTCCCTTCTGGAACATAAACAAAAGAACAAAACAGGAGTTGCTCTTGCCCCACTTCCAGCACTCTATAGGGGAGCTCACACTTGCATGTCCCATTAGCCGATGACTGCATATATCAAATAGCCTTCACAGATCAAACTCTGCACAACCCTTTCAATGTAATCTTTATTGGCAGGAAGCTACTGATGCATGGCTGCTTTCCAACATTGCCCAGTATTATAGGATGCCTCTGGTTGCATGGAAGGCATCCATGCCTAAAAATCCTTCCCATTCCAGCATCAATCCTCCTCCTAGAAACTAGTGTGCTGCTCCTGTGGAAGAGCATGACTGCAGGCTTCTGATGCTACCAAGTAGTGGAGGAAGGAGCAGTTCCCCATGCAGTTAAACAAAGCAAAAAGAAGGACCCACAAACAGAGCTGTCATATCATCTCTTCACCATACTTTAAAACTGTCCATCAATGCAAAGGTGAATGCATAGACTTTATACAAGGATGCCTTGTGATAGGATGTCTGCGTCTGGCAAATTCTAGAAGTATAATAGAGCCACTTCACACTTTATGTGTATTTAATTGTGGCATGGGATTTTATAGATAACAGTCTACTTCATCTTGCATGGAGGCCTGAGAAGTACGTTATTTTAGCTCTAAATTTCTGTGGCATACTCTCATACTTATAAATTCTGCTTATTATCTTCAAGCTGTTTGTTCCAAAGTAGTTGCAAAGGAGTCAATGGGCCTATTCCAAAACATTTTAAGATTCTGTCCCAGAATCCTTCCTGTGCATCCAGAGAAACAATGGGTCCACATGTTTATTCAGACAGCAATCTCACTGTGGCGTCCCTGTTCCATAACCATAATGTACCTACCACATATATGGCACTGAGCAAATAGCTAAGAATTGTAAGGCACTTAGTATACTGAAGAGTGCTGTCAGTCTTTTATTAGTCTTTGTAATCTTTTAACAGGCTTTTAAAATAATTGCTAATGATTCTGCCTTTGTTAATTTTGATTGCTTTAGGTCACTGTATTTCTTGTGCTTTTATGATATCAGGCTATTCCCCAAAAGACAGCATATAAATAATTTTACAAATAAAATAAAGTCATAATTTGCAATCGTTATTATTGCTCATCTTGTGATCTCGCACACAGAAACCTCCGTATTTCACATTACTTTGTTCTCCTCCCTGCTTTCCTCCCTCCTTCTACTCTTCCTGTCTTTCTTTGTCTCTCTCACACACATATAGGCTACTTTAGCAGTCTATATACGGCTGGCATCTAGCTTACTGACTTTGCAAGCCTATGCCTGTTTGTTCAGAGTTAAAACCTGCTGTGTTCCATGGGGCTTCCTCCCAGATAAAAGTGCACCAGATTTTAGCCTCTCTCAGTGGGTATGAATTGGGCACCAATGAAAAGCCAGGACATGTCTCCAACCTCCATGGAGAAATGACTGTGATCTGAACATTATGATCGTACTACCAGGCTTCATGTTTCTACTCACAGAGATCTCTCTATCCTGGCAAGCAAGAAGCATTATGACATTCCAGGCAGGCAAAAGCACAAAGGGGCTGGTGAGGGGCATGGTCTGGGGAGAGAAGCCTGGGGAGGGCTTGGAGAGTGGCATTTGGGGATTGAACCTGAGGTTCTCCATCCTCACACTAGCCAAACTATGCCATAGTGGGCTGTCTCATCACTCCAAAGTAGCTTAGTCTTCTGCATTATCCTGCCAAGTGGCAAGGAGGATCTTTTTAAACCCATAAATTGTGCAGATGCCAGGTACAATTTGTGATAGAAACATTCATCTGTAAAGGGCTTTTATGCCACTTGCCAGTGCATATGAGAGGAAATGGTCATCTGAGTTCAACTAAAAGTTGTGTGACTCATAACACTCCCGAGAATGTTTGTGCAAATTGTTGTTTTTAAACTGTCAAATCCCAATGTTTGACTGTAAAGTTGATAGGACTGTGGCTCAGTAGTAGAGCACATGATCCGCATGCAAGAGGTCCCAGATATGGCTGGGAATGTCCTCGACCTGAAATCCTGGAGAACCTCTGCCAATCAGAGTGGATGATACCATGCTAGCAGGGGTGTAGTCATCCAGGGTCTCAGGAGGTCTTACTCCTTAGTTTGGGGGGAGCAAGATCCCAGCAGGGTCCCTGTGCCTCCAGCATCCTGTGAGCTGAGCAGCGTGAAAGGGTAGTGTGTTAGCCACTGAGAAGAGTCTTCTAAAATGCTTCTTTGTCCTTTCTTACTGATTGGAGCCAATCAGAGAGAAACGAGGTGAGTCAGCCACTGAGAAAACTCTCTTCAGTAGCTAACACTTTCTCCTTTTGTGCTTACTGGCTCCTACGGGTGTCTGCTGTTGTGGGAGAAGGCATTAACAAGGATCTCATTCTCAATCCAGATGCAAAAAAAGGGGAGAGGAGGGAGGGTTGTGGCTGTGACTATCACGAAGGGACCCTGCACTTCTGAATTTGCCACTACACTATTGCATGCTAGATAGATCAGTTGATCTGACTCGGGGTAAAGCGGCTTCCTACGTCACTGCCTTCATCATTCCAATCATGGGAGGAGACTGAGAGTGTAATCCTCTGCCCTCTTCCGACTCAGAGACGGCATTCCAAGGCCGGCCTTTCATACAAGGCGACATTCGAACCAGGCTGAAAGGGCGCTGACGTCATCGACCCTGAAGCGCAAATGACAGACAGACAGACAGTGACCGCAGTTCCTTGTCGGCACTATGTCTCTTCTGTCCCCCTCCCTCCGCACTTCCAAAAACCGTCTGCCGCTTTCCCGGCATCTGTAACTTTTTATGGTTCCTGTTTGAATCCCGCCTCTTTGAATCTCGATTGCTTCAGAAGCAACATTATAAAAGCCATTGTGCATTTCCTTGACTGGCAATAATAAGGCAGAGTGACGGCATACTCATGTCAGACTGTTCTTTTAAACGAGAAAAAAAAACATCAAAGAGGAACCCGCGTGGATAATTAAAAGCATAACAATAATCCTTTTTCAACACCTCGTGTTTAACTAAAGCTCCCATGTAAATAGACGAGTTACTTTTCTGCCCTCTGCACGCAGGTCCTCGACTGACTCCATAACATCATACAACGTGGAACGTGGGAGGGTGCATTGTGAAATGCGTGTTGCTGGAAAGGGGCCCACCGGCTCTGTTGAATCTGACAGCAATGGACTATCCTGTGACACGGGAAAGGGACGCGGAGGGGTTATTTTGTCACGATTTACTTGCTGGAAGAGAACAAGAGGGGACAACACCAATCTGCATAATTATTTAAAACTAATAAATCATGGGGAATAAAATAATTACGATGAATATATTCATATTTAGAAAGCATATTGCAGGCTTTCCTAAATTCTCTATCGTATGCATGTTTTACATTCTCTTCACTTCTTTAGTCCTCAGGCCTTGCAGAAACTAAGCCAAGGTACATGTGAATTGCTTCCCCGCATGGTCTACCCCGTCCCTTGCCATTTAAATTGTAATCTCCCCGGGACAGAGATCTGGCCTTTTGCTTATGCTGCTCTGTGAAGCGTCATATATAACCGTGGTGCGATATAAAATATTAAGAACAATGTTATGCATCGTTTATATGCTTAAAAAGAAGAAACATGATCGAGGTAAGATCATACAGGGCTGTGTCACTCTTGTTTAAAGCCTCCACTGGTTGTTGAAACAAGAGGCTAACGAGGGTGATTCATACCGGTACGTTTATCAGAAACAACAGGTCAGAGGTTTAGGACAGTCATTACCATTACCAACAGAATTTTTAAAAATGTGTATTTATTTATTCATTACATTTATATCCCTTCTTTCCTCCTCCATAACGCAGCGTCCTCCCAGCAACCCTGCGAGATCGGTTTTCTATCATCTCTCATTACTTCATACACGAAGGTTTTCAGCGGAAGCAATTCATACTTTCAGTTGAACTACTGAGTTATGAAATATCAAGTGATCGGTGTGGACCTGTCAACCTTCTCTAAGCATGGTATCAAAAATGTTTTGGCTCCAAGGGCTCTTAAAAGGCTGGATGATCACAACAAGATTTCTTGTATGCAAAATTCTGCGGGGAGGGGATGCAACGTGAAGCTGCTTCACACACGCGTGGTTATCTCTTGACTATTGCGACATGAAATGATAACTCGCACATGTGTGAATGGCCCATCACAGATATAGCACCACAGACAAAACTTTCATGTCAAAGGGTAATGCTTTTTAATGTCACTTCATATAATTGCCAGTTATCTGAAACATATCCCTATAGCTATCTGCTCTTGCCTTCATGCTCCAGTGGGTAAATTAGCCCCAGCAGTAATCATGCTCAGAGTAACAGCGTTATATATATACACTTGTGAATTGCCCCTGGCATTTTTGGAAGCCTAGAAGCTTCCCTCCGGGGGCGGGAATATAGCTGGGCACAGGAGTAGAATTTTGAGCTGTAATTTAGATGGCTAAATAAAAAGAGAAAGGGCTGATATGAACTTGTCAGGAATCTATCCAGATATATTTCACAAGTGCTGCAGTCAAAAAACTTTACAGCAGCTAATCGGTTTTGACTCCGCTAATTCTGGAAGGGCCCAGGCTCAGCCCTGCAACTATAGAGTAAAAAACTAACGGAAGCGCATTTGGGTATATAATCACCAGTCTCTCCACACCGAAAATCTGAGATTTGCTTCCGTGTCATCCACATATATCTAAGAAGAGCCTACTGGATCAGGCCAAGGGCCCACCTAGTCCAGCATTCTGTTCTCCCAGTGGCCAAACAGATGTCTTTGAGGAGCCCTCAAGCCGAGCCTGAGCGCAACAGCGCTCTCCACACTTGTGTTCTCCGTGTTAACCCTTTTCTTCACGTTCTATCTCAGGGATCCTCAGGGCGGCTTATACTCAAAATATTTAACAAAGTATTTAAAACGAACAACAAACAACCCACCACTAGGAACAATAACAAAATCAAACAACCGCCGAACCAAAGTATAAAAGCAAGGAATAGATTAAGAGTGTCAAAGGAATCTTGGCAACATTCCGGGAAATATTATTTTAGGGTTCATCTTTCAACCCAACCCTTATCTAGGTTTGCTTAGAAGAAAAATCCACTTGGTTTCAATGGCACCTACTTTCAAGTAAGTGTGATAGTGACTGCAGCCTTGAAGTCACAAGAGTCTGGAAATCATAACAGAGTCCTCAGGCCAAAATGAAATCAGTCAGGTGAGGGTGTCTGAATTGCATCGTAGCAAGAAATACATTATTAGGACCCAGCATCTTGTTCTCACAGTGGCCATCCAGATGCCTATGGGAAGCCCACAAGCAGGACCTGAACAAGAACGCTCTCCCCCACCTGTGATTGGCCCCAAACTGGTATTCCAGCCATTCTTAGAACACATACATACACAAAATCATCCTCCTTCTACTCCGTGTTAATTGAGCTGGAATTACTATGCCCCCTGGGTTACGTCATCAACAGCCACTAGCTTTTACCACTTTTTAACACCCCTGATTATGAATATGAATGTCTTGTTCAAGGCTATTCTTCATTCATACTTATATATACACTATTTTACAAAATAATACCAACAAATTATTGGAATATGTGGTTCAACTTCAACTTGTGGGTTGAGGCTGCATGGGGTTGAAAAGGGTAGCTAGAGAGGAGATCTCCTGATTGCTAGGTTAATACCTATCCTTTGATCTCCTGTTGTCTCTCCCTTCCTGCTAGACCAGCCTTTCCCAACCAGTGTGCCTCCAGATGTTGTTGGACCACAACTCCCATCAGCCTCAGCTTGCATTGCCAATGGTCAGGAAAGATGGGAATTGTGGTCCAACAACATCTGGAGGCACACTGGTTGGGAAAGGCTGTGCTAGACTGATATGCATAGGATGTTGACCACATCTCTTTCCTCCTTCCTTCTTTCTCTTGAGAGGAAGAGCAGGCATACTCTCTTTGCCTGGCTGGGAGTCCAGAGTCTGTGAGTTCAAATCCCCACTCGTGTCTCCGGGGTGTAAAGGGCCAGCTAAAGATCACCCCACAGTGAGTGGCTCAGGGGTGACATGCCCTGCCACCTGTGCAGCTTTGGGGAAGCTGCATAGTCCCAAGGAGCCCGGTTGCCCCCCAGCTGGCAATTGTGGACAAGGAAGGGACTGGCTTGTGCAGCTGTGGCAAGCTGAGCAGGCCCTAGCCAGCTGGGGAGGGGTAGCCTCAGAGGGAGGCAATGGTAAACCCCCTCTGAATACTGCTTACCATGAACACCCTATTCATAGGGTCGCCATAAGTCGGGATCAACTTGAAGGCAGTCCCACTGGCTGTTGACCACATCTCCTTCCTCCTTCTTCTTTCTCTTGAGAGGGAGAGCAGACATCTCTTTGTCTCTCCTCTCCTCCAAGCATGAGGGCAAACGCTAGGCTTAGTGTTTGCATCTCCAACTTAGTTAGTTAGCTAGATGTAGAACTCTTTCCTATCAAGTATGTACTTCCAGAATAAAGTAGTTCTTTCTTATTTTAAAGCTTAGAGTCTCTGTCTGACTAATTTGCAGGGAAGGTGTAATCTTTAGCAAAGATTCAAACACACATAAAGGCTCACTCAGTCTCTTCATTCCAATTTTCTCCACTCTGCGACACAAATGAGAAATCCCTGCCCAGAGGAGCTTACGATCCAAACTTAGATAGGTGAAAACACAGGCTCAGGAAGGGCAAGGCAAGAATATTTAGGACCACCTAATCTTCCTTACATAGCCACCCTCTGCAAAAAACAAACTAACTAATGAACAGGATTCCCAAAACAAAGCAGAGCTAACCTTTCAGGAAAAGTTTGATCACACAAGACAGTAATTCCAGGTCTTTGAGAGTTGTCTCTGTATCACTGCAGAACTGGGCAACCACCCTGCAGCTAGACTCTTTTCCTTTCGCCTGTAAGTCATAAGATCAGGGTAGGCATGGCGTCATCCTCCTGCCTAGCGACCACGGTGATGTCAGCGTGTCACCTTTGTGACGATCCCAGCTGAGAGTAGTCACCTAACGGATGGTTTACATAACACATTCCGACCTGCCAAAAGCAAGGCGAATTTGTATTTGGTCGGGGGGGGGCAGAGTTCTTCTTTTTTTCGCAAGTGTACCCGACAGTCAAGACATTTATTTAACAAGTGATGCTTCTTCTCCCCATCACTGGTGTCTTCACGCCGGGGAAAATGTTCACCAGCTAAATCTTTCCCTTTGGAGCAAGGGTATTGGGACGCTGTTGGAGGCGGCTGGGAGTGTAAGATATAGTATTAGTAACTACCAGCGCAATCCTAACCGTGTCTGCTATGTCCTATTGAATGCAATGGAGCTTACTCCAAGGTAAGTAGAGTTATGCACGCACAATGAGACTTCCCTGGGAGCAGGGTTGTTGTCGTCGGGAATCTCAGGGGGTCTTATGTTGGAATATATGTGGTACAACTCCAACTTGTGGGTTGAGGCTGCATGGGGTTAAAAGGGGTAGCTAGAGAGGAGACCTCTTGGTTGCTAGGCTATGCCTGTCCTTTGATCTCCTGCTGTCTCTCCCTTCCTGCTCTGATATACAGAGGATGTTGATCACAGTTCCTTCCCTCCTTCTTACTTCTTCTTTCTCTTGAGAGGGGAGCAGACATATTCCTTTTGTCTCTCCCTCTCCTCCAAAGCATGAGGGCAAGCACTGGGCTCAGTGTTTGCAGCTCCAACTTAGCTAGTTAGCTAGATATAGGACTCTTTCCTATCAAGCATGTACTTCCAGAATAAAGTAGTTATTTTTTATTTTACAGCTTAAAGTCTCTGTCTGACTAATTTGCAGGGAAGGTAGAATCTTTAGCAAGGATTCAAACACACACACACACACAAGCTCACTAAGAACTCTCTGTTCCCAGCATCGCAACTCTCCGACATCTTAGACCCCTTACCTTTTTGGAAGCAGGGTCCCAGCATGGTCCCTATGTCTCCAGCATCCTAAGAGTGAATCAGCAGGAAAGGGGAGTGTGTTAGCCACTGAGAAGAGTTTTCTAAGATGCTTCTGAGAAGACTCTTCTCAATAGCTAACACTCTTACCTTTCATACTGATTGGTTCCTACAGATGTTTGTTCTTGTGGGAGAAGGCATTAACAAGGACCTCATTCTCAAACTAGCAGCAAAAACGGGGAAAAGGGGTGTAGCTGAGGCTATCCTGAAAGGACCCTGCACTTCTGAATATGCCACTACACTACTGCCTGGGAGTAAGCCTCATTGAACTCAATGGGATTTACCTATGATTAAGCATGGGATATAGGATCATGCTATCAGAGTCTTTCAGCATGGAGAAAGCTAGTCAAGTTTTTGCAGGGTAAATTTTGGCGGACCGGAGTCCACTTCATATGTATGTAAAGAATATAGGAGGCTGGGCCCAATGTCCTGTAGGACCCTGCAGAGTTGCATAGCGGAACGGAGAGTATTGAGCGAGCTTATGTGTGTGTGTTTGAATCTTTGCTAAGATTCTGCCTTCCCTGCAAATTAGTCAGACAGAGACTTTAAGCTTTAAAATAAGAAAGAACTACTTTATTCTGGAAATACATGCTTGATAGGAAAGAGTTCTATATCTAGCTAACTAGCTATGCTGGAGCAGTCGGCACTGGTCCCAGTGCTAGCCCTCATGCTGGTTGAGAGGAGAGACAAGGGAAAAATGTCTGCTCCCCTCTCAAGAAAGAAGAAAAACTGGGAAGGCGGGAAGGAACTGGAATCAACATCCCTTGCATATCAGTCTAGCAGGAAGGAAGAGACAGCAGGAGATCAAAGGACAGGTATAGCCTAGCAACCAAGAGGTCTCCTCTCTAGCTACACCTTTAGCCCCATGCAGCCTCACCCACAAGTTGGAGTTGAACCCCATATATTCCAACAAAGAGGTCCATGAGAACTACCCTAGATGCCCACCATGGACAAGTGAACATACTTCCGTTAGCAAGATCTGCCTTTTCCTAAGCCACGGCTCATCCTGGCTTTTCATCCAACAATTTCAGAGAATGATGCTCAAAAACTCTAGAGCAGAATTTTAAATTTATTGGCTGGTTTTGTAAGACTGTACTTTATTTATATAGCCCCACATATATTATTCCTTTTAATCCTTGACTGTCACAGTGCTGAATTTTATGGAAAGGATTTCTTTCAACCCACGCTTGCGGAGCACTATTTAGAAAGGACATGTGCTCGTGTTGTAAAACCCTCGCACTCACTGCTGGCTTAGGGAGTAGGATCCAGCCAAACTTCAAACATTTCCCCACTGATTTCAATGGGAAAGGTTTTTAGCAGGGGCATCATGACATAAATAAGCCTTCCAACTGCTTCAAGGATGGCGGGTTGTGTGCTCTGCTGCTTCTCGGCTTGCAAGTAGCTATTAATGCAAGGATATTTTTAGCAGGGAGATCTTTAACCTGAAGGTAAGAGGGAAGATACAATTGTGTTCCTTCCACCGACCGAGCCCCACAATGGGCTACACAACCTGATCCTTTCCCCCACCTCTTTAACTAAAGAAGAATTTAAAGTGCAGCCTTATTCTATAAAATACTGTACTAAATGGTCTCCCGCAACTTTATCCAGTGGCAACAAAGGAGAAGCCCGGTGTGAGGCCCTTGAACACTTTCTAGCTGCCTACTACTTTGCCAAATGGGCTACCTTCCCATCCTATGCACCCCTGGGGCCTTAAGTTTCCTTAAAGGCCTCTTTTGTTCCCAGGAAAGCCAAACCCCTCCTAGAAACAATGCTATCTGTGTTGTGATGTTGCTGTATATGTTTGTGGAGAGAAAGAGGGAGTGTGCAACAGTGTCAACAAGCCTGTGTGTCATCTCAGGGGAGATATGTTTGCCTCTATGGCTGCAATCCTAACCATGCCTACTCAGAAGTAAATCTCACTGAATTCAATAGGATTTACTCCCAGGAAAATGGGGTTAGGGTTGCAGCCTTAAACTGTAGAAGGGGGGGATTCCTGGCATTTTGATCCCTGTCAAATTCATTCCCAATTATTCTACACACCTACACACACACACACACACACACACCTACACACACACACACACACACACACATGGCAACAGAGTAATGGTGCAATCAAGGTTGGATTTGGGTGTAGAAATCCAGGGCCCCATTATGTGGAATGTGCAGGAAGACTCCTCCACACAGAAGGACTGGGTGGCCACATTTTTGTTATGTAAATTTGTATAAATGAGCAGAGATCCTCAATGGCCTGAGATGCGTGTGTATCAGTATGTGTATTTGTTGGAAGTGGGGCAAGAGCAACTCCTGTTTTGTTCTTTTGTTTATGTTCCAGAAGGGAGATAGAGCTAGGGTCCTCCAGATGAATAGGCTTGAATACCTTTACCTGTGATGCTCTGACTGACTTCCTTCCATCGCCTAGACAGTTATGTCTTTAGGGAAGCTTACCTGCCCCTCCTCCTTTGGCCCTTTCCACTCCCTTTGTCTCTGTTCTCTTCAAGCCATGAGGCTAACCCCTACACCTGGGCGTTATGCCTCCAACTTAGTTAGAACTAGGTTTGCTTTTCTATGTACAATGTATTTCTATAAATAAAGTAGCTTTTCTTATTTTACTAAGTCTCCAGTCTCAGTGATGCTGTTGCAGGATAAAAGCCTGCTTTCTTAGATAAACGTGCATACTCGCATTTCAACATCTGCTGTTACTCTGCTGCTGTGATGTTGCTTTAAACGAAATTAAGCACACAATTACATACAGCATAACAGTATTTACCTAAGTAGCAAGCTTTTACCCTGCATTAGGATCACTGAGACTTGTTATGCGTCTTCAAGTCGACTATGACTTATGGCAACTCTGTGAATCAGCTCTCCTCGGACAGTCGGAAAAAGAGAAGATGGAAAGGGTGGAAGGAGGAGAGGCAGATAAGCTTCCCTGAGCATATCAATTTACATGGAAGGAAAGTCAGAGCACAGCACACGTAAAGGTAGGCAAGCCTAGCCATCTGGAGGACCCTAACTCTATGTCCCTTCTGGAACACAAACAAAAGAACAAGAGTTGATCTTGCCCACTTTCCAACAAGGGAAGCAAGGGAAGGGATGCACATTATTAGCATCTCAAAAAGTGGGTCGGTGGGCCAGTGAGACTATTCAGTCAAAAATCCGAAATTGACTAAATGCCCCGCCGCCAGTGGAGGCACCTCAAGAAGGGCATAAGAAGCAAATACATTGCTATTTGTCTCTGTGGTTGTACAGAGAACCGAGATAAGATTTTTTTTTCTTTGCTGGATCAGACCTAAGGTCAGTCTCAGGGATGGGGAACCTCAAGCGGGGGAGGGGGAGAGAAATGTGTCATCTCAGGGGAGATATGTTTGCCTCTATGGCTGCAATCCTAACCGTGCCTACACAGAAGTAAGCCCAGGCTTATCTAGCCCTCTGAACAATCTCCAGATTACCCCCCCCCCCGTTGGCCCTGCCTTCCTCTCCCCTCCTCTCCCCCAACACTGATAATGCCTCTTGCTTCTCTGGAGTGAGAGTGAGAGAGTGTGAGTGAACTACCCTGCCATAGAAATGTGCATTCGTTGCCCCATCTACTGTTGCCTATGGCTCTGCCCACCACTGGCACGTGGCCCTTGGAAGGTTGCCTAGAAAGGAATGTAGTCCACAAGCTGAAAAAGGTTCCGCATCCCTGGCCTCTATTGTCGAGCATCCTCTTTCCCACAATGCCATCCAGAAACTTTATGGACGTCTGTAAGCTGGACATGAATGTGATCGTCTTCACCTGCAAATAAGGAGAAGAAAGGATTCCGAATCAGAACTTACTCGATTGACTGATTGAGGAGGAGGAGGAGCACGTCTCTGGATACCAGCTCACTGATTCCACACACGTAGGGACTATTATTTAGGAAAAGGCCTATGCTCTGTATGCATGCTAAAGGCACAAATTCCATTGCTGCAATACAGTTTGTTCTCTTAACATTGCTAAAGTTCTTATGACGTTCTTGGGGAAGGAACGGAGCTCAGTAGGAGAACATCTGCTTTTCACGCAGAAAGTCCCTCCCTCCCTTCTTCCATTGGAGAGTCTGCAGAATTTTGGTTCCCCTGCCCTACTGAACTAGCGTCCTGGTCCCCAGGGAGAGCAGAGCTATCAGACGGAGGGAGCTGGCATGGGAAAGCCAGCAGTTTGTTCTAGTGAAGGAAGCCAAACTCTTGCGCCAAGTAGAGTCAATCCACAGCCAAGCCTCAGGGTGACTCATAGTTGCTTGGCTCAGAAGCAGCCTCAAATTTTACAATAAAACAGCCACCTCCTTCTTGTTATCCAGAGTGGCTGGATAACCAGCCAGATGGGCAACTAATAAATCAAATAAATAATAAAAATAAATAGTTATGTAAATTTGTATAAATGAGCAGAGATCGTCAACCGTCTGAGATGTGTGTGTGCCAGTGTGTGCATTTACCTGAGGGGCAGACTTTTTCTCTGCATCAGGATCACTGAGAGTAAAAGAAGAAAAGCTACTTTATTTATAGAAATACACAGTAGATAGTTAGAACTAGGTCTGTCTTTCCTAATGAAGTTGGACGTGCAACACCCACATTTGGGAGTTGCCCTCATGGCTCAGGAGGAAGAGAGCAGAGACAAAGATGTCTCCTCTCTCTCGGACAGTCAAAGAAGAGAAGAAGGGAAAGGGCAGAAGGAAGAGGGGCAGATGACCTTCCCTAAGCATATCAGTCTGCTATGGAAGGAAGTTAGTCAGAGCATCACAGGTAAAGGTAGTCAAGCCTATCCATCTGGAGGACCCTAACTCTGACTCCCTTCTGGAACAAACAAAAGAACAAAACAGGAGTCGCTCTTGCCCCACTTCGAACACCGCTTCTCAACGAGTGTTTGGTTCAACCCAATGGTGCTTCATGTCTATGTGCTTGCTCTGTGAACTCACTCCTTCTGACTCCATGAGTCTGATGCATCCTTGGTTGTCTTCATGCATCACAACATGCCCAGGTATAGAGATACCTAAATCCTTAAACAGTTCAAGTAGCCTTTGCATATTCCACTAGTTTGGCATCTTGGGTAGCTGCTAGCTTCAGTTTCATGGCTGTAGTCCCCTTTAGATATCTCACCACCCTCTTGATTGCTTCCCAGTCCTTCTTGGTTGGCGAGCTGGTTTTTTGGCACAGGTATCCCCAGAGCTTGGAAAAGTTACTTTTTTGAACTACAAGTAACTTTTCCAAGCTCTGGGTATCCCACTGCTAGCACCACATCTGGCCTGGTAATAGTACTGACATACAGACGTTTTCTGATGACTTGTCTTGTATCTCTCAACGTTTCCTTTAGTGTCTGGCTTTTTCTTGAATTTCCTCTTGTAGCCTACAGCTTTCCTTTCTTGAGGAAGCTTGGTCAGTGTCCAAGTTTTACTTTTCTATAGAGCTTCCAGCTCTTCCTTGGCTGCCTGCCTCCACCTCTCAGCTTTAGTTTTGGGTAAGGCTTCGATTTCTTTCCAGGTCTCTGGTACTGGAAGTTCATCTCTCATGAGGTAAGCAAATCTCTCTGGTAGTACATCTCTGTTGGTGCGTTCAGAGCGTCTGGGTGCTGGTGCTTCGGCTGCCCTTTCTGGCTCTGTTGCCTCTTGTGGCTCAGACTCCTCACCTACCTCTGCAGTTGTATTATTGTTATACCTTCTGTAGTGGAAAAATAACTCAGTTTCTTCTTCCATTTTGCTGTCATCTGTTTGGTGTGGCACCCTTTCTGGTTGGTGTGCACACTTTCCTTCATCAAAATGGACAGGTCTGTATACTCCAACATTGCCAGTTTTGGGATCTATTACTCTGTATCCTTTCTGTGTTGAAGAATATCCAATGAATATTACTTCCCTGGCAGTGTTGTCAAGTTTTGATCTCTTTTGTTTTGGGATGTGCACAAAGGCCTTGCACCCGAATACACAAAGGTGAGACATGCTTGGTGTCCTATAATGCCATAGTTCAAATGGTGTTTTGTTGGTTGCAGATGCAGGATGTCGGTTCTGCAGGTAAGTGGCAGTAACCGCAGCTTCTCCCTAGTACTTCTTTGGTAACTGTGCATCTTCTAACAAGGAACGAATCATTTGTCCAAGGGTCCTTTTCATTCTCTTTGCTACCCCATTCTGCTCTGGGTTGTTTGCAGCTGTAGTCTGGTGCTCTATGCCTTCCTCATGGACAAAGTCTTACATAGCCCTGGACACATATTCCCCTGCATTGTGATCTGTGGCTTTCTGCCAAATTTGTTGGACACAATTCTGATATAGTCCTTCAATTTTTGAAGTACTTGATTTTTCTCTCTTAGCAGGTACATTGTAGTATACCTGGAGTAGTCATCTATAAAAGCATGTATAAATTTCCACCTTGGGATGGCACTTTCATTGGCCCACAAAGATCAGTGTGAATTAATTCTATAGGCCTTTTGGTTTTCCTCTCACTTTTCTTAGGAAATTTTGGTTTCACACTCTTTGTCTTAATACAGCATTCGCAAGTCTGTGTACATTTGCACTGTCCCATTTTAATGCCTCTTGCCAAATTCTGTTTTTCTAGAGCAGTTACTCTGGTTAAGCTGGCATATCCCATCCTTCTATGCCAGATATGCAAACATTCAGAATTACAGGTTTCCTTGACCACATTTGCATGCATAGTTTCAAGATATTCTAAGTGTAAAAGACCATCTTTAAATTTTGCAGTGCAGCATATTACTCCTTCACCTAGAACATAGCAAAACTCTCCACTCATATAAAGTTCACCTCCTAATTCCATTATTTTTGTAGCACTTATTAAATTGTCTTTAAAATCTGGAACATAAAGGCACATCTTAAGTTGAAGTTCCCTTTGGCCATCTGGCATTTTGCACAGCAATTCAACTGTACCAATTCCTTCACAAAAGAATATTTGTCCAGACACTGTTAATATCTTTTGCTTGTGACTTTTAAAACTTGTAAACAGGTTTTTATCAATTACAAGATGTGAGGTGGATCCTGAATCAATTAAAAATCTGCTTTTGCAATCATCCTTCCCCTCATGAGATACATAGTAACTTGAAGCCTTTGTTTTTGTCTTTTCAGTTTGCCTAGGGGCTTCTCTTACTTCAGCGGGCCTTTGTTTAAAGTCAGGGCTTGCTGTTGTCTGCCACCTATCGCTGTCTCTTTGAAGATGTTTTGGAGAGCCACATTTAAAACAGAACTTCCGTCTGTTTGTCTGTGCCCTTTTGTGGATTCGGGCGATGACTCATCCCTCTGTCCCTTCCATCTCTGCCTCTAGCAAGGTTTGCTTCTTGAGACAGACTGCGTTCCTGTCTCTCTTTAAAATCTTGGTCCTTTAAATACGATATAATCTGACTCAGGCTTTGGTCAGAATTTTCTATCACACAGCAAATTAATTTATGTTCATCATTGAGAGAGCTCAAAAGCAAAACCTTTTTTATATCATCATCTAGATTCTTCCCACATCTCTGGAGCTCAGCCAGTAGCATTGTAAAATTCTCCAAGTGTTTACTCAGGCTACCTCTCTCAGCAGTCTCCTTCATAGAAAATAACTCCTTGTAAAGATACATCATGTGCCTTTTTGTTTTCTTATCATATATTCCTTCTAGTCTGTCCCACATCGGTTTTACATTGTTGCATCCTACGCAAACATGTAATGCCTCATTTGATACTGCAGAAATAAGCAGAGACTTTACTTTTGCATGCTTACATCTCCATGATGCTGTGGCAGTCTCATCCTCCGCCGAGGGTTCAGGACCAGTCAGAATTCCATTCAAATCTTCTCCTTCAAGCAGTGCCTCACAAATTCCATAATCCGTAGTTATCCTTTTCAAGCCTCGGAACGCGGCTCTCAAGCATTGATATTTCAGCCATCCTTTCCTATCTTTTCTTCTGCTTTTCCTTTTAACTTAAAGTCTCCTTTATTAATTACACACAGCACTTAGCCCTTTATAGCTTCAGGCACAACTGGCAATTCAACTTAGTTTGCTGGGCCCATAACCCTTGTTGCTGTGTGTGTGCTAAATTTAGTTTAAGCACAGCAGCAGAGTAACAGCAGTTAGAAATGTGAGTGTGCCGGCATGTGTGTGCGTTTAACTAAGAAATCAGGCTTTTATCCTGCATCAGGATCACTGAGACTTGAGACTTAGTAAAATAAGAAAAGCTACTTTATTTACAGAAATACATTGTAGATAGAAAGGCATACCTAGTTCTAACTAAGTTGGAGGTGCAATGCCCAGGTGTGGGAGTTGACCTCATGGCTAGGAGAGAGAGAGCAGAGACAAAAGGTGTCTCCTCTCTAGGCCTGCCCTTACCATGTGTGGGGCCCGGGCCAAAAGCATAGTCCCCCCCCCCACATTATTTCAATGTAACAGAGACAGCTATGAACAGCTTACAAAACAGTATCATTTCAAGACCATTCCTGGGAAGGAAAAAGCCGACTGTGGTGCAAATTCAGAAGTCTGACTTACAAATTCCCAAGGAGCGTGAAATAGTGGAAGACATTCGCCCCAGTTAGCCCCAGCCTGGAGGAGGGAGGTGGCAACAACATACACTATCTATCCCTTGAAGGAATGAAGCTGCACAGTGATTTTTTATTTGCTTAAGGACTAACCACAGGCCTGGGGGGGTGAGAAAAGCAATCTACCCTCCAAGAAGAGGGCCGGATAGGCTCCCATTACCCCACTTATTAAAGCCCCCTCCAATATCAACCTTAAGTTTGAGCGTACACACAGGGTGTGTGTGATATATTTACCCTTCCATTGAAACAGGAGCAAAGGGCTGCTTCAAATAATGATATTTAAGACCCCCACCACAACCCCTCACTCCTGTTGTGGAGAAAAATTATATTACTATCTGTCTTTCAAGGGTAATGTCTTAAAGGTGGCTGTTCTCCCTCTCTTTGAGCCCTTCAGACCCCAGCCCAGAGTAGCTGAGACCAACATTGTTATTGCTATAATGTTCCTGAGGCCCACCTCGCTTTCTTGCTGGGCTTAACCCTCATGTTTTCCCTTCCTCCTCTCATGCAGTACACAAATTGTGTAAACCTGAGCATGCGCCTTGTGCCTGAAGGCCAAAGAAAAGCGAGAGGGGGAGCGAGAAGGGTTGAGGAGAACTTTGTAAACCTTTGCTCTGTTGCAGTTTGGTTTCTCGGGGGAAAGAAGTTCCATGCAACATCCCTCGCTCCGGAACCAGCAACAGGGGCTGCAAATGCAAATGCAACCTCTGTGGCTTTATGAGGTTATTCTCACTAAGGAAAGGGGAGGAATGGTTGGCTTAGAATAAACACATGTCTTATCTCTTCCACCGGTCGCAGGTTTCTGTGAATCGTATTGCTTTTACTCCGCCAGTGCTTCTCACTCTATATACGCAGATTGCCAAGCGCAGGGCCCCTCAAAGTGCGGGGCAGGAGGCAACTGCCCCACTTCCCGGTGCCTAGGGGCGGTACTGCTCCTCTCTCCCGGACAGTTGGAGAAGAAAGGAAGGGAAAGGGCAGGAGGAGGAGGGGCAGGTAAGGTTCCCTAAAGATGTAACAGTCTAGGTGATGGAAGGAAGTCAGTCAGAGCATCACAGGTAAAGGTATTCAAGCCTATCCATCTGGAGGACCCTAACTCTATCTTCCTTCTGGAACATAAACAAAAGAACAAAACAGGAGTTGCTCTTGCCCCACTTCCAACAGGAGAAGGGGAGGGCATCTCTTCTCACTTCCACAGACAGACACATGGGAGTTTGTCACTTCTTCCTTTTAAGAAAAGTGAACTCTGTCCCTCCATTTTATATTTCCTGACAATCAGACTCATAACAATACGATCCTATGCATAGTTACTTCCAAGTAAGTCTTACTGTGTTAGTCCCTAGTAAGCCTGTTTAGGACCAAAGCCTAAGGCTGCAGTCCTGACCCCACTTGTCTGAAATTAAGCCCCACTGAATTCATTACGACTTCCTTCTGAGTGGACATGGTTTGGATTGTGCTGTAAACATCCTGAACTAAGCTTTTTGATCAAGTTTATTCTTTTCAATGACCCATGGGAGTCAACTGCAGCCCTTCAGCTGTTGTAATAATAATAATAATAATAATAATAATAATAATAATAATTTTATTTATTGGTTGCCTATCTGTCCAGGTTAATGGACACTCTAGGCGACTTACAATAATAATAAAAAACAATACATCATATACAATATACAAAATAAAACACAGTCATAGTCATTTAAAATCAGTTTCCAATTAAAACATCATAAAACTAACCCTCCCCAATCCCATAGGCCTGCCTGAATAGCCAGGTTTTTAAGGCTCAGCGAAAACCTGTCAGGGAGGAAGTATGTCGAAGATCAAGAGGAAGGGAGTTCCAGAAGGTGGGGGCCACAATCGAGAAAGCCCTCTCTCTGGTCCACACCAGCCTAGCTATTTTAACCGGTGGGACCGAGAGAAGGTCTTGTGAGGCTGATCTTGTCAGGCGGCATAATTGGTGACTCTGGAGGTGCTCCTTCAGATAAACTGGGCCGAAACCGTTTAGGGTTTTAAAGGTCAATACCAACACCTTGAATTGGGCCCGGTAGACAACTGGTAGCCAGTGAAGATCCATTAACACTGGAGTGATGTGATCACGGCGACGGCTGTGCTTGATCAAGCGCGCCGCTGCATTCCGTACCAGCTGTAACTTCCGGACCGTTTTCAAGGGTAACCCCACATAGAGCGCATTACAGTAGTCCAAGCAAGAGGAGACCAGGGCATGTATCACTTGTGGGAGCAGATGAACAGGAAGGTAGGGACGCAGCCTTTGTATCAGATGTAATTGATACCAAGCTGCCCGACTCACTGCTGACACCTGAGCCTCCATGGACAGCTGGGAGTCAAGGATGACCCCTAGGCTGCGGACCTGGTCTTTCAGGGGTAATCTCACCCCATTAAGCATCAGGTCTGTAATACCCAGCCTCCCTTTGTTTCCCACAAGCAACACCTCAGTCTTGTCAGGATTCAGCTTCAGCCTGTTCTCTCTCATCCATCCACTTACGAATTCCAGGCACTTGGACATGGTATCTACAGCCAACTCTGGTGAGGACTTAAATGAGAGATAGAGCTGAGTGTCATCCACATATTGGTGACACTTCAGCCCAAAACTCCTGATGATGGCCCCCAGCGGTTTCACATAGATGTTAAACAGCATGGGAGAGAGGATAGAGCCCTGTGGTACTCCACAATTAAGAGACCAAGGGTCTGAAACCTCATCTCCCAAAGCTACCCTCTGGTGCCTATTTGAGAGATAGGAATGGAACCACTGTAAAACAGTGCCCCCCATTCCCAATCCCTCAAGGCGATCCAAAAGGATACTGTGGTCAACGGTATCGAAAGCCGCTGAGAGATCTAGGAGGACGAGGAAGGTATACTCCCCCCTATCCAGCGCCCTCCTCATATCATCCACCAGAGCGACCAAGGCTGTTTCAGTTCCATGCCCAGTCCTGAAACCCGATTGGAATGGATCTAAATAATCCATTTCCTCCAAGTGTGTCTGTAACTGTTTGGCCACCACTCGCTCAATCACCTTGCCCAAGAATGGTAAGTTAGATATTGGGCGGAAGTTATTCAGTTCTCGGGGATCCAAGGAGGGTTTTTTTAAGATGGGCTTTATCACCGCTTCCTTGAGGGCTAATGGCATTGCACCCTCTTTCAAGGATGCATTTACCATTGCCTTGATCCCTTCGCTCAGTCTCTCCTTGCAACTCATAACAAGCCACGAAGGGCAAGGATCAAACAGACAGGTGGTTGGCTTCATGGTACCGAGCACCTTGTCCACTTCCTCAGAGAGAAGAGGCTGAAACCGATCCCACCGGACCGGAATGCAACTGGCCGACCCTGGCCCACTACCTGTATCCACGGCGAGCGGAATCGTGCTCGTCAGGCGCTCGACTTTATCAGCAAAGTGTTTAGCAAAATTATCACAGGAGATTTTCGATTGCTCCATGGGTTCCTGAGCAACTGGACCGACCAGGCTTCGGACCACTTGGAACAATCTCCTGAACAACACTCTGCTGATGCAATAGAGACAGCAAAGAACTCCCTCTTCGTTGTCTTTATTGCCACTTGGTAGGCAGTTATTGCTGCTCTAACCAGTGTCCGATCGTCTTCAGTGAGAGATTTCCGCCACCGGCACTCAAGTTGTCTCACCTCCTGCCTCAGACCCCGCAACCATGGTGTATACCAGGGCGCTGTCTGAGTTCTATTCAGGGGGAGAGGACGTTTTGGGGCCACCCGATCCAAAGCCCCAGTGATCTCTTGATTCCACTTCATCATCAGGGCTTCGACCGGGCGACCTTCAGTCAGCTCCAAATCACCCAGCGCATTCAGGAATCCCTGAGGTTCCATCAGGCGTCTGGGGCGGACCATCTTAATGGGTCCTTGTCCCCTACGGAGGGTGTGTGGCATCGAGAGGTCTATATTCACCAGGTAGTGATCTGACCATGACACAGGGTTAGAAGAAACAACCCTCCCTTTCAGAACACTTCCCTCCCCTCCCGAAACAAACACAAGGTCAATAGCATGACCGGCTACATGGGTGGGCCCTGTATTACTGAGGTGCAGATCCCAAGAAGTCATGGTTTCAATGAAATCCCGAGGGGCTCCCATGAGGATAGACTCAGCATGTACGTTAAAATCCCCCACAACCAAAAGGTTGGGGAAACGTAACCGCATGTCCGAGACCACCTCAAGCACCGCGGTCAGGGAGTCTGCTGTGCAGTGGGGTGGGCGGTACACAAGCAGAATCCCTAAACTGCCCGTTGGGCCCAACCTCCAGTACATGCAATCAACAAACTTGGTCTCATGGAGAGGAGGTCTGGCGAAAACCAGAGATCCCCGATAGATGACTGCCACACCCCCTCCCCGCCTACCAATCCTCGGCTGCTGTGCGTACTGGAAACCCGCTGGACACATGGCCTCCAATATGGGAGCTGAGGCCTCATCCAGCCAGGTCTCCGTAATACAAGCCAGGTCTGTGTTCTCATCCAATATCATGTCATGGATGAGTGCTGTTTTTTGTACCACAGACCTGGCATTACACAACAGCAGTCGAAGGTTGGATGGAGTTCTGCATCCCCCAGTTATCTTCTGGTTGTGAATAGGTCCGGAACAGGGGATGGATATTATGCATCTATCCCTTGTTCCCCTATGCTGGCGTGGCCTGCCACTTGCGCCTCTCCAGGATCTGCCGCCCAGCCTTTCAATATCATGGCTCCCCATCCTTCTCACAGTATCCCCTCCTGGTCTACACATATCTCCCTCCCTGTTCGCCAGTCAGGCAGGCCCTTGCCCCTACCATTCACTTCCCACCACTCCTGGGCCTCCACCCCAAGAACCTCCCCTACCTCTCACCGCCCTACCTTAAAACAACCCCCCAAAAGAGAAAGGGGGGAAAAAAGCAACACACAAAAAAACACCCAGGCCACCTCAGCCAGCCGGCTTATGTATCCCTCCAAAGAGGGACAGGTGGTAGCAATCAGTCCCAGCTGGCTGGGTACCTGGGGCCTGGTCCTGCAGGATGCAGGTCTGCCAGGCAGAAGGCAGAGGTCCCACAGGGAAGGGTGGTGGTGGTGGTGGAGGAGGAGCAGGAGGAGGAGGAGGAGGAGCAGGAGGAGGAGGAGGAGGAGGAGCAGCAGGAGGAGGAGGAGGAGGAGGAGCAGCAGGAGGAGGAGGAGGAGGAGGAGCAGCAGGAGGAGGAGCAGGAGGAGGAGGAGGAGGAGGAGGAGGAGGAGCAGGAGGAGGAGGAGGAGGAGGAGGAGGAGGAGGAGCAGCAGCAGCAGCAGCAGCAGGCTCTCCTTCCCTGGGCAGCGATGTTCTCCTCTTCCTGCAGGCACTGGGTCTGTAGACTACAGCTCCCATCATCTCTAGCCAGTACAGTCAGGTTTGAGAATAGCTGTAGTCCAGAACATCTGAAGGGTGTCACATTGACTACCCCTAAATTCACCAGTTATCTTCCTCCCTTCCATAACTCTGTGGGGCTCAACCTGTTGATTTAAGCTCTCTTCTATATATTTTTGAAGCTTTGAAAAGACCCTCACTTGGCTTGGAGAACCTGGACACCATCTGAACTATACTTTTTCAAAAGTAAAAAAAGACCTCGGGGTCTTTAAACTGTTAATTACTTTACTGGTCCAGATGTTTAAAAGCATGCCTTCAGCATACTTGTAATGAAGTACCCAAGTCTCCATTTCAGTTAATATAGTCAACAAGGATCCACAGTGAATGACATCTATTTATTACATTTTTATTCTGCACTTTGGCCCAAAGATCCCCAGGGTAGTACACATCTTCTGTTAAAATACACAGATTGATACAGGATAGATAGACACACACACACACACACACACACACTCGAACATTGGTTAGAAGATCAAACAATCCAACAGCTGTCTAAATCTCACATCAGTCCTTTCCACAGACCTGGATAAAAAACCAAATGCATCTTAATCTGACGCCTAAACACAGATAAGGGGGCAGTTGTATCTCTTTGAGGAGGGAGTTCCCACATCTGGGGTACCACAACAGAAAATACCTGTTCTTCTGTGCCAGAGGTGCATTTTCCTGGGTTTTCTGCTGTTATGGTTAAAAACAGTGGCAATTTGTCCTCTTTCAGTCCCTTGAAAATCAGACAGCAATCCTATATCCACTTACCTGGAAATATGCCCCACTGAATTCAGTGGGATTTAGATTATATGGGATTGAGCTGACATTCATCTATACATAATAATCTCTAACTGAAGGTTAGTTGTCTCTCTTAAAATTCCATCTCCGCTGTTTCACTGCTTACCAGTGGTAAAGGTTGTGATCTTCTCTTGGTCGGTATAAGTAGTGAAGCAGAGTATTGCTGCCCTGAGCAATTAAACCACCAATGGCTGGAAAGCTACCTTGGTCCATATAGGATGCTGGGACCAATGTCCTGTAGGACCCTGCAGAGTTGCGTAGCGGAACGGAGAGTATTGAGCAAGCTTATGTGTGTGTGTGTGTTTGAATCTTTGCTAAGATTCTACCTTCCCTGCAAATTAGTCAGACAGAGACTTTAAGCTTTAAAATAAGAAATAACTACTTTATTCTGGAAGTACATGCTTGATAGGAAAGAGTCCTATATCTAGCTAACTAGCTAAATTGGAGCAACAAGCACTGAGCCCAGTACTCACCCTCATGCTGGATGAGAGGGAGAGACAAAAGAATATGTTTGCTCCCCTCTCGAGAGAGAAGAAGACTGGAAGGAGGGAAGGAACTGGGATCAACATCCTCTGCATATCGGAGCAGGAAGGGAGAGACAGCAGGAGATCAAAGGACAGGTATAGCCGAGCAACCAAGAGGTCTCCTCTCTAGCTACCCTTTTTAACTCCATGCAGACTCAACCCACAAGTTGGAGTTGAACCTCATACATTCCAACAGTCCATTTTAATTTGTTCATCCAGCCATCCTCCAACCCACCTTTTTTAGAGTGTTGGACTGCAACCTGGGAGACCAAGGTTCAAATCCCCACACAGCCATGAAGCTCATTGGGTGACCTTCGGCCAGTCACTGCCTCTCAGCCTCAGAGGGAGGCATTGGTAAAACCACCTCTGAATACCGCTTACCATGAAAACCCTATTAATAGAGTCACCGTAAATTGGAATTGACTTGAAGGCAGTCCACCCTAGCCTGTGTACCATTTTTTCCTGATAGCCAACTGAGCTTTATTCAGTCAACCATAGCCATGCAACAAAGTAGGACTCTCAATAAAATGTGGCAGTGTGGGGCGCTCCTACTCAGGCCTCTAACCAGTCATGCTCTTTCCCAGGATACTCCATTCCATCCCCCTTTTCCCATTGTCAATCAGCATCCCAGACCCACTAAACGCATTGGCAGTCCTTCCTGGGCTGTTTTGGGGGGTTTCCCCCACTCTTAGTGTTTTTCCCCCAACCCTAATGTTGTTGTTTTAAGCAGGTACCTCCCTCCAGTGCGTGGATGATGCCCTTTGGGTTACATAAGGATCCACACTTGGAGCGTTGAGGTCGTTATTAGTTTGGAGGAGCTTCCTTCCTTCCGGTCCTCCAAATTCTCCAATACACAGTCTCAGCCACCCTCCCGTGGGAAAGCTGTAAATCATTTCAGAGCCCACCAAAAAAACCCTTTTCAAGATTACTCACCAGGCCGGAGATGTTTTATTATTAATAATAACGGGCCCTGCCGAGCCATCAATTTTAAAGCGACCCTTTCTCTTGCAGGCCAACTGGGAGCCCTCCTCAGTCCCTCTGTCTCACTCAAATGGATGGCGTACTCGGGTTCCTAATCTACCGTATTTGTCATATCGGGAGAGCCGTTACTCACCGCGGCCTGACTCGTTAGTCTCCCTGCTGACATGTTTATTTTGCTGGATTTACGTGGAACTTAAAATTAGGCGGGAAAAGCGAGTTAAAAGGAAGAAAAGGGGTAGCAATGGGAAATAACATTATAGTGGCAATTCTTGATTAAAGACTATGTGGCTTGGAAGAGAAACTTTTCGATGCAAGACGTTTCTCAGGGTATATGCATCTTCCATAATAGCATCGGGAGTGGGAAAGAAAGAAAGAAATATATTTTTTTCAAATGACCTCCCCACACACACACACACACCTTAACACGCACAAACACACAACACAGGCGCTTAAACAACAACAAAGTGGGGCTTGTGTTTATGAAGACAGGTTTGGCAATTTGGATAAGGAAAGCAAATTCTAGGCTCTTTAATGAGGATGGTTTAATTGCTCCTGTATGCGGACTGCAGACGAAACGTTGGGCTGAATTAGAGATAATTCAGCCCAACGTTTCGTCTGCAGTCCGCATACAGGAGCAATTAAACCATCCTCATTAAACCGCCGCTCCAGATAGGGCGAAAAAACGGAGGCGGAAGTGGGGGGAGAATATAGGGCTAAACTAGAATCATTTCCCAGCAGGAGGAGGAATAAAAAGATACTTAGAAATTAATTAAAGCCCAAACGAAGGAATACATGAAAAGAACAGCCGAACTTCTGCTGGGAAATGAAGGACGGAAGGAGGGAAGGAGGGAGGGAGGGAGACCTGGCGTCTAGGGAGAAGTTAAATAAATAGGGAATATAAAAGTATTAAATATAATTGGGCACGAACGTGAGATTCCTAACGCCCCAAACCGAAGCAACATTTAACCGCGCCTTTTCTGATAAACTTGAGTTACCGTGTTTCTGAGAGTTTGAGCATAAAACAAGGCAAAAGCGCCTTGATCATCTACCTGCGTGACGACAGAGCGAGTGAGTTTCTGATCTGGGGGCTGGAGGACCTTCTCTGCGTGGAGAGACCTGGTGGAGATTTGGGACTTTAAAGAAAGGGGGTGGGTGGGAAGAGACCTCCGGAGCTGCACTCCTAAACTTATTAAATGTAAATGTACTGCTTTCAAGTCGATTCCGACTTATGGCGACCCTATGAAAAGGGTTTTCATGAAGGAAATGAAACCCATTGAACTCTACGGTACTTACGTTTGAGTAAAGATATTTATGATCACAGCCTCACAGCCCAATCCTATGTAGGGGCATCCACAGGGAGAGAGACAAGGAGGACAATTGATCCTCCGCATGAACAGTAATTCCGATTCCCAGCTTGCTTGTCTTTTTTTAAGAGCAAGAGTCTAGTATTTGTACCACACCATTTATTTAAAGCATATTCAAGTGCACATTTAAATCACGTGATTTCCCCCAAACAATCCTGGGAACGGTGTTTTCGCTTTCACAGATCTACAAATTCTAAGCAACCTTAACAGACCACAGTTCCCCTTTTTTGGGGGGGGGAGGGGCGTCATGTTCTTTAAATGTATGGTGTGGATCTGCCCACGTGCAGGCACTATTCTCCTCATTTGTCTTGTGAGAAACTAGCCCAATTTCTCAGTATTTTTAGCCAATGAATGAAGTAACAGCAATGACTGAAATTTAGGAAACCAGATCTAGCCAATTAGACAAAGAGAAGGTTATAGTGAAATACCCAATATCTAGACTCTGGGTTTGTTTTAAGCCTTTTCTCCAGGTCTTCCCTGATGGAGAAGTGATGGCTGGAAGGCTGGTCCATTAGGGCAAGTGGGGTACTGCTCCACCACGTTCAGTCTGCCTTCAGTCAGCCAGCTCCCACTAGCGTACCTCCTTACTTACAATCAGTCAGAGCTTGGAAAAGTTACTTTTTTGAACTACAACTCCCATCAGCCCCAGCCAGCATGGCCACTGGATTGGGCTGATGGGAGTTGTAGTTCAAAAAAAGTAACTTTTCCAAGCTCTGGTCCTGGCTGTCAGCTTTCCCCTCCTCCTTGCCTTTGTAGAACTCAGCAGGGAGGAGCATGGGAACAAAACTAGAATTGGTTGTCTCTGCTTGTAATTGGCCCTGGCTCCACCTCCTGTTGGGCTCCCTGTCTTCTGCCCCACCAGTCCCAATGGGGGCTGGCCACCCCCACAGAAAATAGTTCAAGTACCCAGGAACTTAGCATAGCTGTGTTTGGGGAGTAGTGTGTTAACTGAAGAACAAAATATCTCAACAACAACAGAAGCTCTTGATCTTTCTAATTCAGATTTTATTTCATACCAAAAAATGAGATTTCTTCTGTTTGTAAATATTTTTAATATTATTCTGTTAATGTCAATGCAGATAAAGTTCCTCATTATTATAACCATATTATATGGCAACCCTGAAATCCAGTGTTGTTAACTCTGATGTCTGGATTTTTTAAAAAATAGAAAAGAAAAATGCAGAGGTGAGGGGACTTTGAAGTTGATTGTATCAGCGATGCAATTAATTAAGTGCTGGAAGAGGTTAAAAGAGACAGGGAAAAGAACTGATGGTTTCAGCAATGAGTGGAAAATACATTGTCTGGATGCTAGGTCCAGCTATAGATGGGCAGCAGGTCTACCCATTTTAGAATCAACAGCAGAGGTAGACCTGGAATACAAATTTCTCAGGGGTCAGATCCAGCCAAGCCATGCCACCACTCAGTTATCAGCTCTACCATAATTTATAGACTTGTTATCTGATGTTAGTTATGCCTGTTTATTTATTTATTTGAAGTATTAACCTCCCAACCCATGCTGGGAAAAATCCTGCAGACATTCTATGCAACAGTGTTCAGTGGTACATTATTCCCAAGTAAAATATGCATAGGATTGTAGGCTAAATGAACAATCCTAAACATGCTTACTCAAATGAAGAGTTCCACTGTGTTAAGTGGGGTTTACTCCAAGTAACTATACATGTATACACATCCAATGGTATGCTTGTGAGCACACTAGTTGCCTACAGCAAAATGTATCTACTAGCCACACCTGCAGGGGCAATGAGTTGATCTGTTGATCAGCTGCAAAATCTGTCTGAAGTGGAATTTTTTTTTAAAATGCACTTGAAATTATCCCAACAGGTTTTACAGTAAAAGTGGGAGGATTTGACTACCATAATGTGCTACCATTTTCAGAAAACACAGGTAGGGACAGACTGGATCTGGCAGAACAGTAAGTGTATCTCTACCTTATGCTTCACAAATGGGACAAAATGTTACAATTCCCAGAGTGGTTTAATAGTTGATCCCTCTTCCCAGGGAACAGTCAAGAGCAACAACTTAGTAGCATAATACTGGCAGTTTGGAAGTGCTGGTCTAGATCCTCAGTTTGGAGTTGGAAGACTATGCAGAAAATCACAAATAGGTAGTTTCATGCTGGCATGAAGTCACTCCCTGACAAGTGCTTCAGAGAAAATATGTCAGATACTGAACGACCAATGTGTGCAAAGAGATAGCTGAGGTAGTAACTGTTTTAACTCATTAGACATCAGTGGCCACTTCTACACATCCAGAGATTCCTCCTGTGACAACTCACATATTCATATATCATTTTATTACTCAGTATTTGGGGCTTGATTCACCACATGCAAGTTCATCACTTGATGACTATACCATCAAGTAATAAATTGTATGTGACTTGGCTTCTGCCAGTAAAACACCATATATAAATAACATTCACACAGCCTCAAACACAACACTTTGCAACTGAATCTGTTCTCACATCCAGCTGTCAGTCATCAAACGTGTGCATCAATCTAGTGTAGATATGTGTGAATCAGCCCTGGATGTAACTACATGTGCCTTGAACTGATTTATTTAAGTCATTATGGCTGAGATAATGTGAAAGCAAGCAAAAGTTGTGAAACATTTTGTGACAAACACATATTACTATATAAATAATGTGAATTGATTCAGAATATATGAAACACATAAAGGAAAAATTAAACTTCTCATAATGCCATGCTCCTAAATTATATCCATCAAACTGAGAAAAATCTCATCAGTTTGATAATCCATTTCAGCATATGCTTTAAACATAAATGTTCATAACAGAGAACAAAATGCATATTCTAGTCTATTACACAGATAAATACATATCTATATACTTCATAAATGCATACAATACATTCTTTAACAGATATGAGAACATCCACAGTCCTTTTAGAAACTCTTCAGTGGGATCTCAAAGGTTAGCTTAATAAACTGTAATTGTTATACAAATATCACAGTTAACCGGCAACAACACAATAATATGCACCTGAGACAGATTCCAGAGGGCTAGTCCAATTTGTCACTGCAACACCCACCCCAGAAAAATCCTCTGGCACCTTAAAGACTTGTGCCCACTTCATCAAATGTATGCAGTGCTATTGTGAGTCTGCAAATACATGGACACAGAGAAGAAACAAATGTAAATTGTGGTGTCACAGACTGTAGATCATTGGTTTTGGGCCAGTTTATATTTTTTTCCTCCTCTATAAATATGTACCTGGTTGTATGTGTATTGTTTGTGGAGAGAGAGATCTGCAGACTGAGGATAACACTTCCAATGTATTTCATATAATGAAATGGGTTCTAGTACATGAAAACGTATGCTACAATAAATTTGTCTTTAAGGTACCACAAGATGGTTTTTGTCTCCATCTAAGAAGCTTTCAGTAGCAATGGAATCAAAGCAGTTGATGGCTTCCCATTGGCACAAAGATGGTTGTTGTGGGTTAATTTATGATTGAAGCATATGCTGAAACATAACTTCAGATCTGCCAGCTATTGGAATAGGGTTTTTTTTAATGGACTCCAATTAGGGTGTTAATGGAAGTTTTCATTTTCTTCCGTATGCTTACTATATTGACCCAACTGTAAGTGCAATAACTTCGTATTTTTATGTATTTTATGTAATCATTACACAGTAATGTTTCGTAATCAGCTGTATAATAGATTATGTAATTAATTGAACTGCAACATCATAACACTATTTTTCATCTGCAATGATTCCTTAATATCAGGACTATTAAGGGTTTCTTTGGTATCCTCCTTTTGTTACATGTTGCACATATGTATGTGGGAAGTATCCCTTCATAGCAACTGTGTCTGCTGACAGTCTCCTGTCTCTATGGTCCTGGGAGCCCAGATATTTGTGGGTTATCAGTTCTCACAATAAAATAAGAGCAGAACAGGGATGAGGAACCTGTGCACCACCCCAGATGTTGGTGGACTACAATTCCCATCATCCCCAACTATTTGCCATGCCAGCTGGGACTGAAGGGATACAGAGTCCAGCAACATCTGACAAGGCACAGATTCCCTGTCCCTGGGATAGAGAGTTAATGTCTGTGTGTGCAGTAAATTGCTTCATTTTATGGATTCTGTAATTATTATGGAATTCATCAATGCCACAATATTGCTTCATTTTATGGATTCTGTCATTATTATGGAATTCATCAATGCCACAATATGCAGTGCTGCTTCTCACAATGCTTCAAAGAGGGAGAGGATTAATGGAGATTAATTAGACAAATTAATAGAGAATACATCTATCATCATCATTATCATCATCCACTCTTCACCAGTAGATCCCAGGGAGGGTTACAGAAATTTGAAATACAGTATTAAAATCAATCAAAACATATTACATTCACAGGAATAGGGTGGATCTTGAAAACATACTTCTCAAGTGCCAAAGGCTAAGGTAAAGAGGTGTCCCTTTAGCATTTGCTGAAAACTGTACAGAAAAGGTGCCAGACATACCTCTGAAGGAAGGGAATTCCATAAGTTAGGGGCTGCCACAGAAAAAGCCATCTTGTGGGCCACCATCCTCCAGCCCCTGAGAGTGGCAGAACTATCAAGAAGCCCCCCTTTGCTGATCTTAACATCAGAGAGGGTCTGTAGAGAAGGAGATGGTCTCTAACATATTGGGAGGCTAAGTTGTTTAAGGCTTGAAACTCCAATGTGATCACCTTGAATTGGGCCCAGAAATGAACTGGCAACCAATGCAACTGTTTTAGAACAGAGGTTATACAAGTTCTAAAAGCAACCCCAGCCAGTAATCTGGCTGCTGCATTTTGAAGTTTCCAAGTTGTCTTCAAGGGCATCCCCACACAGATCACATTGTAATAATCCAATCTGGAAGTTACCAGAGCATGGGGTACTGTTGCCAAGTAATCTTTGTCCAAAACAGGATATAGCTGATGAACCAGCCTGATCTGGAAATAGACACTCCTAGCCACCAAGGCTACCTGAGTCTACAGTGACAATGTTGGATCCAGTAGTACCCCAAGCTACAAACCTGCTCCTTCTAGGGGAAGCAACTCCATCCAGAAGAGGCTATCTTCCCAGCTCCTGGACTTAGAAACTTGGAACACATGATACCCCTGTCTTTTCAAGATTCAGTTTCAGTTAGCTGGCCCACATCTAGCCCATCAACACCTCCAGACATCTGTCTAGCACCTCAAAATGCCTCTCTGAATCTCTCCCTTCAGATGGAACAGAGAGACAGAGGTGAGTGTCATCCACATATTGTGAGGTGAGTGTCATCCCCTTCACCATAGGAAAGCTCCCATGGCATTGAACAGAAGCCTTTGATAGATACTTTCTAGAATCATCCCTGTAGATAGGAGCAGAACCACTGAAGTGCAGTGCCCCTCACCCCCCTGAGCTTCTCCAGAAGGATACCATGGCCAATGGTATCAAAAACCACTGAAAGATAAAAAAAAGAATGAACAGGGTTGCACTCCCTCCATCTCTCTCACAACAAATGTTATCAGCCAGGGCGACCAAGGCAGTTTCAGTGCCATGACCAGGCTTAAAGCCAGACTGAAATGTATCCAGATATTCAGTCTCCTCCAGTATGCCTGAAGCTAGACTGCTACTACCTTCTGTTGGGAATAAGCAAGCTCATATACTTTAGTACAAATGTAGGGAGATGTCCCTTCTAGCTAGATTTGGGGACAGCTCTATGTTTGTTTACTATGATGAAATGTCCTGTTTTTCTCCCTTCTCTTCCTTCCCTGTGTTTGTGAGTTAGTTGAAGGTTTGTTTGTTTGTTTTTTTGCATATTATTCATTAACCACAGGAGAAAGAAGCCACAATGGGCTTCTCTGCCAGAACATTCACATCACGGACTGAACTTTCTTTATTCTTATTTTTCTCTCCAAGCTAAGCCTGTATCACTGAGGCATGAAAGATCATGAGTAAAGACTATTTTATTTACCTTACTAGAGAAGATTTGTTTGCTTTATTCAGCTAGGCTGTGTGAGGGGCAAGGTGGGCTGGTTAATTCTCAGTTCCATTTTGCTAATTATGCTCTGCTAGAGATAGGACTACCATTGTTTTTATCTCATAAAACCCAATACCTTCTCAAGCACTTTGCCCAAGAAAAGGATATTTGCTACTGGGCGATAGTTATTTAATACTTCTGGGTTCAAGGAGGTCTTAAGAAGGGGATGCACCACTTCCTCCTTCAAGGTGGATGGTACTCAACTGTCTTTCAGCAAAACATTGATCTGCCCTGGACCCACTCAGTCAACCCCCCACAGATAGATCTAAGAAGCCAAGATGGGTGTCAGGGGGTAGGTGGTCAGCTGCACTTCTTTAAGCAGCTTGCCCCCATCCTCAGGCCACAATAATCAAAACTGGTCAAGAACAGATGGAACAGACAGTGCACTGGATGCGTCTACTAGACTTGTTCTAGCTGTGGCATCCAACTCCTTCATAGTCTGAGCAATTTTGTCTCTAAGGTGCCTCTCAAAGCTATTACAGTAGGCCACTGAGGGTGTCAGAGCGAAGCTCTCTTGGCCAGATGACAAAAGCCCATTCACTACGGAACAGCTCTGCCAGGCAGCTCCTTGCAGATGTAATGGTGGCAAGTAGGATTTCTTTGACACAGCCATTGACATGTGGTAGGTACAATAATGTGACCTCACACATGCTCAGTCAGGTTTACACCAAGATATACACCACCTGTGTGCTAGTTATCTACCCTTCTGTTTCATTGCACACAGGTCACTAGAGTACCAATGTGACTTACATGCTCCACAGCGACAGCAAGGACACTCAGGGGCAATCATGGTGATGGTTCTATGTATCTCACCATTCCACAGGGTGAAGAGAGCTTCAACAGGAGTGCTAGCCATGTCAGCCAGAAAATCCCCCAGAGCATTCAGGAATTCAATTCCATAAGTCTCCAAGGGCAGACCATCTCAATAGGCCTCCCCCGCCCCACCAGCATGTGGTAACCATATTCAAACCAAATCTCACCAGGGCACGATCCATCCATGACAATGGACTTATGACACCAAGCCCCCTAATCAATGGAGTATTACCAATCTGCTCTGTGGCAAAGATCAGGTTGAGGGTATGTCTGGCTATATGTGGTGGACCAGTGATGTTCTGAGACAGCCCCATGGTTGTCATAGAGGCCATGAAGTCCTGAGCTGGCCCATTGTGGGGAGCCTCAGCATGTATATTGAAGTCCCGCTCCCCCTCTCCATGTAGGGGTTCTGCAACACCACATCCAAGACTACCTCTGCAGGCTTGTCAGGGAGATTTTAGTATAGCAGGTTGAGCAATACACAAACAACATCTTCATTCTGTTTCTCTGACCCAACACTATGAACAGGCCCTCAAACCCAGACATAGTGCGGTCTGGTCTTCTGGCCAGGGACGTTGAATTTTAATGGATGATAGTGATCCCCCCATCCTACCCTTTGATCTAGACTGGTGCTGCATTGAGTGCCCAGGTGGACACAGCTGGGTTAGCATAGGGCCACCCAGCTCATCTGCACAGGCCTGAATTATACACACCAAGTTGGTCCAATCATTCAAGAAATCATGGATAAATGTTTTATTCAATCTGGACATACTGGCATTCAGCAGCAACACCACCAGACCAGTGGGTTGGCTGACCGGCATCCCCAGATTCTGAGATACAGTGGGCAAAGCAGAGGTCCAAGGGCTTTGATATTATTAGCCCTCTGTGATATACTTATATGTTAAAACCTGTAAATATGGTAAGTGCGGGTTTATTAAGGGATATATGGTAAGTGAATTGAATGAGAGGGGGGAGAGCATGGGTTGGAAGGCTGGAGAATGCTGGATGATGATTGGCTGAGTTTTGAATGGCTGAAGGTATAAATGGGAGGATGATAGTTGAGAGGGGGTCGGTTGATGAGAGTGGTTGGAGAGTCGTTAGTGGAGAGTTATTTGGATGGGTTGGTTGGCAGAGTTCTGAGGGAGGGTTGGATTATATTTGGCTGATATTTAGACAGTATATATAAGACCAGAAACATAAAGAGTGACACTATATGAAACCATATGCTTGTTAAACATTCCTAAAGTAATCTTGTTATTTCCTGGTGTTATCAAATAAATACTTTTATTGGTTTACCAAAAGCCTGATCCTTGGCTGGGAATACACAGACCAGAAGGGAGGGCAGGGTAATTACCAAGGCTGAAGGGAAACTGTATCTAATGGTGGCAGCGGTGAAGGGAGATATTGTTACAACGTCAAGTATCCAGAGCAACCCAGGACTGTATGCTTTATAGACAAAGATACAAGGAGGTTGTGGACAGCAAGGGCACCCAGACACAAAGTAACAAGCTATAGAGAGACTGAGGCAAAGTCTCTAGCAGTATTGTTTACAGGGAGTGGCTGGTGGTGCTGCCTAGCAGTGGGATCTTGTGAGATCTGTGCTAGAGTGGAGTGAGAAAAAATAAGAATGGCGATCCTGACTGGTGGTGTCCTGAGGTGGTGCCTAGTGAAAGGCGGTAGCCACAAGCAGGTGGGAACCTGACAGGGAGCCAAAGGTGGGATCGTCACACCCTCCTCCTCTCCTCTGTATACCTTTGCCCACCTCCATACCTACCCCTTTTCACCATCACAGGGATGGCAGTCCCACTCCCCTCTTCTCCCATCCCTGGCCAGACACATAATCCTCTTACCCCACCTCTAATCACAGCAATAGAATGCAGACAACACAATAGATCCACTCATGATGAACCAAATGAAACCTCCCTGTTTAGAGGCAGTATACCTCTTACTGCCACATACATTGGGGAAAGAAAATGGGAAGGGCAGATGCCCTCAATGTCCTGTCCTGTTCATGAGCTTCCAGAGAAATCTGACTAACTGCTGCTCAAGAAATAATGCCAGAAAGGAGCTCTTGTCTTGATCTGATCCAATAGGGCATTTTTTATATTTTTAGGTTACACCAGACTCCTGCTCCAGCTGCTCAAGATGATGCATTACCAAAGAAGAAGCTTTTGGATAACCTTGGCTAATATACATGGATAGTTGGTCCTCACACAGAAAAGTCTTTGACCTAAAGATGAGAAAAGATGGGAGTCCAGTGCTATGGGTTGGTTACCAGTTGGACAGAAACATGAGTGGGGTCCATGAATGCCAAGCAAATCTGACAGGGCACCATAAATATATGGAGAATAACAGGGCTCCTCTGATTTACATGTTGCTTCATGATTGTTGATGCTGACTTCCAATCAGGAGACAAAACTGCAGGCCTGGAAGAGACTCTAATCCAGCCTCCCCCAACCTGCCTTTCAGTCATTGTTGGGCTCCAGTTTCCATCAGCCCCAGCCAGCATGTCTAATGGTCAGGGAGATGGGAGCTGTAGTCCAGCAACATCTGAGGGCCACAGCTTTAGGGAAGGCTGCTTTGGTCTTTTCTTGTCTCAGATGAATCTATACTATCTTGTCTCAGATGAATCTTCTTGTTGCCCAGATGAATTTATACTATTCCCAGGTTCTGATTAAAATTCACCAGTTACCCTTTTCAGTTTGTCCTCTTTTGGGGTGCATCCAAATTGAATAGACTTAAACTTGTTTCATATCCCCTCTTCCAGGGATTTTTATGGATTTTTTGTGTGGGGGAGGAATCTATAGCAGAGAACTCTGAACAACCTCACTATGGTACAAATCCCCAAGATTCTTTTAGGAAACTCTGAACAGCTAATGAAGTTTCAGATTGATATAAATGTCTAGTGTGGACAGTGAAGCACTTAGTTAATTTTCTACTCTGGACTTAATCGTCTTATAGGGGTTCCTCTCTTAGATGGCAATGCACATTTATTTACTTGGTTCAAAAAGTTGCAAGCCAGCCCTGCTGGATTTTTTTTGGGGGGGGTGGTGGCTGCTCATTCTGCCTAGTGGGGTCCCAGTCTTCTGCCCCATGTCCTGCCCAGATAGCACCACTATGTCATCATTTGACTGAAATATATTAAATATCATCACGGTGCATCTGGGAAAACATGGAACTGGTTTTAAAAAATGGGGGGGCTTTATAGTATAATCCTCAGAAGTAAGTTCAATGAAATTTACTCCAAAGTTATGTGGGTATAGGTTTACACCCTTATTATGCTGGTTTTCAATGCAACTTCAATTAAAATAAATTAAAGTTATGGGTTGTTATTGCTTATTGTTATTGCTTATTTATTTATTTATTTATATCCCACCTTTCCTCCAAGGAGCTCAAGGTGGCATATATGGTTCTTCCTTCCTCATTTTATCCTCACAACCCTGTGAGGTAGGTCAGACTGAAAGACAGTGACTGGCCCCAAGTCACACAGTGAGCTTCATGGCTGAGTGGGGATTTGAACCCTGGTCTCCCGGTCCTAGTCCATCACTCTAACGACTACACCACACTACACTATATGGCACACAATAGCTATATGTTAACCAAGGATGGCTGAATTTTGGGACATCAACTCAGTCTATCAAAGACCAGCTAAAAACTGCCTTAGAAGCCACTTAGGCTGCAATCCTATTTTATCTGGTTGTAAGTCCCATTGAGTTTCTGTGCAGAAATGTCTAGGATTACACTGTTGTAGTATATCCCAAGGAACTTTCCAAACACATATACTGTATATAACTTAAGGACTTTTACATGCAGGTAGCCATGCCAATCAGCCACAGTAGTATTTCCAACAATAATATTCAAACTCCTGTTCTGTATGAACTAAGACTTTCACTTGCGCAAGTGGGGAAAGGAGGAGGGGGAACCCAGACAAATCACAATTTGAATGCTCTATTTCTTCTTGAGGTTGGAAATAATAATAATATTAATAACTATATATAATAAAAACCCATTTTGCTTTACACAGTGGCTTCTGTAAATGACTCATGGAAAGCAACCAAAAATGGCAAGAGAAGTTCAACCAAGGACACCATTTCTTTGGATAAGATTAACTCTTGTAAGCAATTCAGTAAACATTGCAGTGTAAAGATGGCCCAGCTCTTCAGAATAGGAGGGTTTTATGGGGGGGGGTTGTGTTAAAATGGGGCAAGAGCATCTCCTGTTTGGGTTCTTTTGTTTGTATTCCAGAAGGAACATAGAGCTAGGGTTCTCCAGCTGGCTAGGCTTGCCTACCTTTACCTCTGTGCTCTTCTCTACCTAACTTCCTTCTGTTGTAGACTGATACGCTCAGGCAAGCTGATCTGCCCCTCCTTCCTTTGTTTTGTTTTTTCTTTGACTGTCCAAGGAGAGAGGAGACATATCTGTCTTTGTTCTCTCTCCTTAGCCACAAGAGCAATTCCCAAGTCTGGTCATTGTGCCTCCAACTTAGTTAGAACTAGGTATGCCTTTCCTATCTACTATGTATATCTATAAATGAAGTAGTTTTTCTTATTTTACCAAGTCTTAAGTCTCAGTGATATAAATGTGGGGTAAAAGCTTGCTTCTTAGGTAAATACACACACTGGCACATTCCAGGCTCAGACCACTGAGTTACTCTACATATTTCAATAACATTTTGCAACTTGCCTTTGCAACCCCTCCCCCAAAAAAGTGGATTAACTCACAGGAGTGGAAAAGGCATTTTGTGCTGTCTGCATATAAGAAGAGGTAAAATAAGGAACGTTTTTCTCAGGTGATGCCAAAAACTGTCTTTGAGCCTTCCACAGGCAATTTGTATCATGCATGAATAATGCATTATTCATGGGAACAGAATCTACTTTACAGTTTGAGCCAATATAGGTTCCATATTCACAGTGGAAGCTGGTTCAAAGCAGAAGCCTTGCCAGGAAAGAAGTCCCACTGTGTTCACTGGGGCTTACTCCATGTTGAGTGTGCATAGAATTGCACTCTTAAAACCTTCAAAATATCCTAACAGGTGACAAGTCTAGACAGCTCTTTATGGATTACACACACAGAGAGAGAAAGCCATCCCAGGGTTTATTTTAGTTTTATACTACCTGAAGGTGGACTTTGCATTTGGAAATTTACATCTCCTCCAGCCACTAGGTAGGACTAGGCAATCTGACTTCACTTAACTCTTTTGCTGAATGCACCACCCAAAATTAATCTCCAGCTTTGCTAATATACAATCTGCTCTAGTTCTCTTTGTTTCTGCTCTCTGCCATGTTGGAAGTGTGGCAAGAGCAACTCCCTTGATTCTCTTTGAATGCCTGAGGGGAGATAGAGAGATGGCCCTCCAGCTGGCTAGGCTGCCTCTCTTTACATGATGCTCCTCTACCTGTCTTCCTTCCATTGTAAACTGATTCTCTCAGGGAGCTGACCTCACTTCCAGGCTGTCCTTCCTTCTTCTTTTCCATCCAGAGAGGAAAAGGAGACATTTTGTGTTTATTCTTTTCCTCCAGCATGGGATGAATGACCAAACTTGGCCATTGCATCTCCATCTTAGTTAGAACTAGTTATGCCTTTGCTACCAACCATGTATTTATATAAATAAAGTAGCTTTTCTTATTTTACAAATTCTAAAGTCTCAGCAATTTGAATTCAGGGTAAAAAGCCTGCTCCTTTCAGGTAAATCACACAGCACACGTAGCTTAATTTTGCTGCATCTTAGTTAAATTCTCTGCTAATGAATAACATACCTAACCAGGAAACTTCTTGTGCACAAATAGGACTTGGAGAGATGCAAAAGTGCCTTTGACAATGGTCTGAAATCTGATTTCAACGTCACAACTCAGCCTTGAAGCAGGAGAGATAGTATCATTGCCATCTGTTACTTATAGCATACCTAACTTGTCCTTGGTGCTGAACACACATTAAAACCAATAATAAAAACTAGGGTGCCTGTGGCTTTCAAGTAGCTTCCTGATAACACCTACAATTGAAATGAAGCATTAGAGGTGCCAAAGTGATCCAGGGTGTGTCAGAACAAATGGGAGCAAACAAGGTGCCCCACAGCCAGAGGCCACATTTCTGGAATGGGAGGCAATCAGGTCAATGACAAGAGGGAAGTTCAAATGAGTTTCTCTTGCCAGCAAAGTCCAGAAGGAAATGTGAAGTAAAGTGATCAGGGAAAGAACTTGTGGACAGCCCAAGCCACTACAAGCAACAGTTAGCCATTTTGCTATCAACAGTGTCAGAGAGGGCATTTTCTATGCAAGTATATGGATCTACTTTGCGGGGGGGGGATGTCCTAGATTCAGTTCTTCCTCTGTTGTGGGAAGGGAATGAACACATGAAATAATATGATGGGGGAGGAGAGGAAGAGATAAAGATGATATTAAAGGGAAGCACTGAAATAAGCCATGTCTACTAGAGATTGTGGGCAATGGTGTCAGGCTTAGGTGGGCAACACAGCCAGTTCCAGACAAGACCGTTAGGAGTTAAAGACACAGTGAAGCCGGTAATTGACAGCACTTGGCAGAAACGCCCAAGGTCAGGCTGCAGCTGTAACTGATAAGTGAAGCAGCAATAAAAAGGCTTCAATGAGCACACAGAGGTGTGGGGGTAATAGGAAAGCATTATAGAGTTGGTTGGTGAGCAAGAGACGGAGCACGGTGTGAAAACAGTAAAGTTTTGTTTTCTTAAAGACTTGGCTGATGGTCTATTATTTTGGTCGGCGACTGGCACTGATAAGCAAGCTAAAATGCTGCTGGACTCTACTGGTTATACTGGTAAATTGGTGCTGCACTCTACAAGGGTTATGGGCCCAGTTCCAAACCAGTAACACCCAGTTAAAACCAGTGAGCAAGCTTGTGCTACGCCGGACAACCGAAGGAAGCTGAGCCGGAGAGCTGGTGAGCTGTGGGAGAGCGGCAAAGCAGAGATAGAGAACCGTGTTGCCTGGAAACCAAAGTGATAAGAGGTCTGCAAGAATGACTGGAGTAACTTTGGCTGGCATTCCACTGGAACGTCTCTCTGAATGAAATTACTCATGCTGGCGGCTGCGGATGCAAGCCTATCTAAACAGAGAAGATTTATGGAAGGTAATTGACCAACAACCCCCCTCCGTTCCACCACCTGCTGAATGGCTACGCTTGGATGAAAGAGCGAAGTCATTAATTATCTTGGCTGTTGGAGACTCGCAACTACTGCTTCTAAGAGGTAAAGAAACTGCTAAAGAAATGTGGACTGCTTTAAGAGCATATTATGTTCAAGAAACAGCTAGCAGTAGAATAAGTCTTGCGAGAAAACTATACAGAATGCAGCTAACTGACCAAGTAACTATGTCAGAACACTTAATGAACATTACAAGCCTGTTTGTAGAATTACAAGAAAGGGGAGTGGAACACTCTGAAACGCAGCAGATCTATATCACTCTTTCAACACTTAATGACTCTTGGAATCCTGTTATCAGTGCACTTGAAGCGATGCCCGATTCTGGACTTTCGTTTCGATATGTGGCAGACAAACTAAAGCAAGAGTGGGAGAGAAGAAAAGAAACAAAACAAAGGCAAGAGGGACGGAACGAAAGGAGTGAAAGAAAAGAAAAGACTGAGATAAAGGCTTTTGGGACTAAAGCTTGTTACAACTGCGGCTCCTTGCATCATTTAAGGCGGGACTGTGACTTACTGAGAAGGAGGAGGGACGGAAGAAAACCCTCACACGTGCAGTTGGTGAGTGCAAAGACAAAGAATGAAAAAGACTTTGTTAACAGAGACAATAGTTTGTGGGTCCTGGACTCAGGTTCCACCCATTCACTGATAAAAGATAAAAGTCTATTTAAAACAATGGTGCCAGCTAATGAAGACGTGAGTTTAGCTGATGGCACTAAACAACAGGTGATGGGTAAGGGTACTGTACAGTTATGTGCTTTACAAACAATAATGACAAATGTTTTATTTGTGCCTAATTTAACTAACAACATTCTGTCAGTTTCAAAACTATTGCAAATGAATTATAGTGTGTTATTTAGTAACAAGAAATGTGAAATAATGAAAAGGGGAAAGGTGTGCCTAAAAGGATATTGTGAGGAAGGAATGTTCTATGTAAATGTAAACCCTGCAGTACAAGCCTCACTAGTAACGCATAAGAAAATACATGATAGATGTATCCATGAATGGCACCGAAGGCTGGGGCATGTAAATTATGAGACTGTGAAAAAGGCAGAGCAATTCAGTGCTGATGTACAACTAAAAGACTGCAAGCAATACATGCAGTGTGAAGTATGTCAGCAGACAAAGGCCACTGTAGCTCCAATTAACAAAGTAGCTGAAAGAAATACAGATAAGCCTTATCAGACAATACATGTTGATTTAGCGGGACCATTTCCCAAAACAAAAGGTGGTACTAAATATTTTCTCGTGATTGTTGACGATTTTTCAAGATTTTGTCATGTAAAGTTATTGAAAACAAAAGATGAGGCTGCAGAGCAATTAAAACATTTTCTAAACAGAGTAGAAGTGCAGCATGGTACACAGGTGCAACAGATTAGATCTGACCAGGGCGGGGAGTTCACAGGAAAGTCCCTGGAAGAATATTTTGAAAAGAAAGGAATAAATCATGCTGTAACCGCCCCGTTTTCTCCACATCAGAACGGGACAGCAGAAAGGAAAAACAAAACATTGCAGGATGCAATGAGAGCAATGTTAAAGGATTCAGGCCTTGATCAATCTTTCTGGGGAGAAAGTTTAATGTATGCTGCTTATATTCAAAACAGAGTACTGCATAGAACTATTGCCATGTCACCATATGAACTGTTGTACAAAAGAAAGCCCAGACTACTACACATACTGAAATTTGGTTCCCCATGCTGGGTGCATGTTCCCAAGGGAAAGAGAAAGGGAAAATTGGCTCCCAGAGCGAAAAAGGGATATGTGTTGGGGTTTCAACATGTGAATTACCGCGTGTGGGTTCCACAGGATGGTAGTGTAACACTCAGCAGGAGTGCTAGAACACAAGAACAAGACTCAGAGAACCACAAAACATATGTAAATCTAGATTGCAGTGACACAAATGGCATAAATGCAACAGAGCCTGCTCAACAAATAAAACAGGAAAGGGAAGAAACAAAACAGGAGATAGAGACAAGCAGCTCTGATTCCAGTAGCAGTGCATCAAGCACAGACATAGATACAGAACAGGAACAAGAAACAGAAACATTAAGGAGGTCAACAAGACAAAACAAAGGGAAACCTCCAGAACGTTTCCAAATATCAGCCGTACAGGGTGAGACAAACAATGAGGACAACAAACAGTGCAAAGTAATAACAGACAGTGATACTCTGTTCATAAATAGCATAAGAGAACGAATGGCAAAGTATGCTCAAGAAGGTGACAGTGACTGTGCATATATGTGTTAAATGTGTAAAGAATGTAGAAAAGTGAAAAATGCCTGAAGACTGTACAAAGTAAAAAGCAAATGTATGTAACAAAGGAAATGTATAATTGTACTATGAAAAAAAAATGTAAAATTGTAACTTGAAACGTCTGTCTGGAAGGTGGGGGCTGTCAGGCTTAGATGGGCAACACAGCCAGTTCCAGACAAGACCGTTAGGAGTTAAAGACACAGTGAAGCCGGTAATTGACAGCACTTGGCAGAAACGCCCAAGGTCAGGCTGCAGCTGTAACTGATAAGTGAAGCAGCAATAAAAAGGCTTCAATGAGCACACAGAGGTGTGGGGGTAATAGGAAAGTATTATAGAGTTGGTTGGTGAGCAAGAGACGGAGCACGGTGTGAAAACAGTAAAGTTTTGTTTTCTTAAAGACTTGGCTGATGGTCTATTATTTTGGTCAGCGACTGGCACTGATAAGCAAGCTAAAACGCTACTGGACTCTACTGGTTATACTGGTAAATTGGTGCTGCACTCTACAAATGGTACCAGGATAAAAATTTAAAATAAATATATATAATTATCACCATCACCTGTGTTCTCTTAAAATTTCAAAATACACTTTGGAATATGTCCTCATAATACTGTCAAGGGAAATCTGAACTGTGCTTGATATCTAGGAAAGAATGTGTCAGGGCTCAGGTGTCCATGGGACTTTCCCCATATTTCACTGGAAGGAAACCAAGCTCCTAAATTGGAAGAGTATAGGAACTGGGTGTAAGTGCTTCCCTCCTCCTTTTCTGATGCCTGAGATCAACCATAAGCATTAGCTATGTCAGGATTGTTATAGTATGGGTAAAATTATTATTTATTATTTATTAAATGTATATCCTGCCCTTCCTCCTAGAAGAAGTCTAGGGTGGCAAACAAAAACACTAAAAAAAACTTCCTAAAACTTCTTAAAAACAAAAGACTTTAAAACATATTAAAACAAAACATATTTAAAAACATATTAAAACAAAATATTTTTAAAAACATCTAATGAAGTAATTCCAACACAGAAGCAGACTGGGATAAGGTCTTGACTTAAAAGGCTTGTTGAAAGAGGAAGGTCTTCAGTAGGTGCCAAAAAGATAACAGAGATGGTGCCTGTCTAATATTTAAGGAGAGGGAATTCCAAAGGAAAGGTGCCACAACACTACCCTATGTTGTGCAGAACGGGCCTCCTGATAAGATGGTATCTGCAGGAGGCCTTAACTTGCAGAGTGCAGTGATCAGCTAGGTATATATGGGGTAAGGTTTGCAGAGTTTAACTGAGTGTAGCTGGCTCAACATTTCCTTGCAGAATGAGTGTGGTTTACCAGACAGAAAGCAAGTTTTACCATGCTTTGAATCACTACGACTTTAGAGTTTATATAATAAGAAAATACTACTTTATTAAAAGAAATACATACTTGACAAGAAAAGCTCTAGTTTTAGCAAACTAAGGAGGCCCAATGGCCAGGCTTGGTCATTGCCCCCATGCTAGAGGAGAGAGACAAAGGGAAGGTATCTGCTCTCTCTCAGCTGGTCCAAGAAGAAAGAAGGAAAGTTTGGAAGTGAGGACAGCTCCCTGAGAGTATCAGTTTACAATGGAAGCAAGACAAGTAGAGGAACATAGGAAAGGATAGGCAGCCTAGCCAGCTGGATGATCATCTCTCTATCTTTCCTTAGGTATGCAAAGAGAACCAAATAGGAGTAGTTCTTGCCACACTTCCAACCAGATAAGGGAACCTGTGGTCCTCCAAGTGTTGTTGGACTCCAACTCCTATCAACCACAGCCAATGCAGGCACTGCTCAGGGATAGTGGAGAATTGTAGTCCAACAACATCGGAAGGGCCACAGTTTCCCCACTCCTAAACTACATTGCTTCACATTTGTCACATATGGAATGAGATACTGTTCAACAGGAATGATTCAGGATGGAAGCATGAAGCATAAGACCACCATTCAGACTATCCGCTGCAAGGAGCAGAGTTTCCTGAGGTTTGGTTTCCACTGAAAGAAGTTGGGATTGTCATCCTAACTGCACTAAAATCAAAGATTTTCATGGTCCTGGACTGGTATCTGTTGATTTGGTTATGGTCTTCTTGGTCAATCCACCTACCCAGAGGAGGCTGGTGTCCATTGTAATTGGTAGGGCACAAGGCTGTGAGCCCAAACAATGGGCGGAGTCAGAGCCAGTGACAGGGGGAGCCAACTAATATTAGTTTTGCCCCCATCCTCTTCCCTGCTGTGTTCTACAAGGGTAACACTTGTTCTGTAAATTTGTATATTTTAGCAGAGATTGTCAACAGTCTGAAATGTGTGTGTGCCAGTGTGTGTATTTATCTAAGTAGCAGGATTTTACCCTGCATTGAGATCACTGAGACTTAAGCCGTAGTAAAATAAGAAAAGCTACTCTACTTATAGAAATATATGCTTTCCTCTAGCTGCCTTTACTACAAGGAAGAGCAAAGATCCAGTACACAGGTGGTTGACCATACACTAAAAGATCCTGTCATCCTTATACTAACATGAAATGGAACTACAGAAATAGGACAAGGAGGTGACAAACACACCATTATTAGTATTATACCTAACGTAGACTTGAAATCCGTTATGTAAATTTGAATAAATGTTAGCAGAGATTGTCAACAGTCTGGGATGCGTGTGTGCCAGTGTGTGCATTAGTAGTAATACTAGACCACCTCACATCAAACCGCTACGCCATGCCCCTTTTGAGTTTGATGGGTGATGTCAGCGGAAGGCCCCCCGGAAGGCCCACCCCGGAAGGCCCACCCCGCCATTTCCGTTTCCCTGATGACCTCACCGGATATCCCATCCCCCAGAAGCCCCAGGCCTCATGCCCCACCCCAGAAACGGTAGCCCTGTGACCCCCCCCAGGAGCACGTGGTCCTCGCTGGACCAATGGGTGTATTTTTACTCAAAACGGGGTCCCGGATTGGTCCCTATAGGGGCATGTGACTCCTCTATGAGCACATGGTCTCCAGGGGACCAATCTGAAGAGGTTTAAAACCCAAAGGTGAAAACAGGGTATCGGAATTGCACCCCAAAGGGGTGCAATTCCACCCCCCTCTCCAGACTGCTCCCTATAGGGGCATGTGACCCCTCTACGAGCATGTGGATGCCTGGGGACCAATCTGAAGAGGTTTAAAACTCCTAGGTGAAATTAGGGTACTGGAAATGGACCCCGATGGCGTCCATTTCCACCCCTCCTCTCCAGAACAGCCCAATAGGGATAAGTAAACCCTCTACAGCTACATCACCCAAGGGGGGAGGTTTTTGAATCCCTAGCCAATCAGGAGAGGGGACGGAGATCTTCATATTGTGGAAAGGTCTCTCAAAATGCTTAACAAAACCATATTCCTGCAATAAAGATAGAGAGTATTTATTGTTATGGCTGAAGGCAGCTAATTTCTCAAACTTAAGAACAATATATTTTTGTCATACTCACCCATCCTCCATTTTCCAAGATCCATTCTGATTTTGTACTGGTGATGTATGCTGTGATGTAATGTATAAGCTGATCCTCATTGCTTTGTGTCAGAGGAACTCCACACATCTGTAATTTTTTAGCGATAATACCTCCAAACAGAAGAGTTGTTAAAAGATGACCCCAATTTGATTTTCCATCAGCAAATACTGATTCTGCCACTCTGCCAAAAGTATTGCATGCTGCCTCTGCAGATTTAATTTCAAGAGAGTTCAAAAACGGGTCTATTTTTTCTTCAATCTCATCTTGAATTGGGCGGGCAATATTTTCAAAAACTAGGACCAATTTGAATGGATGTATCTTAGGTACTGTTCTCCCACAAACAAAATTTAAGGAGCTTTGAACCATGATGAATGTATGATTCTCCATCTTTTCTGAATGTGCTGCTAAACCCTAGTCATGCTATGTATTGGTTCCAAGGGGGGCAGGTCTCAACATGTATTCCTTATCTTCAGAAGCTCCCGGTCCAAGCTTTCGCTATGTTTCTAAACTGAAGAGAAAGATAAGTACCACCCCTACCAGGATCTCAAATAATGGTATGATAAAGGACTATGAAAAGAAACAATTTCTAATTTCAGTAAAATTCTCAAGCGTGTAACGCAGATATGTTTTCTGGCTGTAGGTAACAGGGTTCAGGAAATTGAGGTGGCAGGACCGTCCCTTAAAAAAACAAAGAAAACACACCACATAGAAGGACCGCAGACCTCAGATGGTTTAGGTAAATAAGATATTTCAAGTTGTAGTGGTCATTTAAGGTCAATAAGGAAACCATCAAAAGAGCTAATATGGTTGTTATTCCTCACAGTGTACAACAAACCATCACCAACAGCTGAAGTTACAGACATAGAGATCCAGGCTGTTCCTGATCCAGAACCTATACAGAGAAGGTGTGACAGCCCTCTACATTCATCACAAGGATCCCTAAAATTATGGATTCCCACACAGGGGCCTGAGGAGCAAGATCTACATAATTGTGTTGAGCAGTATAGACTGGTATCAAATACATATGAAGCTATTGAGAACATGGTTAAAAAAGCTAAGAATATGCTTTAAAAAGCTAGCATGATGATGATGAATGCCAAACAGTATCAAACATCTGCAAATCAGTTTGGTAGAGGGGGCTGTATTGATTCACCAGCCATGACAACACTTCTTAAAGAGATTAAAAAACAACAACAGTATCACTGCAGTGCCAATAGTATTGCTAAGCATGTACAAAGGGGTGGTGGTAAACCCCAAAAAAGGTTCGGGAAAACCAAACCAACCCAGTCCCAGCTGTACTGGAGAAGGAGGATTAAAAAAATACTGTGCATGGCTAAAAAAACACTCTCATCCTCTAAAAGCCATAAGCGTTCAGGTAAAAAAGGCTGTAAAAATACTCCATCTCTAGGCACAGCAGGTCTAAAACATTTCCAAACACCACAGGATGCAGGGTCTTCAGGTTCACACATGTCTACACAAGCTCAGGATGTGGAGCCTATAGGGACTGTGTCGCATTCATCTACACCACCCCCAGATAGTGAAGGTGAATGTGCACCCAATGATCAAGAGGGGTTGGTATATGTAGAACAGGTTGCCACATACCAAAGACATTTTGAAGGCTTCCAAGCATTGCGCGTTACTGAGGTATTCCGATTTATTAATCTAGACCGTATCAGATCATATGCCCACGCTGTATCTGAATTATACAATGCCATCCAGATGGTTCTACAGGATATTAATAGTAGAATCGCTCCTAAGGATTTTGTTCAAATAAGGTTAGAGGGTGGGGGTCTATCAGATCCACTATTTTCAGTCAGAAGGAATAGGGATGACCTGAATGCTGAGGACTTTCTAACGCACATGAGCAACCTCTTGCAGAGCAATGCACAAATACTTGCAGATGCCTCTCTGCATTTGGTTGTTACAATTGTGAGGCCTCCAAATGGTGGAGGCCATAGGGCCATAGGTTCTATACCCAACAGTGCAATCATCAGTAAAAAAAGACAATATCTGGTAGATTTAAACTCATTGGGTAACAATCTCTGTTTTGCTGGGGAGCTCTTAGCTGTTATGGCTGAGAAGTCCCGTACAGATAACGAATTGTTGACAGCAGCAGGAGAGTTGCATAAGGAACTAGGCTGGAGTGATCAAAAGAAAGTTGCCCTTAATGATGTTTCCTTTTTTGAAGACCTTTTAAAGGTCAACATCCAAGTACGCCACTTCAATAAAAAAAAGGGATGGAATCTGTATCACACAATAGGACTGAAATACCCCAAAACCTATACTATGCTTCTCCATGATGAACATTATTATGGAGTACACAATGTAAAAGCTGTTTTTGGATCTAAAAACTATTGTGAGTATTGCAATACGTTATACACACACATGCATAATTGTATGTATCACTGCAGGCTGTGTCTTAGTACAGAATGTGCTAGTAATGTTGGTACACTGCAGAGATGCAATAATTGTAAGATGGTTTGCAGATCTGCATCCTGCTTATTTAGACACAGACAATTGGCCTCTAAGAAAGGTGTAAAATGTGAGCACAGAATCTACTGTGTAAAGTGTTCCTCTCTCCAGAATCCAGGGCATGATGACCAAAAATGTAAAGGAAGACAATGTGGTGTTTGCTGGGGGTTTATCACATTGGATAAGAATCATCAGTGTTACATGGCACCTATTAAGCAACCTAAAGTGTCTGTAAAATACGTGTTTTATGATTTTGAGTGTCACCAGTCAACAGGCGTTCACATTCCAAATTATTGTTTTGCACAAGCATTTGCAGGGGAAACTGTGGAATGTTTTAAGGATAGGCGCAAGGATTGCAAAAATAAAGGGGGGAAGAAACAGAGGAAGAAGCCAAGCCAGAAAAAGAATGGGTGGCTCCCTGCAGGCAAATCTTGGGAGTTTAAGGGTGAGTCATGTCTTGCTGAGTTTATAAACACCTTCACTAAGGATAGCCAGTTCAGCAACTGCACATTTATAGCTCACAACTCTAAAGGTTATGACTGTTATTTTATAATTAGTCAACTGATCAAGGAAAAAATGGATGTAGATATTGTTGCTCAAGGGGGAAAATGCTCTGTGCGACAGTAAACAGGCTAGGTATCAAATTCATTGATTCCCTTAGTCATTTACCCATGGGCCTCTCTAAATTTCCATCTGCTTTGGGTTTTGAGGGTTGTAAGGGCTATTTTCCCCATTATTTTAATACTCCAGAGAACTGGAATTATGTGGGACCGATGCCCAGAGTCGAGGACTATGGTGTACATCAGATGATGCCCGAGGAATGGGAGAAAATTTTAATTTGGTATGAGAAGAACAAATCAAACATTTTTGACATGCAGAAAGAGTTGGCATTTTATTGCAAGCAAGATGTAGCAATTTTGGTGCAAGGCTGTACCAAGTACAGGCTGTACCAAGTACAGACAGGAAAAGAATTTTAAAAAGAATTTTAAAAAGTGCTAGAAGCAGCCACATGGCCTCAAACTTATTAAATCGTGCTAGAAAAACAATAGATGTTTAAACCATGCAACACATTAACAAAATAAACAATTATCTTCTAGAAGATTAGAGTGTGTTTGCAGACTGCGAGGGGAAAAGAATTTTAAAAAGAATTTTAAAAAGTGCTAGAAGCAGCCACATGGCCTCAAACTTATTAAATCGTGCTAGAAAAACAATAGATGTTTAAACCATGCAACACATTAACGAAATAAACAATTATCTTCTAGAAGATTAGAGTGTGTTTGCAGACTGCGAGGGGAAAAGAATTTTAAAAAGAATTTTAAAAAGTGCTAGAAGCAGCCACATGGCCTCAAACTTATTAAATCATGCTAGAAAAACAATAGATGTTTAAACCATGCAACACATTAATGAAATAAACAATTATCTTTTGGAAGATTAGAGTGTGTTTGCAGACTGCGAGGGGAAAGAATTTTAAAAAGAATTTAAAAAGTGCTAGAAGCAGCCACATGGCCTCAAACTTATTAATCATGCTAGAAAAACAATAGAAGGTACTCACCAATGCCAGGTAAAAGAAAGAAAGATCCTGAGCTGTGTAGGCCCTTTTATATCATCACACCTAATGTATGCAGACCTTGGCTTTGTGATTGGTTTACACTACACCCTGGAGAGCTGCTATTTTTTTTACCTATAGAGAGCGTCCTGTATTGGCCATTCCAATACCAGGTGATCTCCTATAGAATCATATGACCATGCCGTGTGGTCGCAGCCATTTTTTTCCTCCTGGCCCATGTGGTCACTGCCATTTTCTGGCCCATGTGGTCACTGCCATTTTCCCCTTACACTGTATGGCTGGCTAGTTTCTAGGGTGCCATGCAAACACCACGCGTTTTACAAAAATAACCATGGATAACTGAATCCTGAAAAATTGGGTATCTTTGATCTGTGATTGGTTCCACAATATTACAGGTATGTTGCATAGTGGCTCTTTTTTGTTGTTAGGGGGTGGGGGTGTTATAACTGAAGCTCTCTGGTAAACCTGAATTTAACACAGTTCATTCAGATTATACAGTATAAAAACCCTACATCTTACAAGCATGCTGCATGCAGGGGCAGCTTCTTTAGCTCACAGGTAACCACCCTATATTTTAGTTTTCAGAGATTTACCTAAAGGGGTGTAAAAACAGTTTCTGTACATTTATTCTGTTTAAACAGTAATCTCCCCAGTTTGAATTAAGGCCTAGGAGAAGCTGTCCATATAGGATTAAATCCTAGGAAGCTGCTCATGGCCACCATCCATTATATTTATTTACTTTTGGCATCAAAGCAGAAATGGTGAGGATGATTAGCTCACCACCGTGAGCTCTGTCCTAATTTAATCATTCATGTGTTCCACAGGAGGAGTCATGTATTTACATCTTTATTTTTAAAAAAGAAAGAAAAACACACTATGTTTCCAAAAGAGCATTTTATTCAGAAGATTCATTGAGAGATGTAAGAAAAGTTTTGCAACTTCTGTTCTTAATAACATTTAAAATGTGGCTTAGATATGACTGGTCAGTGTCTCTCAGTATCTTTTCAACAACTTTGACAGACTTCTGGGAACGGCCTACTCTGGTTACAAGACTTAATACTGCATCAACAGTTGCTTGTGTTACAACAAGACAATTCAGACTGTATGCTGTTAAGATAACAACATGGAGCACACTTTTAAAACAGATCTTTCCACATATAATTCTCAACATTCTAGAAAGGACAGGATTTGTCCAGGTCAGACATGGATGTGATTTCTGAGATGGGTCCTGAATTAGGCAGCCCTCACAAGAATTATACATATTTTGCATTAAACAGTGCTTCAAAATGGCATACACTGCTGCTCTGACAATGCATTTCATTGCTGTCTTCCGTTTTCTTGGTAAAATATTGTCTATTTCATGGGTTTGAATGCCGAGAATGCTTCTAAGGATCATATGCCTGGGATGATTTCTTGTCAGATCTGCAGAGTTCTAAAAAAGAAAAGAAAAAATTAGAAAAATCAAACACAGACCTCTGTTTGTTTTTATAATACACATGCAAATAATCACTCTACAAACCTGCATGTGAATGTTTCTTGTTGATACCGTCTTCCACAGGACTGTTGGACCTGTCGGGGAGCTAGCTTCAGCAGAGTTTTCAGTTACTGAAGATCCCTAGAAAAGTAAGGACATGTTTTCACATTTTTTGCCTCTCCTATATTTTGCAGTTCTCCACACATGTAGTTTACACTTAAATCTTACCGGCATTACAGCGTTATCTGTTGCAATGGCCTCCAACATGCTGTTCCACATTTGGCTGTTCTCTTCCTCTTTTAGCAGTTTAGTTGGTGAAAAATGCTCATCTTCATTAGAACTTGTGCTAATAAAGTGCTTTCGAGGGTTAGGCCTCTCTGCGGGTGGAGGCATAGTTAATTCCGTAGGACTCAAAGGGGTGCTGGCAGGTTCCATGTTCGATCCTCAGAGCGTGTCTGGGCTTGCAAAATGCACTTCTGTACCAGGTCTCTCCGTCCCCTCTCCTGATTGGCTAGGGATTCAAAAACCTCCCCCTATTGGGTGATGTAGCTGTAGAGGGGTTACTTATCCCTAATGGGCTGTTCTGGAGAGGAGGGGTGGAAATGGACCCCTTTGGGGTCCATTTCCGGCACCCTAATTTCACCTAGGAGTTTTAAACCTCTTCAGATTGGTCCCCAGGCATCCACGTGCTCGTAGAGGGGTCACATGCCCCTATAGGGAGCAGTCTGGAGAGGGGGGTGGAATTGCACCCCTTCGGGGTGCAATTCCGGTACCCTGTTTTCACCTTTGGGTTTTAAACCTCTTCAGATTGGTCCCCTGGAGACCATGTGCTCATAGAGGGGTCACATGCCCCTATAGGGACCAATCCGGGACCCCGTTTTGAGTAAAAATACACCCATTGGTCCAGCGAGGACCACGTGCTCCTGGGGGGTCACAGGGCTACCGTTTCCGGGGTGGGGCACGAGGCCTGGGGCTTCTGGGGGACTGGATATCCGGTGAGGTCATCAGGGGAAACGGAAATGGCGGGGTGGGCCTTCCGGGGTGGGCCTTCCGGGGGGCCTTCCGCTGACATCACCCATCAAACTCAAAAGGGGCATGGCGTAGCGGTTTGACATGAGGTGGTCTAGTGTTACTACTACTTGCATTTACCTAAGTAGCAGGCTTTCACCTTGCATTGAGATCACTGAGACTTAAGATTTAGTAAAATAAGAAAAGCTACTTTATTTATAGAAATACATAGTAGATAGAAAGGCAGACCTAGTTCTAACTAACTAACTAAGATGGAGGTGCAATGCCCAGGTTTGGGAGTTGCCCTCATGGCTCAGGAGGGAGAGAGCAGAGACAAAGTTGTCTCCTTGACAGTCGAAGAAGAGAAGAAGGGAAAGGGGGAAGGGGGAGGGGCAGATAAGCTTCCCTTAGCATATCTGCCATGGAAGGAAGTCAGTCAGAGCATCACAGGTAAAGGTATTCAAGCCTATCCATCTGGAGGACCCTAACTCTATCTCCCTTCTGGAACATAAACAAAAGAGCAAAACAGGTGTTGCTCTTGCCCCACTTCCAACAAAACTAACTCTAAGGAGGAGGAAGAAACTGACAGGCAGTGTCACCCCCAGGACTGGTTTTAATTGAGAAGGCAGGCAGGTGGAGACTAGCTGAGGGCAGACTGAGGTTGCTGGGACAGGGCCCCTTTTGCCCTAGTAGACCAGCCTCCACTGTATCCTACCTCTTTACCCAAATGTGAAATGATGCTGGGATAGTGAGACAAAAAATTAGCAAGACATTTTGCACATCGCCTCAGGAACTCACTAACTGGGAGCAGTGCAACAATTCCTCCAGAAATTTGAATTATGAATACAACGTTCCTTGTGGCAGGTCTGCTACACCCACTGTACTTTCCTCCCCACTCTTAAAGCAATATTAGACACTCTCCAAGGGTACAGGAATGCCATTTCACCTTTTCGATGTGGAGGGAAACAGACATTTCTGGGGAGGAGGTTCACTGCAAGATTCAAAGATTCAAATACTTTAGGATTATGTTCCAGATTGAACTTTTTTTAAAAGAAAAATAAGAGTGTTGTTATTATGCAGTTGCATAATTTTAGACTCTGATGGTCTTAGGGGACCCTTTTTAAGGTGGCAATGAGCATTCCTTCATTTAATTCAAAATGCAGTGAAGCAATCCTTCTGTGCTATGTTGGGGCCCTTTCTGGATCATTCTAATGAGCAGGGCCCTGGACTTCTGCCCAAAAGTCCTTCACTTGACAGCACCACTGATGATCACACCAGAAGTAGTATAGGTTGTCCTGAGGAATACAATCACATGTGGTCTGAAACTCAGCATGGGCATTGGGGAAAGGAGAGGTGCTCTTCCTTGACCCTGCCCTTGCTTATGCTGTCTCAGTTGTGAGCCCCTCTTTGACTCACCTGAGATAGGGAACCATTGGCAGGAAGCACAAGTACAAGCAAAGACTAAACAACAATGTGACAATGGCAAAGAGGGTGGACCGAGATATCTGGGTGTTTTAGTTGCATTTCATTTAGAGGTGGTGGTGGTGAGGCAGAGGCAGAACATATGCTAAACAGACATGTTTCATAATTTAGATTGGAGGGGGTGCCTGTGTGCCAAAAGCGTGTATGTTGTAGGGAGGAAAGTGAAGTCAATGCATGGATTTATTAATTAATGCATCTGTTTAATACATTTGTATACCGCTTTTCAAGAACATAGGAAGCTGCCTTATACCAAGTCAGACCGTTGGTCCAGCTAGCTCAGTACTATCTACACACACTGGCAGCAGCTCTCCAGGGTTTTCAGGCAGGAGTTTCTCACGGCCCTACCTGGAGATGCCAGGGATTGAATCCCAAACCTTTTGCATGCAAAGCATGTATGCTACCACTGAGCTATGCCCCCCCTTTTTTGTAGGAAAAAACCCTACAAGCCACCTATCAACCATATCATAAACTACAAGGTTAATGTATTTATTTATTAGACAGATTGGTGGATTTGCAAAGAAGGGAAGAGGGAAGGGCTTATGAAGTCTATACTATAAATGATAAATAATGGGATCCCCACTTTCTTATTGTAGGGAACTGTTCTTAGGTTTGGGTGAATACAGACACACAGTGTACTTACAGATATAAGGTAATAGTCAGTAAATCACACTCAGAGTAGACCCACTGAAATTGTCCATTTATTTCAGCGGGTCTGCTCGGGGTATGATGAACTTTGGAATCACCCATATATCCTTTTTAAAAACTGACTGGTTGGCCTAACATAATGGGTTGCATTTTTATTCCACTTATCCACGGAATTCCCAGCCTTAGTTAGAACTAAGGCCAAACCCTTCCTTGACTTCAGAGAACTCCTTCCATCCCTGATTGCGATTACATCCTTATCAACTCTGTTTACTTAGATTAGACAAACAGATTGCTTCACAACCTGCATGCAGAGGAGATGGTACACATATACACATTGACTGAGAATGCAGTTTAGGCGCACACTTCTCTGTGAGGGAAACACACTTGGGCAAAGGAAGTCCAAGTTTATCACATTAAGACTGTAATCCTGTGTCTACTTACTTGGGTGTAAGCCCCATTAAACTCACTGTCAATTACTTCTGAGTAAACATGTATAAGATTGTTCTGTTAAAGTTCCATTGATTTAAAAAGAGAAAGTAATCACATTGAAATTCCACTTCGATTTCCATTGAAACAGCTGAACAGCTGCAGCACTAGGGGACTGAAGAAGACCTGCCCTGGGAGTGAATATCTGAGCATCTGGGTGCTTGCTGCTCACTCCTTTGGGTTGCTGTCCCTCAAGACAGCTGAAGTCCCTGGTAAGTGCTGCAAGGACTGGAACCCCCTGCCTGACCCTGGCTCCAGAGAGAGGCTGCAGTTAAACTTGCAGCCTCTTGCATCAGCTGCTGGCTGGGCCAGTAGGCATAAAAGCCCAGCTGCCCTTGGGTGGCGGGTCTGCCACCCGCGGGAACACCACTGAAGGGGCAACACCAAAGGGAGTTGTCCCTTGGGGAGTCCCTTAGGGAGTCCCAAGGACGAAGGCGCTACCCCCCTTCTATTACCTTTCTTTTAAAAAAAAATTCTGTTAAACCAATCTAGAGGAGATTGGTGGTGGGGAGGACTTGTGGTGCATGTGTAGTTCCTGCACAGATGAGAGCAGTGAACTGAATGGTAAGAGAAAGTCACCAGATGCCTTCAGAGTGAGAGTCTGTAACTAGCAGAAGACTGGCCCTCCCTGGGTGTGAGACAGGAGGGGAAGTAGATGGGCCCTGTGTGAAAAAGTTTGAATGGGTATGACTGTTCCCAATTCTCGCAGAGGCCCTCTGGGATAATTTGCTCCAGCAGGCTTTGCTGGTGGGCTCGTGTTGGGTCCCTATCAGGTGTTTAGGAGGAGTCTTAGTATGGAGGAACATGGGTGATGCCACCCCAATCTCAGTGATCATGGGTAGAGGGAAAAATAGCCAAGGGGATGTGGTGAAATACCACAGAAGACAAGGGCAAGGCTATCTGCGCCTTGTTTCTTGCTGCCACTCCTCCCATGGATGGTTTCCTTGTTGCTGATCTGCTGTGCCCACTGGCCTGTGTGTGTTGTTCTTTAACACCAGATCGGTACATCATAAGACCATTCTCATCCATGATTTGATTGTGGATGAAGGTGCTGATTTGGTGTGCATTACTGAGACCTGAGTGGGTGAGCTGGGAGGAGTTGATCTGACCCAGTTTTGCCCACCTGGATACTTGGTGCAACACCAGCACAGGCTGCAGGGATGGGGGGGAGGAGTTGTTGTGCTCTACAGAACTTCCATCTCTGTCACCAGGAAACCAACCTATCTTGGAGCTGGCTGTGAGGGCCTGCACCTAGTGTTGGGCCGAGGAGACAGTAAACTAGGGTTGCTGCCAGTGTACCATCCACTCTGCTGTCCGGCAGCTTCTCTGACCGAGCTGGTGGAGGTCGTATCGGCTGTGGCATTGGAGGAGCCCAGAACGATAGTGCTGGGTGATTTCAATGTCCACGCTGAGGCTGCCTCCAGTGTTCTGGCTCGGGACTTCATGGTCTCCATGACGACCATGGGGCTGTCTCAACTTGTTACTGGCCCAACACACAGGGCAGGGCACACCCTCGACTTGGTTTTTGCTCCAGATGGAGGAAGGGGTGGTCTGGAGATGGGGGGGTGGATGTCACCCCATTGAAGTTCAGACTTATGGCTCCGATGCTTCTCTACAGGGGTGGTGGACAGATTAAGATGGTGCGCCCCGGAGTCTAATGGAATCCACTGGATTTCTGAATGCCCTGGGGGAGTTCCCAGTAAATAGAGCAGATGTTGAAGCCCTTGTCACGCTGTGGAACAGTGAGGCGCATTGGGCTATTGACACGGTTGCCCCCGAGCGCCCTCTCCAGCACTGTGGAGCCTGGTTTGCACCTTGGTACACCAGTGAGCTAAGGGCAATGAAACAGGCTGGACGACAGCTAGAGTGCAAGTGGCAAAAGGCGTGCTGTGAGGCTGATCAGGCACGAGTAATACATTATAACCATGCTTACTGTGTGGTGGTGAGCACAGCGAAGAAGGCCCACTTCTCTGCCTCCATCACATCCTCAAGTAGCCGTCCAGTGGAGCTTTTCCATATTGTCAGGAGTCTGTTGACATCAACTACAGGAAATGGAGTTTTAGAGCCTTCAGAGGACCACTGTGAATTGTTTGCAAGGCACTTTGAGGGTAAAGTTGCTCACCTCCATAGCAGTCTTGATGCCCCCTCCACATCTACTGTAGTCCCCAATGAGGTGTCCAGTGCAACATCTGCTGCAACTTCTTGATAATGGTTTCTGTTGATGCAGCCTGATGACATGGACAAGGTGCTTGCAATGATGTGGCCAGCAATGTGTCCTCCCAACCCTTGCCCTTGCAGGAGGGAGTGGTTCCAGCCACCTTGAAAGAGGCGGTGATTCGACCACTCCTGAAAAAGCCCACCCTGGACCCATTGCTTTGTGACAACTACCGACTGGTCGCAAATATCCCCTTCTTAGGGAAGGTGATTGAGAGGGTTGGTCGCCCTGATGGATGACCTTTAGCGGGGAAAGGACAGGGGGAGTGTGACCCTGTTATTCTTACTTGATCTCTCAGCGGCTTTTGTTACCATTGACCATGGTCTCCTTCTGGGCCGACTTGGTGATATGGATATTGGAGGAGCTGTTTTACAGTGGTTCCGATCCTATCTTCAGGGTCGCTCTCAGAGAATAGCATTGGGTGACTGTCTTTCGGCCCCCTGGCAGCTGTGCTGTGGGGTGCCGCAGGGTACCATCTTGTCCCCCGTGCTGTTTAACATCTATATGAAGTCCTTGGGAGCGGTCATCAGGAGATTTGGGGTGAGGTGTCAGCAGTATGCTGATGATACCCAGTTCTATTTCTCCATAACATCTGAATCGGTAGAGGTCGTGCAAGCCCTGGACCAGTGCCTGGACTCGGTGGTGGGCTGGATGAGGGCCAATAAACTGAGTCTGAATCCTAGCAAGACAGAGGCACTGTGGGTTGGTGGTTCCCGAGTTTGGATGATTGGTCGGTTGCCTGCTTTGGATGGAGTCGTATTCCCTCTGAAAGAGCAGGTCCGTAGTCTGGGGGTGCTCCTGGATCCATCTTTGTCGCTAGAGGCACAGGTGACCTCCATGGCTAGGAGTGCCTTTTACCAACTTTGGCTGATAAGACAGCTGTAGCTGTTTCTGGACTGGGATAGCCTGAGCACTGTTATCCACGCACTGGTAACCTCCAGCCTGGATTACTGTAATGTGCTCTATGTGAGGCTGCCCTTGAGGTTGGTCTGGAAACTGCAGCTGGTGCAAAATGTGGCTGTGAGACTGCTCACTGGGGCAGGTTATCACCAACATGTCACCCCACTGCTGAAAGAATTGCACTGGCTGCCCATTTGCTACCGGGCCAAGTTCAAGGTTCTAGTTTTGGTGTACAAAGCCCTATACAGCTTGGAACCAGGATACCTGAAAGACCATCTTACCCCTTATATGCCCCGTTGATCACTGTGCTCTGCAGGTGAGGGCCTCCTGCAGATACCATCTTATCAGGAGGTTCGTTCTGCACAACATAGGAAACGGACCTTTAGTGTGGTGGCACCTACCCTGTGGAATTCCTTCCCCTTAAATATTAGGCAGACGCCATCTCTGTTATCTTTTCAACACCTATTGAAGACTTTCCTCTTTCAACAAGCCTTTTAAGTTAAGACCTATCCCAGTCTGCATCTGTGTTAGAATTGCTTTTAATATGCTTTTTTTTACAAAAAACAAAAACAACCAACCTTTTTTTCTGCTAAACATTATCTTTTTAACCCTTTTTATTTAAGATGTTTTTAAAGTTTTTTAAAGATTTTTTAAAGTTGTTTTGTTTTAATGTATTTTGTCTGTTTTTATGATGTTTTAAAGTGTTTTTACTGCTTTTGTTTGCCACCCTGGGCTCCTGCTGGGAGGAAGGGTGGGATATAAATTAAATAATAAATAAATAAAAATAAAATAGGATTTTTAAAAAAGTACTTAGTATGTTTTCTCTTCCCCAAAGAAAGCTGGCCACTTGAGAGTTTGTGTAGGAGTGATACCTGTATCACGGAGCCCAATTTCCTGATGAGTACTGCTTCCCCTGAGGCTACAGTTTGCATCCTTTTTAGATCATCCTCTTGAACTCACTGCAATGACTTAGAACTTTGGTTTTAATTGAATTCTTCCCAGAACTGACATGATGAAAGTCTATTAAATCAAACAAATATTTTTAAAAAGTTTTCACTCAGTTCCCACGCACAAAACATCAGCCAAATTCTGTGTTTATTCATGTTTGCTTTGTTCAAACTTTTGGTTTTTCTTTGTGTCCTAGTTAATAAACTAATTATTTCAAACTGAAATAATCTAATCACTTGAAAAAGAGGAAAAACTCTAGACAACAAAGAGACTAGTTAACATAAATATCTCTCTTCCCCTGACCCTCCATTAGATGATTTCCCAACAAATCTCCAGCTAATATTACCTTGTGGAATTGGGGATGGGAGCAAAAAATAATTCAGAGTTGTTTTTAATGCTAACAACATACCATACATATTTTTAATATTAAACGTTCTCTAAAAATGGAAGGTTTTAAAGCCAATGTCTTCGTTTCCCCCCACAATTTACAGAACTGTGCTGTTTGCATTTGCATTTCATATATTTAAAAATATAATGTAAATTATTAAAATGCTCCATATGTTCATCTGTGTTCCAGATATGTTTGTAATCCTACAGACAGAAAAAATAAAGTTTGGACAAATTATTGTTATTATTTTATTAATGGGGTGTAGTCATCTGGGGTCTCGGAGGTCTTAGACGCTTTACTTTTTGGGGAGCAGGATCCCAACAATGTCCCTATGCCTCCTATGAGTCAATCAGCATGAAAGGGGTGTGTGGTGGCCACTGATAAGCATCTTCTAACATGCGTCCTTGTCCGTTCCTGCAGATTGGAGCCAATCAGAGTGAAAGGAGATGATTTAGTTGCTGAGAGACTCTTCTCAGTAGCTAACACTCTGGTCCTTTATGCTTATTGGCTCCTGGAGATGTCTGTTGTTGTGGGAGAAGACATTAACAAACATCTTATTCTCAACTATGCATCAAAAAAATGTTGGGGGGAAGGAGTGTGTCTGTGACTAACATGAAGGGACCCTGCACTCCTGAATTTGGCACTGCACTATTTTCATTAACCAGGTATTTTTTTAAAAAAAAGCTGTCAGAAATATCAAGGATGTGGATAATCTGGTCGTTTTATCTTATGTAATGACACTAGATTGAAATAAATTATGCAAAAGCTATCGCTTTTATAATGCAAAACTCCACATGCATTTCCATGGATATTTCTTCTTCTAAATCTGTTCCTAAACTATATATACTTCAAATACCATTTCGGTGGGAAAGCGTCCAATAATTTTCTGCATGCCTCCCTACCTGCTTTCTTAAACCAAATTCAGATATTTTGGGAAACGAAAAGCAAAAATTCAACTGAACTCTGGGTGTATTTATGGACATAAAGCCACAAGACAGAAAACACAGCTTTCTTTTGATTTGATTCATTGACTTTCCAGAGTTAAAATGCTATCTTCTAAACTAGCCTCTACAAGACATACTTGAAAAATCAGAGTTGCCTCGATGTTCCAAAACAACAAGGGGGGAAGGGGGAGGAAACCAATCCAGAAAAGCCCCTAAATCTGAAAAGTGGGGAACTCAAAAGCTTGGGAGGATGTGGATATTTATCTAGTGGCCCAGCATTACTACCTCCAATTTTTCTATATATTCCAAGTTATCTTTTAGAGCAGCAATCTTTGAAATATAATGGACCACAAGTCCTAAATTCTGGTTTCTATTATTATCAGCTTCCAATAATCTGCAGCACACAGCTTTTTCTTAAAACGCAATCACACCTAATAATTTGATCGATAGGATAGGAAGGTAGGTAGGTAAGTAGGAGGATAGGTAGATGGGTACCATATTTTGCAGTGGCATGGAATCCAAGTGCATGGTCCAGGCAAAGTTAAGAACTTTTAATGATCTATTGGTTGCTATAGGAGAGATCTGGGTGCAATCCTAATCACACCACCACTGAAATCTAGAGAAATCTGAAGCATTTCATGGTTGGGGTTTGCGTATTGTTGTTTTTAGGGATGAGGGTGGGAGTCCAATGACGTGTAAAGTTTCCAGATTTTTTAATTATTGAAATGAATTACAGTGCATAGACAAGGAAAGATCACACGCAAATATAGGCATCAAATAAACACTAAATATTATTTTATTCAGGTATAGGAATTATTTTTGCCTGTCAATAAAAACGAGCCACAGAGGTGCTTTAGAAAACCACCCCAGTTTTAATTTCTCACAAATCAAAACCTTCAAAACCAATAAAACTTTTTTTAAAAGGGGTAGTGTTATGACTTCTAATAGGATTCCAGAGTAATTTGTAAGAAGACCATAGCCTTACATTTTAGGGATATCTTCACTTTTGATCAACAAATTTGAATTCACACACCTTGATTTGCATCATGCCTTCTTGAACATCAGGAATTTGGGAAGCAATGAGATTTGTCTCCCAGCAAACATGGTTTTTTTGGGGGGGGGGATCAAGCGGTACAAAAGAGTATTTTAAAAGAATCGAGCTTCTGTACAGTTACTTTTCATTAGGCATACTTGTCGAATGAGTATCAGCATATTTCCTTAGCAGTGAGTTGCACTGAGGGCAATAGAACTTCCACAGAAAGATCTCAAAGCCTGCACTTCTTACTAGGAAGTAAGTGCCATTGATTTCGGCCGGACTTATTTCTGAGAAAATGTGCATAGATTTGGGTTGCATGACTCAGGCTCTAATTGATTAACAAGAGAAATAGAGGATGTCTTTGCGCATCAGTCTGCTTACCAGCAAACCATAACCTGAGTGCAATGTTGTTAACATTCTTGGTAAATGGCCATTTGGGAGAGTCACTGAGAGTTATATTCTCCCAACAATCAAGTTCAAGTTCTGCTCCAAGTTCTTTTTGTGTATGCGCCATAACTCTGTGTGTATGTTATAACTATTGGTTGTATTCAACTCAGTCCTACTCAGAATAGACCCATTCAAATTGATGGATCTAAGTTAGTCATGTGCATTTATTTCAATGAGTCTACTCTGCGTTTGACTAACACTTATATCTAGATGAGAGACAGAGCAAGGAGACGTACAGGATGCCCAAATTTCAATTGTGAAGGGAAATGCTTTCTTCTAAAAGTTTGTGTGTGTGAATGCATATATTCTTTTATACACACACACACACACACACACACACACACAGTCCCCCGATTATTCTTCTTTTAAAGAATAAATAAATAAATCTTCAAACTGCCTCACGCCCCGAGCGTCGAAAAGGTTGCGTTCTCACCATCTCAAAAGAAAGAACCTCTCTATGTTTGATAACATGTGGGGGAAAGTGCAACAGAGAAAAATCGCAGGGAAACGTGTGGAAGAGGTGTGGAGAAAGCCCAAATCTGTAAGGAGTATAACCGCGGATGGAACATTCCAAAAATAAACTGTGGCCAAGGAAGAGCAGTGGAAAGGACAAGTGAAGACGACAGGCAACTCAAAGCAACTGCCTGCCGAAGAAGAAGAAGAGACTGATAGTCCTACCATCCCTGAGCAAATATTATTTGGGTAATCAATTTCCCGAAATAGTTGCAATCTACATCTTCTCTGTGGTGGGTGAATGGACTGAACGAGCTGCAATGCAAACAAAACCCTTCTTAAGTCCTTTCCGCTGTCTGCGAGCTGCTGGAACAAAAACAAAACAAAACAAAATAATGGCTGCATATCTCCCGCTCGGATTTTGTAAGGCGCCACAGAGCAGAGTACATCCTTAATCTTCCTCTTTCTCCATTGTCCCAACGAAAAGTCTCCACTGTGGGCTGTTCTGTTTGTTTGCCTGAGTGCAGGACAAAATAGCGTTCTTTAAATTCGAGTTCGGGTCTCCGGTGCGTTGTAGACACCAGTGCCCTAACGCGTGGTCTTTACGCGCAAGGATCCTTCTCGCTCTCTTTTTTTAATTGATCGGTTCTCCAGCCTTCATCAGCCCGCCGCGACCGTGATTCATTCTCCTTAGCATCACACATTCACCATCGATGGTGCCGAATATCTCAGCCAACATTTATCTCGGACTGTTACTCCTTCTCCGAGGTCTGTCCCGTAAACTCGCTAATGTCAGCATTCTTGCTATAAGACTTGCTGCTTTTAATGCTAATCTGCTTCAATTCATGTTGAACAGAAGGTTCTGTTACCGGTTGTGTTTATTTTGTTTATTTTACATGAACACAGCAATTTATTGTAAAAGTAACAAAATCTCTTATTTTCAATTATTTTTACATTTGAATTAAATAGAGTTCAGTTCAAATGCCTTATTAAAAATGCAAAGCTGATGTTTTGTTTAGCATATATATCCTTTCTCCACCTTACCTCCTTCCTCATGTCCTCCCCAATTTCTTAACTTAGTTTCCCCCCCACTCTTACCACCCTTAACCATTGGCCATGCTGGCTGGGGCTGATGAGAGCTGGAGTCCAACTAGATCCAGAGGGCCCCAGGTTCTCTATCTCTGTTATAGAGGATGGTGGGAAAGTGCATGAGGCAGCTGTCTTACTAAAACAACTGCTTTAACCCTGTAAATTGTCTGTCCATGAACCAAAGATGAGCCATTGTGAGTTCTTGGGTAATGAAATATCGGGTAAAGTGCATTAAACAAGCATTAAGAACATAAGAACATAAGAAGAGCCTGCTGGATCAGGCCAGTGGCCCATCTAGTCCAGCATCCTGTTCTCACAGCGGCCAACCAGGTGTCTGGGGGAAGCCCGCAAGCAGGACCCGAGTGCAAGAACACTCTCCCCTCCTGAGGCTTCCGGCAACTGGTTTTCAGAAGCGTGCTGCCTCTGACTAGGGTGGCACAGCACAGCCATCACGGCTAGTAGCCATTGATAGCCCTGTCCTCCATGAATTTGTCTAATCTTCTTTTAAAGCCATCCAAGCTGGTGGCCATTACTGCATCTTGTGGGAGCAAATTCCATAGTTTAACTATGCGCTGAGTAAAGAAGTACTTCCTTTTGTCTGTCCTGAATCTTTCAACATTCAGCTTCTTTGAATGTCCACAAGTTCTAGTATTATGAGAGAGGGAGAAGAACTTTTCTCTATCCACTTTCTCAATGCCATGCATCATTTTATACACTTCTATCATGTCTCCTCTGACCCGCCTTTTCTCTAAACTAAAAAGCCCCAAATGCTGCAACCTTTCCTCGTAAGGGAGTCGCTCCATCCCCTTGATCATTCTGGTTGCCCTCTTCTGAACCTTTTCCAACTCTATAATATCCTTTTTGAGATGAGGCAACCAGAACTGTACACAGTATTCCAAATGCGGCCGCACCGCAGATTTATACAACGGCATTATGATATCGGCTGTTTTATTTTCAATACCTTTCCTAATTATCGCTAGCATGGAATTTGCCTTTTTCACAGCTGCCACACACTGGGTTGACATTTTCATCGTGCTGTCCACTACAACCCCGAGGTCTCTCTCCTGGTCGGTCACCGCCAGTTCAGACCCCATGAGCGTATATGTGAAATTAAGATTTTTTGCTCCAATATGCATAATTTTACACTTGTTTATATTGAATTGCATTTGCCATTTTTCTGCCCATTCACTCAGTTTGGAGAGGTCTTTTTGGAGCTCTTCGCAATCCCTTTTTGTTTTAACAACCCTGAACAATTTAGTGTCATCAGCAAACTTGGCCACTTCACTGCTCACTCCTAATTCTAGGTCATTAATGAACAAGTTGAAAAGTACAGGTCCCAATACCGATCCTTGAGGGACTCCACTTTCTACAGCCCTCCATTGGGAGAACTGTCTATTTATTCCTACTCTCTGCTTTCTGCTTCTTAACCAATTTCTTATCCACAAGAGGACCTCTCCTCTTATTCCATGACTGCTAAGCTTCCTCAGAAGCCTTTGGTGAGGTACCTTGTCAAACGCTTTTTGAAAGTCTAAGTACACTATGTCCACTGGATCACCTCTATCTATATGCTTGTTGACACTCTCAAAGAATTCTAATAGGTTACTGAGACAGGACTTTCCCTTGCAGAAGCCATGCTGGCTGTGCTTCAGCAAGGCTTGTTCTTCTATGTGCTTAGTTAATCTAGCTTTAATAATACTTTCTACCAGTTTTCCAGGGACAGAAGTTAAGCTAACTGGCCTGTAATTTCCGGGATCCCCTCTGGATCCCTTTTTGAAGATTGGCGTTACATTTGCCACTTTCCAGTCCTCAGGCACGGAGGAGGACCCAAGGGACAAGTTACATATTTTAGTTAGCAGATCAGCAGTTTCACTTTTCAGTTTCATTTTAAGGTGCTTTCTCAATGCTTTCATATAAACATGGCAAAACTGAAATGTGATGGTTGGAGTAGCCCTTCTCTTTAGGACTGAGCCTTACTACCTGGAGCCCATCAATAGTTTTTTCAGAGCTTTGAAGGGCATTTGAAAAAAAACCACTCGCCTTACTTTTGACTTGAGTAAACACTTTCTGAAGATTCTCATATTGCTTCAAATCCCTGCAAAACCTGTTTTGACCAGATGTAGCACTGGAACAAAATTAATAGATGTATATGCCATGGAAAACAGTAGTGTCTGAAACTACCTTGGAATTCCCTTCAAAACTGTTGTCTGACTCCATGATTTCACTTTGAGGAAGTAGCTTATTATGGTAGGGTACAGGTCTGGCTCAAAGGACCTAGGTACCCTCAACCTAACTACATTCTGAGGCTCACAGTTGATAAAACACATTGATTTTTCCTGCCTACATTCATATATCGACCCAAATACAAAGAACTAGCTTCTCACCTCACCTTTCCATTTCACAATCCTACTGCTGAGATTAGTACTGCAATTTAGCCAGTGGTGTTAGAAATGATGGTTTGGGGTGGAAACAGCAGCAGCAATTTATCACAAGAAACTTCCAATGTAAGAGTCCTAACCAGAGCTGGCATAGTATGGTAGATTGCAAAGCTCATCATTGAGGAATGGGATGTTATTAATTACCTGAATTCAAATTCAAAACTTGTCAGCAGTGTAGTTTCTGCAATTAACAAGATGCTTATATTCCTAAGAAGTAAGGCTGTCAACTGAACAAAAAACATTCAGTTGTCTGAAAATTCTGCCTTTTAATCAACCAAAGGGTTGATTAGCTGTGGTAGCTCAGTGGTGGAGTACATGGAGTCAGTATGCAGAAAGTCCAAGTTTCAACCTCTGGCATCTTCAGTTAAAAGGATGCCAGGGATGGGACGGACCTCTTGCCAGACCCCTAAGAAAATTGCTACCAGATGGACATAGGAACATAGAAAGCTAGCTTATACTGAGTCAGACCATTAGTCCCTCTAGCTCAGAATTTGCTACACTACTGTCAGCGGCCCTCCAAGGTGTGAGTCAGGGGACATTCCCAGCCCTACCTGGAGATGGCCGGGATTGAAACTAGGACCTTCCACATGGTGGATGCTCCATGCTGAGCTATCACACTTCCCCCACACAGTTAATCAACTTAAATTTTAGTGGATTAATTTCCTGATGGTTATATCAACTAAACCTTGCAGTCCTAATAATGGGAATAATATGGAACAATTATGTCAAGCCCTCCTCAGTCATAAATGTTCAAACCTAACATGCTCAACTGCCCAAAGCTGAAATTATTGCTGAGGAAAATGTAGTTAATTTTCTTCACCTCTTGTATCTTCTTCTTCTTGGAAGCCCATTGAATCATCCTCTAATCTAATGTCTCCCATTTTATAGTGCTAATCCATTATATTGTTCTTTTGACAAAGGAAAATAAATCAACCAAAAATTTATTTTGTGTAAAAAAATATTTTATTAGGCATTGTCTTAATATGGATTCGGGGCTTGGGCTGATTGGAGTTGTAGTCTAAAACACCTGGAGGGCATCAAGTTGGGGAAGGCTGACTTAATAAATACAGTAACACAACATAACTAAAAGGTAACCCAAGAAAGCCTTGGGAGAATTTCATCAAATTCTGAAGCAACCTCCCATAGCCTTATTGATTTGTTTATTATATTTATGACTGGGGGCTCTTGCAGCATGGGGAAGAGATGGGGGCACATCACAGCTGAAGTTCACCCATATAGGAGCATTATCTCTTGTTTATTACAGAGACGCCTGTTGCAGGTTTTGCTGCTGAGAGCAGCAGTCAGTTAGTGCGGCCACTTGAGTCATAGCTTGTTGATCCTGAGGAGGCAAAACTAGAAAGTGAGGTTCAGAAAGGAGGCCCTGTGCATGAGGAGGAGGAGGGCATGAAGCAGTGCCAGTTGCCCACAGCCACACCTGCAGAACAGCAAGTACCATGGTTTGGCTTTGAGAAAGCTTGTACATTTGTGAGCCAGAGTGGGAAAAATGTTGTTGTACGATGCAATTACTGCCTTCCAAGGATCAAAAATCTGAGATCAGCTGTTTCCTCCTCATCCAATGTGAAGAAACATTTTGAGGTAAGCCTTTGTCATGCTGGTCCTCAAAGAGTGTCCATTGTCTATTTATGTTTAAATTGTGAAGTTCCTCTTCCATTTTTTCTTGGATTCATGCGTTGTTCTTCTTCCTCAGAGGGCACACCCTGAGAAGCTGAGAGCAATTGAAGAAGCAATAAAGGCAAGGAGACATGGCCTTCCTGAACCAATGCATGACACCCCTCCTCCCAAAATGCTGAAGCAGCAGCAGACAACCCTTGAGAGGTGGGGATCTGGCAGGGAGCCTGTCACCCAGAGCAATCTCGACAGGAGAATCATTGATTTCATTGTAGAGGAGACATTACCACTTCAGACTGTGGACAAACCATCATTCATTAATCTGGTTCGCATTGGACTCCCCAAAGATCTCACCATCATATGTGCCAAGACTCTGAGAGACAGAATTGAGAAGAGAGCATGCCACATGAGAGAAACTCTTGCAAACCGAATGGGTGCTGTGGCATATTTAGCAACCACTGCAGATTGTTGGACCAATGGCAAGAAGAGTTACTTTGGGGTAACAGCCCACTGGATCAACCCAACTACCCTGAAACGTGAGGTCGGGGCCTTGGCTTGTAAGTGTCTGAAGGGGCGCCATACATACGATGTCCTTTCAAAAGCACTGCATGATGTACATGTGCAGTACAGGATCCACAACAAAGTTATGTGCACTACTACAGACAATGGCTCCAACTTTGTGAAAGCGTTCAGAGTTTTCATGGCCAAAGAACCAGTGGAAGCTGCAGGCACCAGTGACGATGATGGTGATAACCAGGAGGAGGAGGCGGCTGAGGTGGAGTTTGTGCCTATCTGTGAGATCCTGGACACAGGACCTGAGGCAGAGGAAGAAGCTGCAGACTCAGGAGAGGATTTTGTTTTACCACCACACCAGAGATGTGCTAGCCACACCCTCAACCTTGTGGCAACACAAGACATAGAGGCCATGCTTTCTGGCTCCTCCAAAAGTAGTCTTCTTGGTCCTTTCAAGAAACAGTTTCATTCCTTGATGGGAAAGTGCAGCAAGTTGTGGTCCAAGCAGAACCAGTCAGCCCAGATTGCTGAGTATATCCATGCGCAATGTGGTGTGTATCTGAAGGTACCGAATAAGACCAGGTGGAATTCCACCTTTGATGCGTTGAAGCAACTACATGAGCTCCTGTCAACTGTGCCACTAAAAATGCATGCCATAATGGACTGCTGCTCCTTGTCCAGGATCACAGCTGCTGAGATTGAAGTGGTACAGGAATACACAGAGATTATGGAGCCACTAGCCCAGTCCCTAGATATCCTGCAACGGGAGAACAGCATGTTCATGGGGTATTTGCTACCAACGCTCTGCAATCTGGACCGCAAGTTAGAAGGACTGGAAAACAAACCTGAGAGGTACACATACTGTTTTCAGCTGCTGAGAGGTGTGCGCGAAGCCCTAAGAAAGCGGTTTGCAGCTATCTAGGAGGACAAGAGGCTTCTTCTGGCAGCCTGCCTACACCCTCGCTTCAAACTAGATTGGTTGGAATCGTGTCAGGCCACCACCCATACCAACAAGTAAGAACATTAGGGAAGCCCTTTGGGTGGATTACTCCAAGGGAAATGTTGTCTCAAGGGAGGCATCAGAGGGCTTAAGGTGGTAGGCAGGGACTGGGCCTTTTCTTCCTGGGGCTCCTCATCACAACCTTGGGTTGCTGCAGGTAATCCTTAAGGGTCTGCTGTGCTGCCCCATGAGTGTGGTGACTTGGTAACCTTCCTACCTTCCATGTCATCATCCACAGGCTCAGGCTGGACCCTGACAAGCATCAGGAAATGAAGAGCAGATGATGGTTTCCTAACATATATGTGTTAACATATCCTCTCTCTTTCTTAGATACACAATGGAAGCCTTGCTGAAAGCTGAAATAAAGATGGGTGTACTTAATGAGGACAGTGATCAGTCTTCAGATAAAGACCAGGAAGGAGATGACTTAGAAGATGACTTCTTTAACTTTCTGCCCCAGGGCAAGAAGTCAGCAGTGGACACTACTGAGGAGGAACTGGTGAGGTACCTGAGGTCTCCCAGCAGGGAAGTGTCATCACTCCATGGCTTTCCACGTGTGCTGCGGTGTTTTTTGCAGCACAACACAGGCATGCCTTCAAGCGCCGCAGTAGAACGCCTGTTCAGTACTGGTGGCAACGTAATGACTGTAAAAAGACATTCCTTGTCTGACATGCTCTTTGAGCATCTTGTTCTTTTGAGACATAACAGAAACATATTATAAAAGCATTTCAAGTGTAAAATTTGATTTCAAGAGTTGGGGTATCTTCATTGCTTGGGGGAATGTGAGATTCTGTTATGCCATTATGTTAATCTTATGGATAATTTTTTTTATTCTACTACCCCCTGTGTGTGTGTGTTTATTTTTAATATTGTTTTAGGCTTCTTAGATGTGCAGCAGCCAAGGCCAGCACCTTGTAGGAGTTTTTTTTAAAAAAGTAACTGAAATGTAATTGTAGTGATTACTTTTGAGAAAAAGTAAAGTAATCAGTTACTTTCAGAGCGATTGTAATTGTAACGGTAATTACTACTTTTTGGGTCAAGTAATTGTAACTGTAATTTATTACTTTTTAAAAGTAATCTTCCAAGCTCTGGTGTGACCTCCCCCCGTTATGTGTCTTAAGCAACATTAGAAATAAGGGGAAATCATGACTTTAGAAAACCAGTTCTGCATAGCCTATGGATTTCAGGATTTCATGCCTCATAACAAAAGTGGAATTCAAATCCAGGATACATTCTGTACCACATATTTAGAAGGTGTAAAAGCAGAAGTGGGAAAGTGTTTGCTGGACAGGTGCTTGCCAAATTATTCCCCCATGTATCTCAAGTGTACATTCATTTTTTTGGTAGAGATAAGGTTTTAAAAAACCCATAATCTAACACACGCATTTCTCCAAGCCACATGGACTGTTGCAAACCTGCCTTTCACTAGGGCTAGGCAACAGGGCCAACATTGGATTTGATTCAGATACATTTTACAGGCATCATTTTATTATTTATTTATTTATTACATTTATACCTGCCTTTCTTTTCATGATAGAAACCCAAGGCAGCTTACATGTGGTTCCCAGGCCATTTTCCTCAGTCAACATTGAAACTTTCTCTCCTCTTCCTTTCTGTGACCTAGTGACAATATACACTTGTTTATTATGGGACATGATATCCTTCCCCAGAATAAAAAATTCGCTCTGCTCATTGTTAACCCCTACTTCATATTCTCCTTCAAAACCTCTCCAGTTTACTGCAACTCTGGCCAATGGAATTTGAACTGGCTCTGTCCTTCTACATCTGATGATGATGGTTTTCTGAGGTAAAATATTTTTGGGTTTAACCAGATCTGGGCATATAAATATTTCTGCCCCTGTGTCCAAAACTGCCAAATAAATGCATTCATTCACAGTCACTGTTTCCTGGGAGTGTTGTCAAACTTAGGCCCTCTATTCCATTTCAAGATATAGCAAGATGTAACCCCTCAGGTTTGTCTGACAGTGTTACTCTGAACCTGGACCTGTCTCACTGAGGTGGTTTTCCCCTTATTAATTCCCATTCAGGGACATACAGACTTAAGATGTCCAATTAATCCACACTGGAAACTTGCTTTGTCTGTATTGCCAAGAAATGATTTAACAGATGGCTATTTCTCTGGACTGGCTGGTGTCGGCTGAGTTTTGCCTTTTTCCATCTCTCTTAAATCCCCCACTTTTATTCAGAGTATTATTTTTTTTTTGTAATCTTTGCTTGTTCTACCAACAAGGTTAAGGCCTCTATTCAAAGAAAATTTGTCTGCCAAACTAGCAGTTTCTTTGACATTTCTTGGATTTCTAGCCCTCACAAGCAATCTGATTTCCTGTGGTAACTGGAAAATAAACTGATCCAAAATATGAGATCTCAAATATCATATTTTGTGTTGGTATTAGGACAATGAATCCATTTATTAAAATAGTCAGTGAGCTTAAAACCAAATTCCACATATGATTTAAATGAAGTTACTGTGGTACCTCTGAATTTATTTCTAAAGAATTCAGGGCCAAACCTAAATCTTTGATAGCAGCAGCCTTAAAGTTGTCAAAATCCACTGCCTCATCAATTGAGAAACTATTACATATTTCAGCCAGTTCTCCTATATACCTCATATATTCCCTAGGATCTACATTCCACATTTGAGCAGCTTTCTCAAAGGTGTTAAAAATATTTGGGGATCCTCCTCGATTTCATAGGAACAGAATTCCTTAGAAGAAACTTTCACTGGGCCCAGGACTAAACCCTGTTGTACCCCACTCATTATCTCCCCCCAGTTTGAGAAGGAACCATTGCTAAGCACTTTGAGTACGATTCTTGAGCCAGCTGTGGATCCACCTGATAGTTGTTCCATTTATCCCACATTTAGCTAGCTTGCTAATCAGAATATCATGGGGCACTTTGTCAAAAGCTTTGCTGAAGTCGAGATATATTATGTCCACAGTCTACCAGGGAAGTTACCTGATCAAAAAACAATATAAGATTAGTCTGGCAGGATTTGTTCTTGATAAATCCATGTTGGCTTCTAGTAATCACTGCATTGTTTTCAAGGTGCTTTCAGATTGACTGCTTTATAATCTGCTCCATAATTTTCCCAGGGATCGATGTCAGGCTGACTGGTCTGTAGTTCCCAGGTTCTTCCTTTTTGACCTTTTTGAAGAAAGGGATAACATTAGCCCTCCTCCAATCATCGAACACTTCACCCATCCTCCATGATTTCGCAAAGATAATAGACAGTGATTCCAAGAGTTCTTCAGCCAGTTCCTTCAGTACTCTAGGATGTAATTCATCAGGCCCTGCAGATGAACTCATTCAAAGTTATTAGGTATTCCTTGACCATTTGTCTATCGAGGAAGATTTAGTTGTCTACATTTGTCAATTAAGCTTTCCTTCTTCATTGACTTAATCTCCATTTTCCCCTTTCCTTTCACACACAATGTTTCCATGTCACTTTCTCTGAGCTGGATTATGGTTTGATATATTGTTTCACCAGTGCACTCCTTGCCTGTTACCACCTTGTGACAAAAAAGATTCCTTTTTATTCAGTAGCCTTAAGCCAGAGCTTGGAAAAGTTACTTTTTTGAACTACAACGCCCATCAGCCCAATCCAGTGGCCATGCTGGCTGGGGCTGATGGGAGTTGTAGTTCAAAAAAGTAACTTTTCCAAGCTCTGCCTTAAACTGACCATAAAATAAAACCCTTTTATTTCAGATCCCACTGCCACTGCTGCTACTTTATCATGAACCTGCCCTTCACCAGGGATTATCCTTCCTGACACCACATGCTTGGTTCAGGAAATCTCCACCCAGCAGGACGCTTGCATCAGCCTGGGTCAGATATGCTCTCTGCACCACAAGTTCCAGCCCTTCCACCTTTTGTCCCACCCAAAAGGTAACCACTGGTGTGCCCCGTTAGCACAATAGGATGTAGGTACAGGAACTGAATAGGACCTTGCTATGGTAGCACATGTGACCAGGCAGGCACACAGTAATTTAAATAAACAAAATAACTTTATTAAAATACAAGATGTTAAGTAGTATATTGATGTATACTCCCTATCCTTCCCATCTGTCCTACCGCCTCTGACTAATATGTAATCCACCCATATCCATCCAGCTCTTTCCCACAACACAACCTCCCTCCTTCCAATCCAAATCTCAACCACAAAAACTCCTAATTGTCAAAACCGACTGTCTTTTATTTAAATCTCCCTTAGAACTCTCACTCTCACGCACCCCTCCTCCTTGGCAGTCTTACATCACTCCTACTCCCAGACATTCCATTAACTCCTTCAAACCCATAACACATTTAAGTTTCCAACAAGTGGTTTCATTACATGGACCAATGAAAAATGCAAGTAGATACCAGCTTACAATGAGTTTTGGAATTCTTTGTTGTCCTGGCTTTATAGATTCAGTACAAAAATATAAGTCCTCGATGACTTCTGTCTCTGCTGTAATGTTAAAACTCTCTGCTGGCCTTCTCCCTTGGTTTCATGAGCTAAAATATCAGCTTAACAAGGGTCTCTTCTGATGTAAAAATGTCCTCCACCAATGTCCTGCTCCAATTAGTCCCTCAACATTTAGAAAATGTTGCACCAGGACTGAAAATGCATATGGATATTTCAGAAAGAGAAGGACGGTGCTGCATAGATATCTAGTTTTTTATTATTTTTATTATTTAGATTTATATCCAGCCCTTCCATAAAGTAGGAGCCCAGGGTAGTGAACAAAAGCACTAAAAACACTCTAAAACACCATAAAAACAGGCTTTAAAATATATTACAATGAAACATCTTTAGAAACATCATTTTTAAAACATCTTAAAAAACAAATTCCAAAACAGATGCAGACTGGAATAAGGTATTTGCTTAAAAGGCTTGTTGAAACAGGAAGGTCTTCAGTAAGCACCAAAAAGTATAATTCACATAGTTATAGCACAATCCTATGTATGTCTACTCAGAAGTAAGCCCAGTTGAGTTGAATAAGGCTTGCTCACAAGGGGAAGCTTGTGTATAGGACTGCAGCCTTAATGTAATGTTTTCCATCTTCAGTCTTCCACAAAAAGAATTTGAACCCAGATCTCCCAGGCCCCATTATGATACTTTAACCAATATCTCCATCTCTGTCTCTAGAGATATAGATATATGTTTTAATATATATATTGACATATTTATTACTTACAGTGATAGAAATGGAATTGCAGATTCTAAGACAACAAAAATACTGGTTCACTATCATTCTTGTTGCACATATGCTGGTCTTTGACCGTAATAAACCATTCATTCATTCATTCATTCATTCTTGATGCACCAAACCACATAAAAATGGGTAGCCAAGAATGTACCAATCCCTTTTAAAAATAAATTATTTACTGCTGAAGATGCCGACTTTGTGTGAGTCAGTCTAATAGGCTTGCAGCCATATGCCTTAGGGTTGCCAGGTTCAGGCCGGGCCTGGCAACCAAGAGGATTTCTGTATCTTTAAAAGTTGTGCAGGGGGAAGGGAGAATTCCACCTTCTGGTTTTTCCCATTACAGTGTTGCAAGAACAACTGCACTTGGCTGACTTTCTCTTCTCCTAAAGACACAGGATCAGTCTCAGGCCATGGATCTGGAAACCCTAATTTCTCCACCAAGAATCCTAGTCCGTGGCCTAAGGCCTTGTACTTGCCCTTTCCAACTCCCTTTCCTCCTCTAGGTATGTATCATCTCTCTTTCCCTCTCTACTCTCTTCCCCTATCCGATCTTCCTCTTATATCCTGGAGTTAGAGGCTCTGTCCTTCTTTTTTCCCTTCCACTTCAATTAACCACTCCTCTCCATCAGTTTCTAAGGCTATGCCCACCAAGTCCCACTGCATTTTATCCTCTCTCCTCATCTCTTTGTCTCCCTTTCAGTGGTTTGGTAGATTATGTAGGAACACAGGAAGCAGTCTTACACCAAGTCAGGTTATTGGTTCATCAAGCTAAGTATTGTCTACACTGATGGGCAGTAGCTCTTCAAGATTTCAGACAGGTGATGTTCCCAGACCTACCTGGAGATGAACCTGGCACCTTCTGCAAGCAAAACAGGTGCTCTATGTTGGAAGTGGGGCAAGAGCAACTCCTGTTTTGTTCTTTTGTTTATGCTCCAGAAGGGAGAAAGAGTGAGGGTCCTCCAGATGGATAGGCTTGTTTACCTTTACCTGTGATGCTCTGACTGACTTCCTTCTGTTGCTAGACTGTTACGTCTTTAGGGAAGCTTACCTGCCCCTCCTCCTTCCGCCCTTTTCAACTCCTTTTGTTCTCCAACTGTCCAGGAGAGAGAAGACATCCCTTTGTCTCTGCTCTCTCAAAGCCATGATGAGGCTAACCCCTACACCTGGACATTATGCCTCCAACTTAGTTAGTTAGTTAGAACTAGGTTTGCTTTTCTATCTACTATGTATTTCTATAAATAAAGTCGCTTTTCTTATTTTACTAAGTCTCAAGTCTCAGTGATGCTGATGCAGGGTAAAAGCCTGCTTTCTTAGGCAAATGCACGCACATGCTGGCACACTCACATTTCAACATCTGCTGTTACTCTGCTGCTGTTGTGTTGCTTTAAATGAAATTAAGCACACAAATTACACACAGCACAACACTCTACCACTGAGCTGCAGCACTTCCGAGTCTCCACAGACCTTTGGCCCCCAAGCCTGAGATTCCCCATTCCTGCTCCAGGCTAATATACCAAAGGGGTACTTTTGCATTTCCCTCAGGAAGATTCTGCACCTATTGAAGCTCTCTGCAGGGAAGATGTACAAGTTCCCCTTTTGCACAATAACTTTGGACCAGAAAAAGAGAATACTTGACATACTTGTGTATTTTCTGCTGTTATTTCTTCATAATATGTTAAGAGAGGATCCAAGAATAATTGACTCCTTTTGAGGACAGGAAATTTCCAAATGACATATAGCTGAATACACACAGTGTATATGTTACACAGAGTATCTGAAATATTAGACATTCATTACTTTTGGTGACATTTGATGAATGATTTTTGATGACTGATGACATTCACAAGAGAAAGTCAGCCAAGTGCAGGTGTTCTTGCAACACTGTAATGGGAAAAACCACACGGTGGAATTCTCGCTTCCCCCTGCACAACTTTTAAAGATACAGAAGACCTCATGGAGGCCGGGCCTGGCAACCAAGATACAGTATCTCCTAAAGATACAGGATCAGTCTCAGGCCATCAACCTGTCAACCCTAGTGGAGATATGTAGAGGCTATGGTCAGCTGGGCTCAAGCTTTGGCCTGGCTGAAATGTTCTTTAAACTGTGATAATGTCTCTTATTTGCGTGGATGGAGAATAAAGAGAGAGATATGCAGAAGCGACTCACCTGTCAGGGCTGAGCTGCAATGCCAGCTTCCTGGCAGTGGGGTCACTGCTGCTTACCTGGAAGGAGATTAGTAGGGGCAAGACAGCAGGTTGGCACAGTGCAAGTGCACCAGCAGAGCCAAACTGGTAGCACTCACACCTTGCCAGTCTCCCTATAATTCTGCTGTTCCAGATGGCCCCTTGTACTATCTGTCTCTCTAAGGATGGGCCTCACCTACCTACTTATTATTACCTTGGGGTCTCAGTTTTTTTATCTTTTCCTTACATTAGGTTAACAGAAAATATAAATATTTAGAAAATAAAATTTAGAAAATAAATTGTCTACTTATTATTTTATTTTTACCTAGAGATTTTATATGCATGGGTATGAATGTTTACATGGATGTAAAGATTTTATATGCATGGGTCACATGCTTGTTTGGCTTGCTTCTTGGCCTGGGTGCTTAGTGCTGAATGATGGCCACAAGGAGTCACAATTTGATGTCATGTCTTGATTACATAATGTCATTTTGGAGAACTTAATAAAATAATAATAATAAAATTTTATTTATCAGACGCCCATCTGTCCGACCAAACGGACACTCTGGGCGACGTACAATATAAAATACAATCTCAACATATACATAATCATCATAATATTAACATCATAACATCTCATCTAACTACTTATCATTAACTACTTCTTGAGTTAAAATTCCACCCCAATGTCTAGCTATCTAGTTAGGATTATTATACCATCCTTCAATAAAAGCTTCCATGGCATTTAAAAGAATATTTCATTGCACCTGGCCTATTTTGATATTCTATTTCTGCCAAAACAATCAAGAGATACAAGCCACTAAGGCAGTAGTTTTACGCACACTTACCTGGCTGTAATTCCTATTGAACTTAATAGAACTTACTTCTGTGTAGGCATGCGTAGGATTGCAATGTGAAACACATGGGGCTATATCAAATGGTGTTGCTCAGCTGACACAATAAGCCTTACTGTCAGCTGAATGACACCACTGGATACAAGACATATATTTTCAACTTAGAAGTAAATGTACGTGTGCACCCAGATTTTGAATTTGAACATTCACATCCAAAGTTTTACAACATTCAATTTTTTTTAGCAAATCTTGAATGCTTTAATATATATTGACCACTGTGGTTGTAATTAGGGTTGCCAGGTCCATGAAGCAGGGGTGGATATCATCTACTTGCAGCAGAAAGAGGAAAAAGAGGGGGGCAACCCCAAGATGCTGAGAAATGTAGCTGGTAAAAGTATTCCAAATCCGTTTATTAAAAGGAAACGAGCCCAACGCATTTCGGCCATGTCAAGTTGGCCTTCGTCAGGGGCTAAAAGTTAAAACATACAAATATGTATTCAATGATGCATTCTTATAAATTTTCATCATACAATTCAATAGCCATGGTATGGGAAAATTATAACAACCACGATACTCACATACTGATTACAAGGTATAGCTTCGAAGTTATCTTATAAATGAATGCTCCAGTTAGTCTTGTTAGCAGTTCTTTGTAATGAGAAATTACCCATGTAACAATTTTGACCACAAGCATAGAGTTATATACATACGCTCAACTGCCTTTAGGCTCTGAGGCAGGGAAATAGACCATAGCTGTGTCCAAGGGAACATCACTAAAGTGTAAAACTCATAAAAGGGGAAGAAACTCCTACTCCTCGTTTAGTCCATGAGGGACTAGTGTGTTTAGTCCTAGCACCCAGGCCAGTTCTCTCCTCAATGAAGTTTGAGTGTCTTACACATGTACCTGTTCTAACGCCCAGAAACTGAGGTCTGTCAGAGAGTGCCTACACCTGACAAAGTGCTCAACCAGGGGAGCCCCCGGTCTGCTATTCCGGATGTTGTTTGCATGTTCACCAACTCGCTTCTTTAGAATACTGCTGGTTTGTCCTACGTATAATTTTGGGCAGCTGCATTGTATGATATATATGACATTAGGTGTGTTGCATGTAGAAAAATGTTTCAAGGTGTACTGCTTCTGATTGAAGGGATTAGTAAATTATTTTTGCTTTTGTGTGTATTTGCAATAAATACAATGGCCACAGGGATGATGTCCTTTAGGGGCATTTGTATCAAATATAGGCCTAGACTGTTGCAGGTGTTCTCTGAAAGTACTTCTAATCAGTATGTCCCTGAGGTTTTTTGTTCTTTTGAAAGAAACCATGGGTTCCTCCAAACACCCGGGAATATACTGCACAATATACCAATGTCTGTGAATGATGTTCTGTTAGCTTGTTGGTGATGTGGTCGAAGGTCAGGTGGCACTGCAGTTGTTCAGAAGATGTTTTTCATGCTGGTTTCCTTTCACTCTGCTTAGGAAAACTTGGTCTGGTCCCTTTAGCCTTCACACAGCATGTACATCTCCCCTTTTCTTGGCAGGGTTCAATTTCCATACCTCTTACTAAATTATTCCTTTGAAGGGTATTAATCTTTGCAATGTCTTTATGCCCAAGCCTTCTATGCCATAGGTGCAAACATGACTTGCTACAGCAGTCCTTTACAACATTAGCTTCTGGACTTTGCTGATCAATTTCATACATTCCCTTTCTCTTAGTAGCTGTTCATATAATTACACCATCTCAAGAAATTGCGCAGGAATCTTGTTCAAATAGCACTGAACATTCTTTATTGGTTGATTCACTGACTGAAATCAAGTTATTAGAAATTCCTGGAGTCCAGAGCGCATTCCTAAGGTAAATTTCCTTTGTACCACTTGGCGTCTGGCAGACCAGCTTTGCATCCCCTTCTATGGGCACCTCCCGTGAGTCAGCGACTTTGACTGTGCCTCCACGTGGGGTTAGAGTTTCAAACAGGGTCTGCATTTATCAGAGGAGCACTTGCTCCTGAGTCTACATAGACTTTATTATCATTACATTTCTCAACATGAGTTACTTGTAAACTCTTGTCATCTTTCTTGTCTGTCTTTTTAAATCCTTTATTTTGTCCCTTAGACTTCCCCTTTTCTGGTTGCACTGACCTTTAAGGTGAGTCTCTGAACCACATAGGAAGCAGCATTTAGATTGCTCCGTTTGTTTTCCAAATCTGCATGTGACTGGCAGTCAGCCAGAAGTCTGTTTACTTAGGAAAGAGGAGACTCTCTCTTTTCCTGCAGCAGCGTTCCTTTCGTTCTCCTGAAAGAACTGTTCCCTCACTTCTGATATGATTTCATTTAGAGTCTTTTTCTGTTGTTGCATTATGAGACAAAACGTATCCACTGATTTTGGAAGGAAATCTAGAAACAAAGCAATCTGTACGGGCTGGTCCAGCTTCATCCCGGCTTGTTCTATTCCCTGGGTTAACACCATAAATTTAGTAAGGTGTTCTTCAAATGGATCATCCCTCACTTGCAAGTTAATAAGACTTTGTAACATTGAAATTAAATGCCCTTGGCCTTTTGGCTGGTGGTTAGACTCCAGTGCATTCCACATCTCTCTGGCATTCTTACAGTTAATGATCAAAGGGATTTGCGAGTTACTCACGCATTTGATTATGAGGTCCTGTGCTTTTTGGTCTTTCTCCATCCAAACTCTTTTTATTTCCTGAGAGGCATCTGGTCCCGGTTCCGCATCTCTGATCACTTCCATCAGCTTCTGTTGCTTTAAGTGACTTCCCATTCGAAATGACCATAGCTTCCATTCTCCAGGCGACAGTTTGTCCAGGCTTAGCTGTTGTGCTACGGTGGCCATCTTTAAGAAAAGGCTTATCTCTTTACTGACTAAACTGCAAAGGTCCCTATTAGCTTCTTTAATTCGCAACACAAAAGCTGCTTAATTACTCAGATCTCCTTTTTGCATGCCTGGGCTGCATAACCTGTTGGAGAGTCGCGATGCTGGTAACAGAGAGTTCTGAGAGAGCTTATGTGTGTGTATTTGAATCCTTGCTAAAGATTATACCTTCCCTGCAAATTAGTCAGACAGAGACTTTAAGCTTTAAAATAAAAAACAACTACTTTATTCTGGAAGTACATACTTGAAAGAGTCCTTTATCTAGCTAACTAGCTAAGTTGGAGCTGCAAACACTGAGCCCAGTGCTTGCCCTCATGCTTTGGAGGAGAGGGAGAGACAAAGGAATATGTCTGCTCCCCTCTCAAGAGAAAGAAGTAAGAAGGAGGGAAGGAACTGTGATCAACATCCTTTGCATATCAGTCTAGCAGGAAAGAAGAGACAGCAGGAGATCAAAGGACAGGTATAGCCTAGCAACCAAGAGGTCTCCTCTCTAGCTACCCTTTTTAACCCCATGCAGCCTCACCCACAAGTTGGAGTTGAACCACATATATTCCAACAATCTATATACTGAAAGAGAAGGGGCAAATGCTTCAGAAACTCAAAGAATATATTGCAATGGTGACAACTAAATTCCAGAGAAAGCCACAAATCCTACATTCTGACAATGCGGGGGAATACATGTCTCATGCTACCCAGCAGTTTCTGCATGAACATGGGATTCAGCATCAGACCACTGTACCCCACAACCCAGAACAGAATGGCATCTCGGAGAGAAAATTCAGAACTCTTACTGAGATAGTGAGATCAATGCTAGAAAATGCCAATCTCCCACAGAAACATTGGGGAGAGGCAGTGCATACTGCCACTTATCTACAGAATCATTTGCCAACAAAAGCAAATGGCAACAAGACTCAATTTGAATTATGGCATGGACACATACCATGTTTGGCTCATCTAAAGGTGTTTGGATCAAAAGTGTACAGTTACATACCACACCAGAACAGAACCAAATTGGACAACACTACAAAAGAAGGAATCTTCATTGGATATTCTAAAAAACAAAAAGGATACAGAATCCTAAATCCCAAAACAGAAAGGATTGAAATCCAAAGAGCTGTCTACATTGATGAATGTCAAGGTGCATTTCAACCAGAAGGGGCACCATTCCAAGACCACGACAGTGAAGAAGATAAAGTAGAAATACCACACAGTACTACAGATTACAGCAACATGCCAGCACTGGAGAACAGTGAGGAATCAGAGCAAGAAGGGGAACCTGCACAGCCAGAAGGGACAGCAGAGAATCCTGTACCAAGATGCTCTAACTGCACCAACAGAAATGTACCTCCACTGAGACTGTCCTACCTTGCAAGAACTGATGAACTTCCAGAGCCTGAGACGTGGAAAGATATTGAAACTGTAGTCAAGCATACAACAATCAGGACACTCCTAAGTGTAGCTGCCAACAGGAAGATGCAAGTAGAGCATCTAAAAATAAAGGCTGCAAGAGTATGGAATGACAAACTGAACCAAATGCTCTTAAAAAAAAAAGGCCTTAACAGAGGCGAAGCAGACAAATGCCTGTACAGCAGATTCAAGAACAAAAAATTGACTTATATTTTGATTTATGTAGATGATTTACTATTGGCTTATGAAAGCCCACAAGACAAGCAAGAGTTAGTAAATAATCTAAACAAGGAAGCTGAAGTGAAATGTTTAGGTGACATCACATACTACCTTGGAATACAAATTGAAAGAGAGGAAGATGGATCCTTTCTTCTAAACCAAAAACAAAAGATTCAAGACCTACTTGAGAGTCTAGGACTGAAGGATGCACATCCAGCACCTACACCAATGGAAGTAGGATACTTGAAACCAGACCAGAACATTCAACCCTGGGAAGACAACAAAAGCTACAGACAAGCTATAGGAAAACTCCTGTACATCAGCACAATAACCAGACCAGACGTGGCGGTAGCAGTGGGATACCTTTGCAGAAAAACCAGCTTGCCAACCAAGAAAGACTGGGAAGCAGTCAAGAGAGTGGCAAGATATCTGAAAGGCACTGCAAACCTAAAACTAAAGCTATCAGCTACTCAAGATCCCAAGCTTCTGGGATATGCAGATGCTGACTGGGCTGGAGACACCAAAGATCGTAAGTCAACCAGTGGAAACTTGTTCTACTATGGGCAGTCGCTTATCTGCTGAGGAAGTCGAAAGCAAGAGACTGTAGCACACTCATCTACAGAGGCAGAGTATGTATCAGCTGATGAAGCATGCAAGGAAATGATGTGGCTACGCAAGCTTCTACAAGGCTTAGGCATATCTGGACCAGAGCCTATCAGAATATTTGAGGACAATCAAGTTTGCATAAGACTCATGGAATCAGAAGGACAAAGTTCTTGCATGAAGCACATTGATGTGAAGTTCCACTACCTAAAGGACATAAGGGAGAAAGGACTTCTAGAGATGATCTACTGTCCAACAGAAGAGATGACAGCTGATGCATTGACCAAGCCGTTGGGCAAAGTACGACACCAGAAGCTACGCGGCAAAATGCACCTTGTAGAGTGAACCAAGTTCTCGTTGAGAAGGGGTGTTGGAATATGTGGTTCAACTTCAACTTGTGGGTTGAGGCTGAATCGGGTTAAAAAGGGTAGCTACAGAGGAGACCTCCGGATTGCTAGGCTAATACCTATCCTTTGATCTCCTGCTGTCTCTCCCTTCCGGCTAGACTGATATGCATAGGATGTTGACCACATCTCCTTCCTCCTTCCTTCTTCTTCTTTCTCTTGAGAGGGAGAGCAGACATATTCTCTTTGTCTCTCCCTCTCCTCCAAGCATGAGGGCAAACTATGGCTTAGCGTTTGCATCTCCAACTTAGCTAGTTAGCTAGATGTAGAACTCTTTCCTATCAAGTATGTATTTCCAGAATAAACTAGTTATTTCTTATTTTAAAGCTTAAAGTCTCTGTCTGACTAATTTGCAGGGAAGGTGGAATCTTTAGCAAAGATTCAAACACGTAAAGGCTCACTCAGTCTCTTCAGTCCCAATTTCACCACTCTGCGACAGCATCTGCATCCTTAATGCAAATGTCCGTCCGGCCCTGTAGTATGCAGGTGGCCTTTCAGCTACTTGCCTTCCAGCTACCTCTTCGGCTGTGATATTTGTGAGACAGTTTACAGATTGTGTGATGTTAGCTAGCTCATCCTGGCCTGTTCTCTTCTGAATGAGGTTGACCAAGTTTGGCCAAGGAAAATCATCAAAAGTTTGGATTGCACAATGGATGGTGAGGATTCCAGTTAGCATCTTTGAGGCGGTTTCCTCACACATCTGTCTGAACTGGAGTGAGAATCAACCACCCATTGTGCATTGCCTTAGTATTATTTAAATGATGGAGAACTGAAATATTTTAAATAAAGAACATAAATAATAAATAAATATTAGTTAATGTTTGTTTCATCATGCAAATGTGACAGTACCTGTATATACTATTTTGATCTCCACCCCAGTTTTGAATTTCTGCAGTGTCCAGATAGAAAGGGAAATTCTCAAGAAGACAAGCTAGCAGCTTTTCAAGCTAGCAGGGTCTATGGGTGCTTCCAGATTGTCGCTATTTTCAGGTGCGATTCAATCACAAGTTCAGGTTGCACATTTATAGTTGCTTTGGAGCTCTTGAGCAACAAACCCACTCCCCAAAAAGGTTGAACTTTTTGAGATAAGGAAAGTGACAGGAAAGGATGAGTAACACTTGCTTTGATACATCATTTAACCTCCCGGCAAAGAAGTCAAAACATCATCTAATATCCCTGCAAACAAATCAGGATTAATGCTCAATAAACAGGTCATGCCTAATGTTTGATTTTCCTTCTTGACCTTTTATAACATTCCCACCCTGGGACCTTGCAGTGAAGGTTGGGTAATAATGCAAAACAACAACAACAACATACCCTACAACCTGAGTTGCCAGCAACCAGGGCCTGATACTGATCCTGTATCTTTAGGAGGAGAGAAAGTCAGCCAAGTGCAGGTGTTCTTGCAACCCTGTAATGGGAAAAACCACAAGGTGGAATTCTCCCTTCCACCTGCACAACTTTTAAAGATACAGAAGACCTCTTGGTTGCCAGGCCCAACCTCCAAGAGGTCTTCTGTATCTTTAAAAGTTGTCCAGCGGGGAGGGAGAATTCCACCTTGTGGTTTTTCCCATTACAGAGTTGCAAAAACACCTGCACTTGGCTGACTTTCTCTTCTCCTAAAGATACAGGATCAGTCTCAGGCCCTGAACCTGGCAACCCTAGTGCCTATATACTGAAGAAAACCATAGGTGTGCATGAAGGGGGACTACTTAACCATTTCCCCTCTGGCCATCTTCTGCTCAGAAATTGCTACTTTCACTTTACTTTTCTTGGGGTGGGGAGATGATATGGTACAGCTTTGGGGCTTTCTTAAAAAAACACTGTTGGAGGAAAAATATGTCACATCTAGTTTTTGCCTAAGACATTCTCTGCTAGGCTAGATCTGACTTCTTGGACTGAGTTTTAGTTTTATTGTATCTTGATTGCCTCTTTTTTGTACTTTTACTATTTTTTTAAATCTGTGTGTATTTGATTTCTTTTTCTTTTTACCTGCTTTGAACTTCCTGGAAATGTGGGAAACAAATGTTTTGAATAAATAAAATAAATTTTATTGGCCCATTTCCAATATTCCCCTGTTCCCAGGTAATGATTCAGGTTTTTTTACAATCTTCCTGGAACCAGATGGAAATGAAAGACAGAATCAGGAAAACAGACACATACCTTTAACACCAAACCTCGGCTCCCCTGATGGTCTTTGCCAGTGGCTTCATGGATATATTAGCATAGAAAATTTAGGATGAATTCGCCAGGGCATCAAGCTGAAATCCCTAAGCACCACCTTCTGAAACCTACTCTCTAAGAGGAACCAGAGCCATAAAATAACTCATCCAAAGCCCATCTGGATAGGTGGTCTAGAAGGATTCCATGACTGATGGTACTGAAACCTCCTAAGTGGTCCAGAAGAACCAATAAGGATTCATTCTTCTCTTCTAGTTCACTCTGTAGATCAGGGGCAGGGAATCCAGAACTGACCCACCACCCAAAGGCCATTTTTTACAGGTATGCAGGGCCACCCACCTGTTAATCGCCTGATGTCATGTGATGCCAGGTTATTTCACTTCAAAGGTACATAATAAGACCACTCTCATCCATGACTTGATTGTGGATGAAGGTGCCGATTTGTTGTGCCTTACTGAGACCTGGGTGGGTGAGCTGGGAGGAGTTGATCTGACCCAACTTTGCCCACCTGGATACTCGGTGCAGCACCAGCGCAGGCTGCAGGGATGGGGGGGGAGGAGTTGCTGTGGTCTACAGAACTTCCATCTCTGTCACCAGGAAACCACTCTGTCTTGGAGCTGGTTGTGAGGGCCTGCACCTGGTATTGCGCCGAGGAGACAGTAAACTAGGGTTGCTGCTGGTGTACCATCCACCCTGCTGCCCGGGAGCTTCTCTGACCGAGCTGGTGGAGGTCACCTTGGCTGTGGCATTGGAGGAGCCCAGAACGATAGTGCTGGGTGATTTCAATGTCCATGCTGAGGCTGCCTCTAGTGTTCTGGCTTGGGACTTCATGGTCTCCATGACGACCATGGGGCTGTCTCAAGTTGCTATTGGCCCAACACATAGGGCAGGGCACACCCTCGACTTGGTTTTTGCTCCAGATGGAGGAAGGGGTGGTCTGGAGATAGGGGGGATGTCACCCCATTGTCATGGTCAGATCACTTCCTGGTGAAGTTTAGACTTATAGCTCCAATCCTTCCCTGCAGGGGTAGTGGACAGATTAAGATGGTCCATCCCCGGAGCCTAATGGAATCCACTGGATTCCTGAATGCCCTGGGGGAGTTCCCAGTAAATAGAGCAGGTCACCCTGTTGAAGCCCTTGTCACGCTGTAGAACAGTGAGGCGCATCGGGCTCTCGACACGGCTGACCCCGAGTACCCTCTCCGGCACTGTGGAGCCTGGCTTGCACCTTGGTGTACCAGTGAGCTAAGGGCAATGAAACAGGCTGGACAACGGCTAAAGCACAAGTGGCAGAAGATGTGCTGTGAGGCTGATCGGGCACAAGTAAAACATCATAACCATGCTTACTGTGTGGTGATGAGGGCAGCGAAGAAGGCCCACTTCTCTGCCTCCATCGCATCCTCAAGTAGCCATCCAGTGGATCTTTTCCATATTGGCAGAGGTCTGTTGACATCATCTACAGGAAATGGAGTTTTAGAGCCTTAGCAGGCCCACTGTGAATTGTTTGCAAGGCACTTTGAGGGTAAAGTTGCTCACCTCCGTAACAGTCTTGATGCCCCCTCCACATCTACTGTAGTCCCCAATGAGGTGTCCAGTGCAACGTCTGCTGCAACATCTTGGGAATGGTTTCAGTTGATGCGGCCTGATGACGTGGACAAGGTGCTTGCGAAGATGCGGCCAGCAATGTGTCCTCTTGACCCTTGCCCTTCTTGGCTTATTAAAGCTTACCAAAGGGGTCTGACCGAATGGATCCAGGGTGTGGTCAATGCATCATTGCGGGAGGGAGTGGTTCCAGCCACCTTGAAAGAGGCGGTGATCTGACCACTCCTGAAAAAGCCCACCCTGGACCCATTGCTTTGTGACAACTACCTACCGGTTGTAAATACCCCCTTCTTAGGGAAGTTGATTGAGAGGGTTGTGGCGCAGCAATTGCAAGTACTCTTGGATGAAACAGATTATCTTGACCCATCCCAGTCTGGGTTCAGGCCTGGTTATGGGACTGAATCAGCCTTGGTTGCCCTGATGGATGACCTTTAGCGGGGAAAGGACAGGAGGAGTGTGACCCTGTTGTTCTTACTTGATCTCTCAGTGGCTTTTGTTACCATTGACCATGGTCTCCTTCTGGGCCGACTTGGTGATATGGATATTGGAGGAGCTGTTTTACAGTGGTTCTGATCCTATCTCCAGGGTCATTCTCAGAGAATAGACTTGGGTGACTGTCTTTCGGACCCTGGCAGCTGTGCTGTGGGGTGCTGCAGGGTACCATCTTGTCCCCCATGCTGTTTAACATCTATATGAAGCCCTTGGGGGCAGTCATCAGGAGCTTTGGGGTGAGGTGTCAGCAGTATAGTGATGGTACCCAGCTGTATTTCTCCATAACATCTGAACCTGGAGAGGCCGTGCAAGCCCTGGAGCGCTTCCTGGACTTGGTGGTGGGCTGGAAGATGACCAATAAACTGAGTCTGAATCCTAGGAAGATGGAGGCGCTGTGGGTTGGTGGTTCCCGAGTTTGGATAATTGGTCAGTTGCCTGCTTTGGATGGGGTTGTACTCCCTCTGAAATAACAGGGCCGTAGTCTGGGGGTGCTCCTGGATCCATCTTTGTTGCTAGAGGCCCAGGTGACCTCAGTGGCTAGGACTGTCTTTTACCAGCTTTGGCTAGTGAGACAGCTGTGGCAGTTTCTGGACCGGGATAGCCTGACCACTGTTGTCTACGCACTGGTAACCTCTAGGCTGGATTACTGTAATGCGCTCTATGTGGGGTTGCCCTTGAGGTTGGTCCGGAAGCTGCAGCTGGTGCAAAATGCAGCAGCAAGACTGCTCACTGGGCAGGGTATCGCCAATATATCACCCCGCTGCTGAAAGAATTGCATTGGCTGCCCATTTGCTACCGGGCCAAGTTCAAGATTCTAGTTTTGGCGTACAAAGCCCTATACAGCTCGGGACCAGGATACCTGAAAGACCATCTTATCCCTTATATGCCCAGCTGATCACTGAGCTCTGCAGGTGAGGGCCTCTTGCAGATACCATCTTATCAGGAGGTTCGTTCTGCAAGATATAGGAAACAGACCTTTAGTGTGGCGGCACCTACCCTGTGGAATTCCCTCCCCTGGAATATTAGGCAGGCGCCATCTCTGCTATCTTTTCGGCGCCTTTTGAAGACTTTCCTCTTTCAACAAGCCTTTTAAGTTGAGACCTATCCCAGTCTGCATCTGTGTCAGAATTGTTTAATATCTTTTTAATAATGTTTTTAACCCTTTTTAAAAAATTTTTTTTAATGTTTTTAATGCTGTTTTGTTAATGTATTTTAAGATCTGTTTTTATGATGTTTTAAAGTGTTTTAGTGCTTTGTTTGCCGCCCTGGGCTCCTGCTGGGAGGAAGGGCAGAATACAAATTAAATAAATAAATAAATAAATAAATAAAAAGGTTTAAAAACATACCATATGGAATTTCCACCTCAGGCACCAAGATATCTTTTGACCAGTCCTGTTTTATTTATTTGTTTGTTTGTTTATTATTTGATTTATATCCCACCCTTCCTCCCAGCCCAGGGCAGCCTTCACTATTCCCTCTCACTGTCTCTCTTTTGCACTCTACTTTGATATACTGCCAATGATATTTCAAAAAAAAAAAAACCTATCTGTGGAAATTAAGAAAGCCCATATATAATTAATTACAAAATACACTGATATACAGTTTTTAAAGCTCAATCACTATGGTGCAGTGGTTTCGGTGCCTCACCTATCCATGAAACTCACTGGCCTAGTCCCTTCCTAATGTATTTCACAGGGTTACTGTGAGGACAAAAGCCATGCCCACCACTTTGAGCTCCTTGGAGAAAGGGAGAGACCATCTTGGGGTATCTGATACAGTATTGCCCTGGACAGCCTTGGACAGGATGAATTGGGATATGAATGCATTAATGTGTGCATCGTATGCCAAAGAAAGAGTCTTTAGGACTCTGTTTCCACTTTTGTTCTAGTAATTGCTGTCACTGGTCTACAATGGATATACTTCTGTATAGAACAGAATCTACTAATTCTGCATTGTATCTTGTGAACAAACAGAATGATTATGGTCTGTTTTCCTCCTTCCCCTCCTGGTTGCATTTTAATAGCAAAATGAGGCTTATTATGTCAGAATTTCTCTCTAGTGAGTTGCGTAGCAAAGTTGCATAGCGCTGCTGAACGGAGAGTATTGAGCGAGCTTGTGTGTTTGAATCTTTGCTAAGATTCTACCTTCCCTGCAAATTAGTCAGACAGAGACTTTAAGCTTTAAAATAAGAAACAACTACTTTATTCTGGAAGTACATGCTTGATAGGAAAGAGTTCTATAACTAGCTTAACTGGCTATGTTGGAGCAACAAGCACTGGTCCCAGTACTCGCCCTCATCCTGGTTGAGAGGAGAGACAAAGAGAAGATGTCTGCTCCCCTCTCGAGAGAAAGAGAACACTGGCTTGGGAAGGCGGGAAGGAACTGGGATTCAACATTCCTTTGCTTATCAGTCTAGCAGGAAGGGAAGAGACGGCAGGATCAAAGGGATACGTATAGCCTCAACCAGCAAGAGGTCTAGCTCTCTAGCTACCCTTATTAACCCCATGCAGTCTCAACCCACCAAGTTGGAGTTGAACCTCATACATTCCAACATATTATGCCCCAGTTCTCAAGGAGATAATAATCCTGGTCTGTTCTATATTCAGGCTACAGATGTCTGTGTGGGCTCCCATACCTGAGCTCTCCTCTATACAATAAATAAATAAATCCAGGAACACAGAAAACTATCACATGAGGCAAAATGGCCCTAACCTAACCTTTTCCACATAGCTTTCAGTGTAGAGAGTTGTTTGAAGTTTGTTTGTTTTTTTTAAAAAAAGGAAGAACTTTGATGATATGGGTACCACCTGCAAGTGGGATAGGCAAGTCACAACATTCAGTGAGAACTAGACCTATGGGTGGTTCTGGATGACCTGCTCATGGAGCATTCATCCTTTTTCTTTTTGAAGAGAGATTAGACAATGTTGGCTATTTATTGAGTATTCATTCTCATTTGCTTACAGGGAGGGTTAGATGGCATTGCATCAAAGCAAATGTTATCCCACATTTTCTAGTTCATTTTCCCACCTCTTTCTTATTGCAAAAAAAAAAATCCAATCTTTCGGGGAAGCAGGTTTGTTGTGCAAGAGCTCCAAACCAGCTAAAATTTGCCAGTATGTGATTGAATCCCACCAGAAAATAGCAACAATCTGGAAGTATGGCTGGGAGGACTCATGTACAGCTGGAACACTTTGTTCCAGGATCTGGGATAGAGGACAGGTATTCATCTTCTTTAACCGTGTCCCAGATTGTAGTCCATTTCTTCTGTTTCATCTAATTGAAGAGGAGCTATAGAGAAATATTTATTTGTTACATTTATATTCCACCTTTCCTCCAAAGAGCTTAGCATGGCATGCAAGCATGGCTCTCCCCCTCTCGATTTTATCTTACAACAACCCTGCGAGGTAGGTTAGGCTGAGGGACACTGAGTGGCCCAAGGTAATCCAGTGAGCTTCGTGGCTGAGTGGAGATTTGAACCCTGGTCTCCCAGGTTCCAGTCTGGCACTCTAACCACTACACCACACTAGCTCTAATAACCCTGCCCTATATGCCTGGCATCACCCTGGGTTTCATTCTTGGTCATGCTTGATGGTGACTGTTGCGCTGTGTGTAATTGTGTGCTTAATTTCGTTTAAAGCAACACCACAGCAGCAGAGTAACAGCAGATGTTGAAATGCAAGTGTGCCAGCGTGTGCGTGCATTTACCTAAGAAAGCAGGTTTTTACCCTGCATCAGCATCACTGAGACTTGAGACTTAGTAAAATAAGAAAAGCGACTTTATTTATAGAAATACATTGTAGATAGAAAAGCAAACCTAGTTCTCACTAGCTAGCTAAGTTGGAGGCATAACGCCCAGGTGCAGGAGTTAGCCTCATGGCTTGGAGAGAGCAGAGGCAAAGGGATGTCTCCTCCCTCCTGGACAGTCGGACAGTCGGAGGACAAAGGAATGGAAAAGGCAGAAGGAGGAGGGGCAGGTAAGCTTCCCTAAAGACGTAACAGTCTAGCGACAGAAGGAAGTCAGTCAGAGCATCACAGGTAAAGGAAACAAGCCTATCCATCTGGAGGACCCTAACTCTATCTCCCTTCTGGACCACAAACAAAAGAACAAAACAGGAGTTGCTCTTGCCCCACTTCCAACAGTGACAAGGGGGAAATATCCCAAGAATTGGCTGCTCTTGTATACATATAGGAGTGACTGGGTTTCTTTATTGCAGTTTTGAAGCAAAATAGCAGCAAATAACTTCTGTACTATTATCTTCAAACAAATCCTACTGACGTATTCTGTATTTGGTAGTCAATCCTCCAAAAAAGCAATGCTCCTTTTAAAGTTAAACTTTTTGTTTCTGTTAAAAACTACTTCAATAAGGCTGGAAGGAAGCAAGGCACTGTGCTGTATTTCAGCACCATAACTAGCCCTGCTATTTTGTGCATTGTTCCAAATTAAATCTTTTCCAGCACTCTGATCTTAAACAATGACATAGAAAAAAATTAGGGCCACTCTACACATGCATGCACACACCCTACTTGATTACTCACAACTGAGGACTGGTTCATGCATGATTGTCACTTTATTAGTGCAGGATCAAGAGGTGATTTGCCTGTGTGAATGGGCCACCACCATTGATCACATGTAAATCTCATCTCACCTCCAATTATACTATTTTTAATAGTGTCAGTAGGATCATCCGTAAGTCACCAAAGTATGGAAAATGAACCCTCAATGTCTGTACAGACTTCATTGAAAACTAATGTGATTGAGGTATGAGAGTTTATGTTTCTGACCTGATGAAGTGGACTCCAGTCCAGGAAAGAATATGCCATAATAAATTTCTTGGTCTTTAAAGTGCCATATGACTCTTCATTATTTCTCTCCATTTTGTTTTATGTATGTCTGATGGAGTCCTTATATCCTGATCTGCACTGACTTGAAGGCAAATCCAACTGCTTTCAAAGAAACTTCCTCCCCAAAAGTGGGCATAGCAGGACTGGCCTTACCATGAATGAGGTAGGAAGAGGCAGCTGCCTCAGACAGCATATTCTGAGAGGCAGAGAATAGACAGACTCGTGTCCATGTGGCCTGTCCTCAGGTTAGTGTTGTGCCAAAACGTTTCCCTGCATTCTTTTTATCCATTAGTTAATGAGAAAAGAAACTACATTCAAAAATTATCAAAGGAGAAATAACTGTTTGCTAAAATTCTCATTGGTGGGATTTGGTATGCTTACCTTACTTTTGAGATGGTCAAGAGATATTGGTGGGGATCTTTTTATCATTCTACAAATCATCTCACCATTAGATGATTCTGCAGCCTTCCCAGATGAGGACATCCCAGGGACAAACAATCCCAGGGGAAGACATTTTGAAGGAAGTCCTCTCATAGAACCTTTTCACATCAGGAAGCAAGGACAGCTGAGAAAGCTGCAGAGTGCTGGAGAAATATTTACTGGAAAGAAAAAGACCTTACAATGGCAAGGCACATTCAAAAACAAAACAAAGAAATAAACCCACACCCCATGAAATTCTAAAGAAATTCTGAAATGGAGGAAGAAAAATGAAAGACTCTTTTTTGGGACAAGAAAACATTTGAGAAATTGGAGGGTAGAGTTTGGCATGGCACTGGAGGATGTCGTCCCATTAACAGTATTAAGGTAAGGTTCAATTGCCAGGTCTGGTCAGTTTTTGTCCATGGGATGAGAAGGGTGTCATCTTGTCTGTCTCAGGCAGGAAAGTATCTTAGGCAATCTCTGGTGCATAGTGTTGAAAGTGTGGCAAGAGTAACTCCTGTTTGATTCTCTTTTCATACCTAAAGGGAGATAAAGAGAGGGTCCTCCAGCTGGCTAGGCTTTCTATCCTTACCTGTGTTCCTCTATCTGTCTTCCTTCAGTTGTAAACTGATACTCTCAGGGATCTGACCTCACTTCCAAACTTTTCTCCTTCTCTGACCAGTCAAGGGAGAGCAGACATCTTTGTCTTTGTTCCTCTCTCCTGAAGTATGAAGGCAATGACCAAGCCTGGTAATGCCCCCACCTACCGATTTACTTAGCTAGAACTAGAGCCTTTCCTATCAAGTATGTATTTCTTTTAATAAAGTACTATTTTCTTATTTTGAAACAAGTCTAGTGATTCAAAGCATGTAACGGCTTTTAGTCAAAAACAAAATGATGATGATGATGATGATTCAAAACAAGGTAAAAACTTGTTTTCTCTCAGGTAAACCATACACACTTACTCTGCACAGAAATGCTGAGCAAGCTACAATAAGCCAAACTCTGCTAATTTACCAATACTCCAACATATAGCTCAGTGATAGAGCATCTGTTTTCAATGCAGAAGGTCCCAAGTTCAATCCCTGGCATCTCCAGATAGGACTGCGGAGGATTCGCTGTCTGAAACACAGGAGAGCTGCTGCCAATCAGTATAGACAATACTGAGCTAGATGAACCAATGGTCTGACTGTTTCCTATGTTCCACAAGATCGTGACACTGGTTTTCCAGTGGCACAACTTGATTCCACGCAATGCTTCAGGATCTGGCAGTCTGTCTCAAGTTCTCCTCTGCTTTGGATTTTCCTCATGGTAAAGACTTGAGCAAACCAAAAATAGTCAAGATGTTGCTTTCTCACACACCATTTATTAAGTTAAAACATGATAATGTTGCCTCTCCAATGCTCAGGGCAGCTTACAGCAACTGTCAAAATATTTTCCAGAGCCGTTTGTGTCTTGCAGCAAAAATAACAAAGTCTTGTGGCACTTTAAAGACCGACAAATGTGTTATGGCATCAACTTACGTGAACCAGAGTCCACTTCAGCACATGCTGTATTGTAGCTATATTTTTAATTATGTACTTATCACTGACTGTACCCTCTGCATTTCATTTCCCTCTGACCTCACTATTTACAATCCCCCCTCAAATCATGTATCTGTACATATGCAGAGTGTAAGTGTGTGTGTACTTACACATATACTATAGCTCAGGATAACACTCCATGTGTCTCATAAACTGAACAGTACTCCTCAAAAGCATATGACACAAAAATATTTAAGCCACAAGACTCTTCCTTAAAATTTTGAAAACAAAATGAAATCACATGTAAAAGCTCTTTCTCCGCCACCCCATTCTCTTTTTCTGAATAAATTTATCTTCCCAGTGCCAGGCACATTCCCAAAATTGTCCATCCTTTCTTTTCGAATGGAATCCAATTGCAAAAATCTGACATTTCCATCAGAAAGAATCCTGAGAAGTGTTACTTCAGGCACTCTCCCCTATCCATAAGGATGTTTACTTTTAATAGCATCCTTTTCTCACTCTTCCCAAAAAGTTGTCTTCAAAACTCTCTTAAGTACATATAACTATATATTCATTTGCTGTTATTCTTTTTCTTTCTTTTTTTTACGAAGTTTAATTTGAGAACATACTAACTTTTAACAAAGAGGGACACAACCCACCCAAACTTAGGCACTTTTTAAGTTTCACGGATGTTAAAGCAACGGTTCAGGACATGCTTTATAAAACCCAGGCGCACAAACATTCTCCTCCATTCAGATCAATGGGACGTGATAGCTTCTTAACCTTGGCTGGATAGCGCTTGGGTATGTGCTTAACCTTGTCTTGAACAATGATGTTTCTGAACATCAGTTAGGCCTGATTAATGATATAATCTTGATTGCAGTTGGCGATTGCTGTTTAATGACTCAATTGACGCTTAATTTAACGTTATCTTTTTGCCTTCTTGTCTCCCAAATGAATAGCTGCGTTAAATGCCCCAGCGAATATCACCCAACTAAAGGCTTCTTTAAAGTAGGGTCCACACTACGTGGGCTTTCTGGTCTACGAAAGCTTATGCCACAATGTATTCACTATGTTTTTCAGGTATCGCGCAGGGCTCTTTGTTATTAAAGTAGGATCAAGCAAAAGGGACACGAGAGGGGGGGCTATGTGAGTGGACACTTTCAGGTGTAGCTTTCATGTTGTTCGTATTGGTGGAAATATTTCGTCTTCAGATAAACGATGCTTCCAGTCCTAAAGCACCCTATCTTGGAACTGTCTTGAACTCCTATAGAGATGACCAAGCCAATGACCGGTCTCCCGTGTGTTTTCCTGCTTGCGGTGAGAAGTAATTCCAAGCTTCCGCATTATCTTTTAGAGAGAAACGGTAGAAGTCCAGTATTAAGTCCAGGAAAGACATCGCCAGCAGTCTAGCTGCAGTTAGTGTTTCCTCTGGGAAGACTTTCCAAGAACCTTGGATTTCCGTTCTTTACGCCTTTGGGTGTACATTTTGGCTTAGTCCGGATTTTTTTTTTTTAAGAAATCGCCAGTTTCCCCTTTCATTAGTATTGCTATAGTAACGCTTTAGCGCTGACTGAGGGAAGGAAAAATAAAACAGAATGATCGTTGGATAAAATGCTATAACCCCTCACCTCTCTAGAAGATCATGTATTCATGTGCAAAAGAACTAGTGCGTTTATCGTCTCTGAACATCCCGATCCTATTATCTATTTACACGGAAGTCATTCCCACGGAGTTCATTGGGGCTTACTCCGAAGTGTTCACAGGATTACAGTCAATTTCTTTATTATTCCCATTAAACGTTTCCCACATACCTATTTTTCTAAAGGAGGGGATGGGTATGCCATTGCCTTTCCATTCCTTCCCAAGTGGTGCTTGTTACATTTCGACGGTCTGAGACGTGAAAAAGAACACACAGAGAGAAAGAGAAAGAGAGACTCACTCGCACAGGACAGCAGCCAACAGGGAAAAAAACCCACAGCCCACTTGTATAATAATTTCTTGGGACCAAGTTTGCAGACGTGTGAAGAGCGACGAGTGCCAGACCAGGGCACAGCTGCGATTTAATTAATTACTTAAAATGGAGAGTGAGTCTCCAAGGCGGCTTGTAATCCAACCTCGTCCATGTTCTTGAAAACAAGTGCAAAAATTCATTGGAAAGAGAACCGGTCAACCGGTGGTGAGCAACGTGGCAACATCTTAAACGCCCTTGGCTCCCCCACAGAAGCTCTCCGACGTGCCAGAAGGTCTACTCTAAGGAGCCATGTTCCAGATGTGGTTGTTGTAAGAGTAACTGTCCCATACACACAGGGCAGCTGAAGAAGAAGAAGGTGGCGGGGGAAGGATTTCCACCCCGTTTCCTACTTTAGGGGGACTGGAGTCATAAGGCTAAATAGATTTGTTTGGAACACGTACTGAACATTTCTAAAGCAAGTATTTCCACTAAAAGAAGCTGTGGATCTTGGTGTTTGCTTTGCACAGAAAGCTACATTGGGACAAGCCAAGGCACGAAGATCTTTTTCGTGCATACATTTCAGCTCTGCACAAAAAAACCCAACAACCTCACAGTCAAATAAAATATTATCCATCGATAAGTCTGAAAAAATAAAAATAAAAACTGGTATGAGATTATTATGGTCTCTTCTTGAAGACTTCTCCGTTTTGGAAATTTTAACTGCAAGCTCTTTGATATCCCATTCTGCGATTAGGTAATTTAATTAAATCGATGCCTTCATTTGAAACTGCAATCCAGTAGCCTCAGACCGCTGACAAACGTCCTTTCACAAGCCCTAGTCTCAGTAAATGGTGGGGTTTCTCCGAAAGCGGCTATGGAGGTTTTCTTTTTAAAAATACCTTACCAAAAATTGATTCTCAAACATTAACATTCAGGCAAGGATCAATGGAGAGGCAGGCAGTTAAACATACTTACTTGAAATTCAGGCTGCAATCCTATACAGTGTGGACACTTACTAGGGAGTAAGAGGGACTTACTTCTGAGTAGACTTCCATAGGACTGTGGTGCATGTCTCACTGAAATTTATGGGACTTACTTTGGAGTAAATGTGGCTAGAACTGAGATCCATGACTAGGTTCTAAATTCTATACATAGGGTGTAGAATCATAGAATCGTAGAGTTAGAAGGGGCCTATAAGACCATCGAGTCCAACCCCCTGCTCAATGCAGGAATCCAAATTAAAGCATACTGGATAGATATGCTACCTCCTCCCACATTCTAGTTCTGTGACTAAATGCTAACTTCATCCATGGCTGCAGCATCATCCAATCCTCCTCCTCCCCCCACCTTCTTTCCTTCCTTCCTTTGTTTACCATCTAGGCTGATGAAGAGCTCAGGAAAAGCCTGTTTACACGCCATACATTTAAAGCACATTTAAACTACATGGCTCCTCCAAAGAATTCTGGGAACTGTAGTTTACCCCTCAGAAAGCTACAATTATCCACACTAGTAAAAAATTACTGTTTCCAGGGTTTATTTTATTTTAAGGGAATCGTGTTTTAAACGTATAGTGTGTAGCCACAAAAGTGGGAAACTTACAGTATATTTTGTGACAATAACGGTATTGCTCTAATGGGGATTTGGGGTTTTTTCTTGTCAGCCAACATAGGAGAAAAATGTATGTAAAATATTTCTCAAGAGGCATCCTGCAGTATTTGGCTGCCTATGTGTTTCTAAGGGAGGGGAAATCAGGAATGAAACTTCTAAATAGTTTTCAGGAGGCTTACCTGCATCTCAACAACCGATCTATAGGTCTTTGAATTCTAATGAGTTTCCATATCTGAGATAACAGTCTCTATACTAACTCATTAAATGGTTTCATATAAAGCTCTTCTTAGGATGACTATTCCTGTAGGGCCACTATTTCATTGGACATCTTTTATTGGTATTAATAGTATTATTATTACATTAATAGAGTCGCATAGATTGAATGAACTTTTTTTCATAAAAGGGGATTCTTGTAATGACACTGTCTAATATCTTTGCTCTCATTACTCCGACGGGAACAATTTAGAGAGTAAAGTGAAAGGGGACAGGAGATGAGGTGGGGGAAAGCACAGAGTACAGATGGATCAGGTTAAGAACATTTTAATTTATTTATTGCTTAGGGTGGTATATAAATTAAATAAAATAAATAAATAAACTTAAAACACTATAACGGGTAATTGAACACTATAACGGGTAGACTTTGCCTTTTGGATATAAATACAAAGTAAATCTATTAACATAAACTGCATAGAGGCAAACCAAAATGGATGTCAGGACCTTAAACTTGCCACATTAATTAATTAATAAAGTAAAAGGAGGCAAGGAGTTTCTTGCCATTGTTGTTCAGATGTTAGACGGAGAGATTAACAATTAAAGATATATTCGCAAGAGTGAGTCCATGTTCCAATGTGGCATCACATGAAATATTCCGTGTCACCAGAAGAACTGTAGCTGGTTGTCTTAATATTTTGTTTTGGTACGAACTGAATCAGCTACTCAATATTACCAAGCCACAATGAAATTGAAAGTGGACACTAAAAGATATCGAAGACGAGTCCCAATCTAGCGAAATCTTGAGTGGAAGAGAAGTAGGGACATGACTGACTCTCATTCATACCTATCTGACCTAAACTGCTTGACTTTGGGTAGATTGTATCCATTCTTTGAAATTCTAGTGTAAATTCGAGATAAGTAACCACGTGAGCCTGTAGCTGCTGCTGCTGCTACAACAACTGATGATGACGGTGATATATGGAGCCAAAGTTAAGCGCTTTTAGGCGCCTCTGGAATCAACGGCAGAGATAAACCGCAGGTCCGTGTTTGCTCTGAAATCAGCATTGAGTTCAATGGGGCTTCCTCGTAAGAAAGTATGCAGAAAATTGCACCCTTGTATCTTCAGGCCTGATCTCTGTGGGTAAGAAACTTTATGAAATTATTGCTTCCGAGTGTAGGTTCAGTTGCATTTTAACTCGCCTGTTGTGGAATGACCTTAATAAACTTGTTCGGTCTCTAACTTGGATTTAGCCCTAGTGAGCACCCACGGCTCTAACTTGGATTTAGCCCTAGTGAGCTCAGTGGGACTTGTTTCCAAATAAACTCAGTCCAGAAAAAATCCAGTATAATTTAATAGGATTTAAAAGTGCACACAGAATCCCACTGATTTTTTTAAAAACTTTAAATGTGCTTGATTTTTGTTTCGGATTCTAATTGGGATGCTTAGAAGGGTAGGTATGAAGTGAAACTTTTCTCTGTCTTACAGTTGAAGAAAATATTCAAACTGTTTCTTATAATGTGTGCCAGTTCTCTGGCTGTACTATCTATCGTCAATTTGCCTGCCTGTTGCTTATTTTTATTTGTTTTAATGGTGCTTGCAGCCTCCCAACTGACCACTACAATGCTTAGAAATGCTTGGAAATAATTAGAAACCACTGTATAACTTTGTTATAATAAACTGTGTACTAGAATTGTTGATGTAAATTTCCCTGGTTTTCAAAAAGTTGTGTTAGGAGCCAGGTGAGAAAATGGAGGTGGGGATAGGGAGAGAAATACTATGAAGCTGATTGCATGAATGGATTGGTGGGTGGATGGTTGACGGGATAGAGAAATGGTGAAGCTACATGACAAGACAAAATAAGGTATATATGAGGATGGACGAAGAGAGGAATGGGCTAAAGAGCACTTTCAATGATCAATCAGAACTTTTTTAAAAAAATCGTACACGTAAGGTAGAATTCTGAGCAGGGGGTTGGACTTGATGGCCTTATAGGCCCCTTCCAACTCTACTATTCTATGACTCTATGATTGGTCATGGAAGGTCAATAACCAACAGATCATCAGATAAAAGCAGAGTGCCATGATGTACCTGGAATATATGTCACTGTATAGTATATACATCTGGGAGCCTAGTATGTAGATATATCCACTTCCTGCCCAAACACACAGGAGAGAAGATCTGCCTGCCTGCTTCCTTTGTTTGTACTCTTCTAGTCCTCTAAATATAATATGGAGACAAGAGAGTGGCGCTCTAGCATATTTGCCAGAAAGCTGTCCAAATCCTAATCCTCTACACACAGTGTGAATGGGTTATTCCCCTCGACCTGAACTGAGGGCTGGAGAGGGATCCGAATATTGGGATGGTTTTCTTGGTGGGGTAGCAGAACCAAGACACTACCATTTCATAATGGCAATTGGGCAATGAAGCTATTTTTGGAGCCTCCACGTCTGCAAGCCAGGTACTGGAAACATTTCAAACCCTTAACATCTAACATGTGGTGACTGTTGCTGGAAATCCAAACTGTAAATAATTCAGTGTATTGCCTCCATCTTCCTTTTATTTCATCTCATTCAGTCAGTGTATTTCTCTGTTGATTATTCAGCATCCCTACTCTTGGTTTAAATTTCCCTTTAATTTCTCTAATCTTTTGGAATCTGGCTCTTGTTCTACCTTTTTTTATTATCCTCTTCTATTTCTATGCAATAGTTGCTGTAATAGCTCTCTTTGTCCCTACATACTAGTCCAGCCTTTCCCAACCAGTGTGCCTCCAGATGTTGTTGGATCACATCTCCCACAACAGCCAGCATTGCCAATGGTCAGGAAAGATGGGAATTGTGGTCCAACAACAACTGGAGGCACACTGGTTGGGAAAGGCTGTACTAGTCACTGTATTATTGCATTTAGGGTTCTGACCATGTTTCTATCTCCGTTTGCTTTTGCTTACCTTATTTCTTTAACTATTTTAAGAGATTCATCCATCATCCATTGAGAACTCTCTCTCCTTTTAACTAGAGGTATTGTCTTTTTACATTCTTCCCTGATAATGTCTCTTGCTGCAATCCATAGTTCTTCTGGTTCTCTATCAACTAAGTTTAAAGCCTCAAATCTTCCTTATTTGATCTTTATATTCTTCTGAAATGTTATTTAAATTGTATTTTGGCATTATGATTGTTTTGTTGTTCTTCTTTAGCTTTACTCTGATTTTCGATATTACTAGTTTGTGATCTATATTGCAGTCTGCTCCTGGTCTTGTTTTTGCAGAAAGTATGGAACTTCTCCATCTTCTGCTTCCAATTATATAATCAATTTGATTCCTATATTGACCATTTGGTGATGTCCACGTGTACAGTTGTCTTTTCGGTAGCTCAAAAAATGTGTTTGCAAGAAACAAATTATTGGCTTCACAGAATTCTATAAGTCTTTCACCTGCTTCATTTCTATCTCCTAAGCCTCATTTTCCCGCAGTTCCTAGTTCTTCTCTGTTCCCTACTTTTGCATTCCAGTCCCCCATGATTATCAGCACATCTTGTTTTGGTGTGTGATCTATTTCTTCCTGTACTTCTGTGTAAAATCTCTCCAACTCCTCTTCTGCTGCATTTGCCTTTGGAGCATAGACTTGGATAATGGTTATGTTAATAGGTTTCCCGTTGAGTCTCATTGATATCACTCGCTCAGACCTAGTGTTTTAGCTCCTAATTGCTTTCGCTACATCACTTCTCACTATTAAAGCAACCTGTTTCTTCTTAATTTCTAATTTCCTGCATAAAATATTTTGTAGTTGCCTGAATGAAAATGTCCCATTCCCATCCATTTTATTTCATTCATGAAAAGTATTGTAATGTTGATACATTCCATTTCTTGTTTGACAATATCTAACTTTCCCTGGTTCATGCTTTTCACATTCCATGTTCCTATTGTGTGTGTCATACAACTCCGTACTCTCCATTCGCATCTTAGTGCATCAGCCTCTGGGCTTCTTTTCGGCTTTGGCCCAGTTGCATCATTAGTCACAGCACTACTCATACTTGTCCGTTGTTCTTCCCCAGTAGCTCACTGAGTGCCATCTAACCTGGGGGTCTCATCTTCCAGCACTATCTCATGTGGCATATTGTATAGTCTACTCATAGGGTTTTCATGATAAGAGGTATTTAGAGATGGTTTACCATTGCCTTCCTCTGAGTCTGGATGCATCTTAGTCTGGCGTCTCACCTTTGTCCATTCCACCTTGGATGCCCCTGCCAGGAGTCTAGATTACTGACGCCATTGCCCTTAGCTTGTTCAACACGCTCAAAGCCCCTCACCACATTAAGGTGTGCATTCTAGAGGGGGCACAGCTCAATAGCCTGCAACAAATGCTGCAGAAGAGCATGGAGAGGATCTGGGGAAGGTGGCAGTGGGAGGGAGGTGGTACCCATTGAAAGCATGGTGGGTAAACTGTATAGTTGGCACAGATTGTTTGAGTTTATGTGGGGGCTGTCAGAGTGTGCCACTCTTATCAGTGCTGATGAATCAACTGTCCATTAGTACAATCTGACCTTTTCTGCTGCTCTGTGAATTGCATTTGATTAAAGAAAACCTAGCCAATCCACTGTTGGAATGTATGAGGTTCAACTCCAACTTGGTGGGTTGAGGCTGCATGGGGTTGATAAGGGTAGCTAGAGAGCTAGACCTCTTGCTGGTTGAGGCTATACCTATCCCTTTGATCCTGCCATCTCTTCTCTTCCTGCTAAACTGATAAGCAACAGGATGTTTGATCCCAGTTCCTTCCCACCTCTCTCTGTGTTCTTCTTCTCTCAAGAGGGGAGCAGATATCTTCTCTTTGTCTCTCCTCTCAACCAGGATGAGTGCCAGCACTGGGACCAATGCAGGCTGCTCCAGCATAGCCACTTAGCTAGATATAGAACTCTTTCCTATCAAGCATGTACTTCCAGAATAAAGTAGTTGTTTCTTATTTTAAAGCTTAAAGTCTCTGTCTGACTAATTTGCAGGGAAGGTAGAATCTTAGCAAAGATTCAAACACACACACACTAAGCTCGCTCAATACTCTCCGTTCAGCAGCGCTATGCAACTCTGCTACGCATCTCAATAGAGAAATTCCGACATCGACCAGTCCACTGTATGCCCCAGGGTAAACAGGCAGAGGGATTCTAAGCAAGTTTAAGATCAAAGGGTCTTCCTGCTGAGTAAACACCACTAAGAACATGTTGCTAGCAGGGTCCCTTCACAACAGAGACAGTCACCACCACCCTTTTTTGTGTTGGAAGTGGGGCAAGAGCAACTCCTGTTTTGTTCTTTTGTTTAAGCTCCAGAGGGAAGATAGGGCTAGGGTCCTCCAGATGGATAGGCTTGTTTACGTTTTACCTGTGATGCTCTGACTTCCTTCTGTCGCTAGACTGTGACGCCTTTAAGGAAGCTTACCTGCCCCTCCTCCTTCTGCCCTTTGTTCTCAGGCTGTCCGGGAGAGAGGAGACATCTCTTTGTCTCTGCTCTCTCTCCAAGCATGGGGCTAACTCCTACACCTGGGAGTTATGCCTCCAACTTAGCTAGTTAGTTAGAACTAGGTATGTCTTTCTATCTACTATGTATTTCTATAAAGTAGCTTTTCTTATTTTATTAAGTCTCAAGTCTCAGTGATGCTGATGCAGGGTAAAAGCCTGCTTTCTTAGGTAAATGCACGCACACGCTGGCACACTCGCATTTCAACATCTGCTGTTACTCTGCTGCTGTGGTGCTGCTTTTAAATGAAATTAAGCAACACAACTACACACAGCACAACATTTTGCTGCTGGGTTGAGAATCCTTGTTAATGCCTTCTCCCACAACAACAGATGTCCCTAAGAGCCAATCAGAGTGAAAGGAGGTGGGTCAGCCACTGAGAAGACTCTTTTCAGTAGGTAACACTCCCCCTTGAAAGGGAAAGCATGTTAAAAGACTCTTCTCAATGAATATCACACTCCCCCTTCATACTGATTGGCTCGTAGGATGCTGGAGACAAAGGAACCCTGCTAGGACTCTGCTCCCCAAATGATGAGGGTCTAAGACCCCCTGAGACCTGGGACGACTACACCCTTGTAATGCTAACATCCATCTCTCTCTCTCTCTTTCCTACACACACAGAGAGAACACCATTTCCATTACAATCTCATCTTTATATTTCAAGTAATTCTCTCAGGATGCATTTTGCTCTACTACAATCAGCAAGAGGTTTTGCCTCTGACTTTACTTAGAAACAGGATTTTATCCAAGAAACTAACACTGCAGCTGTCTTATGATCAACATTAATGATTCCCTGTTCCTTACAGTTAAACATAATGAACAGATTTTTTTAAAAAATACACACACACACGTATGCACGCACACAGGAGGATAACAAAACTCTGCAGAAACTGCAGATGTCGCTTGCAACATGAATACATGGTTATCTTCATATCTAAGCAGGGGAGATGGCAGGTTCCTTTGCTGTGCACGTGTGGGTGGAAGGGACAGACAATTCTTTGGTTTAGGGGTTCCTTTCCTTTCTCTGGGATGAAATTGAGTTATGCAAGTAGGATGACTTAATATGAGCCCAAAGATGCTGGGAGAGGAAAGTATAAATGTGTTTTAATACCTTATTGCAACAAATCCCACTAAACAACTGTAGGCAGAGCTCACCAGGGAAGAATCTGGCAGGCTTTGACACTAACTTTGAAAAGGAGAATTTATATGGCTGTTATAAATGATCATTCTTGAGGGGGGGAAACTTCTATTCAACACTGCACCCCTAAACACAGATGATGAATGCACAGTAGGCACATGAAAGAAAGAATGCACATGTGTGTGTGTGTGTGTGTGTGTGTGTGTGTGTGTGTGTGTGTGTGTGTGTGTCTATTGTGCGTGTTGGATCCATAAAGGTACGATAAAACAAGCTATGGGCATCTATTATCTTTAATACTTAAGACACTCCCTTATGCATCGGGATTGGTTGCTATCCAATTGAAAGTCTGACATCAGGATGAGACTTTCATGAAGACAATAAACAGATATCTGGAGAGATGAGGGAAGGAGGAATTAAGGCAATTGTTTTCCAAAAATGGGGGCTCCAAATGGCCACATAGCAAATAGACATCTGGTTGTTGATATTTACAGGAAATTATTGCCAAACTGGTTAATGTGAAGCCATCAGAAAACCTGGAAAGGGGTGCACAGAGAGAGAGAGAGAGAGAAGAAAACTGAGTAAGAACTGTCATATACCTGGGTCACCTTTCCTATCTCAATGCTGTTGAATACAACTTTATGTAACCAAAGACACTGATTTTCTCAAAGAGGCCTGTTGGTTGCATCCCAATATTCTTTTCCTGAGATGTTTTATGTGGTCAACCACCATTCTGGTATCAGGATGACTGAGGGTGGGGAGATGGACTGTTCTGTTGTTAGTCTTCTGAAACACTCTGATTTAGCAAATTATATATTTTTTTAAGAAAGCAACAAACCCCCCACTAAATAAAGTGTAAGAACTTCTAGAGAGAGATATTAAAGGAAGCTCTCTTGCTTCCTTCAGTTGCCTCTGAACAATGTTGCCGTCCAAACGATGCAAAGAGACAAATACCTTTGGAGGTATTCGTTTGTTGACACAAACAACAAGGCCAAGCGGGGGCCCTTCTCATTGTGACTTCAGAATGAAGCTGCCTCTTTTAACTTGGAAATGAACTTGGACTTCCGACCAGACAGGGGCACTAAACTGGAGGAGATATTTTTATTTGTCTGCTTCTGAATCATTTCCTAACGGGTAAAGTGCTCTCTTGAAAAGAGTGTAAAATCATCACGGAGAAGTCATCGGAACTGAGAATATTTAAAGGGTACACCCACACCCCAAGCAAATCCTTTCTTTCTGGAACAAGTCCCCCATTTTCCCACAGCCTTTTGCCCTTAAGAAGGACGCTTAGAGAGAGAGTAGAGAGTGTATGTGTATATAAGTTGGGGGGGGGGAGTACTGGTGTGGGGGTGAAAGATGTGAATGCTCCTTTAGGAGGGAAGGGGGGCACGCTCTAACGAAGGGGATAGTTGACCTCCTGTATTCCATGCTGTGACTGCCTCCGTTCAATCGCTGCAAAGAACTACATAACGCTGCCAGCTGGAGAGAGCGTCAGGTTGTGTTATGATGTGTCAGAGCCTGCGGCAGAGAGGTAGGGTGTGTGTGTGTGTGTGTGTGTGTGTGTGTGTGTGTGTGTATTTCCCACTCTTACTAGTATAATGAGGAGGAGGAGGAGGATTTTCATCCAGGAGGAAGGGAATGGAATGGGAATGCCATGAAAACGTTTGGCTGTGAGACAGCGAACGAAGGAAGGAAGGAAGGAAGGAAGGAAGGAAGGCTTTTATGGGTCCCCCCCCAAAAAAGAGATGAGTCATTTCTTGAGAGGAGGGGAAGAGAGACCACTACCCGAGGCCGAATCGCCTGTATGGCATATCGCATAAATCCCAAGGAAGGTAGGACTGGGAAAGGAAGAGAAAGGAGGAATCACATTGTTAGTACTCTTGTTGTTGCCCTCCCCTTTGTCATAAGATAAATAAATGTACTGGTTTCGGCATCTACGAACTCGCGTTTTATTGTAGTAATTAGAGCTCTTCCCATTTCAGCACAAGACAAAACAATGAACAAGCAAGCCAGGAGGCTGGCCCCCTAAGTAAAGCTCGGCTTCTGCAGGCCTCCAGGACGTAACATGTTACAAGGAGAGCAGAAATTCGTGTCGAAGAATGGCTAAAAGCATGAACAATCCCAACCCATTTCTCGAGGCAACTCCACTTTATGATGATTTCCTGGGCCCAACACGTGGAGGAAGGATGAGAGGAATATTGTATGGATTTCTAGAGAGCCAATCTCTGCCTATGATCTCAACGTTCCGTTTGAAGTCTACCTGCTCTGCGGTCATCTTGTTTTGCGCTTAACAATCAAGTACAGAAATGCAAGCATTGTGGTATATTGCGGAAATAACTGGACGTCACATAAGGGCGCATGCTTCGCCTATTGTCTCTAATAACTTTGTGTATGAATGTAAGCACACACTTACCTGCTATTTTCACACACAGTGGACTCCAAGGGTGAATTTACAGACTACGCTTTGGAGGGAATTCAAAAAGTCCGGGGACAATTATACTAATTCAACCCTGATGCCCATTAATTTTCTCCAAAATAGAATGGAGACTTTTGCAAAGGCTTAGCTTTGTACTGAACATGTTTGAGCAAATCGGAGGACAAATCTCTGAAAAACAAAACGGAACAAAACACATATTTATACACACAAAGCAAAAATGGGAGGGTGAAGAAAGAACACTCTGGTATAACATGAGACAGAGAGTTATAATTTCTTGGCGAAGTTTGCATTCCAGTGGGGGAAATGATATTCTGTTAATTCTAAAACATCCCCATACTAGGCATTCTCTCTTCCCTGTGGGGTTAAAATCTATGTTTCTTGCCTAACAAGTTGATGGTGTTAGGCGTATTCTTTTCCAACCCTGTATTTATTATAGGGACTTTCGCAGATCCAACTGATTTTCTTATTGATGGGAGGGCTAGAAAGGTTACTATAAAGATCCGTTGGGATCTGCCATGAGGTTTCTTCTGCAGCGGTGTAGGGAGCAACCGGTTTGAAAAGTCAAAATTACAGACTGTGGACAACATTTTCAAATGCGAAACCACCTTTGGGCTGAAAGACAGGGAAGAATTAAAATGGCCACAAAAACCACCAATGGCAAGAAGGAAAGGATTTCTATAGTGTACGTGTTTTTAAAAACTTTTCCTTTGCCGTTAAAATAACAAGTACTTCAAATAAATCATCCTTTTTTAAAAAAGGTTTCATTACACCAGACGGGTATGTTGAGGAAGTTATAAATAAATCTAGGCACACTACTGGTGAATTGCTGGTTTTCTGTTGCATAAGAGTTGTTACTTCCCACTGCTTTCTACTGACTTTGTTAACTATCTCTGTGTAGATATTCCCGGGGTGTTATTCCACATCACCACTGTTTGTGTGACCTAATTCGCATTAAATAATACTTTCATGTCTCCACTGTAATGAATTAAGATCTACACTTTTTTTTTTTTAAAAAAAAGGGTTTTACCCACAAGTCATACATTAGGGCTGCAATCTTATGCCCACTTACCTAGGAATAAGCCCCAGTGAACTCATTGCGGCTTACTGTTGAGTAGCCATGCATATAAATGCAGTGGAAGGCTGCAGTCCTATACTTAATTACCTGTGAGTAAACATCATTGACTTTGATAGGACTTACTTCGGAGCAGACATAAATAAATTTGTGCTGTAACTCTGTTTATACACAGTTTAATAATTTTGTTGTAACTCTGCATATTTATTTTAATTTTCGTGGGTGTGGGGATAGATGAAATTACATCACCAGCTTCTAGCAATTTACAAATTGAAGGCCATGGATTTGTGTCTTGATATTACGCAGCAGTGTTGTACAACCTGGAAAACCTCCTTTATTTTCCCCACTTCCTTTGAAATCCCTCCAGTTTACAAAAGTTCTCTAGCAATAATATGGGGGGGGGTAGAATAAATTTTCACTCTCAGAGACCTTCCTTTCTGTCCCCTATAACAGATAATAGCTAACTAAATACTGTAGCTAGGAACGAACAGTATGTTCTTGACAATGACTCCCAAACGCCATTGAGCTTATTTGCTTTGATCCATTTTTTTTTAACACAGCCCTCCTTTCCATATTCAGGTCATATACTTTGCAATCAAGCTAGTAAAGAATTTGGCACCTACTCTCAAATAAATTGAGATTTCTTTTCCTCCTCCTGTTCTAAATAACCAATTTGAAATTATGTTATTGCTTATATTAAACCTATTATCAACCGAACAGACTTTTTCACTAATTAACAGCCGGATCCCAGGCATATTTACCAGGCAGGAAGTCCCACTAAATTCCATGGGACTCCCTACCATGTGGGACTTGTAATCGCATGCATCGTTGCTTGGGATTAAATGGGGCTTACTTCAGAGCAGACATGCATAGGGTTGCTATGTCTTTCCAGACCGAAGGTTCTTCAGATGGTCTCGTTCGGTGTGTTCTTACATTCCTCCCCCCCATTGTTCTCTGAGACGGTTCTGATGATAAAACAGGATGTCAATGTATCTACAACGTTCACCAAGGGAAAGGATGGGAGATGTACTCCTTCTGAGCAATCAAACCTGATACCTGATTCTACTACATTCTAAGAAATTCCCTTTTTCTTTCTTTCTTTCTTTCTTTCTTTCTTTCTTTCTTTCTTTCTTTCTTTCTTTCTTTCTTTCTTTCTTTCTTTCTTTCTTTCTTTCTTTCTTTCTTTCTTTCTTTCTTTCTTTGCATTAGGGCATTTGTAATATATTGATCACCACAATTTGTAGTAAACGGATCTGCGCGGTGTTTTTCCCCGCGGAGATAAAAGCTTCCTTATGCATTTTTAAGTTAATTAACCCACTAGAATTGATTCCTGCTATCAATCCACAGCTCCGTATCTTAGGAAGATCAGCCCGTTTAAATGAGATAGTGCTAAGCAATTTATGAAATGAAAAGCTGCTTAAGACAAGCCTGATAAATGGAGGGGACGCCAGACCCTGGAATAAATCTGCTGTTTAAGAAAGGAGTCCTTCCCCTCTCCTTGAAAGAAAGAAAGAAAGAAAGAAAGAAAGAAAGAAAGAAAGAAAGAAAGAAAGAAAGAAAGAAAGAAAGAAAGAAAGAAAGAAAGAAAGAAAGAAAGAAAGAAAGAAAGAAAGAAAGAAAGAAAGAAAGAAAGAAAGAAAGAAAGAAAGAAAAGCATTTCCTGTAAAAGGCTGGATTATTTTCCTTGGCCTTATTTATTTTGCAATTTCACCAAAGTTTAAAGCGAGTGTTAATATCCCGAAGCATGAAATGTGCTTTTTTTTTTTTTTTAGTTTTCTTCACCGCTGTTTCCCCAATTTCCCAGCCGCCATGTGTCCCAATAAATTGAATTGTAAAATCCAGTTTTTAATTAAATCTATATGTCATTGAAACAGGAATTGTAAATGGCCTTAAGTTTTTTTAAAAATATGGGGCATCCCTTTTTATTTACTACTTTTGTCCCCTTTACTCAGGAAGCATACCTTTTAAAATAAATAAATAAACATCCATCAGTGTTGAGAAATGAAGAAAGTCTTGGTCTCAGCACCAAGTCAAAGCCAACCCTCTTGTCTCATTTATACATGACCCATTGTGCCTCTATTATGATTACCATCAATCTTTCAATTACCAAATTGGATCTCCTCCGCCGTAAGGCAGCCTCACCATGTTCGCTCCACCGGGTAGGCAGAGACTCACTCGCTGCAGCGAGCAAGGAGAGGGTTCTTTGTTAGGAGACACCACCGGGGTTTGTTGAGAGGCTCTCTCGCCCCACCTCCATCACCAGCATTAGAAATCTAGATTTTGATGCAGGTATTCCCCTCCCTTTCTGGGTCTGTATAGTCAATTGCCCATGTACCTCAAATATTTTTAAATGAAGTATATCTCCTTCTGGGGAACAGTTCAATGGGATATGAACCAACTGTTGTAACCAACTCCAGTAACTGGATTATGTTGTTTTGGAATGTGAGTTCATATGTGCAAGGTTCCCTAACCTATGTTGCCTCAAATTATTTTTAAAAGGAAGACCATTTCCTTCCCCCACCCAATTCCTAATAATGGCCATTCCTTTGGACTCAAGGGCTTCCAGCCACTTAGACGCTATATGTGTTCATTCTTTTTTGTCTAGACACAAATTGCAAGTCGGTTTGTCTCTTTTGCCTTGACCTTGGACTTCGGCTGATTTGGTTGCTGTGGCTCAAGAACTATAAGCAAAGATTGCTCGAAAAGCCTGGAATCCCTTTGGGGAAGTAAAACGTGTCCAGGAGAAAATCAAGCCTTGGCGAAATTCAGTTCGGGAAAGCCGTTTTCTAGATTGCATTCTTTGTGGGGGGCTTTGGCTGAATTGCCTAGTTTCCGCTCAGACGGTGGCATTTTTATGACAGAAAGAGCTGATGAGCCTCGAGGTAGCAAATGCTACGAAAAAGAGGTGTGTTGCCACTGGGGAATCTTCTTTCCTTCTTTTTTTCTTTTATTTTGGGGTAATTCTTACTGAAGATTCCAAATGTGGTAGGCAAATCCCAAAATAATGGCAGATATATTATTATTATCATCATCATCACTCTACTTGGTGAATTCATTTTTGTTTAACACATATATATGTGCACTGAATTAGTTGGGTTAGTCTCTTGCACCCTTTCAACAAAATTTAGGAGGACTTTTGCTTGTCTTCATGGCTGCATGTATGGTTGTCTACCGGTGCTCAGTGGATCAAAATAACTTGGGGATTGGTAGGGGTGGGAGAGAGATCCATAAAATTTGGGGGCTTATCTTGACCATTAGGGAGGCTCCTGGCTGCAGTGGAATTTCACTGATTTCAGTAAAACTGAAGCAGCGATCCTACCGAATCTGGCTTGAAGTAAAACCCTACTAGGATTCGTCTGTCAGGTGTGTGTAAGACTCAAGTCTGGACTACTAATTGTTCCCTCTGGATTCACCAGCACACTGTCATCCTCATGTTTGACTGCATTCATTTCCCAAACTTGTCTTTTGTAATGTGGAGTGAGGAGGTAAGTGAGAGATCCTAGCCTCTGCCCTTGATGTTCTCCAGTTAAATTTCACATGCTTTCAAACGCATCCATCAGAATCAAATGGGGAACAACCAGTGAAATAATTTTGAAGGTTGGGAACATATGTCTCTGAGAAAGTGTGTGTGTGTGTGTGTGTGTGTGTGTGTGTGTGTGTGTGTGTGTGTGTGTGTGTGTGTGTCGCAGCCATCAATCTCTGGCAGAGTAGTCTGCTATTCTTCTTTTTCATCTCTTTAATTATAACCCATCCATCTCAGATCCTGTTTATGTTGCACAAAGTGCATTGCATTTATTGTCTTTTACACACACACAAATCAACATTGAGAGCATTATATTTAGCACACACATGCACGCTTCAATAGCAGAGATTGTTGCTGCAATATTTACTACTCAAGTATTAAACATTAATAACATAATATCATAATCACAACCAATCCCTTTAAAACATGCCCAGTTTGTTGAGCACGAAAGATTAAGCATTATTGGGTTGGATTCATACAAAGAACAAGCCCCATAAATTGCTGAAACGCGTTGGAGGCATCTGTTATATTCTTGGGCAGTAGTGGCAACTCTCTTCCATCCTTTTCTTGCTCTTTCATTCCTTTATGCCCAAAAGCAGTAGACAACTGATAATCAACAACAACAACAAAAGAACTAAGGAAATGCCTCTAGAAAAAAGAAGTTAAAAATTTCAAATACGTCCTTCTGTGGAAAATTTATTATTATTATTATTATTATTATTATTAAGCTTAGGAATTATATTGAACAAGTATCTGTTTATTTTTTGAAGCAAACAAAGGATTAAAATGCACATACCTTCATCTGCAGGGGAAAAATCAGCAGACACATTTACTCAATAGAATTGCATCTGTGCCTGTTTTCAAAGTACCTTCTCTGAAAACAATCACACATGCAATTATATTGAACAAATTAATCCGCTGATTATTTTTTTAAGCAAACAGATATTAATCTCCCCATTCACTCTTGAGGCTGAAAGAAACTGAGAGAAAATCAATTTACTGGGAGATACATGTTCAGATTCCTTACTTCCCGTAAGATCCAATACTTGATTCCCAGAAAGAGAAGATGGGGTGGGGGTGGACGGGAAAGAAAACAGCCAGACAGGCAACAAGCGGCTCTTAAGAATTAAAACAAGAAGCCACCCACCTAGCCAAGCCCAGCCCCAGCTCAGCTGCCCTGGTCCATTATTTGGTTCCTAATACTCTTCTAAAATCGGAGGGTCTAACATTTTCGGTTCCCCTCATCAGATTGCCAATATTTTTTCTTTATCAGATAAACTGGCTCCTACCTACCACCTTCCTGTACATCATTCCCCTTGGTATTACAATTTCTAGGTTTTTTTCTCGTTTCAGCGCCCAGCCATCTCTGTCCTTCAGCCGTTCATGAGTATATAAAGAACCAAACTCCTGATCAATACTATTTAGCGAGAGGGCTTGCTTAAAGACATTATTCCAATCATTAGCTTTATATTTAGCGCTGAGGATTTTTCACGGCTTCCAGTATGGCAAATCCCAATCTCTTTGTATCGGCCAAATATTAAGCCCCCACAGTCCCCTTATTTATTTCCTTACTCTCTTTACAATCAATGGACGTCTCGTTGCCTTTAAGGATTTTTGTTTCCGTTATGGGTAAGTATCCAACGGGAGCTCACAGTTCTCTGCTCAAAGCCAAGAGGGATAAAGTGATAGGGCCGCCGGAGGATCACGTGGCCTGGCTAACTGCAGCGAGAACTATTTACAGGTCACGTGGTCCGGCTGATTTCTTAATGGACCGGACCCATCCCGTCGCCTCTGCGCATGCTCCTGCGTAAACACTATGTTGGGGGAAATTAGGTGTCTCTCTTTGGGAAGTCGAGTTTTAAAAAGCTCGGGCAGACCATGATATGACGACTTCACTGATCTTGCATCCACGCTGGGCGGATACCTTCATGTACGTGTATGAGGAGAACCCGAATGAAAATAATCAGAATAAAATCCCAGCAATGGAAGGGCTAAGTGGGAACTGCCCAGCGAGCCACTGCAGGGATTTAATCACTCACCCGGTATTGGGTCGTCATTCCAGCACCATTGGGACTCACCAGGGTTCTGTCTACACGGATATACCTGCTCCAGATGCCACCCGGCAGTGCCCCGCGCCACCAGCTTCCTCCAACGCCACCTTGGGCTATGGCTATCCTTTTGGAGGCAGCTACTACGGATGCCGATTATCCCATTCCCACAACATGAACTTACAACAGAAACCTTGTTCTTACCACCCAGCCGAAAAATATCCCGAGCCTACCGGCTCCCTCCCCAGCGAAGAACTATCCTCAAGGGCCAAAGAATTTGCTTTTTACCCGAGCTTTGCCAGCTCCTACCAGGCGGTTCCTGGTTATTTGGACGTATCGGTAGTTCCAGGTATCAGTGGCCACCCAGAGCCAAGACACGACGCACTGCTTCCCATGGAAGGGTACCAACACTGGGCTCTTTCCAATGGCTGGGACGGGCAGGTCTATTGCTCGAAAGAGCAGTCACAGTCTACCCATCTCTGGAAATCACCTTTCCCAGGTAGGGTACTCTGAGATCGACTTCTGCTCTTTGTGCTCCTGCATGATCGCGTGCATATGCTCTAACCTTAACCGCCCAAGCAGAATTGGCTTTGGAACGCTTGCATGGGCACCTGCAGGGAAGAAGGGAAGTCAAAGCGACCGGGTTTCAAATCCAGTTACATACCTTGGAGCTCCAGGCTGCTTGCACAGCCAGTTTGGCAATTTGCACTCGTAGGTGTGTGCCCCTCCTTCCCTCCCTCTGTTGGCTCATTTACTTGGATTTCCATCTTTTTCTCTGATCCTTTTTTAAAATTTTGAATATTTTAAATTAGATTTCTGAACACAGTAAGAGTTAGCATCTCCCTCCCTCCTTCCCACCTTCCTTCTTGCCTTACTAGAAAGGCCGGGCTCTTCGGAAAGGTACAGTAAATCATATTGCAATCGCAGAAGTAGCTGTCAAGTGACATGAATCTTACAAATGGGTCTTGTAAGAGGAGCGGGGAGAGAAAGAGAAATAGGACGATGCTTTCGCCTCTGGTTAGAAATCTGGAATGAGTGACAGCCTGCGACTAACCCTGATAGCTGGAGTGCTTCGGGCTTATTTTATTGCCTTGCCACTGAGGGGAGGGAGGCAGGGAGGGAGAGACGGAAGACCAACGAATGTCTCCTTTGCTCTCGGTGTCCCCACCGTGCAATCAATATACAGGCCCCTCTTGGTGATCCGAATGGATGGATTGGAGCGAAGAGATTAAGATAACGTAGCAGGGGAAATAAATACGGAGGTGGACACATACACACATTGATCTTAGTAATACTGGAGAGTGGGGAATGACCCATCAGATAAGACAGGGCTTGCCAACAATGCCTGCACAATGCGTTGCATGATGGGCTTTCCTTTCCTATAGGAAGAGGCATTGGAGTTTAGGGAGTGTGGGAGAGGAGGCCTGTCTAGATCTTAACTGTGTAGCGGTCACATATTGGTGTCTGAGCTTGGAAAGGTCGATGGTAGCGAAAAAGCCCCCCAACCCCTTTTTTTAAATGCCACAGTAAGAAGACATTGAAGATTCCTTAGGGGAGGGTGGTGGTGGGGAGGGTCAGGTCCTTGGGATTTCCTAGCATGAGATCCAGTGATGTGAGAGAGGAGGTTTCCCCTTCTCGGATTGTTTTCTCCCGCCTGGATGAAATATAACTGAGGTTGGAATGACCTGCTCCACAAGCTGCTGCTGTTTGGAAGGAAGGTGGAAGACGTTGTGAATGGAGGCCTCTCCTCTTCTCCCTTCCCAACACGTCTTCCTTTATTCTTATCCGATTTTTGTATAGGCCTGATAACATGATGAAGTCCCACACATTCAAAGACACGAAGGGGTGTCTGTCTGACTCTGTGTGCGCTCGCATAGTGCGAACCACGATTTTGTCTTGCTGCTCTATCCCTGGGCCTGAATAGAATTCCCAGAAAAGGTTACCTAGATAGGAGGAGAGATCGTCCAGTCCCAAATGTTAGAGAAGCAGGCTTTCAAAAACGATTCAGGGTGTTTCTTCTCTGTTGTGGAACACAGCGGCTGGGATAACCGGAGAGATTCTCGCTTTGCTTGGAGAGAGACCCTCCCACCTCTTTAGTGTTTATATTATTAGTGGTAGCAATATTATTACGACAATCACTCTTATTTCACATCCAGTCTTAAGTCTTCATCTTTAGTTCAAGGATCCTTGAGGAGGTAGACTGGGGGGGTGAGAGGATGTGCAAGTGATCACAGTTAATCATGAAGACTAGCAATGGACAGCCTTAGCATAAGGGGCTATTAAGACGAAGACTGAATGCATTAAGGGCGATGAGAATTCATTGATTCTCGAATCTATTCTGGACTAGGGTAGCTGGGTAACGTTTCGGATACCGTCAAGAAAGCCGTTGGGGCTTTTTACTTCCTTTAATGTATCTACCATAAGCGACGAAGGAAGTAGAAAGCCTAATCCAAGGTCCCTCAAGCTTGCCGATGGTCCTTACATGGCATAGATCAATCACTCTGGAGCGTCTAGAATGACACACACACGGTTGTTGTTTTTCCCAATGCTGTGGTCCTGTACGCTGATTCCACAAGCCAGCACAATTAATGAGGTCGCCCAGGCTCTCAACGGATCTGTCTCTAAAGCGAGAGAGGAAAACTCACTGGATGCTTTGAAGGGGAGTGGGGCGCTGAAGGTTGGATTCTGTCTCCAGTTTTACTAATTTTGACGTTAACATGAGGGTGCTGTGCTTGCGAGATGCCTTATCTGTGACTTGGTGCTCCTTCTTTATATCTGACAAATATCGCCTGGAAGTGTGGCCCTTAGCCCCATGCTAATATATTAATACCTTGCTCAGCCAGCCAGCCAGACCCACCCCGGTCCCTGCCTCGCCTCCCCCTCTTCCCGCCCCTCGTTCTTTCCCCTTCCCCCTCTTCACATTTTCCCCTCTCCCTCTGAAATATTTCCTTTTCCCACACACATACACACTCCTCTTTATTTTTCTTTCCGCCTTCTCTATAATGCCTGGTAGAGGCCCTCTTCAGTTAGTTTACAAGATGCTGTTTGATGTAACATACACCCTCTCTCCCCCTTCTCCTTCTCTCTCTCTCTCTCTCTCTCTCTCTCTCTCCTTCTTCCACGTTCTCTCTCTCTCTCTCTCCCTCCCTCCCTCCCTCCCTCCCTCTCGCTTTTTCTTTCCTGTTCTCCTCATCTTTACAGATGTGGTCCCTCTTCAGCCAGAAGTGAGCAGCTACCGTAGGGGGCGAAAGAAAAGAGTCCCCTACACGAAAATCCAGCTGAAGGAGTTAGAAAAGGAGTACGGCGCCAGCAAGTTCATTACCAAAGAGAAGCGAAGACGGATTTCAGCGACCACTAATCTTTCCGAGCGCCAGGTCACTATCTGGTTTCAGAACCGCAGGGTGAAGGAGAAAAAAGTCGTTAGTAAATCTAAGACACCTCACCTTCACGCTACCTGACAAAGAAATCTCTCCGAATTGGGGAGGGAGGGAGATAATTAAAAATATAAAGAAAAAATCAAAAGGAGGAGAGAAGCAAACAAAGATACAAATATTTATCTGGTAAATTTGTATAAATAAGAACCCGCATTCCAACTCTTTCAATAGTTTGATTATTTAAACCCCCGGGGGGGGGTTTAAACCTCCATCTTTGGTTTATTCTGTCCATGCATTGCCGTCTTGAACTGTGAATCCCGTCTCCCTTCTTAAATATTCATTTTGATATGGTTTTAAATGTGCACATTTAACAAGAGGAGGGGGAGGAGGAGGAGAGAAAAGGGGAGGGGGAAAACGCATACACAATATGTAGATTTGCCACGCAGGGATTCTGAATATTATTTTGTAGCTCCAGCCCTCTCCCCTTGCAGCTTATCAAAGATTTTCCATTTCTTTGGCAGTTTCTGTCTCTGATGTAAATAATAATAATTAAAATTAAATAAATATATAGATATATGTATATATACAGAACCTATTGACAGTGATTCCAGTAAAGAAATCCTAAATTTCTTTTGGGGTTTTTTAACGTGGACCTAAAAATATGAATGGAAAAAAAATAAGGCTGCTACCCTGAATGTTTTGTTGTTGCTGTTTTCCTGATTTTGGTCTGTTACATGCCAATAATTTTAAGTCGCTCCTGCATTTAAAGTGAGACCGGCTATGTAATTCCTAGGGCACGATCCAGCCGACGATAGTAACTTCCAGATCCGCTTGATTTTGATAGGGGGAAATAAGACATGGACATAAATGGGATTTCAAAGTGCTTAACTTTGGTAGGATCATGCCCTTAATTATTATTGTTATTATTTTGATTTTCTGTAATATCTTCTCACTGGGTTGAGTTGTTGTTGTATGTTTCCTCCAAAAAAACTGGAGTGTTTATTCTCCATCGACAGTATGGAAAGTGCACAATGTGGCTCTGATGTGTTTTTCACTCTACCCCCCCTATTATCAGTCGCTAAGAGGAGTCAGTGTTCTTTCGCCATGTTAAAGCAATCCATTTTTTTAAAAAAATGTCTTGTATATGTATATAATGTGGTGTCCTAATGATATGTACTGAATGCTGAATACATTTCTTAAAAATAAATCTCTCTCTTTCTTCCCCCCTCCTCTTCTCTGCCTTGGAAAACTGGTATGGCTGATTCACCTTATGTCTGGAAACGAGGGTGGTGCAGGGAGTTGATGATATAGTCCCCTTTTAAGGAAGGTTCAGATATATGCAGACTGATCTGCAATTCCATCCCACTTATCAAAGAGGGGCACTGAAAGCTCAGATTGCTCCCTTTCCATTGGAGTTAATAGGACTACTCAAGGAGGAAATCATGGAGAAGGACTGCAGCCCATACCGGGTCGGTTCTTCAACCCAGGTTGCTTATTTATTTATTCAAGTATGAATGAATTCCATAAGGATCCTAGCTAGCTTACTCCCATGTACAGCCAACAGAAGCCTACTGAGATCAAGCTGAGGTGATGAGAACATTTGTCACCGAATGGCGTGAAAAAGAGAGAAAACTAATGTAGATGTCTGAGCAATGCTCATAAGAGGCATTGACTGCAATGTGGGCTGTGTGGAAACTTGCGAGGTCTGCTCCAAACAGAGAACCGGGGAGAAGGGAAATAGGAAAGAAAAAGAAGCCACGTGCAGATGGAACAGCAGCACACCTCATCAAGAGGTGCTACAGCAGGCGAATCTGGCATTTAACTCCCTCTCCTCATGGGAAATTACTTTGCTGAAGGACCTGTAACCCACCCGACCTTGCCCTGCCTCAAAAATCTATATTTTAAAAGTTCTCCTTTGCTTCAGCAAATTCAACTGGTGTCGCTTTAGGCCTGTTGTAGGCCTGGGCATCCTTAGTCCAAAGTAAGCCCAGTTTAAGATGCTGAGTCGGACTTCCAAATAAACAAGAGGCATGCAGCCTACTCAGAAGTAAGTGCCACTGAGCTCAATGAGACTTGCTCCCAGGGTAGTGTATATAGGATCGCAACCAGTAGCTCTCAGCAGGAAGGCTACGGTTTTCTCCCTTTTTGCTTGGGAATAAGCCCCATTGAATTCAGTGGGAATTACGCCCGAGAACGCACAAGGTCGAACTGTAAAGGTCCCGATTCCTAAGTGTGCCTTGACTCTCGAGTACCCAACCCCTCAACTCTGTCGCGGTAATTTTGTTTCCTTAGGCAAAACCTATCTTCCTTAATATTTGTTCCAGCTAATTACATCATAAAATTGTCAGCAACAGACTCTTTGAAAGTGATGTAGGCTAAACCAATCTGATTTTACGTATGTCAAGTGCCTATAGAATAATCCATGTCCTCCCTGTCCAAGCGCTCCTAAGAGTATTCAGTCGCTGATAAGCAAGTCTGGGCGGATAGGTAGATTCGAGTGCCTTTTAAATATATTCTAGGATGCTTTTGAAAGGTTTCCCCTCCTGGCCACAGTTCAGTCAATTGCTATGCGTGCTTTTCGATCTCCTTAAAAATCTCTGGGGATCAAGCTCCTCTAATTCTGCCGGATTCTTAAGGGACTTGTTGCGCTCCAGTTCTAAATCTATCTACTTCCAAGAAAGCTGGACGAATATCAGTGAAGTGTATTCCCAAGGAAATGTCCAAGGGATGGAGGCATGAGGCGCTTAACTTTCTGTAGATTAGGGCCAACCTAAGAACCCTTCCACCAGCACACAGCAGGGGCACCGATGCCCACCAATGATCAGAACCTTATCGCATATACTCAATAGTAGATTATTGTCTACTATTTTATGGAGTCCCCCCCCCAATTAAAGACGGCCAATAGAAAACGGCTGAATTCTCAGTTCCTCTCCACTAAAATCAGATGTCTTCAGATAGGTCCTAAATTAAGAATAATTCGATCCGCTGTGAAGTTCTAAATGTCTGAGATCGACCCTCAGTTTAGTGTTCTTGGTATACCGTGTTGAAGTACTCTTAAGACAGCCCCTCCTCTTTCTGGCTTCCAAAAGACATGCAGTGGACAAACCCTTCTCCTCTTAAACATAGACGCTATTCATCCGAGTTGCTTTTGGGGCTGCTGTTTTTTAACCCCAGGTAGAAAATGAAAAATAGATCGGTTCAAGTTTCCTAAACTCAGTTGGGATGTGGGGTTTGATAATGATAATAAAAAACTTGGAAATATGTGGGCAGGCATGAATTTGGGAGATCTGAAGATATTCAAGTCAAGTCCGATTAAGATAGAAAACCATGACTCTCCTCAGATGGAATTTAGTCCCGTCTGGCCCAGATTAGTCAATTATGGCCCTTGGACATGGACAAAAAGCTCTTATTGTAGGGTCTTTCTATGGGGTAGGTAACAGGGAGAATATTTTAATTGCAGCTTTCACTTTCTGAAGTTCCATTATTTCTCACTCTTCCCCCAAACCCATGCCTCTAATTAAATATATTGATCGAAAAGTTCTCTTTTATTCCAATGGAATGCCCTTAAAACTCCTGTTTCATGAGAACTTTGCTGTGCTTAGCTAAAGTGGGTCCTGCCCATTATTTACAAGCAAGACCCATTGATTTTGAAATAATGTGGATTTGGGACCCCTTAGCCTAAGCAGTCGGATCTACTCATCGTGCATGCAGACACATTCTAAACGTGGTGACTTAAGAGCAAGCCAGTTGTTTTTAGTGGAGTGAACATTTACCTAATGCCTTTCGGGTTAGGCTTAAATGCACTTCCATGGGATGAAGATGTGCTCTAAAATCATTAATGCTTTCAGGCAGAATAGCAGTTAAATTCTCAACCCCTTTAAGGCAAGATATTGAGAGACTAGGGATTCCATTTTCTCTTCAGTCCCACAAATATCGACTCAGATCCAATTTTTTTTGCTTTAGCTATTCTGTGAATTGGACTGTATATCCATGGATTCCAATTTAATAAGGTTATGTGTATAAGAATTGCTCGTTACTCCCAAGTTATAGGTTTGATTGTTTACTATTGGGGTTTTTGTTTTGTTTTGTTGGCTCGTTCTTCTTTCTAAAAGAAATTGCTGTCTGACTGAATGACAATATCAATCACCAAATAAAGAGTGTAAACTGGGAAAGGGTGTAGAAAGTGTAAGATTTTTTTAAAATACACAAAATGCAAAACTTCCGTGAGACTGATGTTGAACATGACTCTTAGTTTCTCTGAGCTTCTAAAAAAGGGGAACCTGGGTGAAATATTTAATAGCTCTACTATCCTCGCCCACCAATCTCCAAAAATAAAGGCCTTCTGAAGTTAATAGGAGGAAGAGGAGAAATGAGGTGACAATACAAAGTTCTGCCCACAGAGAAGCAAAGCAGAGCTGTTTGAGTGAAGCTGATTTGCAGCGATATCCTAGCCATGTTTGCTCAGAAGTAAGAGCCACTGAGTCCCAGGTGAGTGTATGGGATTGCAGCCTTGGTTTTTCTAATAGAAGAATCAGTTTCCACCTCATTTTTCAAACTCTGAGTGCAATCCAAAGGAAATATGGAGCCTAAATCCCTTCAAAGTAAATGAGATTTGCATGTTCAACTGGGAGTTTAGCCCCATTGATTGAATTAATAAGCAACCCAATTCTCTGCATGTTTACTTGGAAATAAATCTCCAGTGATTTCAGTGAGGCTTACTACCAGCTAAGTATGCATAGGCTTGTAACTTTAGGCTCTGCATGGTGCCCTTTAACATTGGTTTCAATTCATGTGGTGTGCTTTAACATTGATTTCGTCCATATATTTCAAGGCACCTTACTTTCACATAAGTATGTTGAAGATCAGGTTCCAAACCTACAAACTTCACTGACTAGCATGGTGGCAAGTCCACTTGCTTAGCTTGGGATCTTGTTGTGGAGGTTGCTTTGGGTTGAGTAGTAAAGGCCACAGAGAAACATCACCGGGCTGGGATCTATGCAACTAGGCATGATGGCAACTCTTTCCATCCTACCTCACTCAAACCTGGGCCACCATCAGTTCGACCCAGGCTGGTTGTGAAGAAGTTTCATTGATCTACCAGAGTTCATAATAATTCCAGATGTTACAGCCAGAAGAGGACTATTGGCATCTTCCAGACCATTCAATAGCATCTCCTATATGGGAATCAGATCCTCCATGTACTCGTCCATGTCACTCTCATCCCATATTAGCTGAACTTTATTTATTTATTTTTTATTAAATTTATATCCCACCCTTTCTCCCAAATGATACTATCCCTCTCTCTAAGTCACTCACTCACTCTCACTCACACATACACAATTGTTTTACTTTAAGTAAATCTGTGCTCTGCACTGAAAGGTGTTGTGCCTTGTACAATGCTCAAGTTTTGTTGGCTTTTCAGGGTCCACTTTGGAAAACTCGCTTCCCCATCCCTGTAAAACCATCTTTAGTATATATAGCAACTTAGGTGACCCTTGCTAAACATCTCCTGAAGTGGGGTCTACAGAGGGCTTGAGCAACAAGGTCTTTTAAGGTGCTGTGGTTGTTTTGAATTACACCAGAACAAACTTCACTTCCTAGGCATCCTAAGGGTCACAATCCAAAGGACAGTTGTGGATAAGTGAGCAATGGCTAGCTGAGGCCAGAAACAACTCCTTTTGACAGTGGTGGAGTGCCTTCAAGAATAATTAAGACTAGTGGCACCTTAGCTGTTGACTTCAATGGAATGTGGACATCTAATGAGAATTCACACAAATGAAGAAACTTCATAATAATCTTAAATGTGCTTTTAAGAAAGCTTCTGCACACACATACACCTCTATGTGTATATATGTCTGTGCTTCTGCTTGTTTGTCTCTATCTATCTATCCATCCAACCTTCCCCCTAATAAAGGAGATACCGTAAAGACAGTGGTTGGAGGGAATCAAAAGATTTCTGGTATCTTCCTATGATACCTTCTTAGGTCCATTATTTCCACCATTACATTTCTCAGGGCTATATAAAGCTCACTTCCTCTAGTCCTCCTTCCTTCTTTAAACCTTAACAAGCTTCTGCGATCATAAAGAAGCTTTTGTGTCTTTCCCATCTTCAAGATCTTTGGGAAGACAGAATCGGGGAGGAGAAGGAAGATGTAAATACATTGTAAAATGTAAAGCCTCGTTTTGGACAAACCTGCCAGTAAATTGGCCAGTACTGTGGGCCCGGCACCTGTTTGTAATCTAATTAGCATACTTGCACCCAGAATTCTCAACCTTTGAAGAAGGGACGGTTTGGCAGTGAATTTTGGACATAGAAGGCAGCCTTGTTTTTCCTCTTGTTTCCACTTGGCCCCCAAATACACAGGGAACTTCCAACTTGTGCTAAGCAAGTTAGTTGATGTTGGGTGAGAACGCCATGACATCACTGGCCTTGACCGTGACTATGCGGCCTATTTGACCTTGACATCACGAGCTTTGTGCATAATGCTCAACAACTTAGAAGTCTAGGAACAACTTAGAAGTCGATCTTTTCCTAGAGTCCCTTGTTTCTGTTTACAGATAAACAAGGTGTCATTTCCCGTCTAGACAGACAGCCTAATGACCAACAGTAAAGGCATGAAAAGGAAGCCTCCCAGGTTTAGCCTTTTCTTTCCTTTGTATCAAGTGCTTTGAGGAGCATCTCAACTACGGCCCTTTATAGTAAAAGGCTCCCTCTCTTTCTTCCATTTCCTACTTATGTATCACTTGCACTTGAAGATTTTTTGTTTGTTTGTTTTAAAAAGTTTTTAATGTCGCTGCTTATATGGAGGGAGGGAAAACTTGATCTCACACCACTGAGTTATATGTTGAGGTACGTTGCTAAACTGTTGTACTTTTCACCATATTCCTTCCTTGCTACCTTCAGTCAGGGAAATTACCTTTAGAATAGTTATATTAACTACACCAAAAAAGTGTGTGTGTGTGTGGGGGGGGGAATGCACACCCTACCGGTAAAGTGAGGTGATTTGTTTCATATAGAAAACACATACACACTGGACATTATGGTGTTTATAGATGTTTACAGTCACACAGAGTTTGATGCAAGTATGTTATCCTGGGAGGCAGGGAGCTGAGAGCAGTTCCGAAGTACAGTTTGTATACAGGGGTTTCCAGTGTAAATATCTCATACCAACTTGAGAAGTTGTTGTTATGGGTTTGACTATGACAGACCTATCATAGATCTATGACAGAGAAAGAAACAGAAAGAGCTTCCTTGTTGATTGTTTTATTTGTAGCCATCTAGCATAGGTTTGAGAGAACTTTCGGATAGTGAGATCCAAAGCTTTTGGCTTGGGAGCAAGCCCCATTGAAAGCAATGAGATTTATTTCCATATGTTTATAATTAAATGGATACATTTAATTTATCAGTTTAACGGGCTGCTCCATAAAAGCTCATGCCACAATAAGCCAGGAGGATATAGAGATATAGTTATGTATCCCTCCAGACAAAGAAAACTCATAGCATTATTCTGTCTTCTCCTTCTTAGCAGTATACTTTGGCTGTACTGAAGATACAGGCAGTGGGTTACATAAATCCAACAGGAGAATGATAGCCTCTGCTGGCAGTGTTGGGGAAAATGTAGCTGCATCATAAGCATTTAACTCTTGAGTGCACATAGAGAGACTCTAATTCGACGGAATTTCTAAATTTCTAATCTGATTTCTTAATCAAAGCCCATGCAAAACCCATGTGTGTGTGTGTGTAAACTAAACAACAGCACAGATGACCCCTGTTTTCAAAAGGGTTCACACTTTCTGCATTTTTTGCTTTATATATTCCATTCTGTTAATCCCCTTTCATCTTTTCCCACTCTTCTGCATTTCATAAGAAATGTCCAATTTGAATTATTGAGCTTTCACATTCAGGTAGGATAATTTCTGGAACCATTAGTGGTCATATCCAATCTTTGGAGACCACTTTTAATAAATATATTCTGTTAGCCCCCAAAACGAAAAATTCCAAGGATAGAACAAATGACATGCAATGTCATTCAGTTAAATTAGGAATGCAGTTGGGTTCTGTTTTTGTTTTCTGCCTGGAAACATACTCCTAAAAGAGAATTTGCGACTATGTCAATTGGGTGTTAAAAGGGAGGGACGGAGGGAGGGAATAGAATGCAGCATGCTTTTAATTTCGAGGAAAGGAATTTTCCACTAGAAGGTTTTCAGATTATTTTCTTGCAGCAAACTAACAGGTTTTCCAAAGTCCCTTTTTTAAAAAAGTGATTTTAAATAACTTGATGTGGAATCGTCTACTGGATGGCACTATGTGAAGTTATTGTGTGTGTTTTTAATAGGGAAAAGTTTATGCGATGGTAAAGAGCTGTTGGAAGCAGAGACCTACAAGTAAGGAAAGTGAAAAGTTGAGAGAGAGGGCGGGGGGTGGGAAGTTAATATGCTTTATTGCACATCTTAGAGATGCTGAAGATAGCATAAAACAAAGCTTTGGAAAAAGTCGACGGTGAAGAGCTAGCTGCCCCCCCCCCCCCAGTGAGGGGCTTTTCTCTTTCTTGCAATAGCTGGTGTTCTTTCAAGACAGCTATTTGCATAAGATGTAGAGCCCATTTAATACACTAGACAGTGACCTTGAACTGGCTCAAACACCATCTCGGCTCGGATTTGACTTGCTCTGGACGCCCCATTTTCAAAGAAGCATTAAGGGAGCGCTCCACTAGTTCTGTAGCAATATCCAAATGTCTTTAGATCAAAGGCAGGCACCTCCAAAGACCATGCATGTGTGGAAGGTGGGGATTTTGAAGATTTTCTCCAACGCCCATCATACCTTCATGGTACATTTCAGGCCTTGTTGTTGTTGTTATTTCCCAATATCTGCTACTGCTGTTGTCTGTGTTTTTTTTTTTTTTTTTTCTGGAGAGGGCGAGTAGGGATCTTTGTTGGGTTTAAAAAAATCAGATGTATACAGAAAAAACGTGTGGGGCTGGGTCCCCTTACAAAACATCATCTCTGAATCCCTCATGAAAAGGAGTATTTCTCTCCAAAATCATGAATTCCCCCCATCTTAAGTTTGTAATATAAATTATTCATGGGGAAACCTTAGCCGAGTCTTTAGAATGTTTTATTTTAAGGACGGCAGTAAAGTAATTACATTCTCTTGCTGTAAATTAAGCTGGATTTTCAACAGACAATGATCATATTAATATTACCGAAATGGTCGTCCTTATTGGTAATAGATAATTACAGAAAGCGGGGGTCTTTTAGCACGATCACTGAGTTTTCTCTCCCCCTCTGCATCTTGTCTCTTTTTGGACCTGCGACATCATTTATTCCAGCGTGAGCCACAGCAAAATGTGCAATGAGGCGGGGGGGGGGGATAAAATAAAAATAATAAAGGTTTATCATTGTCCAATTGACCAGAAATACATTAATGTTTCACGCTATGTACCTGTGAACCTGTTTTCTTGATGATATGGGCTGCAACGCTGACACAGTTAAGCGGTTTCAGTCTCATGGAATTCAGTGAAAATTAAAACGGTGGCTAGGGTTGGAAACCCACGGACAGCTTAGACCAATAGATAGTACCGATTTTATTGTCGATCTTCAAATGTTTCTAGAGTTTCTGCCAACAAGAGCAATTTAATGTTGCTCTTTGTATTGTATTACCCCTCTGACTTTCCTGGATGGAAAATTCCTGTACGTCTGCAAAGGTTGTCTACCTCTCGCTGTTACTGCAGAGCGCATGAAAGGAGGATTAAAACGTCTCCGAGAGACGTTGTACAGTTACTGTGCCGGTATCGGTAAGAGAACAAAGCCACAAAGTCTTCTAGACTATGTAAACTAGAAAGGTTAAAACCAAGAACTATTTTAAAATATATATATATCCAAATTTATAGCTGTCTACAGCGATCATATATTGTTTTCTCCATATATTGTGGATAACCGTTAAGAGATGCAAATGATCTCCATTTATCTCCGTTTAAACCACGAAGTACAAGAAACTGTTCTGTTGTACCTGGAAAATATTTTTTTTGAAAGTACTAACCTTAAGTAATGACGGATTAACAGAGCTCAACTGGACATACAGCTTTTACATTAAGGGGTGTATCTGCCGGAGACGATGCCTATAGTTATAGAAGGAGCACATTGCAAGGGAAATTTGGAATATTAGGGAGCTGCCCCTTTAACAGAACTAGGAAATAAAAGTGTTTATTTGATTAACACGTGATTTCCCTCCTTCCTACATAGCTGGGAGAGCTAAAGTATCGAGCGTGTCGGGCGGAGGGGGAGTAGCCAATAATGTAAAGGAAGTCCAGGGTAATGTATTCTGAGGGATTTCAGTAATTCTGGATTTGTGTACATCAAAATAGCAGGGTGGCGGGTTTTTGTTGTTGTTGTTAAGGTGTATAGCTTTTCATTTCTCATTTTGGCTTGCTTATTTGGGGCGCTGTGCAGGGGGGCTTGATGTCATTGGCTAATCGGTTTTTACTTATATATGAGTATTTACGGTAAGTTGCCGTCGAATCCAGTCGTCTTGGAAGTTAGCATAGTAGAAAATTCCTCAGATCTTCTTCGGGGGGGGGGGGTGTTGATAAATATTTTCACCTTTCCTATGAGATAATCTCCCTCCTCTTTGTTCTCTATAGCGCTGAGGGTTGATTCTTTCACAGTCCGGGTTGCCTTTTAAGGTTCCTTTCTCAAAGCTGGGTCTCTCTGAGACAGGATCGGCTTTCTGTGGAGAACGCCCCCAGCCGTCGTCTTTCCGACAGAATCAACTCTTTCGGGTCCCCTCCCTCCCTCCCCCCTCCCTCCCTTCTGTAGCTCAGAGCGCAGTTCCTTTAAAGTTGAACTGGTGTTATTTGAAGGGCCGGCGATGTGTCGTGTTCCTCCCCCCCCTCCTTTTTTTTTTTTGTTAAGGTGAGCGGAGGGGAGAAAACGAAGCCCACATTTCCTTTGTTTAATAAATCCCATTTTCAGGAGGAGATTCATCCATTTTAAAGCCAGGGGAAATGGGCAATGGTTATATTTGCATTTTTCCCTAGAGAACAAACGCAAATACGCTTTAATTTCAAGACTCTTTGCTTGCTTGCTTGCTTGCTTTTTAATAAATAAATAAATAAACAGGATTGGGGGAAGGAGAGACAGAAGCAACCCCTGCTCCCTGTTAAAGGTGGAAGGGTTGGAGAGATTTAAAAACTCTTTCACCCTATCATCTGTAAATATGAGCCTGTTGCGGTTGGACTCATTCGTCTCCTTAAAGAGCCTGTAAACTTTATATGACACAATATCTAATAGCAATTTATTGGGAGATATTGTAAATTCAACTGTTTTAGTTAATAAAGAAGCTAATTAATGAGAATTGCTTAATTTTGCCAGCTGTTGAAGGGACCCTGAACGCAGCTGGGGAAGAAAGGTGTCATTTCTTGAAGGGGGGTGTCTCTCTTTTGAACAGTACTTTGGATTTCTCAAGCTTAAAGCCCTTTGTTATATTTTATAAAATGTTTTATGATTTTTCTTTTTAAAAGCATATAAAAAACCGAAAGGCAGAACTTAATGTTTTGTTTTGTGTCAAATTGCTAAAGGTGGGTGGTACCCTTTCTCCAACGCGAGTTGGCTCCCACGTGACCCCTGCGGACCAATAGGGTGGACCTTTAGGTTTAACTATGTTTAATGTCAGATAGCAATAAACTAGAAGCTCTTGGTCAGGCCCGCGGAAATGGGCGAACATAATCTCCTTAATCCTGGGTTTGTGGGACCGTTGGTGAACATCCATACGGGAGACACCTTCTATTTCCCCAATTTCCGAGCCTCCGGAGGACAGCTGCCCGGCTTACCGTCTCTCTCCTACCCAAGAAGGGACAATGTCTGTTCTTTGCCCTGGGCGTCCTCAGAACCCTGCAACGGATACCCCCAGCCCTATCTCAGCAGCCCCGTGTCTATTAACCCTTCCTTCAGCAGAGCCTGCGACCTAGCTAGAGTGGAAGAGAGCAAGTGCTACTATAGGGAGGCGTGCTCCGAGAACGCGCCGCTCAAAAGGGAAGAGAGGGTTAGGGACAATGCCTTGATGCCCCTCGAATCGGGGATCCCCAATGGAATGAGCGGCAATTTCGGCAAATTTGACTATCCGGCTACTGAGGCGGTGTCCCACGATCCCCCCTCTTGTCAGTCTTTGGAGTCAGACTCCAGCTCCTCCTTACTCAATGAAGGCAATAAGGGCGCCACCAGCGAGCCGTCCACAATGGTTTCCACTATCAACCAAGGAAGCAATCTTTCCGCTGGGGGTAAGAACGTGCGGCCAGGGAAAAAAAAAGAATAAGAAAATCGAATTTATGCAATGCCTCTCCTTTATTTTAATTTTTCATTTTATTTCTCTCTGTCTCTTTTACGCGCGCGCGCTCGCTTGAGAAAGTCTGCTCGCGACTCTTGCTGTTATAAATTCCATGAAATTAGCAGCCGGCACTGAAGCATGTCTATTTGTGCCGAGGCCACTAGGGGTAGCACTCAAATGCCTCGCGCTTTATTACGTGGTGCTTCTTTTAAAAGAAAAGCCTATAAACATGTAAATATCCCATAAAAGAGGTCGCGATGGCCCAGATAGACAGACAGGTTTCCATGCCTCTCTCTCTTTCTCTCTCCACCACCCCCCCCATTCGAACAAGCACGCTACCTCCAGGACCATTTGCCACTGGGTGCGTGAAGACTTTGCAACAGAAATGAAATGTAAGGAGGTGTGTGTGTGTGTGCTTTTGAAGATTTCACAGAAGTCTGACTGGAGGACTGGCAGGAGGGAGGACTAAACTTCAAAAGTGACTCTGCAAAAGGATTATCTGCACCCCTTAGAATAGCCACTTTAAGTGAAAAAACCTTTTCTGAGACGGATGCCAAGCCCAGCATTTTTTAAAAAACTGGTTTTCAAAACCCCATTCTCGTCTTCCCACCATCCCAGCCTTTTCCCATAGAAAGCCGGGGAGGCGTTTTAAAAGAATATCCCCACCCAATGCTGACTGAGGCACCATTAAAAAAAAACTCTCATACGTTATGTGCCTGATCCTCTTGTGAACAACACTTCCACGAACAAGAACCAGTTGGTTATTGTCTCCTGTGAAGTGTCTCTGGATAGCTGTGGTTCTTCCTTCTGCAGAATCTGCCATTGGGACTCTTGAGGCTTGTCCTCAAACTTCAGATCTCCATCTCCCAAACCGGATTTCTAAGCCATGCCAGGTCATTTGGTGCCTTGAGGTCTTCCTAGAGAACTACTGTGAAATGCTAGCCTTCATTCTTGCTGATGTTCCTGTGACTTTTTAGATGTTGGGGTTTGAATAGCCAGCTTAGATTATTTATTTTTCAGAAGAAGAAGTTTCCGTCTTTTTCAAAAGTCCAACAGAAGAGGGTATGGTGTGTGCAAGAGAAAATCCTAGATAGCTTTTATCTCCGATGTCTCTTTAAATCGGAGCAGTTGGGAGAACCTACAATGTAAGATTTATGTGATACTCATGATACAGAAGTCCTAACATGCAGATGTAAGAGTCTTCTTCCCATACACCCTCCACCTTTCCTTCCAAACTAAAGCATCTTAATGCATTGTGTATAGAAACATCTGTCTCACGTTATTATTGAACTGGCAATGGAAAGGTGGGTAAAAGAAAAGAGTGGGAAGCATTCCCCAGTTTTGAAGCTTTCCCCCCTCCCTCTTTATTTCTCTCCTCTCTGTCTCTCCCTCTCTGTTCCTCTGTGTGTTAAATCTCCTTTCAATCACGCTGTTCTTAGGTGCTCCCTGGTACCCGATGCACACAAGATCCCGGAAAAAGCGAAAACCCTATTCCAAACTACAGCTAGCGGAGCTGGAAGGGGAGTTTATGGTCAATGAATTCATTACTCGCCAAAGAAGAAGGGAGCTTTCAGATCGGTTAAACCTGAGTGACCAGCAGGTGAAGATCTGGTTCCAGAACCGGCGCATGAAAAAGAAAAGACTCCTCCTGAGAGAGCAAGCCCTTTCATTCTTTTAAAGTTCAGACAAGTAAAGTCCATATTCGGTAAAAACACAGAGACTCTCCAGCTTTCATCACAACTATGGTCCCGGGACTCTTACCTGATCTGGTTTGAATAGCCAGTTTAGATTATTTTTATTTTTATTCTTATTCTAAATCAAAACAAACCGACAAAAGTCAGTATTCTTTTCAAAAAGCCCAACAGCAGGCATGTATACGTCATAAGTGTGTGATTGAGAGAGTATGAGAAAATGCTTCTCTTCCGCTCCTGGACCTGTTGGGGAAGACCCAAATGTGAATACCCAGAAAGGAACCCCTTCCATCCATCAGCGTGGCTTTTCTAAAATGGTTAACAAATATTTGTCAGTGTTGTCGAATATGTTCTGAATGTGAATTTCAGTCCGACACTATCGTCCTTATTATGCGTGCGCAAGCATTCACAGGTACGGTTTCCACTCTAAGCAACAGGGCTCCCTGTTTTGTTGAAAGGGGCGGGGGGGGGAGAGGGTTTGATTTCCTCGCCCTTGGCTTTGTTTGGTAGGTAACCCGGTCCTCAGCTAGACAGTATTCTTGGAAGCAAAGTCACTATCCTGTAGCATATACATGATCGGCTTAGTGTATTGGAATTTTTCATTCTCTGGAGTAAAAGCTTAAGTGGATGTGGCATTCATCTTAAATCAACTGCAACCATTCTTATGGCGAACGGCGAGCCAGTGTTTTATGTTTGCCAGGTTTTATTTTCAAGGCAAGTTGGGAGGAGAACGGAGTTCAACACCTATAGGTTAGCAGGATAGGGTGTCCAATGTTTGGCACATCGATGTGCAGCTGGCGTCCCCTGTGCTTAGGAAATAATGGATCTCGGTGCTAATTCGGAGGCTGTTCTGGGGAAAAACCGACCTGAAGATGGGATTTTGTCGAATTCACTCCCAGGTTTTCTCATTGGCAGGCCAGCACCTGCCTTTCTGAGGATGCCATTTTGGCAGTCTTCCTTGGGAGTAAAGCCCCACTGCACCAAGTGGGATGACTTTCAAGTAAACAACACATAGGAGTGGGCTGCAAAACGCCCATACAGTCATACAAACACACGTTTAGGTGAGGAATGATTTGTCATGTTACCATATTATAAAACCCAGCCTTTTTCAGAGGCTGCGGCTGCAGTGCTATGCCGACTGACCTGGGGGTTAGTCCCATTGAACGCAGTGGTGCTTACTTCTGAGTAGACCTGTATAGGATTGTGTTGTGCGTCCCTTGCCCTAGTTCAGCCGGCTGCCTACATTACTCTCCTGTGTGTCTCCTGGGCACCCTCCCCCCTCCCCACCATGAGCGCCATAGAATGCTTAACAATATTTTCAATTTGTGTTTTGATAATAGCTTCGCTAAAGGGGTCTTTGTCCCGCTTATTATACTATTGTGTTTATTGATGATCAAGATGGTGGTGAGGGGCGGTGGGAGGGGGATGCCCCCTTTTATACATCAACTATAGTGGCGGCCCCTTGGAGCTAATTAAGCTATTAATAGCTTCCCTCCTTCTGAGGGAATGAGAGAGAGATTTGGCATTAAAACTGATTTCTTTCATGGTTGCTGTTTTCGAAATGATGGTGATGTGCCTTCATCATCACCACCACTACCATCTTCCCCTCTTTTAATCTTTCTCATATTTGCTTACACATTGAATTAAAGAGGTATTTATCTTTTAAAAATCACGGCTGTTCTACCTTAAAAATCAAGAATTATCCGTATGTGTGTACGCGCTGTCTCGCTCTTTCTCACACACGGAGGCACACTCTCATTTTCATTCCTGATTTTTCATAGGCAGCAGCTGACGACTCTGAGCATTTACGAGGTGTTCCTCATCCCTCACCCCCACACTTATACACACACAAGCATTCTACTTTGGGGGATATACGGTAATTTCTGCCTAACACTTCTATTCATCTATCGAACCCCCGCCGCTTCTCCTTTGTATTTTAGAGCAGCCCAGAGCAGGAAGGGAATGCACAGAGCGGGTTGCCTTGTCGATCATCTCCTATCGCAAACAGATTTCCTAATAGCCCTACCAGGCTTGGGCATTCTTTAAACCCTTCAGTGATCCCACTCACTGCATGGACGGGAGAAGGTTGGCGGCAATGGTGAAAGTAATCTAACAGGAATTTCTTTTCTGCCTCCCAACCACCTAAATGCTCGATTTGGGAATAAATTCCATTGATATTTCTGGGACTTTTCCCACTGAGGTTCTCGTTCTGCTCTGCTGGTTTCCTAATTGTATTTTTATTTTTATTTTTATTTTTTTTAAAAAAGTCGGGGGCGGGGTGGGGGGACGGAAGGAGAGAGAAATGAGCCACAACAGCAAAGTAGGATGAGCGGGTCAAGACGGTCTAAACCCGAGTTTTGCTATGACAAGCTTTGCTTCATTCGTTTTATATCAGAGGGGGATTAATTTTATGACAAAGGGACCGTTTTCCTGGGCCAGACTCAGTTGTCACCACGTGCTCTCTGTCCCGGCGTTCATGGTCATGACCGGTGGCAGGAATGCTTTGACTTTACCAGCTGAGCTGCAAAGTATGCAGTCTAGTCCTTAAAATACCTCTCTCTCTCCCCCCTTCCTCTGGCAGCCTTTTCTCTAAGTCTGTTTCCAATGCCGATGTCAACATTCCTTCTCCTTATCCAATTCCCCCTCAAAAATACAGATCCATAGGTTTGAGTGCCCCCCTCCAGTAGCATCTTTCTGAAAGACCACCATGCTTTACAAATTCTAGACCCCTGTAAAAGAAGTCAGCCTCCTCCCATAAGTGGCTTTGAAAGTAATATGTGTCCACTCAAAGTGGTGTGCAATGGATTCGCGCGGGTGTGTGAGTTTCTGTCTGTCTATCCATCCAATTATGTGGAAGGAGCAGGGTGCGTGTGGTGTCTGTGGTGTTAGTAGGAGGCTAAATGTGGAGGAAGCCTACCTATTTCTCCAAAATGGTACCTTGGAGAACCTTCTACCACCACCACTCCATCTTTTTCAGCCAGTGTCTTGTTTCCTTTGGACAGAGCAGCCGGTTGAAATCACGGAAGCCAACAGCGCAGTCATCATCCATTGTGCCCCAGCTTTCTTGTTAATAAGATTGTTTTAAGAAAGAAAGAAAAGCATTTTCGGTCAAAATTAGGACCTTCATCCAGGCGAAGTGTAACATGATATATTGTATAAATATCTAAAGAAGCTTTGGTTTGTGGGAAGTGCTGGGTAATGTTCGAGGCACCAGACTTATCAAAATTGTACTTGATTTACTAACTTTAAAAAAGGAAGAGCAAAAGGTTCACAGTCCTTTGTTCCTCGCTACCGTCGCCTCCTCTTGCAAAGCTGTGATATGTTACTCACTGACTGGCCTAGTAAAAGGTTGCATTTTGAAGAATGTTGGTGGTTGCCATACCAGGCGTTTAGCGTTTAAAGAGCGATGTCATAACGCAGGGTTGGATTTAAAACCCGTCAGCTGGGAGGGGGAGAGAGAGAGAGAGAGACTGTCTTGTTAATATTTCACATGCCGAGAGCGATTTCTATCTGCAGTGAAGGAGGGAGTTCTACGCTTTGAAATACAATACACAACCCACCAGCAAGAATCTTAAACCTTGAGAATATTTGGAGTGCAACTACATACACTAGACAATTCTCAATTGCCGCTCCAATTATTATTTTTAAAGGGGGGAGTGATAATTTAAAAAATGAAGTTGAAATATATGCAATATTATCTTTAATGCAGTCTGAAAGTATTATTCTGTGTGAATTCTGTTGGTCTTGTGTCAGTTCCCGGTGTCTGTGGCTCGGTTCTTCGCTTGTTATTCTCTAGTATAGTTTTCTGCTGTTGTTAAATATGCATCGCCGGCAATATAGTCCATATGTAATGTTTCTTACCTCATGCTATTATATGTAGGGCCTATGCAAATGTCTGTCATAGCACGTTTCCCTGGCTTTATATAGTCATGTAAAAAGTTGTTCCACAATGATGACGATGATGATGATGATGATGATAAATTGAATGTATTATGTGATTTCTGATAATAAATAAAATTGTTCAAACCTCTAGTTGGTGATTTACTATCGAATGTAGAGGAACCAGCAAGCGTAGAGTAAGGTGTGCGCACAATAAGCCAATGAAACATTTAGAGATATAGAGATATTCACCGTTTCCCTTTTTAAAAAAGTGGATGTATAAAATATGTTATAAAGTGTGGGATTCCTCGGAGCACAGTGATACCTATAATTAAAAAAACCTCCAAGAAGATAAGAGAGTAAATTAGTCTAGGATGTTAGGGTTTTAATGCAACTATAGTTTGGGGATGGGGAGGAGGAATCCCTATATGGCGTTGCCGGTAAACTGAATAATTACTGATGTTCTACAACCCTTGAAATACAAACACACACACACACACACACACACACACACACACAAAAGAACCCTCCCCCCAAAAAACAGAATCCTTGGATTCGATCTTGTTCAATGATCCCCTATTTAATTCTTTCCATTGGTCTGCTGTTGTATTCTCTCTCTGGAATCTTCCTCTGGAAAAGAAGATTTACATGTAATGGCTTTGTCCACCTTTCAGGTCTTGGGATCAATCTTAAAGTTTAGTGGTGGCTGGAGCAATGCATTAATACACACAGAGAGAGAGGCACGGACTAGGGACGCACACCCAATAACCTTTTAAAAGCTCAGTAATGGAATTTTGCAGGGGATGGGGAAAGCAAAGCAGATCAAGAACAGCCCTTCCCCTTGTAGAACCCTTCCTGGCTTCGATTCTTAGTGCTGTGGCTATGGGTGGGGGTGTGACAGGCTTTTCTCACAGCTTTCTTTTGTCCTGTTCTTAGCAAAGGTGCTTCATTGAATAGAAGGCCCTGTGTTCCTACAGTGTAGGTGCATTAAGGAAAGAAAGACAGTGCGCGAAGCCAGTCCTTGGGGATTGGTAATATGGTTTACTCAAATCCTCCCTCCCTCACCACCACGCGACGCCCCCTTCTGAACATATACAGAGTTGACGCGTGGAAAAACACAGCTTGTGCTGTGTAGGAACTTCAAATGTGACCAAACTCACAGAGAGTATCTGAACTTGAAAGGCAAATATATATCTCACTCACTCACACGCCTTACCTTATAGTAGAAGAGAGGGATCATGAGGCTGTATTTATTTGTAAAATGTGTGTGCATAATATTGTTAAAAAGGTGTGCATACCCAGTTTGGGCAGCCTCCTCTTATTTATTTGTCCATAAAACAATCCTATTGAATTCAGCACTGACCCCATAGTTAGCGTTTAAAACACAGGGCCGGACAGCATTCCTGTGTGTATATGAAATTAACTGGAAATCCTTTCTGAATTGGAGGAAGAAATTATAGGACTGGGCCATAAATTAAACATGATGCCACAAATGAGACAAAAGGCTGCTTCTTCGCTTGTAGGTCTTTAGTGCCTTCGTGGGTGAACAAACACCTACTTCTGTACATTTGGAGCTTGATACAGTTCAGTACAGGTACTGCGTTTAAGACTCAGTATCTTTTAGGAAGTAATATCCATTGATTTCAAGGGAAACTATTTCTATAGCTCAGCCCTAAACCCATCAGCTGGGGGCAAGAAATCTATGGGAACTTTCAAGCCAATGGGGCCCTGATCCTACAAACGTTCAAGGGAAGCATAAATCCATTTACATTCACACTATTCAGCTGAGGAGGCTGGCATAAACACATTGAAACGCTAATCATGCTGGTTATGGAAGTTGCGAGGTATGAACTGGTGACGTTTGATTGCCCTAACATAGGAAACTTTGTGTTAATCTTTTTCCTTGCAGTGCTTCAATCCTAAGGGGCTCATTTGGGAGCAAGTTTGGTTGAGAGCTAGCCTCTGGTACAAATCTCACTGCAGCCACTTCTATACATGTTTGCTCAGAAGTCCACTTGAGTTCACTTGAATTTACTCCCAAGTAAATATATGCAGAACTACAGCCTAGGATGCATTGGACAAGCTATGACCTCTCAGCCTCACCCAGCCCACCTTAATATTATCTCTATATTAAAGGTGGGTGGTGAGATTGAGAAGACACTGTCCTACTGTACAAGGCTGTTGTAAGAACTACTGCGGTAATGTTTGTGTGAAGTGCTTTGAACACTCCAAAGAGCAGCAGCAGCTGCTGCTGCTGCTACTGCTATTGCTACTACTACTAATTTTAAAAATGCAGTTTTGTGTACACAAACTTGGGATTAGACTGCATTCAACTCATTGTGACTTACTCCCGAGGAGGGATGCGGGGGACCTTACTGTACCTCAACAGGACTTTCTTTCAAGTGCATCTGTTTGGGGGTGCCCATCTGACTGAATTACTCCCCACCGTGCCCTCAAGAGCTGTCATTTGCAGTCATTAAAATCAATTGGAGACTTTCCCTTGGCTTCAAAAGGCTGTGGATTTCACTCACAGGTTGTTGTTTTTTCCACTCTTATTTATTTGGAAGTAGTACCCGCACAGATATCATTTCCTCCTGTTTTACTGGAGGTGTGCATGGGGCATTGGTTGTCATAAGATGATTGTTAAGGGCTCCATAGAAATGAGTAGGATTCTGGATCATTGCCAGCAAGTCTGAATTGTATATAGTGGCATAAATTGTGTAGAAAATTGTGGATCAGTTCACCTTGAAGGGGGAATGCTTGGTTCCAATGATGCTTAAACACTCACCCAAATAGATAAAACTTATTTACTACCAGTGAGTAGCTAGGACAAATTGTTGCTTGCAGTAAAAGTGCATATTGTTCCTGAGCTTGCTTGCCACTGCTTCTTTTTATATGGGGGTATATTTCATTGCTATGGCTTTAAAATGAATTCATTAAGAAGCAGAAAGTATACCCCTATCTCCTGAATTGCAAGGAATAATTCTGCCTTCAAGGGAAGGGGGGGGTTCAAGCAACATGCACACACCCTGCTAAGTTGTATTTCTGCGATGCAAATTATACCAAAATTACGGGAAATATGCAAAAGCACACTGCCTTGATCCAAAAATAATTCATATTTAAGCTTTTTTTTTTTTTTACTATAGCTGTTTTCTGTATTGGTATGGTTGTGAGAAAATATTTTATGTGTTATCGGGGAAAATATAGAATTTACCCATTGGGGTTGAACAAATGCACATAATGGCCACTGTTCAGTGCAGAAAGATGATGCAAAGGCCAATTATATATTATAGAATCTGATGTGATCCACACCAGGCCCAAGCAAATCCCAGGGATGGGATTTGTGCAGGTAAGGTACCCACACATTCTCATCCTCATAACACTGGACAAATAATATTCATGATTGACAACATGATTTCCCTTTCTTGCATATTACACGCTGCCACCACCATCATATCCCATTATTTATAGTGGCTCCACTAGAACTTATTCCCAAGTAGGAACTCAGTTTTTATGATATGAAGAAGAATGCTAGTAAGCATTTTGATACATTTTGCTCAAGGAACATACTAACGTAGTTTTTTTATAAAAAAGTATGCAAGCTAATGAATATATATATATATTTATTATAAAACAGTAAAGTGCTAACTTCTTGTATAGATGAGCAAATGTGGAATATGCACAGATAGGCCTTTCAGCTACGGCCATCCACACCTCTTCAGTAAGATTACTGAAATATAAGATGAACATAGGGATGGAATATATCCATCTTATATTTCAGTAAACTTAGCCTCTGTGACAAATTCCACATATCAACTTTCTGAGAATTCAGAATCAATGCTATTTGGAAGCATATATAAAACAACTGAAATACCGTTTCTCGTTTCCAGACACATGGGATGTTTTCCCTCTTGACAAATGGTCCCTCGATTGGGGGTCAGCAAGCCTTGGTCTTGGACTTCACACAGGAGCTGTCTGACTCTTGTCTTGCTTTGGCTTTCATCCTGTCAAAGACTGTAGCCGCACGCACTCCAAAACGCAAACATCCTCATGTTCTTGTCTGGGTATTTTGGACAGATCCTGGAGACTGATGAGAAAGGCAAAACAAAAGAAAACAAATTTCATCGTGAAAGACATTACAGAATGAAATTCTATTATGTAGGGTCATTCACTCAGTTAAATGATGCCAGGTGACATTAGTTATATACAAACTGTGTCTGTTTTTGAAAAAAGGGTAGGCCTAGTTACAAATGTCTCTTCTTTTGGGACACCAAGTAGCTAAGGGCGATCAATAGATTGAGGCCAGGCATCAGTAGCCATAAGTGTTTAGGGGTAAATATCATCATCATCAAGGTCTGTAACATGTTTTTAATTAGAGTGAATGTATGTAAATAGTAAGACAACATACAGTAACTAATACTAGGTAAGCTACTATACAGATGTAATATAGCAATAGTACAAGCTAGTAAAATAAACAGGCAAGAGCTAAAAAAAAATTACCTGATTAACCCAAAGCATTTTTATCAGTTGTTGACATCTATCCTACTGTAATCAATAGAAGAGCTTAACTGCTTTTATTGTTAATAACGATAATGACAGACCCTATCCAGGCAGAGTTCAGCATGTTTTAAGTCCCACTGTTTTCCCTGGGAGAAAATGAAGTATTTCAGAGGAACGTAAAAGTGCTTAGCTCTGCTTGGTTCATGCCTAAGGAAACAGTAATAGCACCTTCTAGAGATACTTTCCCCCTAATTCACATTTTATTTCTGTATAAGTCATGGGCCATACATTGACAGCACTGATCCAGTCCTCAGATTACCCAGAAAATGTAGACATAAAGGTTCTAGTCCTTTGCCATTGGTATTAAGGAAACTCAGGAGGCTAACGGACAAGTAGACCCTGGCAAGTGGTCTCCTCACACCAATTCTAAGCACACTTTTTGAAAGTGAGAACTGAATCCCAGCTAAATTCCACATGGTTACTTAGGGCTTAGGCAAACACAGGCCCTGAAATTCCCTAGAAGCTATGATCTGAAATAATAATAATAATAATAATAATAAATTTGATTTCTGTGTCGCCTATCTGGCCAAAGGCCACTCTAGGCGATGTACAAAACAGTTAAAACATAATGAGATAAAATACAATAATACAATAAAAAACAGTATGAGAACAATACAGCAGCAACAATATTAAAACAGGGTAGGAGGCATTTCAGTCACAGTAATTAACCATCCCCGGAGATCCCAAAGGCCTGTTGAAAGAGCCAGGTCTTTAAGGCTTTACGGAATACATTTAGGGAAGAGGAAAACAGTCCTTTTCAAATACACCTTAGACGGTGTGTGGGGTCAGGCATATATTTAATCCTCCTGTTGCTTCCTGGGTGTGTCATTTTGGCCTCATCCTCATCTTCTTCATCATCATGCTATTTGAGATGGCAATCCAGGGGTAGCCAATGCGGTGCCAACCAGATGTTGTTGGGGCTCCAACTCCCACCATCCCTGCCCATTGGACTTGCTAGCTGGGGCTGATGAAGTCCCCTATACCTGGGGGGCACCATGTTGGCTAACCTCAATGGGGTTCACTTCTGTATAGGAATGTGCTGTGAGTGAGCCCAGTATTTTATTCTCAAAGTGGAAAACTGCTAAGCAAAACCTTGCTTGATACATTATCATCTTACACTGTCCCTAGCGACATTACACTCTTTTAAGTAACATGTGCCATTATCATCAATATGCCAGTGCACCTTTTACTTTTATAAGGGTGGGTTCATAAATACACAATCAAGACAGAGTGGGAATAATTAGCAATGTTTACCAACATATGCCACCCACACCACCTTTGAATCCATTTTATACTCTGGGATTGGGAAATGAAATAGAATACGAGTAATTAGTTTTAAAACAAATCATTTCAAATGGAAACTTATAGGTAAAGCCTAATGAACTGCAGAGGGGGTAAAAAAAAAAGCACCCTGATGTTTATATGACTTGGTAGATAGTGAGGAGAGACAGCAATATTTTACTGTTGAGAGAATAAATTAATTAATATGTCTGTAGCAACCAACTACAGTGGCTTCATGGTTGACTGCATTTAAACGAGATATATGTATCAAGCCTCGCTGGTGTTGTTAACAAGAGTGATAATAAAGATGAAAAGGATAGGAAAAATATAAAGATGGGTACATTTGTATTCCTTGCAGGAGCTGTAAGAGTTTGCATAGATTTTCTTGCAGGCAGGCTTTGTTTCTGTGTGATTATGTTGACCGGCCGAGTTTACGAATCAAGGCTATTTCTTTTTTTAAACATACACACACATATGCATACACACAAGCAACAAGCTGAGGTTATATATACATGCAACTGTTGTTATACACAATAACCTTAATTCGAAAGGAAAAGTGTACCAGATCTAGCTCAGGTTAAGTACTTTGGAGTCCCACTGATTTCCCTTAGATGCACTCCCAGTTCCTATCCCATATTTACTCTTACTGCAATAGCGCTTACTAAACGTGTCTGCCTAGAATTGCAACCTCAGAGCAGGTGTTTAATACTCTCCCAGTTGAAATCAATGGGATTTGCAGCAGGATCCCATCCAGGTTAACTCAGAAGTAAGTTAACGCTTAACTTGGACTGTTCCTATGTTTAGAAACTAAAGGGCTATCTCATAATTAAGAGTGAAGATGGCTTCAAAAACATTCCTTTTATGGCATGCCCAGAAGTCAGAAATCTCATTCCCCTGCTAGAGCTCAAATAAAACCACATTTGCATCTAAGAATCTTTGTTTATGCTTGGATGGCCCTGAGACAAATGCCAAAAATATTTTCCCTCTTTAATAGAATGATGTGATGAAGGCCTTTTTGGTTGCTGTTAGGCAAGCAGCTTAGACTATATTTGAAGACATTTAGGAATCACAGCCAACATTAATCTTCTCACAGAAAGCGGGGTTGGGTGGGGTACGAAGGAATCTTCTTAGTAGTTGTATCCAAGACTTCCCTTTACCTTCTCCAAAACACATGTTTAATGGAGATGAGATAATTACAGGGCATGTGGAAGATCATTTAATTGTGATGAAGAGCTATTATGAGATTATGAGAGATTTTGTGAAATAAATTAGTACTAGAATCATTAGTATTATTACATAAAATATGCTTGGGGTGGAAGAGAATCCTAATAACAAACAGAGGATGCCTTCTCGAAACGCCATCCAAATTGACGAGAGTTTTGCCGTTGACTTCCATGAGGAGTGAATTGTTCTTAAAGGTTGCCTAGTCAGCAAAGCCCTGCCGCCCGTAGGCTACCTTTGTGTCCCTTAAGAATTCCTAACTAGGTACAAATGGGAGAAAACATTCTGTATGTCTAATTTCTTTGGCGTGGTAGTGCAGCTCTTTTTGGGGGGCATGCAAAGCAGCGATAGTAATAAATATTCAAAGGAATGAATATAGTTATCTAGATGCAAATTTCAAAGGCGAATGTACGTGCTTGATCTCGGAGGCGCTCCGACCAAGGGACACCAAATGAAGGGTTTTTTACACACACACACACACGCGCGCTCATACTGAAATCAAAGGGAGCGGGCAGCTTTGAAATTAGATTAGAGCGCCCAATAGGTAGCCGTGTTTGCTGACAGAGATTTAAGTACATTCACCCTTTCCTCATGATTATTATTAATTTGATAAGAACGTTGTGTGTATGCGAGCACACACGAATAAACATTCACGCGCTGCTCCCCATGCTAGTCATCTTCATCACAGATGCAGCTAAATAATCAATGTCATTCTTACCATTCCTTTAGATTACTATGTCTCATCTGTATGACTGAACCAATTAATAAAAGGGCAGAATCCAGCCCAAGTGAAGCACCTCCTAAATCTCCTTGATGTAGATTAAGCACATACTTAATTCTCTCTCATTGAAATTAATTGGTCTTTAGCCGTGCTTTTCCTGGTTATTCATCAATATAAACAACTAGGAGTGAGGGGAATCCCCATTCCTGAAATCTGTGACAAAACTTCCACTGCTTTTAAAGCTTCTGTGATGTACTCTTTGAGGAAGAACAACTTGGTAGCGACTAGATACTGAGTTGGTGTCAAAGGGCATAAAATCGCTTACATGCGAGTCCTTCGACTTATAGGAACAGTGGATCCAGATCTTCGACAAACGTAAAATGCGTTTTCCCCTCTCTATCGATAGTGCTCCTGTGGTTCTAGGTACCTGACTTGCAAAAATATGTAGTAAATTATATCAGATGATCGGCGACAGCTTCTTCCCCCCCCCCTTCAACTCTCCCCGCCTGCCCTCCTCCACCTCACAAGGTTAAACTCCCCACATTGACAGTTAAGTACTACCTGAGCGTTTTCGTGAACCCAAATACAATATTTCAAAAGAGAAGCTAAAGCTATTTTCTGTACTCTTATAAACTTTATGCCATTATTAAGAATTGGCTGCTGCGTAAATGGCGAGTCAAGGCACCCTCACAGCTTTCCTGAAAAAGAGAGAGTGTGCTTTCTTCTCACACGTGCTTTCTTCTCACACTTTCGATCTTACCTTGATGTAAACAAAACATTTTATAGGTTACAATAGAGGCAGATGCGTTTTTCTTAATGCCCTCCTGGATTAAAATTAGATTTTGCGTCATCATGAAAGAAGAGCTGGCTATTAGAATCTGGACAAACAATGCCACTGAAAGAAGCTCTGGCTAACCCCCACCCCTCGCCGTTCCTCAAGGCCACATTCAACAACAATAACAGCTCCGGACGCTGCAATCTATACAAGCCCTGTGCTGGAGAAGCCGCTCTTAATAGCCCTTTAATACAGCAAGCTAAAGATGTGGGGGGACACCTCTGTTGATTTCCAGTGATGGGTCTTGCCCCCCCTTCTTCCTCCTTCACCACCACCCCGTCTCCTACTGGAGTTCTTAGAGAATATTGTACCTCCTTTGGTGCAGCTTAAAAATCAGCAAAGATCTTTGCAATTCTGCCTGCCCGGTGCTAATCTTTTTTTTTTTTTGTCGGATGACTTCTGTTTACAACTGTCTGTCTGGGTGGGCGGGGGCCGCCATTACAAAGTGAAGGTCAAGTTAGCATCCTACCTTATATGGTATACGGCGGTCCTCCATTTTCATGGATTTACCACAACAGAGCTAAATAGCCGTCGCATTTCTTACCCAAGTTAACATACGGGTCTCTCTCTCTCACGCACTCATTCACTCACTCTTCACCCCCCGGTCCCCCCTTTTACATCACCATTCTTATTTTGGGGAAGGGGGTTTGTCTGAATGCAACGATCAAGAGGAAGGGGGGATGGAGGGTGCAACTGTGTGGGAATGAGACCAGAAATCCTCAATGACGACTGCTGCAGGAAAGTTTTTCCCCCTTCTCTCTCTCTTCCCCCCCTCCCCACGCCGGTTTGGACTGCAGACTTCAAACAAGTCCTCTTTCAGCAAGATGCAAGCACTTCTGCGATGGAGGAAATTAAACGTCATAAAGAAAAGCCCAATTGAGGTTTAATGTCTCAACATTACCGTTTCCTCCAGAAAACAATGAAGTTCGCTCGGTAAGGAGGAAAAGAGAGGGGGGGGAGGAGGGGAGGAGGGGAGGAGGGGAGGAGGGAGGAAGGAGGGGGGGGAAAGGAGGCTTTAGATGTTTTTTGTCTTGAACGTATAATCCTTAAATAAAGGCGAAGGGGGGTGGGGCGAACAGCTCAGACAGCCTGCAATGAATATGAGGCGAAAGAGGGAGATCCTGAAAACGTCTTGGCTGCCTACTTTGGGGTTATAGGAGTTCTTAAATTCCAGATTGTCCGATGCTAGCACGGGCCGAATTGCGCAGAGGAGATCTGCCAGTAATTCGGGGGTTAAAGAAGGAGCGGGTGGGTGGTCTTTTAAAATACGTAGATTGAGCCGACAAGGTCATGTCGCGACTCAGCTAAGGGCTGGAAAGAGGAGAGAGAAAAGAGGCGATAGCGGGTGAATTAGGAGGTTGCAATTATTATTATTATCATCATTATCATTATCATCCCCAAAAGCGCGCCCCTCCCTCCTTGCAACGGCGAAGCTGTTTTTAGTTATGGTAGAAGAGAGCCTTCGGGCTTAGGGCGGTATATAAATTAAAATAAATAAATAAATAAATAAATAAATAAGCCTCGCTCCCTTTCGAGGAAACGATATAACTCCTTATGAAAAATGGCAGAAGGCCCATTGGCCGTGACAAAGGAGGGGAGTTGATTGCACCCGACTACGGCAGGGTGGAGGCTGAGAATTAAATCTCGATCGAGGTCAACCCATCATGTAGGTTATCCAAGCAGCTTCCCCAGCTGTTTCATTTTCTTCTCTCCACGGTTTGGCACCGATTTGGGGGTGAGGGGTAGGGTGGAAGCAGCAAACAAAACAAACAAGAACAAAATTGAACATCCCCACGCCCTTGCATGAGAGCACGTTCCAAAGGAAGCAATGGAACTTTGTTTCTCAGTAATATCATTACAAAATAATCATCGCGCGCTCAGGCAAGGATACATTTCCCCTGGATCTTTGGGCCGCCCTCCACAGCGGTCGTGAATGCAGCTGTACTTAGCGGCGGCGATGTCCTAACGGCTTTCTTTTTTTAAAAAAACCCCATCATTTCTATTCCTCTGATGTCTGGCGTTTTGCAAGGATATTATTGTGGGACGGGAGAGGGAAATGGCAGCAGTCCTGCTCTTGGTCCATTAGATAAATGAACGGATTTCCCAATGACAGTTTCCAAGCCATTTAAGGGTGTGCGTGTGCGCTTGTGTGGCTCTTCCCAGACTAATGCCAGATGTGCATTTTCAGCTTTATCTATAGCTCCTCCCGTTTTGAGCTTCGAGTTAGAACTTTGTTTGGGATTTGTCCTTGGGACAGAAGGCGGCATGGGAGAGCTTTTCCATTCATTTGCTCTGTGTGGCAAAGGGGAAACTGGGAAGTTGTTTTACTTTATTCTTTATTTCAAATATCAACACAAAATATGTGCGGATTGTACCCACAGGCATTCTTTCTTTTCGATCCCACATTATCAATGAACGTTGCCTTTATTTTCTTTAAGTTGTAACCTACCCGCCATGTTACCTACAACACAGAGGGTGTTATTATGACCAGACTGCCTGATGCACTTGAAGTCAACAGGGCTTCTGAACTGAAGAGACTTAGTGTCTCGCTGGTAGCATTTCAGGATATTTTAAAACAAAGAAATCAAGAAACCAATCTGCATCCCTTTTCACGGGTGCACAGTTTTGGATTTGGTCTCTATATAGCCACCCTTCTCCTTTAATTAACTGCAGGAAAGGCTGTATAATATGGACAGCACAGTTGCACAACCCTGCGCGTTTCTAAACTCTCTCTCACACAAAATATGAGCTGATCTGCAGAGACAGAATAGCAAGCTGAAGAAATTCCTAGAATTTGGTCATATGAGGAAGGCAGAACGGAATATGTTTGTGTGTATATATGTGTGTGTGTACGTGTGTGTGTTTGTTAATTGAAAGAGATGTAGGACCACACAAAGGAAGGAAGGAAGAAGTGAAAGTGTTCAGTATTTAATAAAAACAGGGTATATAAATGAAAACATTCAGTTGCAACCCAACTGAAAAAGCACCGTCTGTACAAAGACAGTTGCTTTTAAATTAATTTCATTGGTGGATAATGAAGCATGTCCATAAGTCTCGCTATGACATCAGTGGGATTTAACTGTAGCCGGATCGTGGCCACAGTAACTATTTGCCCCTATATATGGAATGGCATATAGAGAACTTTTCTGATTTTTTTTTTTAAAAAAATCGATATACCTCATTTTAGAATTAGAATTTGGGTTGCCAAGAAGACTTTCCAAGGGAATGCCCAGTACTGGAAGTTAAATGTGGCTTTACAGACTCTCTTAACCTACATACAACCTTGTTTTTAAAAGACAGAATCGGAAACTTTACTCCATCATTTTAGACCTTTTACCCCATGGAAAATCGCAAGCTGATTCATACTGCTAACTTTCAGAAACCATGATAATGATTTAAAATATCTATATTTTTAAAGCGTGTAGAAGAAGCTGAGTTTGAAGTCGCATTTTATGCGAATTTCCAACTATGTCTTTATGTCTGGAGATGCACTGGTGGGCTATCAAATTACTTTTTAGCAGTCTGTGTATGCATATATTGAGGGACACATAGATATCATGAGAGCGGGAGTACTTGCCAAGCGCATGCGCACACGTCCCCATGCAAACAAAGAGGCTGATATTTCATAGCATTGCCAAAAGGCCGTCTGAAGTAATGTGAAGTCCTTATAGCTGGTTTCTGTGTTTGCAGAATGTCACCACATAAGTACCCCAAGCATTCTGTTTCATTTTATTTTGATAAATGTGGATCCTGGGGCTGATTCCAGCACTACTGACTTACATTGAAGGGGGGGGAAGCTATAGAAAAGGATTTTTCCCCTCCCCTGTAAAAACATTGAGATTTCCCTTTGATCACGGTGTGTCTGATGAGAACAAGACTGGCTGCTGGCTGCAATGAAGGACATGAAGGTATCAAGGTAAATAAAATAATAAAAAAGAAGCCCCACTCATACATACAACCAAAAGCAAAATGTTTTGTATAGGTTAAAACCTTTCGAATAAATCTCCCTCATGGTGACTGCAATGTCTCCCTTCAGACAATCTAATAAGGAGCTATTCCGTTTCAATAAAACTTATATTGTGCATATGGAGATATTTGCTAATAAAACTGAACTCGCAGGCGAAACATCATTTTCTTAGATGGAACTTGATGAGACTTTAGATCCACTTCTCTACTTTCCCAGTACCTTATGCAGACAATAAAACATTTTTAATCTATGCAAGACTATTCTCTCTGTGGATGCTGTATAAATATTATTTAAAACGTTGGGTGCTTTTAAAGGGCTTATGTATTATGCTGGTCAACAACCAATTGTCTTTTTTCTTATCTTTTTTCACACAACCTAGTCCACCTAATATTTTTGAAACTGACCTGACAAACATCAAAAATTGACTTATTGGGTGAATTTTGAGTGGAAAGGAGAATAGGCCATTGGCAAACTCCAGTGAATTTGGCTTTGTAGCTTATATATGCGTGTCTTATGTGGTGGGAAGACGGTGAAATGTTTTGCTGCCATACTTCCTTTCACTCCTGTCTGTCTTGCTCACTCATGGGCTTGACCTAATGGTCCTTTAGCATATAAATGGTTGCAATCCTATGCATGGTTTCTTTGAGAGTAAAGCCCCGGGTAGGGCTTACTTCCTAGCAAGCCTATATAGACCTGAGCTTCAATTGAACTTACTTGTGTATAGGATCAGATCCCACTGAGCATTCACTGTGCTTTATTATTCATTGCAATATGCCAAGCATCATTTGCAATCCACCCACTTATGATGGTTTATATTACACCAATAATGTGCACAGAAGAATTGTGTGTGGGGCATCTAGTCAGGGCATCCCTCAGCGCAGTTATGTTGCTCAGTGTTGACTTTGCGTGTGGCTGGGAAGCATACTGCTTATCAGCTTTTATCTTTATTGGGTCCACATGATTTTGAACTTGCAACCCTGGCCTGTGGAAGATCTGAAACCTTCCCCCTCACCACCACTTTGAATCCTTAGCAGCTTATGAAGTCGTCTTTAGTAGGCTGGCTTATATGCAATTAAATTTATCTTTGCCATTGGGGGACAATAATATTTTCCAAGAGCTTCCTACTTGCAGCTATTGTCTCTGGCACCGGATTTCCTGAACACACAGGCAGTCGAGGATAATCTGCTTGCTGGCGTATGTTTTTTATACCCTTGGTTTGATTTAAATACATTGGGGTATTTTATTTTTCCTTGGGAAATAATTACTTACTGTTGCACACACATACACACCAGTGCTAGGCTATGATCCCAGACACATTTACTTGTGAGTCAGTTGCCCAGGAATCATTGGGACTTGGTTGCTTCCACTTAGGTACATAAGTCTCACAAGTTACAATCCTTAGGTGTCCAAAGTTTGGGATTATTTGGCCCAAAGAAGGCATGAGAAAATGGCTGCTTGAAATGTTTGTGTGATTTCAAACCCCTAAACACGACAAAAGAACAAGTTAAGAACGTCCCTTATTCCTGAAATCAGTAGGAAATCCGATAAGAAAAGGCACCCCAATATGGCGAAAAGGCAAGATGTGAACAATGCCTTCACTTTTTCACTTTTCTGACCCCATTTCTCCCCTAGGAACACATTTAGGGTTGGGCAGTACATGTGTCTATGATTAGGGGTGCTGGGGTGAAACACAGAAACTGAGATTGGAATACAGTGAAATATATACATTTATGTATTTTCCAGAAAGTAGTCTCCATATCATAATAATTAGCACACATCTCTAACAAACAGCGCTGTGTGACAATCTTGGAGGAAATTTTTTAATCAGTTTGGAGCAGGAAGTTCATAGAAATGTTCACATATATTAATGGATCTCTCAAACTGATAAGGGAGCAGCTAAACTAGCTCATTTAATGTCCAAGATGGGTTTGGACACAACGTACAAACATTTGCCGTCAATAAACTAGTTGGCAAATGTTTGTTGGTTATGTCCAAACCAGCCTTGGACATCATATACGATTCAGTCTAGATTCGCTTAATGTACACAAGCAAACCCAGGGACTGGAGTCCTGGCCACAATGGGAGCATTACTTTGACCATGTCCACCACAACTGTAAGGGAGCCTGCTTCTTTGAAAGTTCATTTTTACCCACAGAAAATACTGTTTCCTAGAAAGTCTTGTCCAAGTGGATATTTTCTATTAGAATCCGATGCTAGGGTGCGTTTTAAGTGCGCTCCTGATTCTATCAGGCAAATGACCCGGCAGCATGAAATGGGAATGTATTGTTTGATTAACACCGCAATGCCATGTTGAAGCATACTTGGAAAGCCACAAACAGCCAGCCTGGTGAATATGCATATGTCTAATTACACCCAGAAAGCCCGGCCTGACAATTGACACAATCCGTTTTCTCTGCCTCATCTGCTCTGTTCTTTCTTTCTCACTCCTCTTCCTAAGAAGTCAAGCCATCACACAACTTTGGAGACACTTTCAACACACCGACTTTGAAACTCCCCCTCCCCAATTTCTTCTGTATTGAAGAGTTTTAGAAAGTATTTTTTTTAAATAAAAGTTTTTTAAAAGTAATTCCTGGCTGTGAAAATGAAATCAATCAACCATTAAAGCACTCAGAGAACGCTACGGTTTATTTGCCGTCTACTCGTTCGGCTGATTCTCTCTCTCTCTCTCTCTCTCTTTTTTTTTAAGTGGAGACCAAAAGGAATGTGAGACTTCCAGCCTTCATTCTTCTGTTTTATGGTAGTCAGGGAATTGACTTTGGTGGTTCAAATTCAAGTGCTGTGACTCCACAGCTGTCTTTTCTGTGCCTCTTCGCAGGAAGCCGACAAATCCTATATTTTAAACCGGGCTTTAAAAAACACAACGGCCCTGGGGCTTGCTTGTACTTGTATCTACCTATGAAGAGCAATAAATTATTCGCACACCTAGAAGAGAGAACCTGTGTGTTATACCCCGCATGCTTTCAACAGCCACCCCTTTAGACCCCTTCTGCTAGCCGCCAATGCAGTCGAAGGAGAGAAGAAATGTCTCCCCCCTAAAAAAAAATGGAAAGAAAGATAGATGGTGCAACATCCTTCCCTCCCACCCCCATCACTGCAAATTTCTTCAGTTCTCCACCACCAACAACTGCATGCTCAATAGTGTTTGGAAAGGAGGGAGGAATTGCAGACCTGGGCTCCTCCTGGGAGGAAGGGCGGAATATAAACAAACAGCAAATAAACAAACAAGTAATAGTGATCCTCGTGAACAATATATTTATTAGTTTGCAGTTAGTATGGATATTGCGGCGTAAAAAGGCGAGTTAGTCTCCCTGACACGTTAATTAAAAGTTTTGTCTAAAACAACATCCAACTCATCAAAGCATCGCAGAGAAGAGCGCCAAAGGAGTCCATTCCTGCAGAAGCCTTGCATGATTTCTCTCTCTCCTCCTCCCCTTCTTCCCCATGCGCAGAGGTGTACTTTTGGTAAGGAGGCCTCAGAAGAGTTTGAAGCAGCAGGCGCAGGTTCGTGAAAGCTGTTGGGGAAAGGCACCCTTCTAAAGGGAGGAGGGCGCAAAAGCAGGAAGAGCCGAAACTTAAGGGCGTCGCTCGTGGGAGGACGTCATTAAAAGGACAGGTTGATCAGATGGCTTCAGTAAAGCTGGGCTGCTTAAGCCGCCATGTTTTGTTTGGGTTCTGTCTGGAGGAGCTCTAATAAAGACCCTGGATTCAAAACACATATCTGTGGTTTTGAATGCTGCCGTTCAGCACCGGTATATCCCCCAATACACACACACCTTTAAGGGTTTTCATCTTTTGTCCGATATAGTCAGGTTGCTCCTCGTGACCCAAATGCATTTTTAAGTCATCCTGCTTATTAATTTCATGCTCCCTTTTGATTTCAGCAGACATCCGCTCCTTTCCTGGAGCGTTGGAAAGAAGTCTTCGCTTCTTTCTTTGCTTAGGGATCAATGCTACCTGCTGGCTGCAGACTACAACCTACCTGGTGGTTTTAAAAGGAGCCATGCAAATTAAAATAAATTACGGAGCAAATGAGGTCATCGCAGAGCGTCTCCTGTTATATCCAAAGTTGTTAGATTTTTTTTTTTAAAGGAACTCGTTCAAGGCTTATCCAAAAGAAATGCTTTGGAGGAAAATAAGCATAGCGTTCGGAGGGGGGGGACAGTCTTGCTCCCCACATATTCTTGTATACCAGCCTGTTATGTTCCTGGACTTCGTTATTTGCTCCTGAGGGTTTAATTTACTGCAACAGGAATTGACAGGATATCACTAGTAAAGTCATTTTGCCCTCCTGATGCTGTGTGAATTTTGTTATGAGGCTTTTAAACTGTCCATAACTGGAGCGAGTGATGGAGATTAAGGCGGGAGGATTCTATGTAAACAAAGCAAAGTTTCTGGGTCGTTTCCACAACTACACACACTCACACAAAATTCTTTGAAGAAAGCAAAGTGAATTAGAAACAACAAACAAAGACAGAGATAAGAAGGCGGGGAAAAGAGCAAGGAGACAACCGAATGTTGGAGATGTGTGATATTTATATCAGGTGGAAACGGAACACATTTTTTGTTTCTTTCTTTGCAGATCGATAACAGGGCATATTTTAACCAAATGAAAAGGTTGTCAATTCAGACAGACGAGTTTTAAGCATGCACCCTTTGTTAAGGGGACTTTTGTGGATGCACCAACAACCTCTATCAGCTGTCAAAATTCTTGATGCGCCTTTGTAGCCTGGCTTTCTGGATTATTACTCAAAGAAGACACTTTAGATTACCAGTTGTTTGAAAATCAGGGGAAATGTTCTACAGGACACCATCTGCAGCTATGCCTTCGCCCAGCTTTAAATCTAGGGGAAAATATAGAAGGGGAAAGAATCAAAGCAAACCGAATACAAAGACAAATGACTTTAATAACAGAATCTTAATTTTTGCCCCCCTTTTTTCTTTAGCTGACAGAATAAAGGTCGCGAGGCACCGTGAACATACATTGATTGACAATAAACAGCTACATTAAATATTCAATATAGCACTCTTACATAATAAATATTTCACTAAACGTTAAAGGAGGCTTTCGAATAGTTATCAGTCCTCGGCTTCATTCATTGGTTCTGTGCCTTGATCTACCCTCCCTAATTCTAAAACTCTAAAATCATTAAGCCTGGGGATCACTAGAAAAGTTTCAAACTTTATTCCGTCCAGTCGCATGTTTGGCATTACTGCAGAGGTATGCATTCTCTTTACCAGCTAATGCGCCTGCATACCTGAGACCCATACAGAGGCACCTAGGTTATCAATACACGCAGAAAACTTGCCAGTTGCTCCAGTATATATCCATCCATTCCAAAGTTTCACACACACACACACATACACACACAGAGTGTATATATATATATATAAACATACGGAGATATGGTCTGGTCTTCTGGAGCAAGATGTTAAGAAATGTTTGGAAACTTACTGAAGAATCTTTATCCAGCTCCCTGGGCTTCTAATAGTTGAATCTACCATTTTTATTTTTATTTTCATAAAGCCTGATCACGCCTAAAAGTGACTAGCATGGAAAGGAACAAAAAAAATGTCAGAGGGGGAAAAATTACAGTTAACACATCCTTTAGACCCTCCCTCATCTCCCCCACCCTGCCCTGAGTTACCCCCACCCTGCCCCATATCCGAATCCTCGCGAACAACTGAAAGCAAAATCCAAATAGGAGAGAGAGGGAGAGAGTGGGGGAGAGAGAGCTTCCCCAGCCATCCTCTCGTTATCTACCCTGGATGCTTACAAGGGGTGTGGTGTGCCTGGAAGAAAATGAATACAAATCTGCGATTGATTTTCATAATGTTTCTGCGGTGTTTGAAAACCAATCGTTTGAACCTCTGAGATCTTACCTAAGTGAACCACTCCTACGCTTCTAAGTGCTCCAAACTGATATATGACAATATCTACTTTGGATCACGTGTCCTGAAGAGAGCGACTAAGACGGATAGCGCGTCATCTCGCATTCCCAAATTTTTTCCTCTCTGCACATCGGATCCAAAACATCTATCTATAGGAGCAAGAAAAGGAGAAAGATGTTTAACTCAGTGAATCTAGGAAACTTCTGCTCCCAGTCGCGCAAAGAGAGGAGTGCTGACTTTGGAGAGCGAGCAGGTTGCGCTTCCAATCTCTACCTGCCCAGCTGCACCTATTACGTCCCAGAATTTTCAACTGTGTCATCTTTCTTGCCACAGGCCCCCTCTCGCCAAATCTCCTACCCTTATTCCACTAACCTCTCTCAAGTGCAGCCAGTGCGAGAGGTCTCCTACGGGCTAGACCCCTCGAATAAATGGCACCATAGAAGCAATTACGCCTCGTGTTACTCCGCAGAAGATCTTATGCACAGAGATTGCATCCCTCCTTCCACCATGACCGAAATGCTAATGAAAAATGAAAGTGTGTACAGCCACCACCACCACCCCAGCGCCAACCACCCGGCTTCCACGGGCTTCTACTCCAGCATGAACAAAAACAGTGTCCTCCCGCAAGGCTTCGACCGGTTCTTCGAAAACGCCTACTGCTCGACCGAGAACCCGCCCGAGACCTGTTTGCAGAAGACCGAGAGCAAGCTGGAGACCGACTCCCAGCCCACCGCGCTGTCATCCCGCGGCGACCAAGTCGTAGACCCGGAAGACGAAGAGGAAAACACCAACCCGGGCTCCTCAGCTTCATCCGCCTCTGTCAACAAGGAAGGGAGCAAAACCATCAATTCGAGTAGGTAGAGAGAGCAGTAAATGGAAAGGTTAAGGGACTAGCCCGCTGTTTTGTCGGTCAAATTTTATGTGGAGTTTTATAAGCATTCAAAGGATTTTATTATAACCTACAAAGCTCTTTCTTGCAACGAGAAGAATTTTTACGATGGTAAAGGCTCTTTGAGAAAAATGGAGACGTTAGGCGCAGACACAGTATCTCAGAGTCTGTGAAATTTTAAAAGCACACCATGGTGACAAATATTAACTTTGATCATGAACTTACATGAGCATTTTAAAAGGATTTGGTCCTGGGCTTCTGAGGGTAAAAGGCAATTGGGCAGAACACTGTTTTAGCTTCCTGTCCTGGCGAGGAGTCATTGAGAGATGCACGCAAAGAGGGGGGAATTGTTGTTTTACCCATTGAAAATGCATGCCCAAATTTAAACATCTATCTACATTATTAGGGACGTGGGAAAGGGAAAATGCAATATTTTCATATCCTCAGTGCATACTGTGTTGTGATTGTTGTTGCCTTTCTTTTTCTTCCTTTGGTTCTTCCCTAAACCTAGGAGTAATTTCTTGAGTGTTTTCGTATGAAATATGCAATATTTGTTTTATTATTAAAGGTGTTTAGATCACCTCAAAATGCATATATATTATACACACACCCAGATGTTATTAGATATTCATATATATGTGGGTTTCCATTCTTTTCTTTGGGGAAAAAAAGAGCCTAAATCGAAGCAACTTATCAACTAAACGCCCCACGGATGTTTATTTATTTCATTCACATATGAATGGATTGTTAAGCCCTGTATGAACTTATGTACACACATGCAGGCTCGTGCCCACGTTTTATTTGCAATACTGTTTGCTGCCTTGGGGAACACATTGCTTCCTTTTTTGACTGCTCAGATCTGCTGCTTTGATTTTCTGTGTGCTTGTGTGTTTGTGTGTGTGCTGAGCGTTGCAGAGGGTGGCATTCCAGATAATCAAAAACTTATGCAGAATAGAATGCCTAGTTCTGAGAGTTCCAGCGTTGCTCAGGTTGACTCTACAGGAGAAAGGATGCAGATTTGCAGTTTGAACGTATATGTTGCCCAGCTGCTCCAGGGGCTCCAGGCAAGCTTCCCCAGCTATTATTGTTGATTACTGCGCTCAGGAACCACGCGTAGAAAGCCCCAAACGGGGAGATTATCATGGATTAAAATCAGGAAAGACTGTATTAAGTGGCCGTGTTAGGATACACATATCTGTTAGGATGTTACACATGGCGTAGGATGTGGCTCCAGATGTGTGTGTGTGTGTGTGTGTGTGTGTGTGTGTGTGTGTGTGTGTGTGTGTGTGTGTGTGTGTGAAACTATGTATTTCAACTCTTGGGTGGGTCGGTGGGGAGGATATTGGGGTTCTGTTATGTCATTTGCTTGGTTATTTTCACTCCCTTCTGGTTGTATTTTTCTCTTCCCCTCCCCCCAAAGGTGCCCCCCGTACAAGGAAGAAGCGGTGTCCCTATTCGAAATTCCAAATCAGGGAGCTAGAAAGAGAATTTTTCTTCAATGTCTACATAAACAAAGAGAAAAGGCTGCAGCTGTCTAGGATGTTGAATCTCACTGATCGACAAGTTAAAATTTGGTTTCAGAACAGAAGGATGAAAGAAAAAAAACTAAGCAGAGACCGCCTGCAGTATTTCTCTGGAAATCCCTTATTGTGAACCTCTTTTGTATATATAAATATATATATATATATATATAAATAAAAAATAAAAAAAATCCTCTGCTGGTTGAAGTATTCTGTGTATGAAGAAGGGACGTTGCAAGCACGGTTTGACTGTGGAGTCTACAAGCAACCCTCAAACCTTTTCCTTCCTTTCTTATATTTGTATGTTTGGGACCTGGTTCAGGGTTTATACGCTCCTCCTGATTACCTAAACGTTGAAAGGACTTGAATACTGTATGAACATTTAATATAACGTTTAGTCTGAAAGGAATGAAATTATTTTTATGATTGCTTTTTTGTTGTTCTTCATCGTCACCATCACCATCATCACTTAAGCCATCCATGTTTCATGGAGGAAACCACAGTGCTGTGTTCTCAACAGTATTAATAGACTTCTCTTTATTTTGATATAAGAGTTGGCGATGTGTTAATGCCAAAGCACCTCCTCAAGACTCCCTGTCTTCATTTAGGAGGAGGCCTTTGTGTGAGTGTGCCTGCAGATGTGTCTGTGTGTCTGTATATGTATATGCCCACACGTGTTCATCCATGCACAAGCACTCCACTCCATTAGGGTTCCACTGCTGTACATACCAAGGACTGTTGCTCACTGAAATCTAATTCAAATACCCTGTCCAAGAATTGGTATCATTATAATGGTGTGATTTCCATTGATTCCTTCATGTATCTTTATATATATATATACATATTCTATGTACTTCCAGGTTGGAGTCTTCTCCTTCTTCCCTGTTTGCATCTGGAGAGATGATAGGGGTGGGGGATGGGCAGGGAGGAAGAGGAATGGACTACAATAAATTTGCAATAACTGTCTCTTAAATGGTATGTAAATGCTTCCCCCTTCCCCTGACGTGGGAGACCAACAGCAGCACCAAGAACAACAAGAACAACAGTAAATAAATCTTTGTGTATGTAAAGAAGTGAATCCCGGGAAACTCTGTGAAATTCTGTGGCAAATAAAGACATTTCAAACTGTTCTACATTATGATTTTATTTGACCATTTTATTAGTATTTTCCTCTTTAAAAACTCATTGTGGTCAATGTGGTATGGACTTTCCTATAGAACCTTCAATTACCAAATGGTAAAAGTGTGTGTCTGTGTGTGTGTTTATACATACATACAAACATATATGCACACATACATATGAGACATGATATAGCCAAATTAATATGAACCTTCTGCATTTAACTAGACATTTGTTGTGGAGTTCATTGTTTTCAACATTGCATTTAAATTTATAGGACTTTCTTGGCCCAATAATACAGCTCTGTGCTTGGCTCCAGATGTCTTTGTCTGTTTTCCCAATGTAGTTAATCTTTTTATTTATTTCTCTCATCCTTCACCCCGGCCTGCATGAACAACGTATTGCGATATGCTAAAAATTGGTGCTTAATGAACAATATTCCAACGTACTTTTTTAAAAAAAATACTAATATGGTGGCTGTTGATGAGAGCGTCTCTGATTGCATAGACAAAAGAAGTCGAAATGTTCATAATGTCAAGGATGAAACACCTCCCACCCCTTTCCTTGCACAATGCACAAATGCAAACTCAAGTACTTAATTCCTTCTCTTAAACAAAACAAGTTCGACTCCCAGATATTAGGACAGTAGTGGAATTTTGTGTTTACACCCCATTCTTCCATTAAAGAAATGTAATTTTCCTTCAGTGGAAAAGATAAACACAGTAAAATGCCTTCACTAGTTGAATGTATTTTTAAATTGTGTGTCTGTGTGTGTGTTGATGGCGGTGGTGAGGAATCTAACAATTTTTAATTGTTAGACTCTCCCAGCCTAAATCTCCCACTGATTCCTGATGAATACTTGTGCAACTCACATTGGGTGTCTGAACGTGTCTCTAGATTAAAGGACACGCAGTCACAAAGTATATCCTCATCCACAGGCAATGCGAGCTTCTCTGGATGGCTTCTAAATGTTCAATAAAAATACTTTGATGTTTCCTTTTCGGTTTGATTTGTCAGCGAAGGGAAAACCCACAAAAATGTGCTTCGTTTGCAAGAAAGAAAGAAAGAAAGAAAGAAAGAAAGAAAGAAAGAAAGAAAAAGATGAAGAGTGAAAAGAAACTTTAGCTTCCTTGATAGATCCATCTCCCGGTTCGCCATGATACTATCTGAAAGGGTTATGTTAACAGGAATGTTTCTCATTAGAAGAGATGAGGAGGGAAGATTATGTAAAACAAGTGTGTGTGTGTGTGTTTGTGTGTGTGTGTGTGTGTGTGTGTGTGTGTGTGTGTGTGTGTGTGTGTAGAGAGAGAGCGAGAGAGAGCGCCTGGATGGGAACTGCTTTATTTATACATTTATTTCCCCCCCCTTTCTCCCCCTGGTGCGTGTGTGTGGTGGAGTAGTCGCTTCATTAAGAGTCTTGTGAATACGGACACAGGGCCTTTAACCTTCATCTTATTTGGATTAAACACTCAAGGTCTACTGTAAATAAATCCTTTTCATGGTCGATTCTGTGATGTGTGCTGCTCAAAATATAGAAGGATGTTGGAAGCACAATGGAACCCAAGGTGTGGACCACAGAAGGTCCAAAACAACCCTTAGGAGAAAAGTGGAGCCAACTGCCCCACTCTCACGGGCGACACAGTCAGAGATCTGAGGAAGCAAAATTGCACACCTCTCTGAGAGAAAGAGAGATTCCCGCCTCTCTTTAGTGAGTGACTTCTAAACCTTTCCAAGGTTAGGGAAAACTTAAAAGGTAGGTGCAATAAGGTGCATATCGCCAGGTCAGAAAGTCCAGTCAATACCCCGTAACTGCGGCGGTTATCTGGACAAAGGGGGCGACTAGTCTAGACATTGTAATAAAGGCTGCAGCACTAAACAGCCGAATTTTTCCTTAATTACCACCGTCTGGCCATAGAAAAAGACTTCCGCAGTAAATAGTAAACAAATAACGGTGTCTTTGCCTAGCTTTCTTCCAGTGTTTCCCCCATCCGTCCCTCCCCCCACTCTTAACTCTCCCCCTCTCCTCCCCGCCCCCCATCCCACCTCCTCTTCCATGTCTTTCGCTGGGGCTGCGACACAATGAAACTGGAGGCCTAGTTCAAAGTTTTCTCGAGCTAAAATGGAATGCCAGTTGTAAAATCCAAGTTTATAGACCATGTGGGACTTTACAAGGGTATTAAGCAGCAGTGCGAGGTAGGGATAACCCGTTAATGTTCTTTGGGATTGTTCTTTTCTTTTCTTTGGAAGGGGGCTATTGAGCTAGGGGAGTGGGGTGCCATTATAAGCGACTTGAGGAGAACAGTGTAATTTTTTAGCCTTCAGATGTACTTCTGCCTCTTCAAAAGTCGTGGCATCCAGAGGCAAAAGAGCCTAATAGCCAAGTGTACTTGATACTCAGGCGTTATGCTTTACCATGGGGGGGGGGAGAGAGAGAAAGGGGCTATAAGAAGAACAAAAATGTGAATATATGATGTCTTTGAACTTCAATGGAGTCAAGTCCATCACCTTTAACCCTTTTGTAATAAACCGGAATCAGAAAGGCCCTCGGTCTCTTTTTTTCAATGTTCCCGCCTACTGAGTTAAGAGGGGAAGGCAGCGATATATATGTGTGTGTATATATACGTGTGTGTGTAAACACACACACAGAGAGATATTTATATATTATCTATATGCAATATATGCACAAATTTCGAGCCAAGCGCCGTGTTTGTGGTAATTTTTATCTCGGTTGTTCAGCGGTTTAATATAGCTAGAAGATTAGCATTCTCTCTCACACCCACACACCAGCACACATACACGCTTTATTATTGTTATAAACCTTTTGATATCTTAACGCATGGAAAGTTTTTATAACTTTGTTTGGCATAAAAGTTTTACAAGTCTCCCCCCTCCCGTGCGCCGTCTCTCTCTCTCTCTCTCTCTCTCTCTCCTCTTCCTCCTCCCTATAAATTCCTAGTACGCATTTGGGGCTTTGTATAAAACAACTTTCTTTTCCGCTCGGAAGGTCCATCCAGGATCAGTCCTCTCCCTCATAGGCTGAGGATCTCGGCGTAAAGCCACGTTAATGACCTACCGGCTAATTGCGAAGGACCTCTCGGCGTGACGTGCAAACACACAGCTAGCGAACCTGTTTCCTATCCCCTGCCGGGAGTCCCTCCTTCCCATAGTGGAAGCCTGCTAGTAGGTGACTTTGTTGGGAGATGTAGTTCAGGGTAAGAAAGGTGAGGGAGGGGTTTTGACTTGGCTTCTGGGCAGGATAAAAACAAAGCGATGTACATTTACCTTGGTTGGAGGGAAATAAATACCTTCTCCCGTTGTGTTAGTGCTGCTGCTGTTTGTCTGCGAACTGCAAGCTTCCCCCCCCCCCCGCGTAACAATCCATGTGCGTTCGGGTTGGGGGAGATGGAGAGAAGAGGTGGGCGCGCATGTATTTGTGCATGTGCCTGGTGTGGTTGTGCAGGCTAACAGCTATATGGGATATGACTGTTCCCAGGCACACAGAACCCCCCCCTCCGTCCACGCACCTATCGGCAAGTGGTCCCAGCAGCACAGAGAACACTCTCCTCCTCTGAGTTCTGGAGTTGAGGGACATAAACTTAACTGTGTAGCCAGCTCACCCAGAGGGCGAGCTCTCGCCGGTGGCATGACGTAAATATAACAAACTTAGTGAGTAACAACCCAGCAAAGAACCGCAACGCGGTCACTCTGGGGCAAAACTTTTTCCCCCTCCACCACCACCGACTGTCCGCCCAGCGTTTGACTTTAGGATTCGGTAACTTGGCCGCGATGGACCTGGAGAACCCTGTCGAGCAGAGGGGCAGTGGCTTTGGCAAGTGGACTTGACGCTCTCTACTCTCTCCAGTCTTCTTCGCTTGGTTGTGGACTAGGGAAGTGTGTGTGTATGTGTGTGTGGGGGGGTGACTTTGTTGAATTGCTTGCAAGTAACTTCTGCGGGAGGCGCTTAGGAGTCCCCGGCGAAGAGACCCAGCCGTGCCAATGTCTGAAAATAAAATCTCCCTGCGACTCCCATTTCCTAGGGCACTCTGCGGCTAGAGGCTCTTACGGGCCGTGAACAGGAAACCCCCCTCTCCCAAAAAAGCATAATCGAATGTACGATTAATTTAGTCTCTTGCCTTTCTTTGCGCATCTTATGGGCACAAAATTGGATGAAGGGGAGGTAGAATATTATAAGGTTTTATCTGGGTTTTTTTAAAAAGCGGATTTGTTTCTGAAAGCATTTGTGAATGGCATTGATATGAAGGGAGGAAACCCACACTCTACCATTCCTTCCATTCTTCAATTTACATTATCTTTATACAAATCTGAATTTTCTTGGGGCAAAACTGGGCAAGCATAGCGTTCATGTTGTTGTTGTTGTTGCTGCTGTTAATTTTTAAACCCGCATCTCATTAAGGCCTTGTTTCTACTCTTTTAATAAATAAATAAGTTGCAGACCATACGGATGTTCAACATATGTTAGAACCAACTAGCACATTTCTCTGCTCTTGATAACCTCCAAATTACAACATAAAACCACAAGAATGGGGTTTGCAGCCTCAGAAGACTTGAATTTCTGCTGTAAGCAGATGAAAATTGAGCACGTGGATGGGAGCAGTACAACAAAATATGTGTTTGTTTTGGCGACAAATAAAATGATACAATAAACAGTAAGTTATTGGAATAAAATGATATAATAAACAGTAAATCTATGGACTAGAAGCAGAACACACAAAAATGTTTGTTTAGATGATTAAAAGGAAGGCCACAGCATTTTAAAAGAAACGACTTAAGTGATACATGCACAGACCCATCTGTAGTCATTTTCCCCTGAAAGTTTTTAATGTAAACCTTATGTCTTGGTTCAAACGATGGCTAAAATAACTGGATACTCTTTTCCCGATTGAGTTTTTCACAGAACTTGCACTTTAAAAAATGAACAGCTGATGTCAACACTACAACTAAGGATGTGTGTGTGCATATTTTAAGACAGGTCTATTTCCAAATTCCCTGAATCACTTATCGCTTCCTGTGGAAGACATCAATGCTGAAATGCCAGTTGTTTGAATGAACTAGCATCCCCTCCTACCATGGATCTTTGGAACCTATCGAGGCAGGATACAGACTTTTGGATGGATGTATAAGGGGGAAGGTATTTTAATGGCGGCTTGTCACTTTAGAGAAGATATTCCAATACCCATGTCACTATTATGAAATGGTGACAGTTGAGGATAAAACTCGGGGGGGGACACACACATATTTTGAAATAATCACAACGCCTTTTTGCACATCTTACAGGAAAGCCTGTCTGGTGATCGATGGAGCTTGGGAGGAAAGGCAGCTTGGGGGAAAAAACCCTAATTCTATGTATCCTAACATTTGCCACCCCCGTGTGTGTGTGTGTGTTTTCTTTCCAAGAATATGATATTATCCTCTTCCCTGAGGAAAAAAACCCCTTGTATTCTCATTTTAAAAACTTCCTTTATTAAAGTTGCTGCACCGATGTAAATTAGCACCTATATTTAAAATACTTTTTGTCTCCATTTTAACCTAAGAATAGAACTAAGTCAGAAAACCTTTAGAATATATTGGGCATAATATTATTATTTCTCTCCTAATAAACTCAGATATGAATTATATTAATCCTTCAGCCTTTCCTACTTGTTTGCTAACTTATCAAGCTGATTGCACGAATTCACACTTGTAAACTTGCCGTAAGTACTAGATAGATGGATATACAATAGATAGATGTAGACATTACTATCTGAGCCCTTATAGATATAGATCTATAGATCTATAACCCCGCCCCAATTAAAAGTTTTTTTAACAAACAATTCCTCATTATCCTTTGAACTGAGACTGGAAAAATTCAGATAGTGGGTAGGATAGCTTCTTTTCTCCATGTTTGATATTAGTTTTGTTGCTGCCCCCAGATGCAGTCTTTTAACATTGGTTAAACTTTTTAAGCTATTTAAATGAAGTGTTTTACACTCTCTTTCTTTGTGTTTTGTGTTTATGTAGCTATACACAAACATAAATGTTAACACACACACATACATACATATATATATAGAGAGAGAGAGAGCGCTGCAGTTTTAGTATGGTCACCAATGAGAATGGGACAAAGAGTTACTCTGGCCACTTTTGGTCTCCACTATCCAACATCAAGAAAGGTGGCCAACCTCATACCGGCCTGTTAGTGATGGAAGATTCTGTGTTGAGGGTAGAAATAGCGAGCAGTTTTCAATACCACCTCAAGGAACATAATATCATTCCATAACTCTTGGACTTAAGTTACTTCGAAAGAAGGAAGCAGTATAAGAGGCTGTAAAGTTTGATAGATTTCTTGTGGTGATAGTTTACAGTTTCTAAGCCAACATCTAAAGGCGTGGGTTTTATTTTTGCATCACTGTTATTGTACTCTAGTGTACTTTGCCATAAATCAGAATTATTTCCTCCACAACACGGGGCATAATACCAGGCACAAATACAAATTTAAAGTAATCATTAAAGTGCTGCTACCAAATACTTCCTAGAAGCGACAATGAATGCCCGCTATAAAAACGTTACGGGGGGGGGGGAAAGTTGGTTAAAAAATACAATAGACATAAGAGGCACTTTCGACGCATAACTCACGGTTAAATAATTAGAAGGAAAAGGGAACAGGTAAAATATTATGTGCAAGTCTAAGATGTGCTTTTGCATGAGTTATTAGACAAGTGTATCTTTTCTCTCCCCCCGTTTTTCCCTTTTTGGAAAAAAATGCTGGCTATCTTAAGGGTGATGTGCTCCCCTGGCAGCGCGCCTGTTTGTGTTTTCCACTGTCCCCCGCCGCCTCCTCCCTCACAGCCGCGTGCCCTCCCGTCTCCAGCTCAGGACACCTCTGCAAGGGCAGCAAAGGGGAACTGGTTTCAAGAGTCCTCTCCATTTTGGGGTGTCAACTGCACTGTCTGCCTTTGGCATTCACAGAAAGGGCAATCAGACACCCAAAGACAATGGCAGACCGTCTGCAGTTTGCTTCATATACCCAGACGCTGGGAGAAAGGAAGGAAGAAATTTCCCCCTACATTTTCCCCCCTCTTTGACTTTTTATTCACTTCCTGTCTTTTCCTTCAGCAAAATCATTCCGAAGAAGCCACAAAACAAGAGAGGAAGGCACTGATAAATCTTCTTCTTCTTTTAAAAATAAGGGGTATTGAATATTTTATTTTCACCCTGATTTCTAAAGGAGCGTAAAAACCCAGAGCAGGCTGTTATGGGCCTTTATTCCACACACGGGCTTCTCCTTTCTAAGTTTTAATAGCATTTGTTGGTATTTATTTTCTGCAATTAGACCAAAGCATTTTTCCCAACGGGGGTTCTACTTAAGCTGATGGATTTTATTTCTCTTCCCATTAATGACCCATGTTTATCATACTTCTAATTATTTTTAACTTTAAACAATATTCGGTCTCCTGGAGACATTTCCGAGCGTTCCTTCCTCGTCAGATCCGCTAGATATCCAAAGGCGTTTTGTGAGGAAAAGGATTCTCACCCACTTCCCTCCATCCACGATGACCATCTCTCCCCCTCCCTCTCTTTTGGGAAAGACTTTGACCGCCAAAGCCCAAAAGAGACACTGGGAATTATTCTATCTGTTTAATAAATAAATGACTTCGGAGACACACATACACACAAGACACACACACACACACACACACACATTTACCAGTGAAAGCAATGACAGTCAACACCACCAGTTTTTTTACACACGTGCGTGCACACACGTGTACATTTTTAATATTTAATTTTATATTCAGCATCTTTATACGCCCTCTGTCTTGTCTTCAGGGATATGGGTACAATATCGTATCAGCTGAAAATTCCTTGGTGGTATATGAATCTGTGAAGAGCACAAAAATCAAATTATTTGACAACTTTCACCACAATGAGGTTTGTAAATTCCTCTTTCTGCTTCCTCGGGCGCGCGCGCGCGTGCCCCCCTGTGTGTGTGTGTGTGTGTGTGTGTGTGTGTGTGTGTGTGTGTGTGTGTGTGTGTGTGTGAGAGAGAGAGAGAGAGAGAGAGAGAGAGAGAGAGAGAGAGAGAGAGAATATAACACACAGCAAGAATGCACAGCCGTAAATAAGGATATAAAAGACTTGAAAATACATTTTCATTTTCACTCAGACAGTGCAGGAAATAGGGTCAAATGTTGGTCTCGCCTTCCCCCAAAATGCTCGTATGAGAACGTATAGGGCTTCAGAGCCTAAAATTATTGAGTTAACCACATGATCTGCAAAAAATAAAGACGAGAAGGGGGGCAGAGAAAACGAAAGGGAAAAAAGCCATATAATGCCGAACGGCATTGGTCTTTAATTTCATCACCTATAAATGAGGAAGTATTGGTTCCCATGCTAAAGTTTTATTCTTTGCTTATAAATATTATGTGGAATTTTCGTTGGATATCATAAAACTGAACGATTTCTATCAAACTGTTTTAAAAAGAGCTATGCAGATAACACAAATAGAGGCTATAAAGTCGCAAATAGCCTTGCAGAGGAAGCAAACGGCGTTTAAAGTGCAGGAAAAGCTCTTAGAGCACTATATTTCGGGGTGTGTGGGTGTGTGGAGGGGGGTTTGAGACAAATAGAATGATGTGGTTTAAGACTTCCTTGGCCTAAGATATTAAAACTTCTCACCCTTGAAGATGAGGAGGGTGTGTTGAAAGTGGGGGCTCCAGCCTGCACGCCTTCCCAAAACAACAGCCCAATGGAATTATCACACAATGTTGCAGAAAATATTTTTATAAAAGGGCTGATGGCTTTAGGCAGCAAGCACTGCATTTTTTTAAAAAAAACAAACCCAAAATATATACATAAATGAAATGGATCTAGTTCAGTGCTTCTGTTTCCCACCTTCTGGCACAGTTTTCCTCACTGATTACTCTTTTAAAAAAAAGAACTTCCCACCCACCCCTTGAAAATGACTATGAACCCTTTAAAGGTTTGCAGGCCTTTGTAATGATCTTGAGTTTCCTACCATTTAGCTCATTCTGTTCTTGCTGGCATTATTAGTAGTAATGGAAGTAGTGGTGGTGGTGGTGGTGGTATTCTCATTGTTTAGCAGTATTTTTCATGGATTTAGTCAGAAAGTGTCAGATTCTTTTTTAAAAAAAAACCCAAAGAAGTTGGGTTGTTACAGTTTTGTCAATTTAATACATACTAAAGAACAATTATCTTAATTGCAGCCCGGTTTAGAAAACGTCTAATAAAGAAAAAAGCCACAAGGAAAGCACCTAGTTCAACATACCTTTATATCTGTAAAGCCAGTTATTCTTCTGTGATCGTTAAGTTCAAAAAGAGAGTGAGAAAGAGAGTTAAGCTCCTAAAGAATAATGAGTCCAGAGTAGGGAAATTAACTAAGAAGAAATAAACACACATTGCTTGGATTGCTTAGAGTGCAATCAATGAAAATAAGATCAGATAAAAATCGTGTTTGATCAGGCAACCTTTCTGCTGAATCAAGCTTCCCTAAAACATCTCATCATTTAAAATTTCATTTTTATTTTATTGTAGCCATTTCCTGAAGAGGAAAAAAGTCCAGAGTTGTAGCTTAGAGTACAGAATACTTCTGTGTTCTCTCCCATTGATATATTTATTTTGATGCAATTTGTTCAAGTTTCTTTACAAACCTGGTGCAGAGTTCTAAAGGAATGAAAACAAGAATGAGGGTTTGGAGTTTTTTGTTGCTTACAAAAAAGAGCCCCTTTTATTGAGAATTTGGAGGGGAGATATCTTCAAAAGTACTCCGAAGGAAGGCTAACAGACAGAACTTTTATAACAGAAGACTAGAAAGCACCGTTTGAATAAAATAAAAAATTTAAAAAATCTAAAATGACACAGTTACTTTTATTAAGCTGGTTTCTCACCAGGAAACTCCTGAACTTAACAAAGTGACTTAACGACACTGCTTTAGAGTTGTCTGACCCTAGGCCGTATTTAAATACTAACAATGCCAATACTAATACTAAAGGAGAATTTGAAAGATTCTTTCGCCCTCGATTTTAGGGAATTGCATCCAATATTTCGAGTTTTTAAAAAATGAATTTACTAAAGTAGTTCTGAAAGGGGGGGAGGGGATATTTTGAAGGAAGCATCCTCATGCATTTCAACTTTAGCTCTTGGTGTGGGGAGAGACAATGAAAAAGAAAGAGGAATTGGTACTAAGAGAAAAGGATAGAAAGAAAGTTAATTTAGGGGTTGGGGCTGATTAATTATTTTCCCCAAAAAATTAGACTTATTTTAAAGGGGGCAGGTGAGTGAAAGAACAGGTAAGAATGAAAGGAAAGAGGGGAAATGAAGGTTGATTATTTGCTGACCTTTTAATTTGAATTTGACTTTGCCTCTATTTACGCGTTCGCCTCGTTTATTTCCCCCCCTCACTCCGCTGCAGACACGCGTTCGTTCATTGGTAAACAAACTCGAGGAAAAGGAGGTCTCTCCTTTGTTCAACGTGAAGGTCCTGGGTTCTCTACCCTTCAGAAACTGATAGATGTCGCTGTTGCTCCACGCTGGTTTTTTCCTCTCTCGACAACTTGACCCCGGTGACGTCACCGGCGTCTGAATCATCAAGGCCATTTTCAATCCTCATTGGCCTGGCAGTCACGTGGCTGGGACCCAATGCGTGGATAATTATGGTGCTGATATTTTTCCCTAAAAAAAAGATGTCAGCCCCTGGCTGTAGTATTCCTCTTTAAAATCCCTCTCTGAAAATGTCATGTCCCAACAATGTGACTTCTAACTCGTTTTTGATGGACTCGTTAGCCGGTACCTGCAGAGGGGAGAATTATTCCTCTAACCAAGGAATGTATATGCAGTCTGGGAACGACTTCAACTGTGGAATGATGAGGAACTGTGGAATTATCCCGTCTCTTTCCAAAAGAGACGAGGTGAATAACGCCAGCCTGTCTCTCAACACCTATCCATCTTATCTTTCTCAGCTAGACACCTGGTGTGACCCCAAAAATACTTATCGAATCGAACAACCTGTTGCGAGACAACTCCCCTCCTGCTCTTTCCCGACCAATGTCAAGGAAGAAAATGCTTGCTGTATGTACAATGCTGACAAAAGAGCTAAAAACGCCACTGAGGCGACCTGCTACCCCAGTCAGATGCCCGAATCGTGCCTAAATAACCATGAAGTCCCCGTACCTAGCTACTACCGAGCCAGCCAAGGTTATTCCTCCATGGAAAAGGCGTCAGACTGCAGCAACGCAAGCGAGTTTGAGGAAAGTTTTGAACCCAGGGCGAGCCTCAGCCAAAGGAGTGAGCATCTGGAGCAACCACAGCCACCTCCTCCTCCTCCACCACCACCACCTCCTCCTCCACCACCACCATCTCAGCAGCCACCGCTATCACAGCCAGGAGCTAAACTCAGCTTCCCTGAAAACATTAAGCCTGATAATCTTCAGAACACCTCCGCCAACGAAATCAAAACAGAAAAAAGTCTCCCTGCTGCCAAAATAAGTCCGTCGGAAACGGAGAAAGAACTGAATAAATGTACAGAAACCAGCACTGACAATTCTGACAACGAAGCAAAAGGTAAAGGGACTCTTCTGGGCCTTAGGCAACTAACTTGAAAATCACAGTACTAATCAGAATAATTGTTGTTGTTGTTGTTGTTAATAATAATAATAATCAGAAAGCAATGATCCTGGTATTATGGTTCATTAGTTGCAGTAACTTTTCTCTCTACTCTTTTTTAATGCAGTCATTTCGAAATTGCTTAAGCTTTCTTCTCCCTTTCCTAAATAATAATAATAATAATATAATCGAAGTAAATGGAGTTGAGAATTAGGTATTCAAATGAATACAAACGCAAACATTAGTATTAAAAGTTCATGTTGCTATTTTTGTTGTTGTTGTTGCTGCTGCTACTGCTGTTGTTTGTTGTTCTTGTGTTTTGTATCTCTTCCTTTGGGGCGGATTGTGTTAGGTGTATCTGTTCATGGTGAATTTGCGAGCGAAGTCGTCGTGTTTATATTTGCTAAGTTCCTAAGTCTGTTGTAGGAAAGTTCGGAAATGATTTGAGTATGAACGAATGCCTTTTTGGTTTGTAGAAATTTCTAAAAGGCTATTTCCGCTAGAAATGTGCTTTTTTGTTGTTGTTGATGCCTTCCCTCCTCCTATCCTCTTTCTTTTCTCCCTGGGTAACACCTTCTTCTTCTTCTTCTTCTTCAACTTGCGAAGTCCGGATTGCTTGTTGAAGGTGGGGGGGGAGGGCTCGTGGAGATGGTTTGTCAAACACTTCAGGCTGGACTTGATTGTTGAGTTTCATTATCATTGCTGCATTCCTCATTGATAACCGCGGTTCCCGGCATCAGGAGTCTTGTTGGTGCAGACCCCCCACCCCCTAAAAAAACATTTGTGTCCTTGGAACATCTGTTTGAACTTTAGATATTCTAGGAAAAGAGCCTTCCAGCTATGATGAGGGGTTTTACACTGGAGGTTGCTTGTGCGTTTAAACTAAACAATTCTGGAAGTGAGGCTCTATATGGTTTATCAGATCCATTTGGAAAAGAAGGGCTTTCAGTGTTTAAGGAGAAAGAAAGAAAGAAAGAAAGAAAGAAAGAAAGAAAGAAAGAAAGAAAGAAAGAAAGAAAGAAAGAAAGAAAGAAAGAAAGAAAGAAAGAAAGAAGAGGCGTTCTGTTGTGAAAAGGGAATAAAATGTGTGTAGACCAAAATACGGCTGGGAGCGGTTTCAAATAAGAACAATGCCTTTTATGAGTTTGGCTTTGGAGTGCAGATTCATATCCTCTCAGAGCCTCAGCATTAGGGAATATACTCAGAAAACAAGCAGAAGAGAGATGTATTCTTGGGTTCTATGCCGGCCTGTGTAAGCACATGCATATGAACATACATGTATACCTGTGGTACATACGTAAGTATGAATGTATGCATGCCCCATCAATACATATGCATACGCATATTGCCTGTTTGGGTATCACAAAAGGAAGTGGGAATCCCATCCCCTCTTGTGCCTCTCGCCTGATATGGCATTTCGTTTAATATATATCCAATCTGATGGTGGAATAAATTATTTTAAATCCGCCAGTTCAACTGCCATATACGAGAGAGTGAGAAATTGCAAAGTCAAGGTTATGGGGGGGGGAGAACCCTCTACCAAGGTATCTGCAAAAGGAGCTTCCTCTGCCACATGAAGTACTATTTTCATGGGAGTCAAATTAGCAAAAATAAATAAACGTGATTGGCGTTTTGATTTGGAATAGGAGGAGTGGTGGAATAAAAGAGTATTCTTTGTCCTTTCATTTTGATCCTCAATGCAAACAATGATTATTTGCCTGCCAAATGTTCTGCCTAGATTTTTTCAAACTTTTCTGTTTTCTCGCCGTGGGAGGAAAGGAATGATTTGCTTGAATACAATATTTCATATATTTGCCATTTTCGGCATGGGTCTTATTTTTTTAAAAAAAAATATATTCACCTTTTATTTTGTTGGAGACGGTCTCTTAATTTCTGTTTATGTTCCATCAGCCCCGCCCAAGCCAGGATTTGGAAATGGAGTTTTAGGTTTTGGAAAAGGGAAAGCCTTAAAGGGATTTTACAGAGTTCAGTGGCAGTGGTGGTGAATGCATTGGAAAGCAAACACAACATGGATTTGCTTTTTTGTGTTTGCGAGGTTTTTTAAAATTTGTCTTCTACGATTTTGACCAGAATTCCAAGTAAGGGATTGTGTCAATCTAGCAAGCGTGTGCACGCGCATGCTTGCGTGCACACACATACATACACAGAGACCCATAGGATGTTATAATTGCAACACACCTTCCCTCCATTCAGACACTCATACCTTGGATACATGTTAGAGGGCTACTGCTGCCAACATTCCTGCATGTCCAAATTCAAATCCGAGGTGTTTATGTATATATGTATGTGCGTCTGAAGTGTACTGCAGTGGCTGCCTCTATGAAAATTGCATGTGCCTGTATGAAGGAGAGTTACTTGGAAAACGTTAGGACAGTATTTTGGGAAACAAATATGTGTAGATTTAGGGGGGGTTGTGTGTGTGTGTGTTTTAGAAAATATCTCTTCTTTGCCGATAATAAAATGATGCACTTCACAAAGGCTTAACGACGGAGAAAATGGAGACTAGCCCACTGAAGAAAACAAGTCACAGCCAAACAAAATATTTCTCCCTGAAATGTAATTTTCAGAATCATGTTTTGTGCTCTGCCTCGTTTGAAATATAAGCTGATGCTTTTCCAGTCGAAGTCTGAGCCAGTATGGCTTTATGGAGTAAAAGCTACTGCTAACTTGGGCAATTATTGAAGTACAAGTATTAATTTTACCACCACCATCCCCCAAAAAGCCTGCATGGCATGGTGTAGCTGCAGGAATAATTTCACAAAATTATATCCTGTGGACATGTCTGACACGTGGAAAAACACTACACCCGAGAAGAGTGCAAACCATCTCAACACCATTTGTGTGTTACGAAGGGTATCCCTTACGTGAACTATGCATAACTGTAACGCCCAAAAGTTAAGATCTGGCGTTCTATATCTGACCCCCAGGTGAATGTTGTGAATAGAAGCTTTAATGCACCTCTTTTTAATAGACACCGGATTCTGTTAGTGTTTAATTGGAATGCTAAAGTTTGTAAATAATAAACAAGAGGGAGCTAAAGACATTTATTTGAGCGGAGTATAGAGATTCTTGTATTACGAAAAGAAGATGCTCTTTGGTTTTTTCCTTTGTTTTTAAATGCAGTCTTAAGCCTAGGAAGCTCTCATTGCTATTCCACAGATACTTATATAATAATATTATTTTTAACAGAGGATATAAAGACAGAAAACACTACAGGAAATTGGCTGACAGCAAAGAGCGGAAGAAAGAAAAGATGTCCTTACACTAAACATCAGACGCTGGAACTGGAGAAAGAATTCTTATTCAATATGTACTTGACCCGTGAGCGCCGCCTGGAGATTAGCAAGAGTATTAATCTAACAGACAGACAAGTCAAAATCTGGTTTCAGAATCGCAGGATGAAACTCAAGAAAATGAACAGAGAGAATCGAATTCGCGAACTGACTTCCAATTTTAATTTCACTTGAAAGTGCTCAATAAAGGGAAGGGGCAGGGGAGAAATCATTACAAATCTTGTGCAGTATTTTTTATTATTATTATTATTGTCCTGGGTATAAATGCAATGCTTATGAGAGGAAGGGAGAGAGAGAGAGAGAAATAATAATCAAGACCTCAGGCTGGTGTGCAGTTCTATGATTTGAGTATTTACAGTTTGTAGAGCGAAGGTGCATCCATCGGTATAAGCATGAGAATATATATATATATTGCATCAATGTTTCTATGTAAAATAAAGAGTAAGGTGGTTGCTTAAGAAACAGCTTCTAAGATGTTTTAAGTTATTCACGAGCAGCACAAAGAAAAGAAAATGAGAGACTGAAGGACGTATTTCCATGCCTTTTTGTGTTTAGGGTACTAGGTGCATCTCAAAGTTCGCTTCTCATATTCTAGTGTAGTCTGCCTATTGTATAATAAAAATAATGACTGAAATGAGTTCCATATGTGTCTGTAATGGAAGTGGCAGTGGGAACATGCTCACATCATGTAGTTATGCAGTCTCCTTCCAAGGAGGAGGTACTATCGACCATTATATTTAAGAAAAGAAAAGAAAAAAGCAGTATTGATATGTTATAATGGGGGGGGGGTCTAGGGTTTTCTTTTGTGACTGTTATTTAAACATATTCTGTATGTGGTATCCTTTGCATGTATCTTCCTTTATGGAGCCAAATAAATTTCTTAGAACCGTGTAGAATTGGGTATTTTTCAAAGTGACCCCCCCACACCAAAAGAAGCACGTTTATCCCCACCCCTCCCTTTCTATTTTTCTATGTAGAGTATATTTTTTCCCCAGGACTCATCCTTTTAAGGCTTTCAGGAGAGTATCCTAGCGGGTTTAATATAAGTGAGAGACCATAACGTTGATTTAAATATTATCCAGGTGACCACAATAAGTCAAGGTCATAAAACAATAATGTCAGGACAGTCTTGGTAAGCGCTGGAGGTGGATTTTATGATCTGCAAATATAATGTGCTGCAGCAGTAAAAGATGCATTTAAAGGTGACTGTGGAGGAGGGAAGCAAGTCAGAAGCAGAGCAGCATTCTTGGGATGCAGACTCCTCATGGCTTTGGGTCTTTTTTTCTTCTTTTTTTTAAGGCAAGGCACGCTCCCTTTTGCCTCTTCTGGAAGAAGCACTCTATTTTTTTTAAAAAAGGAATACATTGTTTTATTTTAAAAAAAACCCACACACATCATCATCAACAACAACAAAAAAACCGAAAATGGGATGTCACGGTGGAAGACGTGCAAAGGTAAGACAGACGATTTCTTTGGCTAAGAGGCATGGCTGAGGTACAAGTGGATACTGTGTTTCTGTGTATACTCAAGGTAAAGGCAGAATGGATGTGAACTCCACTTTGAAGCTACATGGCTTTTCCACGGATGGGGCGTTCGGCTGGGTTTCTTCGGAGTTGTCTTTTTGATTCGAGTTTTCCTTATTCCTGTGTGACAGCTCATTTTCGAGCAGAATGTGCATGGCTGAGGAATGATGGTGCATAGATTTCCATTTTGATCCCCACAACCACCAACACCCTACCCCACCCTCCTCGTTTTCTTTCTGTGTTTTCTTTTTTAAACTTACTCGTGATGAAGTTGGGCTCTTGCTAGAGGTAGACACCATAGAGTCTGAGGTCTTGGATCTGTTTTTGGTGGCAGAACTAGGGATATCCCAAACATGTTGTAGTTGGGTATTGTAACTTAAGGTGCCTTTTGATTTCAGAATTTGGCTGGTATGGACTTCTAAGGACAGGGGGAGATAGGAACATTTAGTGGTATTTTGGAATGTTGTGGACACACAAACACACGCTTACTCTCTTCCTTTCCTTTGTGGATTTTCTCCCACTCCTTCCCCCCCTTTTTTTCTTCCTTGGGAGAGCTGCGATATCAGTTATCTGTGCAATTGAAAATGGATAATGTCAGAAGAGAGCCACTTTGCCAATGAAGGATAGCGGAGTGTGCTATAATTCAAGATTTCCGAGCAGCTCAGTTAAACGTTTCAACCGCAGAGACACAGGCTGCTAGAGGGAGAGTTGACTGCAGATTCTATTAGAAGGGAGGAAGAGGGGGAGGAGGAAAAGGGGGGTCTTAATGAAGAGATTAAAGATGTTGCCTTAATTTGAAGAATGCTTTCTTGGGGATGATGGCTTGGCTCTGGCGTTGCTTGGCTTCTGACTTTTGGTTAGGAAGAGGCAGCAGTGACACGACACCAAAGCCCACAAAAGGCTTGAATTTCTTGTCTCTCTTCTCTCCCCCTCCCTCCCCCTCCCTCCCCCTCCCTCCCCCTCCCTCCCCCCCTTTTTGTCTTCCCTCCTTTCTGACAGAAATGAGTGTGGATCTTCCGCCCTTTCATGCAGCTGATCCGTGGTTTAGGTAGTTTCATGTTGTTGGGGTTGGCTTTTAACTCGGCAACAAGAAACTGCCTTAATTACGTCAGTTAGTCTTCATCAAGGGCAACCTTCCTCCCCCCTCCCCCCCTCTTCTTCTTCTTCTTCCTCCCTTTCTCCCCCTTTTCTTTTCTCCGTTACTCACAAGCTGCGAGACCAGAGCTGAGGAACAGAGTTTTGGGGTTCTTTTTAACGCAGGGTACGAAGCGAAATTAGCAAAACGTTGTAAATGTTTTTTCCCCAAAACAGAAAGAGGGGAGGCGGGGAGAGTTAAAAAGCGGGGTCATGACTGGGTAGAAGGAAGCAGGTTCGCTAAACACGATAGCCCCCTCCATCGTCCCCAAGAGTCCCCCGCTCCACTCCCACCTCAGCTCAATCACATATATCTACTTATGGGCTTAAATGATTTTTGTTTGCTGCTATTGTTTCTGGCCGACGGTGCTCTGGAGGCAGACAAAGGGGTTCCCTCCGTGAGAATGCCTCATCAAATTATTGAGTTAGCTCAAGTTAAGGCCACAATAGTTGTCCGAGTGTCAACCGCGAGTTTTCGAGATGCACCATCTCTGTCTGTCTGTCTTCTGTATGTGCTCAATAAACCAGAACGTTGATGGTGATTGGAAGGGTAAAATTACAGCCTAGTAACTTCTGTGGCAATCTGCTGTTGCCATATTCTGGCCAGTACTCTAAGTATTAAATCAGATAAGTTATAGCTTATTATGTTCCTTGAAGGTGCACTGAAGAACAAAGCAGTAAACCGGGAGTCAAGGCTGGCTGTGTCCCCTTAAGAATCCAAACAGCTCAGGTTTAAAATTAATAGCCATTTTACATGCTAAAATCCAGGGTGGGCTGTCACTTAGGAGCTCGAGTCACACTGTAGCTTTCTGAACACAGGCTGGAATATAATCTGCTTTTTACCCCACTGTGGAAGATCTATGAAAGCTAAGTAAATGTTGACTAAAAGAAAAAGGAATGACTCTGCTCAGTTATATGATGAACAAGTTGTTGCGGAGATTATTGTTGATGATGTTGATATTGGGTGGAAGAGAATAAGGGTGAATTAAAAAAGATGGGGGTTGGAAAGGGGGGGACCAGCAATGTGAGGATCAAAATTTCAAGTAAAAGGGGTGGTGGTTGTTTATTTGTCTATATGGAGAACATAAATGTTGATTTGAGATCAGCAATGTGAGGGTGACAGTTTCAAGATAAAGGTGCTGTTTTGTTTTGTTTATCTATGGAGAAAATAAATGTTGAGTTGAGATCCTCCCATTTTATTCTTCTGTGTGAGGTTCAGGGTTACCCTCGAAGAATTAAGGGAGAAGACCAGAGCCACCATCCCACTCCCATGCAGTGCGAAGGTGGCATCCTGATATAGGAACAAGAGGTCATCCTATTTTGTGTTATCTTTCAGAAGGAAAGAAAGGACTGTTCTATGACAGGCTGACTTTACAGTCATAACAGAACATTTTCCTAAACTTGTAATAAAGAAGGGTTATGAAGACCAGTATTGTCTTGCTAGAGAGCCAAGATGGCAGACGATATGACTGTCCCCCCCACACACCCAAATTCAGTTTCAAATGGGAAACATTTATTTTCAAAGGAGGGCATTCCCCCCTCCCCGCATCTTTCAGTGCAAAATTGTTGGAATGCTGTTGCTTTTGTTGTGTTTTCTTATACCTCCCTTTAATTTGGAAGCTTCAAGCTCCTTAACAAACTTTCCACCGCAGAATTGAGAAGATTTGATGCTCCTTGGACTTAAGCTCATTCAGTTTTCAGAGATAAACGTGGTCTGTCAAAAGAACTTGCATAGGAAATCATAAACAAGCTGGCTTTAGGCTGTGGGCTTTTATAAATATGTTTTTCTTGGTTTATTATTTTAGATATGCGCCTTTTTAAAAGCATACTAACGGTCCTGCCTTTGGCTCAAAGTAATCAGTGTATGGACAGCGGCTATTTTCGGTATCTTCCTAAGGTTGAATACTCACATGCATTCCCTCCAAGCATTAGAAGTTTTAATAAGCAAAAGTAATGGATAAGCAAAGAGTTGTCCTTTGCGCTTTGTTACTGTAAATTAGAATTTCAACAGATAAATGGCTGATCACAGATACCATAATTATACACAATAGTCCTGGGGTAATTAATTGATCTCACTATTCATTAGGTATAGAAAAGTTTCTGCTTCTCCATATTAACAATTCTCAGGTCACCCCCTTTTTATTTTATAACAGCATGAAGAAAGGGGATGAGGGAGAAAAAAGCCTACCATGCAGTTATGAAGTTTAATTTAACCACCACCCCAATGTATAGAAGGAAGTCTAACGTAATATATGTTTAATCGACCCAAGTCAAGAAATGTAATAAAAGTTAAATCCTCCCCTACTGCGTTTTTTCTCCTTTAAACGATACTATTAGATCTGGATGAAAGCAGAGAATTTACAGGCTTAAACATTATTGCAGCGAGTTCCTTTATCTCTGATGCGAGAGCATGTGTAATTATAAGGATCTCGTGCTGTTTGGTGTACATCTCTCCCTTGACAAAATATTGTTTTGCTCACTTTACTAAAACGTGCTTGTCTTTCTGTTGTTATGCGTATAAAATATTAGCAGCATTCCAGTGTGCTACCAGTGTCGCTTCATTTTTCTTGTGTATGTTGCTGTAATTCTGCGTTTCACAGCAGGTGTAACTTCAAAAGGCTTCTCCCTTTGTGAATAGACCTGTTTTATCGTTTAGTTTCCCAGAGTTTTGAAGGTGTTCAGAGGGAGTCACGGATACACACATACTCTGTGTGTGTGTGTGTGTGTGTGTACACACATTAATTGGCCACAATCCAGCATTTCCACATACGCCCATTGATTTGAATTATTTGAAGTGCCCATAACCTGTGCTGAGTTACATTTGTACACTCACACACACGTGGGATGTATGTTTATATTTAAGTATGTGCACATATATGCTGTCTATGTATGTGTGTATAGGTATGCCTGTGTGTACACATATACATACATACATACAAAGGGTAATGAATAAGAAGATGCCTGTTTCTGAGGAGCCAATAGTTTGGTAAAGATAATTTAGTCCTCCATGTTAGAATATTGGTCTGTATGTGGTTTCGAACTGGCGATCTACCAGGAGCTTTGGACTTTTTCACTGATATCTTTGAGTGCATAAATAATATTTAATCTCAGCAACCTGGTGGTCAATTGGGAGGGGGGGGGAGAGAAATGCAAAGGACTCTGTCCGAGGTATTTTGTTTTGCTTTTCCCCACCCCATATTCTCTCACATAATTACTATCTCGTTTAAATAGTTCCTCGAAAGTCCAAAACAGGGCCCAAGTTGTTTCACCGAGTGCAAGGAAGAGTGTTGTCTCTGTGTGCGTGCGTGTGTTTTGCTGGCATGCGTGTGTGTTTTTCAAGAGAAAGTTCCTTTTACTGAGCCCTAGGGGAGCCTGACATGCGGAAGGCAGGTATAATTAACCGAGGCCTAGCGGAGGAGCTTGCACGCGGGGCTAAAGAGTCAGGCTGGAATGCGTCCTCCTTCAGTTGAAACTTGCCCTTGTTTATAAATGCTGCCTTCTCTGAATGCGTCTAACACCTTCCCTTCTAGCCGTCTCTGCAGCTCCTCGACAGCAGCTTGAAAACAGACGACGCAACTGGCATCCTGGATGTAGCCTTATCTTGTGATGACGATAATTGCAGCCTGTCTCGCTAGACAGGAGGACAACCGTGGCGGGAGAGTTATAGAAATATGTTGAGGTGTTGTTACTGTTGTTGTTTTCTCCAGGCACTGGGCTTGGTGAGTCTAGGCTGGCTGTCTTTTTCAGTTCATTCTGTTTGGAAATCTCCTGGCCGTGTCTGTGTGTTACCCCCAAAGATGCGAAATGAGATATGGCTCAAGGGACTAGGTCTCGTTTAAATGTTGCTGGCCTCTTTTTGACTCCCAAGATCCTGCTTCTGTGCATTAGTATTATTTTTGTTTCTTCTTCTCAGATTTGTTTTGGGAGAGACATCACAAACCAGTGAAATAAATTGGTCCTGAGGTTTAATTGCACTTTGGAATTTATTGTCTTCTGCACCCACCTCCAAGCACTAAAGATTCTGGCATCCAAAGTCATAACATCGGACAAAATTCGTAGCAACAAGCAAGCGGGGGGGGGAGGGGGAGACCATTAAACAGGTCCGAACTCCTCTAGAGTAAATTTAAAAATGAATGTCTATTTTAAGCTGCCTGCGTCTTTCCCTCTTCCTACCCTTTGCCCTTGGGTTAAATGTAAAGATCACGCCCATAGGAAATAAAGTTAAATACATAATTCCCATCAGTAAGCGGGAGGAGGGACACGACCCTGGCCCATATATTTAAGAAATCAAGAGGAATTCTGAGCTTTGCTTAAATTATTATCATTATTGCTGTTATTATTATCACTATTATTGTTATTGCTATGGGAATCGATTGTAGTGGGCGGCCGGAGTCAGTTGGGTTAAGAGGACATAAAGATTTAGGGTTAAAGGGAATCAGGTAGTTTCTTGGCAACATTTTCTATATAAGGAGAAGGTGGCTGGGGGATGAAGGGGAGATGGCGATTACAGCAGGAGAGGAAAGATCAACTGAAAAGCAGAGGAACAAAACTGAGGCCAGATCCGATCCTAAGTTCTTCTACTCGGAAGTCAGCCTCTTTGATTACACTGCCACTTCCTTTCCAGCCAGCGGGCAAAGGATCGTAAGCCTTAAAAGCTTGGGAAGAGAAGGGGGGGAATAAAAGGGGGTCTTCACATGGGGAAACTTCAAGGGATGAGTTTATGCTTAGTTTGCCTTCGCTTATGAAGGGCTGTCAACACTGCGACGCCTTCAGCCTACAGCTATGGGGGCCTGCAAGGGATGCGAAAACTGCGCCGGGAGTTCCCAAGAAGAGGGGGAAAGTGGATTTTTTAATCCGAACTTGACGGTGTTTATTGAACCAAGTGGAAACTCAGAGGGAAGGAATGCGATTTAAGAGACGCCGCTGGTCTGCGTGTCAAGGGTGGCGTGTGTTGGTCTGTGAATTCCAGGGCCCTCTCTGGAAGCTTGTTGTTCCAAACCGGTCTGCGACTTTCGTCCTCGGAATAGCCTGCGACACACAGGGAACTATTTATAAAGAGCTACGCCGTCCTCTCTTTCCCGACTTCTGCACAGCTTCCTGGTGCGAATCCAGCATCTGCTCACGCAGGAGTCGCCCTATCCGTGTGCGTCGCTGGGAGCGGGGTGGGACGGGGTTGCAGTCTTGGATCCCCCTCAGCCAGGAGTCGGTATAAGAGAAAGGGATGCGTGAAGTTATGAAGAGAGCACTCCGAGGCAGCTTCTGCTTCTGCTGGAGGGGTCTAATGGGATGGTAGGAAAGGAAACGATTTCAACAGGGCCAGCAAGGGTTTTAGGCAGACAGTCATCCATTGATGGCAGGATTCTCTTTACAGAAGCCTTAAAAGCGAGATGGGAATCGCAGGATTCCAATGATCCGATTATGTGCAGATCAGTTGGAGGCAGAGAGGTTCAGAGAGAGGAGGAGAGGGTGTGTGCCTTAAGCGGGTGTTCTTTAAGTTCCCTTATATAACCTTTCCTTCCATACCATAAAAAAATGGCGGAGGTACCCTAGAAGATTTTTTTTTTTTGGTCAGGACCATACAGAGGAGCAATAAAATCCCCAGTCGGAATCTCTTCTCCCCCCCTCCCTTTTTCATACACTTCACAGATATCGACTTGGGATACACACACACACACACACACACTGCATATATAAATGCAACTTTTCCACACACATACACACACACACACACAATCCTCTTTTCATATTTAGTTTTTTTTCGGCATAAAGGAGACAGAAGAAGCCGGGACGGGCCACGTTACTGCAGGACTGTTTGTCTTCTATCAGAGTAACACGATTTTGAGAGAAAGACACTCGTCTATAGCTGAGAAGGAGACACTTGGTAGAACGTGGAGAAACGTAGCCTTTTCACCTTCTAGGTGACGGTCTACGTTGAATGCCCATATTATCAACCTCTCCAACTGGAATTACATCTCCAAAATGAGAAATATTTCAGAATGGTCATTTCTTCGCCACAAAGGTCAGCCTAAGTTTGCCTATTTAGACAGAACCATGGGCGTAAAAGTATGCAAACAAAGTCTATTTCACAGGGTCTCATGTGATGTCCTGAGGTTATAAATGTAATTAAAAACTGCTCTGCTCCGTCTATGTTAAAGGCATCTCTTCATTTTATCTGTAGACAAACTGCTCCCTTCTCTCTAATTCCAGAATTGTTCGACTCCCAGGCATAGGACTCCTTGAACGAGGAAACCTTTGCACCACCAGCCCCAGAGAATCATTGGCTATGAACAACCTGCAGCACTGGAGGGAGGGGGGACTGATTTTAAAAAACCAAAAGGATCGAAGGCTTCCTTGTAAAGAAAGGCATCCTCAGTTGTTAGGTTTCATTCACGAATATTTTAATGAACTTGCTTACTTGCATTGAAGGATTAAGGTCAGCAGTGGTGTTTACGTTTTCACCACCTTCTCTTTTATAATCCACGATTCTTGGTGTATATTCACAAGTTAGATCGTCTGTCTCTGTAAAAACAACACTGCTCTTTTTTTCCTATGCTTTTCTGTCTGTCCTCCGAATAGTGTATATTTGTGCTGGTGCGTATATATGTGTGTGTGTGTGTGTGTGTGTGTGTGTGTGTGTGTGTGTGTGTGTGTGAGAGAGAGAGAGAGAGAGAGAGAGAGAGAGAAACAGCGAGAGAGAGATTTCCTCGCCCATCCAGTATGTCTAAGCAACTACCATTCCGTTGCAAGATTTATTTCTATAAATAAAATTATATTTTCCGTACAACTCAAGCGAACGTTTCATCTCCTCAGCACATTTCTCTGCATTCTCCCCCCCATCCCTTTAATTTCTGCATAGAGGAAGCCTCCAGAAAGGGTTAGAGCAAGGCTAGGTATTAGCTTTTCTTCGAACGTTAAGGGAAAAAATGAAGTCACTGGAGACTTTTGATTGACAGATAAAATGAAGTCAAGAAAAGCCAAAGGACATACTATGCTCCTACAGGACTATTTCTCTTCAAGAAAGTGAAAACGGTGTGAGAATAGTAGGCAGGAGATGTCTGGTTCAGGTTTCACAGCAAGACTGTTTGAAATTTGTATTTCTTGGGCACACACACACAGAAAGAGAGAAAGAGACAGAGGCACATCCATCTCTATTTCTATTTAAAATGTACCCCTTATGGAATGAAACACTGTTTCTCTACACCAACTAGGGCGGTTGGTGTATAAAGATCAAGAACTCCTGAATTAAGATGCAGTTTGGAATCTTTAATCAGTTCCATCAAGCAACTTTCTTTCCAGAGGCTTTTTTTTTTTTGTCAAAGGGGGAGGGTGGAGAAAGAGAGAGTACTGACTGAGATTTCTGCAAGGGTTTGACTGTGTCCTTCTCTCCCACCCGCCAACCTCCGTTTTCCCAAGCAAGGTGCCTAAAAATAAATCCATTCCTGCTCCTGTGTGTGTAGGGGAACCCTGCACACTCTATATCGAGGGTAATGTCACTGGTGGACACTGCATCCTTCTGGGGCACATGTCCCCCCCCGTCTCTCCTTCTCTGCCCTGTGCCTTTCTCTCCCCACCCCTCTGTCGAGAAAACCTCCACAACCTTCCCTGCATACACTTTTCTGTGCCTTCACTCTCCTTTTGTTGCAAATCTACCGCACTTCCAAGCCGTCTCTGCTGCTATTACATAGGAAATCTTGAATCCTCCTTGACAACGCCACAAAAACGCCTGTTTGTTGTTGTTGCTGTGGGGTTGTTGTTTATTTTGGGGGGGGAATTATCCTTTTGCAGATTTCCTTCCCAGAGCAAGCGACCAAAGCCATCCTTCCAGACCTCGAAGGGTACAAGCTATTTACCTACCATCTTACTCTACCAAGCAAAGGTTGTTATTAACACACACACACACACACACCTTCCAGTGAAGTTCCACAGTTGGTTTGGAACAGAAAAAGTTTCACTGACGTTGTTTAAATGATGATGATGATGATGATGATGATGTCAAGAAAACAGAATATAGTACAGCACTCTTTAAAACAACAACAGCTACACTCTGGCTCTCTTAACATGCAAAAGGTCCCTCAATCCCACCTATGCCTTAGAACTGAAACTTACACATTCAGTTTTATTTAATGAATGACACATTTATGAACAATCAAATGATCCTCGTAAAAATTTTATTGAAGGACATAAAAAACGTTCACGACTAGCCGAATAATGTAGCCTCTCAGAGAGCACAAAGATGAGAGACACTTTTTTGTTGTTATTATTTTCCACTCATGTTTTACAAGGTCACCCTCTCCCTCCCAGAAGATAGTTATCGTACGCACGCACGCGCACACACAAATTATATACATGTACATTTAGGCACATACATATACATGCATATAGAAATATCTATATTTATATGTCTATTTATATCTGTATAGATGTAAAGACAGAGTACACGACCCCAAGATTTCTTGCTGCTAAATAAGCTGACGAATATGCATCGCAGTAGAAATGACAAAAGGTTCTGTAATAGGGAAAAAGAGGGGGGAAAGAGCACGTACACACACACACACAAGCTGCTCATAGCCATTCATGGGCTGGCGCTGAAGAGGGGGCGAGCCAGCAGTGCAACTCTCTGGGACCTTGAACCGACCCCCTCCCCCTTGAAAGATATTCCATGTAATGTATCCATTATAGAATACAAGCTGTAGAAGCAAAGAGACCAGACAGAGACAAATTGCGTCAAGAAATAGTTCCTGTGATACCTTGCTACACCAGATACCTTGCCCACTCATTAATAGCAAGGCTATGGAAAAGCCAAGTCGCAGAGCGAGCCAGCCAGCGAACGAACGAGTCGCCTTTCAGCTCATGGCACGTAAGAACCAACTGCTGCTAATAACGACATTATTTCAAGAGTTTTATGAAAACCCAAGTCGCATAGGCGCTATTTTTTAAAAAAAAAATAGTAAGAGGGGAAGGGGAAAGGGGAAAAAAAAGACCAGCGGATTGATCTACACTGTATTTTTGGGTAAATACAATCACGTGAGAGCTGGGAGCCAATGACAAACTAGGAAAGGCTGAAAAAATAATTACCTGCCCTGATTGTTCTATGAGAAGATAAAAAGTACACATACAGTTCATACAATAATCTTATGAATGTAAAAGAGGGGGGAACAATGTCGGCTTCTGGTCCCATAAGCAACTATTATGTAGATTCCTTGATTAGTCATGAAAGCGAAGAACTGTTGGCATCAAGGTTCCCAGCTACTGGCTCTCACCCTGCAGCAGCCAGACCTTCAGGATTAGTACCGGAGTGTGCAGATTTTCCATCCTGCAGCTTTGCCCCCAAACCGGCCGTTTTTACTACTTCGTGGGCTCCCGTGCATTCCCAGTCGTCCGTGGTCTACCACCCGTACACCCACCAGCCTCACATTGGAGCTGACACCCGATATATGCGCACTTGGCTGGAGCCTATCTCCGGCGCGGTCTCTTTCCCAGGTTTTCCAACCAGCAGCCGGCACTACGGGCTTAAACCCGACGCCTTCCACGGCCGCAGGGACTGCGGACCGGTGGATGGACGTAGTTATCCGGATTATATGTACGGATCCCCGGGAGATCTCAGGGACAGAACCCCGCAGACTATTCCCTCCCCGGAATCTGAGGCCATCGCTTCCAACAAACACAAAGAAGAAAAGACCGAATTGGACCCTAGTAAGTCGAAGTCATTCTTCTTTACAACCGGGAAGGCATTACAGCCTCCTACACAGTACTCAATAAAAAGAAATTACCTTGCTGTTTAGAATTCTTGGCGTCCATGCCTTGAAACTCCAACTGGACAGGCTTAAAAACCTGACTTAGTAGATCATGGGAAGAGCTTGCAGTTGGTTTGGTTAAGGGAAGAAGGGCGGGAGGAAAGGGGATGGGGGGAGATGATATTAGTATGAGAATGACTGTGAGTATTATCGTTATTATTTTGTTTCCTCACCTTGGAGAATACACTTGTTGGATAAAATATTCATAGCCTCCCATGACCTCCCTTCCTTGCCCTCAGTCGTTCTTCCTTTTCGAGGAACAAGCTTGGCTAATACAACAATTCGGGCATGTGTGGGAGGGAAAATAATATTGATATGTATGTATGTTTATTTATTTATTTGGGGAGGGTACACTCAAGGCATGATTCATAAAATGTTTGCATCAAGGCAAAAAAGCATGTTCTGGGTGGTAAAAAAAACGGAGAAAATGAGTGTAGATTATCAAAAGCTAAATAACTAGCCTATGAAAATATAAATAACCGCTAGAGTTTAGCAGATGGGGAATGGGGGTCTTTAGATACAGCAGTGAACCATATAGATTTTGAAAAAAGTATTCTACAGTTCAACTTATTAGAAGAAGGAGTAGAGAAGAAATGCCCTTGAACACTGGCAAAGCAGCAGATCTAGAGCATCCCAAGGATTTCTGCACCTCTAGTTTAAAAAGTAATAATTCTTCTGCACAGTAAAATCTTCACTTCCTAGTGGCCATATGCCATTTAAGGGTGGGTGATTGTTTCTGGGCAATGAGGAGTGAAGGCACAGCAAGCAAAATATATGGATCTCCAGCCACCATCATGCCAAGAAATGATACCCACTTGTGTGTAAATGCAGGATGTCTGTGCGTGTGTGTGTGCATTTTTGTGTCCGTATATATAGAGACACTCACATGCATACGCGCACAATCTCATTCCCATGCCAGGTGTTTACAAACTCTCCAGGCCTAACAATCTGATCAAATGCTGATATAGTCCTGATAGCTTATGTGCATTTGTGTCATATATATACATAGGCAGAAGTATATGCTCTCTCACAGACACAGAGAGAGAAGGCAGAAAAGGAATTTGTTTAAGTAGCCTTGAATCAGGAACATATTTATCGACTTCAAATCTCCACAAGAATAATTTGCCTAAATTATGGTTTCCCTCTAACAACATTATAAGGCTGCTTAGTGCAGAAGAAGGTGATTTGGAACTGAGAGGGGGAAATGTTTTCTTGGAGTCAGTAGGCTTGTCCTGGGGCATTCTCAAGATTTTTTTTTTAAAAAAAATGCCAGCCATTCCATCAGCGGGAAGGTTATAGAGAGGGGACTGGAGAGTCACGGTTGTAAACAGAGTTTATGGGCCTGTGAAGTGGTGTGAATTTTGACTCTTTATGACTGTGTTCTTGGATTACTCCTACTAGTGTTCATGTGCAGGAGTATATTGTTATTATTATTCAACTCTTTGCTCCAGTTTTGTTTTGAAACTGCCCCTTGCTGGAGACAATGATCACTTAAATGAAAATAGTTGGAATTAGGGTGCAAAGCAGCTCTAGCAGGATTAATTGAGAAATGTCTCATTGCCTTCGGCATCGATGTGCACTGCACCTTCACTTTCTATAAAAGAATTACACACAACCTTAAACTATCTTGAAGGTCACTTCAGATTTGATCAGATCATGTTGCCAAAGAGAGGGGACTTTTGAAACACACACACACACACAAAACAACAACACTGAAGAAGAAGAATTGGCTGAGTCTGGATTTGGGGATTCCACAACCAAAGCTAATGATAGATACAAAAATCTCCATACATACACATATACACACACAATATAGCATATATTAAATATATAAATTGCTCAACTCTTTTTTTCCCCTAGACAACCCAGTGGCAAACTGGATTCATGCACGTTCTACAAGAAAGAAAAGATGTCCCTACACGAAGTATCAAACGCTGGAATTAGAAAAGGAGTTTTTGTTTAATATGTACCTAACACGGGACCGTCGTTATGAAGTGGCGAGAGTTCTTAATCTCACGGAGCGCCAAGTCAAAATCTGGTTTCAGAACAGGCGAATGAAAATGAAGAAAATGAACAAAGAGAAAACCGATACTAAAGACCAGCAGCAGTGAAATTGGCAGAGTCTCTCCAGTCAATGGAGAAGTCGAGGCGCTGGCTCTTCCTTGGGGTTCGAAGTGTTTCTGACTTTTTTACCGTGTACTGATGAGTGTTTAGAATTAGTTAAACACAGCAACCGTTCTTGGACGCAAAAGACATAAAGAGTGCTTTTCTTAAAAAAAACAACCCACAAAAATTTTTAAAAAAAATAAAAATTGAGACTAAAAATAAACATTTTCTTTTCTTTTCAGAAAACAACAAAGTACTTGAATTTATTTTTAGTATTTTATTTCGTAAGTTAAATTTATCCAGTTTTTTTATTATTATTATTTCATGTCGTCGTGGCTGCATATTTTGTACAAAAGGAAAGAAAAGACGGGGGAAAGGAAGAAGAAAGAAAAAGAGGGTTGATCGCTCAAACAATGTTTCTGTCATCGTGTCGAACGTTTCTGGTGTACTTATTTGTGTCTTCTATGATTGTCACAGAACCGTTCTGTAATGCTGTTATGTTTTGTTAAAGTAGAGCTGTAAATATATACCTAACATCACAAAAAAGAGGAAAAAACAGAGGTGTCTTTATTATTATTATTATTATTATTATTATTATTATTATTATTTTCCCTTGTAACCCCCTACAAGCTGCAAACGGGGAAGGAAACCTCTCCTTGCACTCTTAAAGATATAAACCCGGAAGATACGCCCATGAAATCAACACTGATAGTCTGTTGGAAAAAAACTATTGGAAGAATGCCCTCTTTCAGGAAGTCGGATAGGACAGAAAAATAATAGGACTTCCGCTCACATTTACATTTTCTTGCTTGCTTGCTTGCTCTCTCCCTTTCCCTTTCTCTCTCTCCCCCATCCCATATATCTATATCTGTATGTCTGTATAGTGGTAGACTCATAAAATGAGACGTTTGGGTAAGGGTGAGAGTGTACTACACGTTTTAATCTAGGGTAATTAATTGTAATAATTTATGACCTCGGGCAATCAAAGTATACGTACAAGATTAAATATGTGTGGTAAGCAGCTTTTGATCCCAGCAACATCCTTACCTTTGTTATCTATCTGAGACAACTCTATTGGAACTCTTTGGGATTATCAATGAAGTGCCAAAAACTTGTTACTGCGTTGCTTGCGGGGGCGGGGGCAGCCATCTAATTACTCTCTAGTGCAATGTATCAAGACAATTACAACCATCAATGGTTTGTTTGTATTAATGAGAAAGGGAAAGGATGGAAATAAGGGGATGATAATCAGCTAAACATTTTTGTTGTTGTTAAAGTTCTTTAAAAAAAAGTCTAAGGAAGTGGAGTTGAGGGCTGGTAGATTTTCCCTCCACTCCTCTGTAAAGAAGCCACTTTCTGGACATAGCGTTTTCCTTCATTTCCTCAGGCTGGCAGAAAGCAAGTCTAAGAGTGTTCAAAATCAGATGTTTGCACTTCGTAGGAACCTGTTAAGTGACACGAGGTGGGTGGAGAGGGTCTCTCTTTCTCTCTCTCTCTCTCCCCCTCTCTCTCCCTTTAATAGTCCATTGTAGCCTTTCTTGCAAATGGATGTTTTCCGAAGGTCCTTTCCCAGGCTGGTTAAATGAAAGGCCAAGGGATAAAAAATGAGGAGCCAGGAGAAGACTCAGCATAACAACTTGTTACGGGCTCTCTTTGTTTAATAGAATGAGCCGAGGACCGTTTTAATCTTTCTAATGATAAACAGATCGTGGGGTAATCGTGACTTCGCTTGTGGTTAGTCCAGCCGGATCCAACCTTATCGGTAAATAAATAAATAAATACATGCATACATAACAATTTAAAACCTGGAAGCCATTATCCCTGCTTATGTCATAAAACGTTTCTTTCTCAACCTTCTTGCCTTTTCGTTTCGTTAGTGCTCGTTTGTGGCTTTATATAGGAACTTCTTTTTTTGTGTAGCGGCGGCGGTGGTGTAGTGTAGGCTTCGGGGGGAGGGTGACGGACGGAGGACACTCACTATCCGCCTTCACAAAACCTAGGAGGAAATTTTCGCCTTCCTCCGCTAATCTTCTTCCAGTCGTCAAGATACAACCGGGGGGGGAAATAGACATTGAGGAGGAGCTGGAACAACGTTTTCAAAACAAACCTACTACCCAATGACGGCCACGTATTATTTCCACACTTTTTAATCAATACTAATAACAATAACAATAATAGACTTGTGGGGGGATGTGTGTGGCGAAACTTAGGGGGAATAGAAAGGAAAACCATTTCCATAATCTTTCTTTCTTTCTTTCTTTCTTTCTTTCTTTCTTTCATTCATTACCACCACCTCAGTGACAGATTTGCGGTCCACTGTGAGGCCGATTTCTTAACTTTGCTAGTTTACCATGCTTATAGAACCCTCCAATTCCACCAGACCTCATTTTCAAGATGACTAAAGATGCAGTCGCTTTCACCTCTCTCTCTCTCTCTCTCTCTCTCTCTCTCTCTCTCTCCCCCCTATCTCTACCCGACAGTCTTCAGCAGGACTGAACTCCCATTGGAGCTAATGGGGACGAAAAGAATGTAAGTTATGCTTCCTTTGTCTCCATAAGTCTGTTGTTCTCTTTCCCCCTCCCCTCCCCCTTTCTCTTCTCTGTTTCTTTCTTATTTTCTTTGCGTGTGCATGTTCTAATGCGAGAATACAGTTACAGTTCATGCGCAAGTCTTCTACCCAAAAAACTATGTGCGAGCGCGCACACACACATTTGAGAGACAGAGTCTGGCTCTAGCCACCTTTACTCAAAAGTAAACTCCAGCGAATTCAATGCCGCTTGCTCTCAAGTAAACGTAGATAGGACTGCAGTCTTAAGGTCCTTTGCATAGTGGAGGAGATCAACTCGTTGAATTGTTTTTCAATCTCCATCCAACCTTCCAGTTCAACCCTGCCAGGCGTGGTTGACTCATTATTGTTAAAACAAAGACAAGATCCCACCAACACCGCCTCTTTCGTGCAGATATACCTTTCTTGTGATTTCTTCAAATATATTTTAAAAATACTGCAATGTAGCCTACTCCGGACTTAGTCATATACACGTGTAATATATACATACTGGAAAGGGCTGTGTGCGTAAGAAGGAAAGTCCTCTCATCTTTAGCTTAGAAAAGACTCTTTTGTAATCGACACAAAAAGGACAGGATACAGCAGCTTTGAAAGCAACCCATAGGTACATTTCCGCAGCCCAAAAATGCCAGTTTTACAACTCTGTTTGTCTCAATGCTGGGTGGATTGAATAGAATTGAACAAAACAGGACCACAGAACCGGCTAGACGTCTGGCCTTAATTGTTTTATGGTTTAAATAAGGTGGGTGATCTTCTCTTTGAAACCGGATTATTGGAATGTTTTGTCTACCGCAACAAACAACAGACCCTCCCCATTACAGTCCCCCCCACCGTCTTCCTTGGCAGAGAAAGGAGAGAGGGGGGAATCTTTTAAAGCAGTGAGCGTTGGGGGTGGGGGAGGTTTATAGGAGAGGTGAGAGAAGCTGCTGCATTTTGCTTGCGTACTTGCGTGCGCGCGTGTGTGTGCGCGCGCGTGCGTGCAGGCGTATATGTGTGTATTGTTGTAGGGTTTGTGGCGGGAGGGGGGAATTACGGACAATGGGCAAATGTTTTATATATATATATATATATATAAACCACCATCAAAACCTAATTTTGGTTTGTCATTGAATAATAAGCGTTTCAAATTCTCCTACTGAAAGTAAGCGTGTTGATTTTGATTATCGCATTAAAGATGCCCTTATTTGCCCCATATTTTGTAAAATCAGATTTTGTTTCGTTTTCGTTTCCCTTTGGGCTTAATTGGACATATGTACTAGAGGGGAAAGGGGGGCATAAAAGGAGGGCGGTGACTGGTGATGGAAGTCCTTTTTCATTTTTTTTTTAAAGGAAAGGTTTTGTTTTGAAGGCTTGTGCCATGGGGAAAAATAGCGCAAGATGGCGCTGTTGCTCAATTTTAGAAGCGATTAGCAGATTTACTTACAAAGCCTGCGGTTAACACCTTTAGGCCTCTCTCTGAGATTGTAAGAAAAACAGACTTCAGCAAATAAGTATATACAAGCCTCTCACCTGCGACTACTAGCTATGGTTTGCAAAATAACGTCAAATCTGGATTGGAGTAAGAATACGCTTTTTCACTGCTAGTTTAGCTGAATCTTTGAGATAAAATACATGTTGAAATCAGATTCGCAAATCTCTCTGCAAACATAGACGCAATACATTTATGTAGTGAGAAAAGGAATCTTCCATTAACGGACAACTAGCAAAATATATCAGTACTTTGCCAGAAAATCTGTTTTATGTGTTTTTCTTTATTAAAGCTGAGTCAAGATACAACCCTGTGGGATGAATGAAGAAAAGCAATCACATTTTAAATAGCAGAGTCTATGTGTATGTACAACAAACAGTACATTTTTAAAAACAAAAACAAAAGTACAATCGGTTATATAAAGCTAGTTATGAAATATTGCAGTTCACACAAATTCTTGTATAAATTTAAAACTCCACCAGAAACAAAGAGTGTGGCATTTTCTATGAATCTTGGATGACAAAAAGATGGTTGTCTAACCAGAACAGCATCTAACTGAATTATATTAAATGCTTTACTACTTGAAGATTATCAGTCTCTTCACTGCATTTTCCTGTTAGGTCTCAGAACATCACAAACATTCCCTATGTCTTTCTTTATATTCTAGTTCTGTTGCAAATGTTAAGAAAATAAAAAAATTAAAAGGATTTGCATGAGTAGAGAATCCACATTTTACCAACTTTCTCCATTCACATCACTTGCTTAATCATGTCCAAGAACAGAAACACTCCAAAACCTGCATTCACACTTCCTGACACTGAATATCTAGTAATAAAGGGAAGGTTTAGCAACTGAAATTTTAAAACAACCCATATTGATCACCGTCTTTGAGCAATGATCCTATTGAGTCGCATTGAATCGTATCTGCCAATTAAATTAGGTCTAACCTATTCAGTTGTTACATGTGTTGGAGAGAGGGAAACACTCTATTTTATTTGGTAAGCCTTGTTTAAGCCTTTTCCTCCTCATCTTTGATGGGAGAGAGAAAAATTACATCCTGGCGACAGACTGTTGTTGTTGTTAAAATTAGACAAAGAACGTAAGAATTAAGGCTATTTAAGTTAACAGAAGGAAGAGAGAGTGCGGGAGACTCAATCTGTCTACAGATTTGTTTCGAAGTTTTACGGTTTTGTACACTTCGTAACAGTAGGGATTTCCTCAATTTGGGTTTTCTCCACTCTCTGAAATTCATTTAGTTACTATTTAAAGGGGGAGGGGGGACACTAGAAGAGATTTTGAAGAGGGAGGAGGGGGTACTGATGAGTTTATGAAGGGGCCATGAGGACAATTAATTTATAGATGTGAGTTTGATTCTTGTCGGTTTAAGAACACACACCCCGAAAACAAACCAAGATCAGGAAATATTAATTTGCAAACTTTAGAAAGAGGGAACTCTGCTGGTTTTATACTTCTGTTTAATGGCCTGGGCTCTTTAACGCAGTCATAAAAATGAGGCCTCCCAACTGAAAGCTTTCAGCCAATGGTCTCTTTGGTGTGGAGAAAGTGGGGAGTGGGTGGGTGCATGAGAGATCTATGCAATGCATAGATGCTACATACATCCTACATACATAAGACATGTGGACAAATACCGCCCCATTTAGTAAAAGCGATAGGGGTGGGTGGGTAGATCCCACACCCCCAGGAAGCCCTGCACATCCTGTGGACCTACTCTCTCCTCCTCCCACCCCCTACCCCTTTCTAACTACTTGGACGAGACGTTTCCTTTGGGCAGAGTATACTTATTTCCTTCAAGTGACACCTTCCAGTTATTTTCAGATGGGAGTGTTCCACTATTGCTTCAAAGACAAAAAGAAAATATAATCATGTTTCTTGCAGAATATTTTTAAAGGCAAGTATGTACATACAATCCATAGCCAAACTAGACAGATTCCCTATAATGTTATTGTTTTCCTCAGTCCCTCTCTCTGTGTGTATGTGTTTAAAAAAGAAGGATTTGCTTTCCCCCCTCCCCGCTAATCATAACACCCCCTATGTGTGACAGACACATACGTAGGGGCAATTACATTGCTAGAGTTGAGGAGGGGTTGAGTTTTGGACGGGGTTTCCCCCTGAATGTCATCATCATATGGACTCCTAAAGATATCTGATGTTTATTTCCGCCCCTCCCCCCAAAATTGATCCGGGTTGGCGTTTTATACCTATTACCTGTTGAGGTAACCTAAATTGACCTCGCCGGCGCATGTATTTGCTCAGATAAGTGAAGAGGCTCCGTTGCATAGGAAAGGGGGGGGGAAGAGCACCTAAGGGTATTACTGCGCACCTTTCATAACCCTGTTCCGTTCACTAGATATGAGGGTGCCTGGGTTTTTTTCTTCTCCCTCTTTCCTCCTTCTGAAGGGCTGATCATTTCACCTCCCCGTCACCTCACGAACCCCCCGATTTCCTTGTCATTTTCTTCGTAGCCTGTCTTGGTGTGGTGGATTGATGAATACAGATCGCGTGAGAGAGAGAGAGAGAGAGAGAGAGAGAGAGAGAGAGAGAGAGAGAGAGAGAGAGACTCACCACCGGGATTTTGAGGAATTTGCCTGTGGTGTTAAAGGGAAGGGAACAAGTAAGAGAAACTGAGAGAGAGCTCTACCTATCGACGGATATAAGAGAAGTCAAGAGCATTAGGCATAAGCAGCCATACCCACTCAGGCACTATGAAACGTCTTTGAGAGAGAGCGCGCATTAAAAAAAAAAAAAACCCACCACAACCAGCCACTAACCAGGACTTTGCAGAGTCCAGGGAGAGCGAGCGCGAGAGTCCTTAGCACTGATCTCTTTACAGAATTAAAAGACTTTTTTTTTACAAAAAAAAGGTTGGTTTCCTTCTTTCTTTCATGCGAGAGTCATGAGTTCCTACTTTGTCAATCCTCTTTTCTCCAAGTACAAAGGCGGCGAGTCTCTGGAACCAACTTACTACGATTGCAGATTTCCACAAAGTGTCAGCAGAAGCCATGCTCTCGTGTATGGTCCGGGCACCACGGCTCCCAGCTTTCAACACCCTTCACACCACGTCCAAGAGTTCTTCCACCACGGAACCTCCAGCATCTCCAACTCTGGATACCAGCAAAATCCTTGCGCCCTGGCGTGCCACGGAGACGCTTCTAAATTCTATGGATACGAAGCCCTACCAAGGCAGTCGCTTTATGGTGCCCAGCAAGAGGCAGCCGTGGTACAATATCCTGACTGTAAATCCTCTTCCAACAGTAACTCTAGCGAGGGACAAGGGCATTTAAATCAAAATTCTTCTCCCAGTCTCATGTTCCCATGGATGAGACCTCACGGTTAGGACCATTATTTTTCCTTCCTTCCTCCTGAAATGTGTTCTTTGCTATTGATGCAGGGAAAGAAAGACAAGGGTTTAGGAAGGGGAGGGTGGTATCTGTGTTTTGGAGAGGCAGACTGAGAAATAGTAGGGTTCGTTGCAAGCATGTTTCTTTTTCCTGTTTGAGGAGGGGGGTCTTTTTTTAAAAAAAACGTAAACAAGGGTGTCGTGAGCTTTTAAAAGGAAGCAAGGTGATTTCTGGATTTAAATCACAATAAAGTAAAACTTTTTTAAAATGGCTTGCCTCGAGGAGAGTAATAGGATACAGCTCCCACGAGGTTATTAGCATGTTGATAATACGCTGGGTTTTTCTTCCTCCACCCCCAGCTAAAAATGTCATACAGCTTTTCTTAACCGCTTGACGTCTTGGGCTAAAAGGTGAGCTTAAAAAATGCTGAAGATCATTTGACTGTTTTGAAAGATCCTTAAAATTAAAAGTGTAAACTAAAGGGCAACTTTGTTCACAGATTATTATTTTTTTAAGGAAAAAAGCCCTTGGAGAGCTGAACAGTAATGGTAATGATAGTAGTGGTAGTAGTAGTAACGACTTTACAAATTGCTAGATTTAAACTAACTTTACTGAAAGAAACTATACCATAACGCTCACAGAATTCTCTAATACTCCCCCCAGGACAAGTTTCCCCCTTTTGTTACTTAGAGGACTTTTTAATTAAAAACATATGAAAGCTAGTTTGTTTGTTTTTAAGGGCAATTAAACTACAGCTTTGGCTATAACCTCTTTTTTCTTTAGAACACAGTTGTCGTGTAAAGATTGCTAGAATATGCCGCAGAAAGGCTTCAAATCAGATATATAAGGCGGAATAAAAGATTAGAAGTTATTGTTATGATGAACGATTTTGACTTCTAGGCAACCCTAGAAAAATATCGAGAACAGAATATTTGGGGAGATGTCTTTTTAAAAAGTATGTATATTGCAAATGTATACATATTGTGGTGTTTTACTATAATCATTCTTGCTGGGTTTACTTTGAGTATATTCTCAGGGTTTGTCCATATGTTGCTAGAGCCATGCATATGGATGCATAAGTAGACCCTCCCACAGAGAGCAGCAGCAGCGTCTAATCCTCCCCCCCAAAATAGCAAAACAAAAAGAAATTGGAGTGAAATACCTATCCTGAAGGTTACTAAAAAAGAATGAGAAACAAGGAGTAGGTAGGTAGGTAGGTAGGTAGGTAGGTAGATAGATAGATAGATAGATAGATAGATAGATAGATAGATAGATAGATAGATAGATAGATAGATAGATAGATAGATAGATAGATAGATAGATAGATAGATAGATAGACAGATAGATAGATAGATAGATAGATAGATAGATAGACAGATAGATAGATAGATAGATTTGGACTAGGAAGTCAAAAGTAAATATTGCTCACAGAGCGGGGGTGGGTGGGTAGAGGCGTGGATGGAAGGAGGGCTGCCTGAAAATTCTGATTACTAAGGTTATTTTATTTCAATAAATGGTTCCTTTCATGGGACGGTTGGAATGCTACATGGAGGTTGTAGGAGATGGGAGACAGGCAGTGGGGAGGATTAGAAAAAAGCTCTCTGTTGTCATTATTGGAGATGAAGGCAGAATCAAAGCGAAGAGAAGAAACCCTAACAAGTTTTTCCCCCTTCCCCCACAGCTCCCGGAAGGCGCAGTGGCAGGCAGACTTACAGCCGGTATCAGACCTTGGAGCTAGAGAAGGAGTTCCTCTTCAACCCCTATTTGACACGGAAGCGGCGTATAGAGGTCTCTCACGCCCTGGGACTGACAGAGAGGCAAGTCAAGATATGGTTCCAGAACAGGAGGATGAAATGGAAGAAAGAAAATAACAAGGATAAGCTCCCTGGAGCCAGGGACGAGGAGAAAACGGAGGAGGAAACTAACGAGGAAGAGGAAAAAGAAGAGGAGGAAAAAGAAGAAAGCAAGGACTGATCTCTCTCAGCTCCTTGAAGTCATCGTTTTATGGCAGATGATAAATCGAGATGTTTACGACGGTCATTCGCTTTTATAGAGTATAGAATGGAGAGACACACACAACAGTAACTACCTGTCAAAGAGTTGCAGCTCCCCCTTTTTATTGTCAGAGGACTTCCCCTAGTTTTTTTCCCTTATGGCAGATATCCTTTTAATTTTAATATTTTTTTTAAACAAACTATTTTTGTTGTGGCTTCCAGTGAAGTAGCTATAGAGCTGGACTGGTTTACAACCCAGTCCAAAGCCAGCTTTTATCTATTTCCAGACAAATGGACCTCACCACCACCTCCATGACCAGCAGCAGGAGCAGTGACCCCTCCCCCTTTCACTCCTCGCTGTATTCCAGTTATTGACAAATGCAAGCATCTTCTATATTTATTTGGAATGGGAAGGACTCCTGATTCTTCTCTACCTTGTTTACCCCTCCCCTAGTTTAAGAAGGAGTTGGAAGGAAGGCGGAAGTGCTTAGTCTTAACTTTAAGAACAAGCAAATACAGGTATATCAATCTGCCTGTGTCCTTCCATGCTATGGTCCATTTATGAGTTTAACTTGTAGCTGTCAATCAATAGCTACTAAAGGACAAATTCTTCTTGGAAGATGGAAGTTTGACATATACCTGAAGACAAAACCATATGCTTATTAGTTATCTATGAATATATATGTATGTTTTGTCTACCTATATACGCCCTACGATTTGGCAGACAAAGGCTATAACTCTAGGCATTTTGACTTGGAAGAAAGTCCCAGCCAAATCAATGGGTCTTATGTTTGAGTAAACATGCTTAGGATAGCTGTGAAGAACATGGAACCATCTAATGATTTCTCTGGGTGTTGTTTACTCTATTACTTGTGTGAGCACTCGACATTCTTAACATACTACCTAATGGGAAACCTGCAATAATCATCTATTAGCAACAAGGTGGGGGCTTACTCATACTAAAACTAAAATTTAAAAAAATTGTTCAAAATCATGTTAAAGAGAAGAGTTGTGTATTGCCCCAATGCAAGCTACTAAGTAGCAGAAAATAATAATAATGAAAATAAAAAATACAAAAAATGTAATGTATCTTATCACTACCTATAGAAGGAGTCATGCTTTGAAAGTATTTGTAACGCGGTTTTGTTGTCGTATGTTGCTGCTTATTTCTTTTGGAAAAAAAAATATTTCCCAACAACTGAAACTGCCTAGATAAGAACGCACAGTATTGTATTATTTTATTGTGCTTATAATGTAGTTTAGGACTTAAATTGCACTGAATGTATAGTTATCTATTTGTCTTGACTTATTCTCTGTTAATGCTCAAATTACACACACACACAGACACACACACACACCACTTCATTGTTTTATGTAAACCATAGTTCTCTGCGTGCTCAAAACTCTGAATGTAGCAAATTTCTGCCAGAAATCCAATTCTGGCAACCGTGGATTTGTATTGTATACGTGAGACATTACGTAAATAAACAATAAAACTTGAGGGAAAGAAAAAAGGACCAAGGCCTTTTAAATAGCTTGCCAATTCTTTAAACCCATACCCATCCACTAACTCAGGAAGTCCTGGCAGATGCCACTGGAAAATTCATACATTCAAGTTACCTAAAAGTTCAAAACCAAGTCTCAGACTTTTCACGTCCAAAGAAATGAGGCGTTACGTTAACACATTCACAGACAAGAGTTAAGAGCCTTAAGTACATTGACTTGGAACCCGTGGAGATCCGGGTGCTTGGTGCCATCTGAGAACTTGGTGCCACGGAGGATCATCATGTCGACAGCAAGTGGGTAAACAAAGAGAAGAGGCGAAACTCCTCTCAGGACCATCACTTCACTGCTGACATTATGGATCCATACCAGATCTCTTAGGCTGAACTCCTCAAGACACCTATTAGGCAGGCAGTAAGTCCCGATGAACACAGTAGAAATTAACTTTTGAGTAAATATGCACAGGCTTGCCCTGCATCTAACACAAACATGCATTTGTGGATTATTAAGGATTCACTCGCCATCATCGTTTAAATTTGGCTAGCCTACAGATTTCTACATCTACTACTACTATAACACTTTTTGCTTTGCTGTAAAGTGTGTAATTTTTTTAAAAAAATGTTCTTGCATTTTTAAAGCGTACTGAAAGTGACACTCTTCTTTCATGGGGAGGGAGGGGGCGGAGGGGGCGCCCACTAAAAATGTCATAGCCCTATGCTTCACACAATATCCTGGGGTGTATATGTGTGAAAGTGAACGTGTGTAAAGATAGAAACATCTTGAAGGGATCCGTGTTTCCCAGGTGCCTATACAGAGCAATACAATAATGCCACCGGAAGGAGACATAATGGAGGCATTAAAAGGGGCTTTGCGATGGGGTGGATTTATTTATTTATAAGACACACTTTGGCTGATTAGGAACACAATGAGCAACCCGAAGAAACATTCTGAATAATATTTCTTCACTGTGTGAGTGTACACACAGGCACACTTTAGTTGACAAAATAAAATGGGCAAACACATTTATGCACGCGCGAAAGTGTGTACAGGTATGGTCTAATAAAGTGTATATGATACACAATATTAAGAGAGAGAGATGCATTCCTAGAATAGAGGCATTCCTATATCTGATCGGCTGTGAAATGGACTTCATCCCACATTGGTATTTGCTATGAAAGTGGACAGGCTGTTTACAGTGATACCCCAGATAAGGCATTGCAAGATTCCTAAGATACATCCTGGCTTAGCAAACTGAATCTGGAAAAAATACTGGGAGGTTGAGAACATTCTTAACTTCCAAAAACCAATCCTGAAGTCTTTAAATATGTAAATAACCGAAGTTTGTGTGTGTGCGAAGTCCTGGACACTGCAGAAGACAACACGAGGAGACAACGTGATGTCTATTTATGCTGTATCCATAAATTCCCTGCTTAAGTGTTTCCTTATTATTTCATCTGAGTGCCGGTTATATGCATTTAGAGTGTGTTCTGGGAAAGATTGTGGCTCTGCTGGACTACATAAT